>NC_079315.1:65121556-65756940 GCF_029931775.1 Euleptes europaea
TTCAGCAAGCATCAAAATAGACCGAACAGATCTCATGAATGAGGGAAAACCTGAGGACACACTGAAGCCCCCCCTCAAACCAGGGAGAGAGAGACTTGAGGGGGCACAAACCACCAGGCAGAACGGGCGAAAGCCCCGTTTGGCTTCCCCCCCACCCACAGAAACTGCTCCCTCCCCACACACACACAGACTCTGCTTCCCCCCCCCACACACACACACACAGGAGAAAAAGTATAGATTAAAGCCCCCAAAGGGGTCTTACTGTGGCTGTCTTCTGTTCCATCAGGAGGGGCTGGGAGGAGGACTGGGTAATCCAAGATAATTCCATTTAAGCATGGGACGTTTTGCTCTGGAGATGCATACAGGATCGGGAGATCCATTCATCCCAATAGGGAAAAGGGAAAAGGGGAAAGCCCATATCTCGGGGGGCCCTGACCCAATTTTTACAAAACTTGGGGGGTCTCTTAAGAAGGCTTGTCTGAAGCTCCGCTGAATGTTTGGGGTCTGTACCCCAAAAAATGCGCCCCCTGCAGCCACGGAAAGAGAAAGGGGGGAGCCGATATTTCTGCTCCCACTGAACCCATCTTTACAAAACTTTTTTTTTTATATAGATTTTATTGGATTTTATACTAAAAATTTTCCATTACATTAAACAACATCTATGACAATATAAAATTTCAATTCTAACCTAAAGTTGTTATAGTTCCATAACATATAATAAAGAAAAAAAAAGAAATGAAAATTTTTGACTTCCCCTTCACCTCTATCTTCCTCTTAATAAAAAGTTCATCTCGTCGTAGTTAATCTAATCTTAATAAACTATCAATATCCTGTATAAAAAAAAAACCATAATCTGTTAGTAAATATAATTATGCTTATTCATTATAAAAAAAACCAAAAATAATCCTCTGGATCAGATTAGAAAATATTCTTCCATTCTTCCCTATTTTAACTCATATTCACAATAATGCATCCACGCCTCCCATTCCCCCAGAAACCGAACGTCATTTTCTTCATTTAGAATAGCTATGAGTTTTGCCATTTCTGCCACTTCAAACATTTTAACAATCCAGTCTTTTTTCTCAAGAATTTCTAGCCCTTTATTCCCAAAATGATGTCTTAATCTTAATTCCACTACATCATTAATAGCCATGCCACCCGTCCACACTATCAAAGCCTTTGGATCCAGCAATCATGTTTAAATCAATCCTTTAACCATGGTCTAATACTTCCTTCTGTAACTGAAATAGACCAGTCAGGTATGGGAACAGGATTTCTTTGTTCTCTCTCATTTCCTCAGACAGGATACGTATCCAAAAATAACTCTTTCTGGGCTTCATCTCCATCGTGGCTTTAATCTGTATTCCTTGACCTGCTCTCTTCTTCCTTATATCCACACGTCGTTCCATGACTTTTTTAAATGAAAAGTCTATTTCTTGTATGTCTGATCTCTTTATCGCCGGCTGGTTGCTTTCTTGAACATCTGTCTTCTTCTTTGTATCCTTGTATTCTTCCATGACTTTTTGGGCAGAAGAGTCCATTGCTTGTATGTCTGTATTTGTGGTCATCGTTTGAATTTTCAAGACTTTTATGTCTTCTATAACCAGATCCAACTTCTGATTGCCTACCTGTGATGATTGGTCAAGAGTCGTCATCATTAAAATCAGTTGAGCCATCTGTGTTGAAATCTGTTTTATTGTTTAATTGTCGCCTCAGAATGTTTAGCAAGCATGTCCTGTATTTTTTTTTCCATGTTTGAATTCTGTAAAATTCCCTTTGATTTCATAGGAGCAGGGCTATGTATTAAGCCAAAAGAAGCTGGTAAAATACATGTCCACAGACAGGGCCTTTAAAGTTCTAATTAAAAGATAATAATTCAAACATCAGCCTTATAATTTTTTCGGGTTGAAAAGAGTCGAAATTGGCTCTAGAATTGCGTTTTAAAGTTTTGAAATACCAGTGAGTTTTTTCGGTCGCTCTAGGTCGGGCTGATCAGGAAGTATACAGGAAGTTGCTAGTGCTGTGGACCTTCTACCGCCTCTTCTCGATGGTCGTTCCTTCAGGAATGATTTCCAAGTAACTCGAGTGCGACGCGTAATCGGTCCTACAACTACTTCCTGTTATTTTAGTTCCGATGATAGATAGGTTGTTATAGAGGGTCTTCCGTTCCAGGCGCTCCCTTACTGCAAACGTGGCAGGATATTCTTCGCCGGAAAATCAGGAAGAAAAATCACCCTCCCCTTCCCTTGGACCCACTGGTGATAGTTCTTGTCAATCAAAAGGTATCCTTCCGACTCTATATTATGGTTTAGGCTGATCGGATTGATAAGGCTCCTGTCGCTAATCCCGATGGCTAACTCAGATCAAACTTTTTCAGTTCAGATTAAGGAGGAATGGGGGTCCCAGAAATATTCTTATCAGCCCCCCGTCTGTTCAAGTTTCCAGTAAGTAGACGAAGAGTTCTTTTGTACTCACTTGGGTGTCAAGAGGTGAGGTTCTTTTCTTTATGTAGTCCTTATGTTGGTATTAAGGTGGTGGAGGGTAGAGCTTGATGCCTAAGTTGCGTTTTGGCAATGTCCTTCCCTAGTGCCCTCGCAGGACCGGCGTCCAGGACTCCGAGGGGCTTAAAAAGCCCCCTCAGAGTACCTAGGAGGTCAAACCGCGTTTGCGGGCTGCAGGGAATTTCTGCTTTCCAACCCACTTGCAAGGGTCGGATTGGGGTATCTATGTACCCCAGAAATAGCGCAAACTTGGATTTCTCCCAGGACAGCCTGGGGAAATGGAGTGCTCTCCCCAGCAGCACCACCGGAAGTCCCATCTTTACAAAACTTGAGGGGTCTCTTAAGAAGACTTGTCTGAAGATATCCTGAAGGTTTGGGGGCTGCACCCCCAAAAAAGCACCCCCTGCAGCCACGGAAATGGAAAAGGGGGGAGCCCATATCTCGGGACTCCCTGACCCAAAGTCTACAAAACTTGGGGGGTCTCTTAAAAAGGCTCGTCTAAAGCTCCGCTGAAAGTTTGGGGTCTGTACCCCAAAAAATGCGCCCCCTGCAGCCACGGAAAGAGAAAAGGGGGGAGCCCATATCTCGGGACCCCCTGACCCAATGTTTACAAAACTTGATGGGTCTCTTAAGAAGGCTTGTCTGAAGCTCCACTGAAAGTTTGGGGTCTGTACCCCCAAAAATGCACCCCCCGCAGCCACGGAAAGGAGTGAATGTGCACAAGCACCCCCCACACCCACACGAGGATTTCTCTCACTCTCTCTCTCTCCCCGGCCCGGCTGCGCATCAGCTGATTCCTCCAGTACTCAATCCTGACTGATTGGCCAGAAGAAGTTCCAGCTTGGCCACCGATTGGCCGGCGGAGGAGAATGCTGCTTACTGACGGACCCGAATTTGCCGGATTTATTCGTGAACTCCTGAACTCGCTTAATTCGGCTCCCCCCGTTTCCCACCATTTTTGAGTTCAGTTCGTCCCGAACTAAAACCCGCCAAATCAGGGGAAATTCAGCTGTTTTTCGGTTCGGGCCGAACCGAATCGACAGCCCTACTTGGCAATAGTCCAGCCTTGTCCCTGACATCCTTGCACAGCTCTTTGGTCTTGGTCATGGTGGCTAGTTTGGAATCTGATGGATTGATTGCTTCTGTCGACAGCAGAACCCTAACCCTAACCCTAATCTGGCTGGTTGATAGGGGATGAAATACTTATTTCACTCATTATAATGCACATCAATCTCTGACTTTTGTCTTCTGGGTTTCTGGGGGTTTTCCTGTTGTTATTCTGTCTCTCACAGCTACAATAAACCTACCATTAAAATTATTGACTGGTCATTTCTTCATCAGAGGGCAAACGAGCAAATTTAGCAGGGGATCAAATACTTTTTTCCCTCACTGTAGTTTGGTTTGAATCAGTGTAGGGTTGCTAACCTCCAGGTACTAGCTGGAGATCTCCTGCTATCACAACTGATCTCCAGCTGATAGAGATCAGTTCCCTGGAGAAAATGGCCACTTTAGCAATTGGACTCTATGGCATTGAAGTCCCACCCCAAACCCTGCCTCCTTAGGCTCTGCCCCAAAAACCTCCCGCCAGTTGTGAAGAGGGACCTGGCAACCCTAAATCAGTGTCTTTGCACATGTGTAGTTTTGGGGTAAAAAAACCAATGCAAAGTTGTTCAACAAATATTCATAGATGTTTGGTATTAAATTTGTTTAGCAGGAAACTCCAATGAATTTAATACATCTTCTGAGTAAACAGGAACTGAACAAACTGGGTGGATTGGTTCATGTCTGATCAACACCTTCAACCATGGTAAGTTTGACTGTCCATCATATTCACTGTGAAATCTGCAGCATCTTTACTTCTGCCATCCTCAATGACGCTCAGAATCTGCCTGGAAGACCACTGCAGGAACTCAAATTCCAGTTTTCTTTGAAGTACACGTATATAAGGATTTACTTTGTAGCCTGTGCTATTCATCTGTAATTATTTAAAATGCACTCTATAATTCTTCTTTATTTTCTGTTTCCTTTTATTGGAAAACCAACGTACAACTTCTCATTTGGACTACAGAATTTAATTTTGCATTTTACCAATTACAGTGGTATGGATTTGGCTTTGTTTATGGATCGCAACGTCGAAGCAGTTATTTTCATAAATATATGGTGTCTTTATTGCAGCCAGCAGTGTCGAATGAACTATGCTTCTTTCTAGCAATTTCAGTCCATTTTTCGCCTCTCTTCTACACCACCAGCAATTTTCCTTGAGAGCTGTGTATAGTTTGTGAAACCATGAGAAGCTGAGAAAATGTTCTGCTGGCTGGTTTGTTCCCTCAGGAAACACCACTTGAATGTCAAAAGAACCACAAAGTAGAAATTATTCTTACTTTCGTAAAACCAAGGATTTAAACACAGTGTGTGGCATGTATTACTGCTCTGCTGCAAGGCAACATGAAGAGCAAAGCTTTATCTTTCTGCCTGGAACCTTGCAACCTCTGAGAGTGCACATTCAACATCAAAAATCCAAACATTTTCATAGCACAAACGGTAAATGGAAAAGCAGCACTTGGATGACGCAAAGCACAAAGAACAAAGGCCAACTTGGAAATATCTACATCATAGGCCATGTTCAGGTATTTTAAAAAATATATTAGCCTAAATGCAACTATCATTTAACGGTCTTTCTTTTAACAAGCAAACTAAGTTATTTTAACAAGATTAATAAACCATATCCATGCATTTATATAGCTTTGTTCAGGCATTCATCCATGTCAATACACAAACATCTCTCATTGCACAAAATCAGAATATGACAGACAGACAGACAGACAGACAGACAGATCATACGGAGGGATGATTAGGATACTCCAATTTCTATGCATTCAAGATCTCTAGTTTCACAGAGTCTACACTGGAATGCACATATCTTCTCGTATGCATAATCAGAATGAACATATCATTCATAGAGGAAGCCTATACACTTTTGATTTTACAAATTTGGGCTCTATGCACAAGGGGTTCTTGAATTCACAGAAGTGTGAGAAACCTCAGTAACCCCATAAGCTTTTTGCTATTATTAAGCATTTCAATTTTAATAATATACAGCTTTTGTTCTTTTGATATTAATTAGCTATGTACCTCTGCATTTTTAAGCATTTAAATTTTAATTCTATTTTGTACTTGTTTTACTCTTTATTATTCAGTTACGTAAATTCAATTTGTTTGATGGTCTATGACTGTAAATAAAATGATGATGATACCTAGCTCTATGTTAGTTTTCAGAAAAAAAACATACATTAAGTAAATAGATATATACAGTACACACAATACACATTCTCTATTTCCTCGGTTATTGTATAGACTTAAGCGATCTTTGACTTAGAACTAGGTAAAAAAATGGCCAATTCACTGTTTCAGTGAAACAACCTAGCAAGTGCCCAGAATATGAAACTAATTGATGGAAAAAGAAAAGAAAGTCTTTGTTCAGCATCTATTATAAAAGATGTAGTGAGGAACTCCCCCTAGGTTCACTCTGATTTACATTTGCCTTCTGTGAGCTTCCCTTGTAAGTTTTAAAAAAGCAAACCTCAGTTTTATTTAAGCATTTGCACAAAAATCTGCAAAAAACAAGTGTACATCAAAATAACCTTGCAATCAACCAATATGGGCCCAGGCCCTGGAGAACCGTGTGCCCCTGTTGCCTTGGGATAAATGTATTTAATTAGGGGATTTTGAGCCCATTCCTGAAGGGGAGATGGAGCTCTTTAGGAGCCGGCATGTCCCCACACCAGCGTAAATGCCACTTTATCACAGGATAAAGTAGCACCTACACCAGCGCGGGGGGCAAACACGCCAGCATCCATGAGCCATGGAGCTCCACTGGCCCCCGCCACCAGTGCAGCCACTCTGGGAACTAAGTCCCACAAGAAAACACCCACATCAGCATGGAGGAGGCATTCCTGATGCCCTGATGCCCCCTTACACTGAGGCTATCGTATTTTGGTCACGTCATGAGCCAACAAGAGTCACTGGAAAAGACAGTCATGCTAGGAAAAGTTGAGGGCAGCAGGAAAAGAGGAAGACCCAACAAGAGATGGATTGACTCAATAAAAGAAGCCACAGCCTTCAATTTGCAAGATCTGAGCAAGGCTGTCAAAGATAGGACATTTGGGAGGACTTTCATTCATAGGGTCGCCATGAGTCGGAAGTGACTTGACGGCACTTAACACACACACACACACACACACACACACACACACACACACACACACAGTATAACCCTACTGCCCAATAGATTTGGGGAAGGGAAGGGTGGTGGAAGGTTCTAGGGGAGATCATTGTGGAGGAGGGAGGGGATAAGCTGGCCATATTTCAAGTACTAATGACAACCCAGCCATAATTTCATAGGGCCTGGGTTTGTCTTGCATTAAAATTATCGAGTTATGAGCAGTTTACATTTTGAATGCCTCAAAATATTGCCTAAACCTACTTTTGGGGCATTGTAGCCACATACTTTGTTCACATTCTCCCAGTAAAAGTCAAAACAGCATTGCAGGGCTTAGTATACGTCCATTTGACAGGGTGTAAAAGAGGAGAACAGGATTATTTGAGCCTACCACTGCAATCCAGTTCTCATTGGAATCATTGGTTCAATGTATACACAGAGCTTCTGTCATCACATTGCATTTCCACATTAATTTCAATGGAGGTGACAGCTCCTTGTATGCATTCCTTTTACGTGTATATAGTCCTTTGCACATATTCCTTTTGAGGTGCCATGGCTCAGTGATAGAGCATCTGGTTGGCATGCAGAAGGTCCATGGTTCAATCCCTGGCATCCCCAGTTACAGAGGACCAGGCAGTAGGTGATGTGAAAAACTTCTGCTTCAGACCCTCCAGAGCTGCTACCAGTCTGAGTAGACTGTACTGACCTTGATGGATCAAGAGTCTGATTCAGTATAAGGCATATTCATGAATTCATACATAGATTTCTTCTCCTTACTGAAATGTATGATATAAACTATGCATTCAAGAGTTCCAAGGAGAAGCTAAAGTTCACATAAGGCTCCATACTTGTTCCATATTTGTTTTTCATTCAGTAGCTGACCATTACACATACTAATGACTTTTCACTCAGAAATAATACAGGTAAGCCATAAGGGCAAATGATTTTTTTTAAAAAAAAAATGATACTGTTTTTGTTAGAGGCACGTTGAAACTAAGAGGAATGTGAATTAATTTTATTTTCTATGGAAATTAGACTTGTGCACTTCTTTTTGTATTAATGTGAAAACACATAGTCGCTTGAGCCTCCTTTATTCTCGATTTCAGCCAGGATTCAGCCAGGATTGAACGCATGCATTTCGCCGAATGTGCGTTCGATCCTGGCTGAATCCTGGCTGAAACAGGGAATAAAGAAGGCTCAAGCGACCATGCATTTTCACCTCTAAGCTACAAAATGAAGTATTTTGGAATAATCATAATTAATATGAAAACAAAACAAATTCCTCATGCAAACTGCCTATAAGGGAAGAAATGATTTCCTTCTTGTTCTAGTTTATTTTGTTATTGAAGTCTCTGCCTCTATTGATTTAATTTTCACAAGGCACGCAGTATTTTTAATAAGGGCATAGAGAGAGCAAAGTATCCCTTATAGGGAGGGGGAGAGAGGTTCTGGATTTTATTGATTGACTGCAGGCAGTAGCTGCTAGGATTGCATGCATGTGTGAGGTTATTTTTTTTTTTTACCTTTCTCACCAGTGGGGACCCAAATTGGGTAACATTGTTCTCCTCTCCTCCATTTTTTCCTCACAACAACCCTGTGAGGAACGTTAGGCTGAGAATGTGTGACTGGCCCAAGATCACTCAGCTAACTTCATTGGCAGAATGAGGGATCAAAGTTGGTTCTCCCAGATTCTGGTCTGGCACTATAAAATCATAGAGTTGGAAGGGGCCATACAGGCTATCTTGTCCAACCCTCTGCTCAATGCAGGATCAGCCTAGAGCATCCTTGACAAGTGTTTATCCAGCTCCTGCTTAAAGACTGCCAGTGAGGCTGCATCTCAGTATAAGTCCTAAAGTTTATGTTTTCTACTTTCCTCCCAATGCCTGCTCTGCTGTGCCAAATTTCACCTTGTGGACTGCACTCCCCTGTTTTCCTGCTGTTCTCCCATCCAAGTAAATTTACCTCAAGGTTCTTTTCCTGCTGCCTGGCTGCCAGATGTCTTGCCCTACTTATGTCAGCAAATGCCCTTTCCTTGTTTGTCTGCCTCTTCCTTGTGCTACTATTATTTATACTCAGTGGCTGTAGACTGTTTGTGTTACTGTTTTGAATCTTTCTTACCAATTCTCCCATAGATTTTAATGCCAAGCCTCGCCTTTTAGAGGAAATGAAGGTGCCTTTCATTGTCTTCAAGGGGGGGGCTTTACTCTATTTGTCTTAAATTTGGCCATGTGGGGGTCCTTTGGGAATACCACAACCCCCCTGAATTTTGTCCAATTTGGATAGAAAACCATGAAGGGGGGAGGTGTCTTCCATTGAAACTAATGGGAAATAATAACAAAATAGGTTTATGAAAATGAAATAATAGAAGAAATAATGAAACAAAACCATATGAAACAACCCAATTAAAAAACATGCCATTTTGAAAAACATAACAAAAATGAAACTAAATAATGCACAAGTCTAATGGAAATATTTTAAAGATTTTCTTTAAAACTGTGATGAAAGTAATAAAGAAATGGATATTTCCTTAATAGAATGAAAGAGAGAGGAACTTAGCAAAAATTAGGATTATACAAATGCAATTCTTTTATTAAAGACAAGGATTTTAAGAGGTTTCATCTACATACTTGAGGAATATTTTCTCTGATGCAAAAAGTGACCTTTCTAACTTTCATGTTCACAAAGGACCCTTTTCACAGTGTGTGATTCATACAGAGCCATGAAATTTTGCATAATGCAAGTGACACTTTTTGATCCATTTTCCCTTCTTTCTTTTTCTTGTGAATTGCAGATGTTACATCTGCACCCGTTACCATAGAAACAGTCAATTTGGGATTTTAAAACAGGTTGAAGGGTGGGGTGCAGAAGACTTGAGCAGCTTGGGAACAAGTGGATGGGAAATGGGGTTAAAATAAATCATCATTTTAATGCTAGTTAAATATAAGGCAAAATTAAACATATGAATCATCTGAGGATTCTCATCAGAGACTGGAATATTTGATTAGCCAGTGAGTATTTGCTAATGACAGAATCCCAGTATACTAAAATAGACCTACGTGTTTCAGCCCTGGTTTTTGTTCCCTCAGATAGGAAAATTCCCACTATACAAGAATATGTTTAAATGCTTATTAAGTAAAACATATAAGAGACAAGTGTTAATGAACGTTATAATGGGAAAGTAAAATCCAGAGTGGCTGCACTGAAATCTTTTGAGGCTCTGGGCAACATCTTAAACAACCAAGACAAATGCTGTGGACTCAACAGTGATGTTTTGGTGACCAAACAGAAATAGTTTAAAGTGAAAAGTTGTGTATTCTATGAGGGCTGAATAAAACACTGGCAACATTTGTAGATTCCTTACGATGGTAGGAAACGGTTTCATAATGTCTAATGTTGAACGCAATGCCTGATCAAATGTTCTCAATGGAGAAAATACTGAGGGGGGGTTCTCACAAGTCACTTGGGAAAGGAAAATGATGGCAGCAAAGGCAAGGACTTGATGGCTGAGGTAAAACTCTTTCCCCTTATGCTGAATGTCTATCTTATAAGTTCTCAGGAAATACTTTTTTCTCCTTTATAGGGTTGCCAGGTTACTTTCCCCACTGGCGGGAGCTTTTTGGGGCAGGGCTGGGGGTGGCAATCCTGCACGCGTGGCATTATGATGTCATTTCCGGGTTTACCCCAGAAATCCCGGCATTGTGCAGAACGCTCTAGCACCCTCCCCTCACTCCCCTCAAATTCTACGGAAACCATAGAGTTTTTGGGGAGCATGCCAGAGTATCCTCATTGCAATGCTTGCACTTCCGGGGTAAACCCGGAAGTGACATCATCATGGTGTGCACAGACACGCGCACATTGGATCACCGGCAACATGAAACAGCCTTCCTTCCACATGCAGCCCAGTTAATTGGCGAGCAATTGCTCACTGGAACTGGGCATATGGTAAGCCTAAGAACATGCCATAAATAACTGGAAGTGATACAGGATAAGGAGACAGAATATGAGTTTTTACATTCACATTTATCCTTTTAATCGTCACATTTTGTCATGGAACTTCTTGTTCAGAAAACAGCTTGTTTGTTTATTGGTTTCCTCCATTTTTATCCAACCCTTCCTCCATGGTGCTTAGGGCAGCTTACATCAGTCTCCCCTCCTTCATTTAAACCTCACAACAACTCTGTGTTGTAGGTTAGGCAGAGAGAGTGTGTCCCAAGGTCACCAGTCAAGCTTCAATGGCTAGAGTTGCCAACTCCGAGTTGGGAAATACCTGAAGATTTTGGGGGTGGAGCCTGTAGTGGGCAGAGTTTGGGGACGGGAGGGACTTCAATGGAGTATAATGCCATAGAGTCCACGTTCCAAAGCGGCCATTTTCTCCAGGTGAACTGATCTCTGGCACCTGGAGATCAGTTGCAATAGCGGGAGATCTCCTGCCACCACCTGGAGGTTGGCAACCCTATCAATGACAGAGTGGGGGTTCAAACCTGGATCTCACAGATCCTAGTCTAACACACTAACTACTACTCCACACGTTTGTCTTTAATGTTTGACACTAGTATTTTTGAGAGCCAAATGCTCTATGCTTTTTAAAAATAAAACAACAACTATGCTTCTTTACCGTCCACTGTATTGCATAGTTCCAATGTGATCAAAATCCTAATGTAATACAAAATTCACAGGATTTATTTAAAACAAGCATATAAACAGCCATATTCAAATGTTAGAAACTTCTGAGACAAAATGTCAGAAAAGAGCAAATAGTTCCATATAATAAGTGGATGGCTCGCTAATGCATACCGAAATCTGTTACAGAATTATACAACTTGCACTCTCACTAACCCATCATCATCATAGCAAAATATGTATAACTACTCAGTGTGATGGAATATGATAAAATAAGTGTTACCAAGCTATGGGCAGGGCAGCCATTAAACAATTGTATGCCATTGAACAGAAATGGGAAGTTACCCAAATGCATTTGTGCTGCAAGATTGATTGTTCTCACTCTTTCTCACATCACTAAGTTGGGGAAGAAGAGGATAAAGGAAGCTGGCTGCTTTACTAGCTCATGTAGTTCTATTAGAAAAGATGTGGGGATGTCAAAGTCTAGTCAGGAAGTTAGTCATAGGCCAGAAAAGAAAAGGGTAAATCATCCTTGACTGTAACCACAAATTCTTTACAGCACTCCAGTGTGGCAGGCCATTATTATGTGCAGAATGCAAAATAAGTGATTCAGGTTGTATTGCTCCTCTCATTAGCTAGGGCTGAATTTACCATATCAGATGTTAAGGCTAAGGAAACATAGAACCTTTCAGGGCTTCTGTTTGCCCTGGACATGCCCTGCAGAGCCAGGTTTTCATTTGGCAACAAAGTTAGACTTCTAATCTTCACTAGTGAAAACATATATCCAGTGCACAAGATTAGAAATATTCTAAATAAAAGCCATAATGTCTACTTGGAAAAGGAATGTATGCCTTAACCTAATCACTTCATTATATCTTTTTTTGCCCCCTTTATGATGGTCCTTGGGCCAAATTCATAGCAGGAATATTATCTGTCATCATGGTATATTTGGATGAGGATAAAGTTAAATTTCTGCCGTCTGACATAGATGTATATAACACATAGGGTTTTCAGCAAAGAAAATAAGATCTAAGGTTTCTGAAGGAGTTATCAATTATGTTTAAAATGATGAGTTAGTATGTTTTGATTTGTTTTATTTATATTGCTGTATTACTATGTTTTAGCTATTTGGCCAACGGCCATACACAATAAATTTTCTGAGTCTGAGTCTTAACCTAACTAGAATTCAGCAGTCACTTAGAAGAGAAAGAAAAACAAAACCATTTTTTCCCCTCCTTGAAAAGATTACTTTTCAGCGTAGGACTCCATTTTGTTTCCATGTAACTAAAGTCAATTTACTCAAGTTAAACACCTAAGTGCCTCTACACAAACAGCCTGGCAAACATAAGAGTACAAATCATGGCTGGGGTGTGTGTGGGGGGGGGGATGGGGAAGAAGTAGGACTCACACTTAAAAATCCATAGAGAGAAGCTTCATGTTGCTAATTTACAAGCTCGGGCTGCACCTGTCACTTTTACAAATCAATGAGAATGGCTAGCCTTTAATACCACTAGGTCATTCATAAAGGTTGCAAGTGTGGGCCATACAGGCGAGACCTTTTGGCATGTCAGAAAAAGAACCTTGGTGATGCACATTAACACCCACACGCTCTTTTATGTCACTTCCAATTTACTTTATCTTAAATTGTCAGCTAGCAGAACTCTCTCCCATATTAATAACTCGAGGTTTGTAGCCAAGCCAGGAAAAATAAGCCCTGCTGCTCTTCAAGACAGCTGGCTTCCTTACAGGAAAACCAAAAGGGGAAAATATGCCTCAGCTTGAAAGGAGACTGAAGAGGGAAACACAATGGGATTTTAAAAATATCCAAGTGGGTTATACTGAGTGAAGGGGTTCTGCATTGTTATTTTCAGGAGACATTCTTATAGCCCCAATGAACCAGAGAATACAGCGTTGGACCTCAGGTTTGGGACTAGGGGTATTTATACACAAACAAAGGCTGATTCACAGAACCCTTCTTGGGATAGTTTGAAACCAGGACACCTTGTCAATCTGGTTCAGATTTACAGAAGCAGACTTGCCGCATGGCTGATCAATGATAGCTGAACAACTTTTTGCCTCAGTGGATGATGGGAACACTGGCGATCAGGGCGGGTGGCAAATCTTTTTACATGGCCCACTCTTTTTTGTTTCATTTCTGTAGACTTGTCAAATAAGGCCAAGGCTGAAACAATCTTTTCCATCAACAGGTTGAAGGAATAGCTTTGATTTCATCCAATTCCACGTAAATGTGTTCAGAACAGTTGTGGCAGCTTTGAAAAATTCAAATTAATGGCACAACTCCTGTTGACCTGTACAGATCTAGTCTGCTATCTTAAATCTTTACTTTTTTTTTTTTTTAAAAGTGAAACTTATACATATGAAAACTGTGGCTACTTTCAAATAAAATCAACATCCATTCCATTTTAGTGAAGTGTTTAGCCCTGATTTCCCAGCCTTCCTCATATCTTGTAAATCTTGTAATCTTGTAAAAACCATTCAAAAAAGTGTGTGTGTGTGTGTGGTGTCCCTCTCTGTGTTAAACAGGCAATTTGAGACCACACTTCAAAACCTATATTATGTGGAATACCGAACAATGAACTAAATGCTTTTTTTGCATAAGAAAATATAAGCAATAACTAAACAGCACATGAGATATGACGGCATCTCAGTGGATCCCATTCCTTCTATTTTTTGTATATTCTTTTGAATTTTCTGATAGGAAGGCATGATTCATTACCGATTCTAAATTAGCTGAAGTCAATGGGAGCGTGCCCTGTGCCTGAGAAGGGAGATGCCTAAAAGTAGTCCATTACAACAGATCTGGCAGAGATCCCCCACAATTATGCTGTTGTAGAAATGATTTATGAAATTGCCATGGAAGTTTGCCCTGTGGCTGTATCTCTGGGTCTATTAAGCGAGTGCAGTTTTTCTTCTTTGCAAGCATTTCTACTCTTGTGTGACCTGGAGTATCTTGAGCTGACAGCTAAACCCACTTTAGCTGCTCCCTGCAGAGGACTGTGTGCTTTTTCACTACTGAAAAGGAGCGATGGGTAAAGTGTGGAGCTGAGAAGAAAAGGGAAAGTGTGGGTACTGCTGCACTCTGTCATTACCCCTGTACAAAACTGAGATTCTTTCCTTATAGTCTACATTATTCCTACAAGGCTGTTCAGTGTACAAGATGCTTTATAGTTTTTATCTCTGAGGATAGAACAACAACATCCAAGATAATTTTAAATGACTTTTTTTTTTGCCTTTTACAGCAGCCATTGGTTTAAGATTTTAAAGGGGAAATTCTCCACTATGGTTCCCCCCCCCCCAAAAAAAAAACTGCTCCCAAACTGTTTTTGCTCACACTAAAAGGAATTACATTCTGTGGGGTATTTTCCATTCTCTGAGCTGATCTGAATTTATCCAAACTTAAAGGGTTAAAACCAGCTTGGGGGGCATGCAGTATTTTTAGAGGGAAAATGGTACAGGTTCTCTCTCTGATACTCGACTATTTGGAAATCGCAGCCCCAACATTGCAAATTGTGAAGAAGAAAAAACCAGAACTCTTTCAAATATTCACTGAACTACATGTAACATAGAGATCTGACTGAAAGCTAGCAATTTCTCTAAAGCCTCCTAGTTAGAAATGCATTTGGGCAAGCAGGTAAACCTGGTCTCTATGGCCAGGCAAGGATTTGAGCTAGTTAAGATACAACACGGTAGACACTTGCCTAAATTTACCCTGAAAGCATGAATTTACCACATAGACTTGTTCTTACTGTCTCACCCTCTCTTGCTCCAGATGGTGAAGTGCCTGATTAAAGGTGGCATTTATTCTTTGCAATAGACTTTGCTTTTTTGCAAAAAATGAAACAGAATAAACTAAGAATTCCATTAACCAGGCTTGTTATCTTTCTGTAGCACTGGTCAGCTGATTTTAATTAATTTTGGGGGTGCTTATTTGGTAAGTATGTCTGTGTGTACAAAAGCTAACGTGTGTAAAACAGCGCCTGTGCAATCTCTTTTATGCACTATCCATATAGATTATGTTCATACATTGGGGGCCAGATGTCATGAGTAACATTGTTATCAACATTCTCTATGACATTTGCGGCTGTGCTTTGTGGGGTGAACCCTCCTGTTGCAAGGCCAGACTGCACGCAGAGGCACATTTGGCTCAACGCCACAAGCTCATGGAGTCTTCTTTTCATTTGTAGAGGTGCTGTCTTCAATCACAATTTCCTTTTGAATTAAAGATTAGAGTTCAAGGCAATTTTTTTTTGCATGTTGGTCACAGATTGTTTCCTCCCATAAATCAAGCACCTGACCAGAAAAAAGAGGATATTATCTGTAGTTAGATCTTTTGCCTAGAGAGGATTGGGCTTTGTACTTTATTGTTTTAGCATAGGGACAGCTGGGATTCTTTTTATTTAATTCCATTCAAAGAGCTAAAAGAGCTTTCTCTCCCATACCCCTGTATCCATTTTTCCCCCATTCTCTAGAGAAAACGGAGTTTTTTATCTGTGCATCACTCGGTATGATCATATAGGGGTGAAATGGAAAGAATCATTCATGCTGGTCAAGGAGTTTAAGGGTGAACTTGTTTCATAATTAAACAATACCTTTACATGGCTGAGCAAAGAGCAAGCAGCTACCAGGCCTCTGATATTCACTTTAGAAGCTCATTTCCTTTTGAAAGCTGGCTTTATAAGGCCTTTCTTTCTTCCTACTCCTATTTTATTAGGTGAAAATTTCAAATTATGCTTTCGTTATAAAAAAAATCATACGGTTATTTTTATGTGTTGGAATTGCAGGGGGAGAAATGCCATAATAGCTTGAGGATAAACTTAATTAAGAGCACTGCTCTAACAAGTTAGCAACACTGAATCAAATACCAAGCAAGCTTTATACTTCTTCAGTTATCAGCCATTCCTCTTCCTTTTACCTTGGCATTGAAGATGCTTCAGGGTTGCCTCTCCTCCTACAGAGCAGACTAAAGATATCTCCAAAACATAGGAAGTTCTCTAGGGATCTGTGAAACTTCAATGCATGGGATCTAGGAACATGAGTTTCCCCAAAACCTGTTGTAACTATGTGGTAGTTGAGGCACTACTGGGGAATTCTGATTCTACTTTTAAAAGAAGCTGCCCACACACTAAAAAAAATCTCTATAAGAAGACAACTTTACTTTAAAAAAGGCTTTAAAAATCAAACAGGACGATTTAATGTTTCTACCTCTTTCTAAGCATCTTCTACCTTTTAGCTGTAGTACATTCCTAAACATAAAGGGAGCACAGATGTGAAATCCCTGATATAGGTGTTCACCAAATAGGTTCCCTGACCTGGTAGGTTCCTAAGATGGTGCTGGAGGATGATCAGAGATGATCCTTGTGAAATTTGGATCAAAGTCATTAATGCAGGGTTACCAAAGCCTAAATCCACTGAAGCCAATGGGCTTAGTCTGCAGTAACCCTTGATAAGATTTCTCTATAAGAGTTTTAATGGTCAAAAGCAGTACCATAACTGGCTGAATTTGGAAGGCAGTACAGTTGAAACAGCATGGGGGTCATATGCTCATTTTGGAAGGTGTCTGTTAAAAGCAAGTTAACAATAGCCGAAACTGGATGTTACTAAATCACATGTGACAACGGCTAGTTTTTCTCCTGCAATAGCTGCATGCAAAGCTGATAGAAACACTTCTAGTTACCTTTGTCTCTGTTAATCTGGTGACTAAAATAAACCCAGAAGTACTTCCAAATCCATGGATTCCCAAAGTCTATGCCTGATTTTTCATCTGGAGTACAGCTGCAGCTAGAACAAGTTATACACCTATTTGTAGGTCAGCTTTATTCCCAGTTCACAGAGGTTTTATCTTGTCATGCCCCGGGCTCGGAAGCGCGGAGCCGAGGGGGGGGGGGGCTTGAGAGTCAATTCAAGGTTGTGGTGGTTCCTCGGCCTCAGACCACTCAGCCGGGGAATCTGAGCTTGTCTCCCCATTTGAGTCTGCCAGGATTGTGGGCTACAGCTTCCTAGCCCGTCCTAGCCAGCCATCCTCCCCGGCCTCCACGCCACAACCCCCTTTTAAGCCCGTCCTCCCCTCTTAGCCCCGCCCTCCCGAGACCATATAGGCTGGGCTTTTTCTCTCCTTCCGGGATCTGCCTGTTGGAGGAGTCCTCCTGGTAACTCCCCCCCCGCCCTCTTCTGGCCCTGCTGCGGTTCAGTGTGACGCCCGGCGCGGCTCCCGCTGCTCGACCCCATGGCGATTCGCCAAGGCACTGGGACTCGCCGAAGGCCGGGCGGCCTGCCTCACCCGGACTCCCGTTGGGCCCTCCGAGCGGTCTTCGGCCTGCGGGGGAAAGAGGGGGGCCGTTTGAAGAGCCAGCCTGTCGAGCCGGCTCTTGGGCCTTAAGGCCCCTGAAGTCTTCCCGCCCGGCCTCTCCTCCCGGCCTCTTCCTCCCCCTACCTCGCTCTCCACCCCCCTCTGGCCTGCCTCCTTTCTGCCGGGCTACAGGAGTCTCCCGTCCCTCTTGGGCCCCAGGTAAGTCGGTCCAGGACTGGGGAAGGCGCCGGGGTGTGACCGAGTCCGCGCCGTCTCGCGGCTCCCGCGGCCTCCCGGCGAGCGGCGGGGTGCGGGCCCAGCCCACGCCGTCTCGCGGCTCCCCCGGCCTCCTGGCGAGCGGCGAGGTGGGGGCCGAGCCTACGCCGTCTCGCGGCTCCCCCGGCCTCCCGGCGAGCGGCGGGGTGGGGGCCGAGTCCGCGCCGCCCGGGAACGGGCTGGGCGCAGGACACATCTTGTAGGGACAAGCTTCAGTCTGTTTGCCCATATTTAACCATTCAGAGATTCAGAAATAATAAAAAAGAAAAGCAGAAATAATAAAAGTGAGCAGAGTATAACCACCAGCATACTGATGACAATGCGATCCAACTTTCTGAAAGATTCCTCCTGGCAGTTCCATGTAGAAGTTAAATAGATCAGTGCTGTGGTGTGCTGTGGTCTAAAGGCCATGGGAAAAACAGCTGCCACCCAGCCCTGGCATCTGAGATCTATCAGGAATGAACTGTTTTGTTATGAAATAGTGCCATCTTGACTCCTATATGGTAGGGTGGCCCAGAATAAGTTAATGAGATCCAAAGAGACTGACAGCCCATTCCTGAGCTGACTGCGTAGGGGAACGGCAGGGAAGAGGCACAGAGGCGCCTCTTCCTAAGCCGTTTCACCTACTTCCTTGAAGGGAAAAGCTGTTTCACGGCTTTTTGCCCTTCAAGCGGGGCTTTTTGCCCCATCGGGAACAGTGAGGCTGCACCTGCTAAAAAGCAGGTGCAGCACCGCCGTTCCCGGTGCCGGCGTACCGAGCCGAAACGGGTTAGGGAGCCACCTAACCGGTGGCTCCTCCCCACCCCGCCCCCGGAATGCACCCCTGTGCCAGTGCAGCCTCTCTATGCTGTTGCCAGCACCACGGAGAAGCTGTGCTGGTGGAGGAGCAAGGCGTGGTCTCATGGCACTCGGCCACCTGCGGGACTGGCCTCGCTGCCAGCGTAAGTACATGTAATCGTGTGATTACACACACTTATGCTGGCGGTGGGATCATGCCGCCTCCTATTTAGTTTCGGCCACATTCTCAGGAATGGGCTGTGAGAGGTCTAAAAATAGCATGGACTTGTTGGCTGACCAGTCTATGCCATCCAATTTTTTAAAAAAGGTAGTTTTTATCCAGACTAGAATTCAGACTGGAAGTATGTATAGAGAGAAGGGCAATCCACGTGGGGAATGTCATGTACAAGTCCTTTCTGCAGGATCACCCTATAAATATAATAAAAAAAACAACACAGGCCTTCACTGCCCTCACCATGAATGGTGTAGAGAATTATAAGATGAGGCTCAGTTCTTCTATGCCTGTGTATCCTATTTTCCCGATAGCACTGATTTCCTCATTTAAAATCTCTGAACCATGTTACAGTCAGTCACGATTATTTCTAAGTAGAGCTGACAAGTGTAGCACTAAAGATATCCAAAGGCTTCAGTCACAGGCATTTACCGCAGTAATGACAATTTACAAGCAATCAAAAGTTTACCAGAACAGATGCTTGAGACTATGCGGTGTATTGGTGATGGTAGCTGGGTTTTTTCCTCTCAACTCTCTTACTTTGATAAACACTCTTCAGTGGAAAATAACCTAGGAACACTTCAGTCAATGCAATCGCGCACACACACCAATGGGAAAAAGAGTGCCTGTTCTCGGTGTAGTTTTAAAGAGTGCACGTCCCATTGCTCAAGTTTTTCTTTGCTGCAACCTGGTGAGCTTTCCAGGTGGTCAGTTGCACTGCTCTCACCCCCTACCCCAGTAATCTTTCTGAACTCTATGTGCCGTTCCAGCCAGTGTATTCAATGCATGATGCCTCCACTGCACTGCATTGCCTTGCTGGTAAAACAATGTAAAAAAAATTGGGAAATGAACCAAATGAGACAGAACAGTGACAGGTATCATGTGCTGAAAGAGCAGGTGTACTCTCTTTCTTGCAAATACTATCACATATGACAAGAGGTTTTTTTTTTCATGTGGACCTACCATTTTTGCAATTTTTCCCCTTTGAAAATGAAGACATGTGAGACACCTGATTCATACTGACTTCTTGTCATTACTATCTTCCATTTAAAAGTATCTAAAACCAGAGTTAAAATGGAGAGTGGCACACCCCAAGCCAGGTTGTGAATATACTGAATTCCTTTGTGTTATATATTTGCCCTGACCAAGCCTCTCAGGAACTGCTTGTGTTGATATTGTCTGTCTGCTTGCTGTACCATTCTCCACTGCCGGGCAGTAGTTCAATTATACCACTTGGGGCTGCTGAGGAGATTGCAGGTGGGTTTCTGAATTTTAAAATTTTCCAGAGGAGCTGGGGGTTAGAGTATGTAACAGCCAGTTATTCCAAAAATACATGTAGTTGGGACTTAGTGAGGTGTAGTGGTTAGGGCATCAGACCAAGACCAGGAAGATCCAAGGTTCTAATCCCTACTCAGCCACCAAAGCTCATTAGGATCAATGCTCTTTCTTTGCCAAACGCAGCTCATACAGCTGTTGTGAAGATGCCACCTTGATTTTCTTGGAGGAAGAATGGAATAAAAATATGAGATAGATTAGTAATGCTAATTAATACTAATGGATTCTTCTATTTTGTAAGTAATTATTAGAGTTTTTTAGCTAACAACTAGTCACTGTACAAAATAGAATATCCAATTCAATCTTCATTAGCATGAAGAATAGAAATCTCAAATTTGCATGTGTCCCTGATTTGGTTTTCACAAATTGCTTCTTCTAAGTGCTTGAAAAGTATTTATTGGTTCCGATTACAAAGGATTTGTCTTGTGGGTTTCCTCAGGGCTCCATCTTCTCTCCCATGTTATTCAATCTTTATGTAAAGTCCTCAGGGGAAATCATTCCTGGATTTGGAATAGGCTGTCATCAATCTGCTGATGACACCCAGCTCCATATATTTGTTTATTCAAATCACCTGATGATGCTATAGAGATCCCGAACCACTGCCTTACTGCTGTGGTTAAATGGAACAAGTTGAAATTGAGACCTGATAAGATGGTTGGGAAGGCTGAGATCTTGAGGGTCATTGTACTCCCCATCTATGATGAAGTCTAGCAGACAATCAATGACTCAGTTAAGAGCCTAGAGGTTATACTGGTTGAAGCAGTATTACTGGAAAAGCTAGTTAATACAGCTGCAAAAATGCACTCCAGAAGCCTGGAATATGACTCAGCTGATCTGACTGTATGGATCCATGCTATGATTACCTCAAAGCTAGACTACCATCATGCATTCACCATGGGTCTGCCTTTAAAGACAACTTGGAAATTCCAGTTGGGTCAAACACCACAGCTCAGTTACATGCATGTTCCTCCCATTCTGCAGACACTTCATTGATTACAGATCAGTTACTGATTTCAGGTCAAGATTCTGGTTATCAACTAAAAAGCATTTAATAGCCTTGGATCAACATACCTGCAGGATAGGGTTGCCAACCTCCAGGTACTAGCTGGAGATCTCCTGCTATTACAACTGATGTCCAGCCAATAGAGATCAGTGTCCCTGGAGAAAATGGCCACTTTGGCAATTGGACTCTATGGCATTGAAGTCCCTCCCTTCCCCAAACCCCGCCCTCCTCAGGCTCCACCCCAAAAGCTTCCCACCGGTGGCGAAGAGGGACCTGGCAACCCTACTGCAGGACCATTTCTCCTACTACGCTCCACTGTGAGACCTCCTCTCATTTAAGCAAAGCCTTCTTAAGGTGTCACCCTGCAAATGGGTAAGATCAGCTGCTGCTCATTTACATGCATTCTCAATTATGGCTCCTCTGACTTGCCTTAACCTTTTGCAGATCTCAATTAATGTGTTCATTTTTCCATTACAAATGGTTCCCAGACTCTTTCATGACAATTATTTATTGATGGTAAAGGAAAACTTTCCCAGTATATAGAAACCTTGACTATTCTAGCTGTAGTTCATAATGATTAATTTTTCCAGAGCAGATCTTGCATGTAATCAGGATATATGTTAAGCAAGCTTCTTGTAATTACCACTGAACATTTTAGAGCCCCCTTTCACTTCTTGCTACTTTAATGTTTCTGCACTTCAGTGCTTATCTGCATTTTTTTTCTCGAGGCCATTTTAGACATCACTAACACCACATGAACACTGCTGATTAAAAATGGGTTGTCAGTGAATGTGGGAACATGCTGGGTCTTATTTTCACTTAGGTTTGAAACAGTAATGCACAGAGTATATTATGTTTGTCTCAAGTGGCTGAGTGGAATCTGCATAGGAGTACAGAGGATGGCCGGGGGGGGGGGAGGGCATATCCCACACCATCTTTCTGATACCTCAGTTTTTGTTCATTGTGCATTTGTAGAGTAAAAATACTATAGGTAAAATACTTTCAAAATGGATATCATCATATATTTGAGTACAATCTGATTATAATTAAACCTACTATTGTCTTGGTTAAGTCAGATGTGAATTACGGGTTCTCTTCAATTTCCACATGCATGGTGCCAATCACAATTGTGGTGCACCATTTTCCTGGTCTGAAAAAGTCCAGAAGAGTATTACTTGGTCCATTAGGGAAACCCACAAGTGTACTGAATTGGTCATTATGCACGCAGGGATTGAGGATCACCCCACAATTCACATCTAGCTGTTAAACAGGATACAGGGTGGGGACCCTGGACCCAACCTGTGTACTCCATAATATGTAAAGAGTCCCTTTTATACTCTCTCAACCTAACTACCATACAGGGTTATTGTGAGGAAATGGAGGAGAGAACCACGTATACTGTCCTGAACACCATGGAAGAAGGATAGGATAACAATGTAGATTCTGGCTACATTGGATAGGATAACAACATAGGATAGGATAACAACTTAGATTCTGGCTGTTTTGATTTCATTAAGAGAAGAGCTTTGTTTTTCCTACACCCCAACTGAACAATAAAGGTCCTATGTGACATTTTAAAATACATTTGTGCAGCAATTTTTAAAATTTTATTCCTCATTTGCCACCACACTAGTCATACCAGATGCACAGGATTAATCTCTGTGTAGAACAGCAACAAACTTGTTTATCATCTGTAGCCCTGACACAAATGCCATTAGGGCTAAACACTGTAGCAGCAGAATAGATGGATTCCTAAGAAATTATTTATGTATCCATGTTTGAACATTTATTTGAAGCCTTTGTAACATTTTTCTCTTAGCATTTTGAAGTGTGGAGATGTGAAGTGCTGTATACATCTGCTTCTGCATTTTTGTAGGGTATAATGTCAGGAGCTATAATTAGTGAGACATCGCTTTGTGCATAATAATGTCATGCTCCATTTCAAATTATCGTTGTTTAAATCAAATGCTAATTATGACAAGGCTGGATTGTGGCAGTTAACTCTATATCCATAAACTTAATCTCTCATCTTGGGCAAAGATTGTTTTATCAGTCAGGAATAATTTTTCTTGATAGGTGGGTTTTTGTACAATAGAATAATAACAAGACTTTTTCATCCAGGATAATGTCATGATTATAAATACAGACAGAATTTTAGAAAATTGACATCAGTCACAACAGATATAATTACACCCAGGCATTCTTGACAAAAATGTTAAGAGTTCCTCACTGTGAAGGACATCCTCTCCTTGGAGGCCATATTTCTTGCCTGCTTCCTCAGTATGGAATGGTTAAAATAGCTAAGTGGTAAATGTATACTAATGGTGGAATTTACCATGTTTTGAATAAATTTATTTTTGAATGAATAGGTTTTTAATTTTTATAATTTTAAGGTGTTGTGAGGCATCTTGACTGCCTAAAGAAGGCAGCATATTATTCCCTTCAGCTTGTAAATCTGAATTAGGGTTCTCACTCAGGTTACTGCTCACAGGTTCATACAGCAGTAAGGTTACAAGCCTCCTGTTGGAGCCTGGAGTTCTCCTAGGATTACAACACACATGAAGCTGCTTTATACTGAATTAGACCATTGGTCCATCAAGGTCAGTATTGTCTACTCAGTCTGGCAGTGGCTGTCCAGGATCTCAGGCAGCGATCTTTCACATCACCTATTACCTAATCCCTTTTAACTGGAGATGCCAAGGATTGAAGCTGGGTCCTTCTGCATGCTAAGCAGATGCTCTACCATTGAGCCATAGACCCTCCACATTTTATCTCCAGACTACAGAGTTTAGTTCCCCTGGAGGAAACCGCAGCTCCAGAGGGCAAACTCTATGGCATCACATCCCCACAGAAATCCCTCCCTTCTAGGGTTGTGCAACAAAAACAAAAACAAAAAACCAGTAAATTTCAGGTTTGGGTTTATTGGGCCCGATTTTTTTGGGGAAACTGAGAATAAGCCGAATACCCATTACTGAAAAATTTGGGTCCATTATGGTATATGGGGATTTTTTCAAAGCTCCTGTGGAGGCATTTTGGGAGATAGAGTCCACACATTTGCAGTGTGGCTGCAAGGGACTCTCCTTAGACGTTTGGTGAACTTTGGAACAGGGGGTCCAATTTTATGAGTTTGTAAAGAGGTCACCCCCATCCTCCAGGCATTTGCAAGCCAAGCTGTCCATTGGTTTTCAGGTTCGGAAGTTCAGTGTTGTCTAGGGCTGGTGGAAAGAGCCATCTGGCAGGCTGGTACCTCAAACTGAGGGCTCTCTACAATCTGGGGTGCATAGCATGATGTCCATGTAAATTAGCTTCCAAACTGAGGAAAACGGCTTAGATGCAAGAAAAATAAGGCATGGAAAATATTTATTTTAGTGGTAAATGACATCCTGTGAACAGTCCTTTATTATGGTAATCAAAAATCTGATTTAAAGAGATGGTCTCAGTGCGGAGAAACAAAGCCTCGACTTGGGGCGACGTTCAGTTTCAGAGCAGGTTTTTTTTTGGGGGGGGGGGTGATATTGGAGCCAGCTGAAGTCGTGACCAAGGAGGCTGTCTGAAGGAGATTGCTTATCCATGTGGGTGGGGGAGTCTCCTTCGTGCATTCGGTAAACCCGAACTGAAAATAAACCCGAAATTAGCCATTTCAGTAAATTTCAGAATGCACAAACCTGGGGAGAAAGCTGAAACTGTATAGGTAATTCCTGGGTAAAACCAAATAAAATTCAGCTGTTTCAAGTTTGGATTTCCCCAGGTTCATGGGGGAAGTTTGCAATGATTCTCTATGGTGGGGGGTAACCTTTACTTCCTCCAGTCGGGACTTGGTGAGCCCTGTCTTTTTTTAAAAAAAAACCTTATGCTTGATCCATATCAACCCACTGAATGGTTGGTCAGACCAAGTTGGCTCCAATTACACAACCCCGACCTGAAAACAAAACCAGTCAAGAAAAGAGAAAAATGGGAGAAAGCACAGAGCTGTGCACGGAGAAGTGAATAACCGAACCAAAAAAAGCCAAATATTTATTTGGCTTTTTCAGGAATTGCCTATTTGGCTTTGGGGAGATCCCCAGGTTTTGGTGTTCGGTAAATTCAAAACAGCTAATTTTGGGTTTATTTTCCATTCTGGTTTATCGATATTCACAACCCTACTCTCTTCCCAAACTCCACCCTCCCCAGGCATTGCTCCCAAATCTCTAGGAATTTCCCAAGCTGGAGTTGGCAGTTTTCAACAGCAGAGATGGGTATGCTTTAAAAACAGCAACCATTTATTTTCAAGTAGATTGAGGGATGGCAACAAGTGGTTTCCAAACAAGGGAGCCCATATGTCTACACTTCTAGTTAACAAACTGAACTAACTATACAATATAGCCATACAGCCACGGACCGTCCGTCGTCCTCGTTCTGTAGTTTTCAGTGTCAAACCTTACATATGGTACACCAGGGGACGTCAGATCCGGTCCAGCGTGTTTCGATACCTCACTTCTCCCTGATAACTGGCAGTCGATGGTAATCCTAGATGTCTTCCAGCCCCAAATTTCCAGATATGTAGCAGGCGGACCGGAACGGTAAGGTGACCAAGGGGAAGGAGGGATTTATTTCAAACATCACAGAATCTCATTGGTACTTATTCTGTTTGTCAAATGTGGAGTTGTTTAGTCTACCCATAGATCAAATTGATAGAGTCCTTGCCACTTTATCTAGCAGTTTATCTTCACAAAAATGATCTTGCAGGAGAGGGGAAGCAGGCGGAGTTCCCAATTATTTGCTGATAGGCAGGTCTTGTATTTATTCCGAGTAAAATCAAAAGTATTCTTGTTACTCACGTAGATATCCGAGGGTGAGATCTTCTGTCATTAAATAGTTCATTAAGTGGTTATAGGTAGTGGAAGCCCAAGCCTAATGCCAAAGAAATGCTGGCGGCAATGCTTTCTCCCCTCGATGCCGAGCGGGACAGTCATCCACATCTCCGGGGGACTTAAAAAAGCTTCCTCGAAGAGTATGCGAGTCACACCGCTATCTTCAGGCTGCAGAGGAATTCCTGCATCCTGGTTTAGAACCGGGTTAGTGTAGTTAAAACCACACCAATTCAAGCATAACTTGGATCCCCTTGGGAGCTCTCCCAAGGGATGTCTGCTTAGGGCTAGCTCATTACCGGAAGTCCCTTTTTAGCAGGCTTTTTAGCAGCCGCAGCCTTGCTGTTCCCAATGGGGTGAAAGGCCCCAGTTAAACAAACAAACAAACAAAAAGCCGTGAAATGGCTTTTTTGTTTAACGGCGTGCACCTCTTAGGAAGAGGTGCCGGTTTCCCTCTTCCCCACTGACTCCGCATGCTGTCAGCTCAGGAATGGGCTGCTATTCTTACATGTAGAGTATCTTCTCTTTGGAACTTGAATGGTCTGGCTGTGTGTGTGTGTGTGTGTGTTGGCTGTGTGTGTGTGTGTGTGTTAAGTGCCATCAAGTCGCTTCTGACTCATGGCGACCCTATGAATGAAAGTACTCCAAAATGTCCTATCTTTGACACCCTTGCTCAGATCTTGCAAATTGAAAGCTGTGGCTTCCTTTTTAGTATTGGTATTTAGTATGGTCTGGCTACCTTGTTTCATGTCCCTGCAATAGGGTTGCCAACCTTCAGGTGGTGGCTAGAGATTTTCCACTATTGTTTCAGCAAGTCCAGTAGCAGTGCAGTATTTTATGGATTAGTCTGCCCCGTAATTTTTTTCCTATTAAATGGCAACCCAAGGAACAGTAGCTAAGCAAATGTCTGTATCGACCCATCTAAAGATGGATCAGTGTAGGTGAGATAATTTCAGTGATTCCAGCAGCCTCTTTTAACAGTGCATCTACCTTTTGACAGTCACTAAATTAGGCTCCTTTAAAAAGATGTACCTCAGCCAAGCCAGTCACAGTTTAGAATGAGGCACAAAGATGAAAGCATTGTGCTGGAGAACATTTGCAAAACACAGAGGAGCCGTGTTTCCTCCGTATTCTCCCCCTTGTTGAATCATGCAGCAACTATTGATTACATTTCAAAATTTCCCCCCTCTTCCCCCCCATGTGATGCCTATGACTTCATCTGTCTGTAGCTGTCTGAACTTCAAAGAGATTCACAAAGTGCACCAGGAAAGGCAGTTCAGAAAAATAAGTTATGACACTGAACAGCAAATCTTCCCACTTCACCTATATAACCCTTTGTTCTTTTTTGTTGTTTTGTTTTGTTTTCAAAGTATACATGTTATTTTCTTTGCAAATATGAAGATATCTAGGATGCACACATATTGGTTTGTGGTCAATTGCTTTCCTTCCCAATAGACTCCCCCTCTCTCTTTTTAAAATGTTTAATTACGGATCAGATAGAATAACTATTTCAATTTAAACTTTAGTTTTGGATATATATTTTTGAGCACTAAATTTTTTGAACACCAGAATGAAACCTTTACAAATGAGATGTGAAAACTACTTCAGGGGTCTCAAGATAGGTAGGAGAAATAAGATGCCCGCTTTGAAATGCATGTTAATAGTCCACCTGGCAGTAAAACATGAAAGCAAGGACAAATTAAAAACTACTGCTCTTTGATGTACACCAATGAACATTATAATTTAAACAAACTTTAGATGTTCAAAGCGTTCAACTTACAATTCAGTATAAGCAACCATGTATGGAGTAAGTTCATGCAGGCAATTTTTACTGTGCTCTTCTTCCCTTCCCCTAGGACCCCACTCCACAAACTACCATTGAGGGTCAAAAGATGCCATTCACTGGGGGAGTGGGCTGTAGCAAGAAGGGAAATATGGATGATATGTCACTATAACAGTATAACAATGTGTGTAACAGTTTCTCTGAATTCCAAGCTTTCATAGTTTTTTGAAAAAAGTCTCGAGCCCCTTTCATTGTGTAGATATAAGTGGAAAATAATATCTCTACAACAAAAGAGACTAGCAACTTTTTAAAAAGAAAAGAAAGAAAGCTGGGGATTTAGAGGACCTGATAGATACAGTGCTATAACATTATAATGGTATTTAATTGTCAATTAAAAAGGACACACACACACACACACAGTAGCAGGAGGAATGACTGGCATGCAAGGGGGAGGGCTGTAAAAATATGAACTTTTCTGAGCTAATATGGCAGGCAGCCAGGATTTACTTCAATCTTTCCCAAAACTTTGCAGCAAAGCAGGTTTGGGAAAGATCAGTGAAAAACCCAGAAAATCTGGGAGGTGTGTGAATGCACCATGATGTTGTGGAGATGTGTATGGGAGAGAACACTGCCCAGCAGCATCAAACCTGGGGCAGATAATCTGTGGGAAAGGTCTACGTGTATGAGCATTTCATACCAGGGCTGTTGATTCGGTTCCATCCGACAAGAAAAACAGCCAAATTTTCCGATTCGGCGGTTTTTACTTCGGATAGAACCAAAGTCATAAAAGGCGGGAAAATGACAAACCAAACTCAGCGAGTTCGGGCGGACGCTGGATAAATTTGTACAAGTTCGGCGCCCCCAAAGCAGCATTCTCCTGCGGCCAATCGGTGGCCAAGCTGGGTCTTCTTCTGGCCAATCAGTCGTGGATGAATGCATGAGCCCAGCTGCTGTGCAGCCCGGGGAGAGAGAGAGAGAGAGAGAGTGTCTGTTAATGTGTGAGAGAGAGAGATCCCAGTGGGGTGGGTGCGTGTGCACATTCGCAGCTTTCCGCGGCTCCGGGGAGCATTTTTGGAGGTAGAGGTCCCAAACTTTCAGTGTAGCTTGAGGGGACCCTTCTTGCAAGAACCCCCAAGTTTTGTAAAGATTGGGTCAGGGGGTCCCGAGATATGGGGCCCAGAAGGGGTCCCCACCAAATCACCCACAGGAATAAAGGCATTAAAAACACATTCGCGGCTTTCCACAGCTTGGGGGGGGCATTTTTTGAGGTAGAGGTCCCAAACCTTTGGGGTAGCTTGGAGGGACCCTACTTGCAAGAACCCCCAAGTTTTGTAAAGATTGGGTCAGGGGTCCTTTACAAAACATGGGGGTTCTTGCAATGGGGGTCCCCTCAAGCTACACTGAAACTTTGGGACCTCTACCTCCAAAAATGCCCCCCCCCGAAGCCGTGGAAAGCCGTGAATGTGTTTTTAATGCCTTTATTCCGATTGGCGATTTTGAGGGGACCCCTTCCGGGCCCCAAATTTCGGGACCCCCCTGACCCAATCTTTACAAAACCTGGGGGTTCTTGCAAGAAAGGTCCCCTCAAGCTACACTGAAAGTTTGGGACCTCTACCTCCAAAAATGTTCCCCCCCCCCGGAGCCGCGGAATGCTGCGAAAATGTTTTTAATGGCTTTAAATGGCCGAATATATTCGCGAACTCCGAATTTAGTGCCGAATTCCACAGATCCGAATTGGGGGAGTTCGGACTTCGGCATTTCCCAAATAAAAACAGGCCGAATTTTGCCGAATTTGAATTTTACCGATTTTTTTTTCAACAGCTCTATTTCATACATGACATTTCCCCTGACTTTTGTTCTCTTTGCTTCAATTACAGTGCTCTAATCAAACAGCCAATTATCAGTTGAAACATCAGTGTATTGTACTCACATCAGAAAGATATCTTGCACTGTATTTTAAAGCATAAGGAATAACCTCTGCATTGTAACAGGTGATTGGATTTAAAAAATGTCAAGCCGCATCTCCTAACTTGAATTTGCTTTTAAAAA
The DNA here is from genome assembly GCF_029931775.1 of Euleptes europaea. NCBI lineage: Eukaryota > Metazoa > Chordata > Lepidosauria > Squamata > Sphaerodactylidae > Euleptes > Euleptes europaea. Next base: position 65,151,506 of record NC_079315.1, read on the forward strand.
AATTCAAATTTATACTTTACAGCCTTTTCATTAAGAGGGAGGGCTGGATCTAGGTTTTAGTTTGACACGTGAACATATGCCAATTTTGCCTAAAAACAACACTTTACAAAACAACAGCAACAAAAGGTCTCTAATATTTGTATTTGAAAAGCAAAAGTTGAAAATGTTTGAAATACAAAATTGAATTTGCAGTCTGAAATTTGCTTCATCCTGTCTGTGGCATACTGTAGCACTTCCTGCTTTAAACAATAACTGTGGTTGACATACTCTAATAAAAATAGAATGAGGTTATTTTTTTTTAAAGAAGATATGGAACTCTTCTAGATCCCCACATCAAAATGCTCTTTTAGCCCTTCTGCAGTGTACTTTTGCTTGTTCTTTTGTATCCATTTAGTGTTCAGTGCAGTGTACATCATGCTTTAATATAAAACTTGACAGCCAAGAAAGAAAAATGAAAAAGTTATCCCACCACACATGTACAAAATGCAATCCAGAGGATTTATTAGGTTTCTGTAACAGTCATGGCTCCCAGAGTTCCAATGCATACATAACTCATGAAGCCAATTATTTATGCTGCTGTACTAGCCATCCAATGACTCATGGATAAGACAGTCCAATCCAACAACACTGGAGCTAAAACATCCAACTCCTTGGTTACTCTTCTTAGGGGCTGCTTTTTCTTCACTTATTCCATACTTATTACTTATTTGGCTTCATTTATAGGGTTGCCAGCTCTGGGTTGGGAAATACCTGGAGATTTTTGGGGCAGAGCCTGAGGAGGACAGAGTTTGGGGAGGGGAGGGACTTCAATGGCATAGAGTCGAATTGCCAAAGCAGCCATTTTCTCCAGGTGAATAGGTTGAAGGAGCTGGGAATGTTTAGCCTAAAGAGGAGAAGACTGAGAGGGGATATGATAACCATCTTCAAGTACTTGAAGGGCTGTCACATAGAGGAGGGTGCTGAGTTATTTTCTGTTGCCCCAGAAGGTCGGACCAGAAACAACGGGTTGAAATTAAATCAAAAGAGCTTCCGCCTTGACATTAGGAAGAATTTTCTAACAGTTAGAGCAGTTCCTCAGTGGAAAAGGCTTCCTCGGGAGGTGGTAAGCTCTTCTACCCTTGGGGTTTTTAAAAGAGGTTAGATGGCCATCTGTCAGCAATGCTGATTCTATAACCTTAAGCAGATGATGAAAGGGAACTCATCTTTGTCATCTTCTGGGCATGTAGTGGGGGTCACTGGGGATGTGGGGGGAGGGTAGTTGTAAATTTCCTGCATTGTGCAGGGGGTTGGACTAGATGACCCTGGTGGTTCCTTCCAACTCTATGATTCTATGATCGAGAACAGTTCACTTGGAGAAAATGGCCACTTTGGAAGGTGGATTCTATAGCATTAGACTCCAAACCCTACCCTCCTCATTAAGATGGCCAACCTCCAGGTACTGCAAAAACAACCCTGTGCTGAATTCAGAAATAGTAGCTAAAATAACAGCACGATAGCCAAAAACAATGTATCACAAAGATAGCATGAACTTATATAATATATATTAATATTTCCAAATTTTTACATATCAGTTTTTTACAAATAGAAACGCAGGTAAGTACAAATGTTTACAATAGTCTCCAGGTATTATCCTGTAATTAGAGACACAAGTAAATACAAATGCCCATACAACAGTCTCAGTGTGACTGATATGAATTCCTCCTCTGTGTATAGATTGCTGTGTCAATAACTCAAATCACTTTGTGATACGTTGTTTTTGGCCATTGTGCTGTTATTTTAACAACCTCCAGGTACTAGCTGGAGATCTCCTGCTATTACAACTGATCTCCAGCCAATAGAGATCAGTTCACCTGGAAAAAATGGCCACTTTGGCAATTGGACTCTATGGCATTGAAGTCCCTTCCCTCCCCAAACCCTTCCCTCCTCAGGCTCTGTCCCCAAAATCTCCAGGTATTTCCCAACCTGGAGCTGGCAACCCTAAGAAGGAAGGGTGTGGCAAGGAGGAGAGAAGAGCGGGAAGATAAAGGAAGACAAAGGGGAACAGGATGGAAGAAGTGGCAAAAGGACAGAGGACGAGACACACAAGGGAGAAAGGAAGCAAGAAAGCAGAGGATCAAACAGACACAGAGAGCACTGAAAGAGTAAGAACAAGAGAGCAGAGAGAAAAAGAAAGAATAAACAAAAGGCTGAAAAAGTGAGCCAAAACTAGAGGCGGAGTGGGGAGGGTTTGCCATTGGCCACACTTACCTGGTAAAGGCCTTGACACCACCCACCATTGACAGCCTCAGGATATGCGCTGTTGAGAAGCATCATACAGCTGCTGTGTAACCTTGAGTAGAGAATAAAAGTTTATCTTAAGCCACATCTGGCATTTGTGTCATTCTGCATATTGAAGAACCCTCACACTGCTGTTTCTGCCACTAAGGCTGGGAGCTAGAGGGACTAGGTGGGCCCAGGTCATAGTTAGCATAAGCAAGTGTCTTTGGTAAGGGTGAAAAAGCTTGCTGAATCCAACCCATTTTGTCTTAATTGTATACCGAATGGCATATTAATTAAATGGCACACATCAGTTTCTGAACAAGTTTCCATCTCTTTTGTTTATTTAATCTACACATTTCTATGCTGCCCTTCCTATGAGGACATCAGGTTGCTATTCATGTTTCTCACCTAGTTCATTTTAACCTCTCTATAGCCTGTGAGCTTAGGCTGAGACAGAATGAGAAAGCTTGATTCAGACATAATGCAAAACCATATGTGTGTGTGTTAAGTGCTGTCAAGTCGCTTCCTTCTCATGGTGAACCTATGAATCAATGTCCTCCAAAACAGCCCTGCTCATGTCTTGCAAACTGAGGGCTGTGGCTTCCTTTATAGGGTCAATCCATCTCTTGTTGGGTCTTCCTCTTTTCCTGCTGCATCCAACTTTTCCTAGCATGATTGTCTTATATATTTAAAATCTGCTAGCTTGTGAAACCAGGATAGGCTGATGGTTGATTATTCAAATACTGGTGTGTCTGGGGCAAATTATGGTTTTGTTGCTTTCACTTTCCCCTAGAAAACACTAACTGTCCTGCACTGCGGTAAGGGTGGTGCCAGGGAACAAGGCAGAATGTCCATGTTCATATGTCATGCAAAGTCATCGTTCAAATCATGGTTTCAGATCCTGTTCTGATGCATCACTACTAAGCATAGTGAATAAAGTGATCGGAGCTTGAACAACCACACTAACCATAATTAGTTTAAATAAATCCATGGTTTCCTATGTTATTTCAACCAAGCCAGTTTGGTTTCATGGTGAGTAGGCTTTTGGATGTAGATCCCCCCATCCTAGTCCAACATCCTGCTCCTCCTGTGTATGGAAGGACAATGATACCTAGCTGAAAAATGAGGTACTCAAATGTCAATTGCATTTTAAAATTGAAAGAAGCTTTTTTTTAAATTCACACTCTCACAGAGTATAAACACCCTTTTTGTTGATAACGCTGCCGTTACTGCTTTGCCAGTCTTCTTTTCTTCCCAATCTCCAACACTAAAAACAGATCCAAACGTAGATTCACAAAGGTTGATGGTACTTGAAAGGAAATCTGCTGGAGTGAAAAGCTCAGCTAGATATAAAAGCCTTGACCAAGATATCATAAGTCAACCATATCAAATAAACAAGCACATCACTTTGACAGTATAACCACAGTGTAGCCTCAGCAGAATGCTAAAGGTGTTCATTTTTTCCAAATGCCTTAAATTACTAAAAAAAAAAAAACAAGTGTGTGTGTGTGTGGGGGGGTACATCTGGTCATTGTTGAAATTTCTCTCTACCCCTACCCAACTAAATATCTTACTATAAAGCAGAAGACATAATTACTGAAATGCTGTGATCTATCAAAGGATTTCATTGGGTGTCCAAAAGACCTACAACACTTCTAAAATTATCTATAAAGGTGTTGTAGAGTCCACACTTTAAAAAATGAAAATGTAAAGCTATGGGAAGGGTGGCAGAACAGAGTTTAACTATTGACAAATAGCTTATGGAAAGTTGTGGTTGCTAAGCAAGAAGCTGATACAATCAGAATACTTCAAAGTGGGTATTACTGAGTAAACATATTGGCTGTGATCTAGCAAAGCAGCTCTATGCACAGAAGCATCTTTGAAGTGTTTGCTGTGACCAGCATCAAGAGCACATTGGGCCATATTGGGGCTCAATATGTCTGAACTGTCTGAAAGGCAACGAGAAGGTACTGTCTGAAAGGCAATGAGAAGCAGCATTATTACTAATACTTACAAGAATTTCATATCAGACCCACAGGACCCTACATGGCCTTAGTTACAAACGCCTGGATAACATCCCAATTAGAATATTGCAATGCTTTCTATGTGCCTGGAATGGCTTTGGAAAGCATTCAGCTGGTCCAATATGCAGCTGCTAGTGTAAGAGGAAAGCAGTTTGGAGCATGTTACTCCAGTTTTTAAATAAGTGTACTAGCTCCCAAATAGCATCTGTGCCCAATTCAAAGTTCTGGTTTTGACTATTAAAGACCAGAGTATCTTAAAAACTGTTTTGTCTTATATGAACATCCTTGAGCATTCAGGTGTTGCTCCATGTGCTTCCACCATTTACAGTTCAGTGGGTAGCAATCGCTGCATCACAGTCATATATGGCTTGCGGAGAGCAACTTGTCAGCTCTGCACCAGGAAATAAACATAGATGGGCAGGAAGAAGAGCGTTGCTGCTTCTGCCAGGATGGAAACCACATCTGCTTTGCTCCAGCACCCTTAAAAATCTACAGAAGCCTAAGCAGGAGAAGAGGAGCTGAATGGTAGTTGGGGAAAGCCAAAGCCTTAAGAGCTGTATTCTGTCAAGCCCTGAAGAGGCACAGGAGCAGGAGGCGTAGCAACTCGGGGGAAGACAACACACTCCTGAAACAAACTGTAAGAGACTGGCCACCACAAATGAAATTTTATTTGTTGTATATTTTATTATTGGATATCCTTTTTTACATCTGTTACTATATCCATTATGCCAAAAAAGGTATTGATTGATTGACTGGCCCTGTCTGACTGGGGAGACAGAGGATATAACATTCACTATCCCAGATACTATGCCTGACAAAGGTTGTTTATGCATGGGAGTTTTACCTGGGGTTCGATGCTTGCTCGGCCCACACTTTTCTGTTGTGAATCCAAAAATTGCTATGCACCAGCAAAATCACCAGCTCAAATTTGGAAGCGTCTCAGTCCTCGCCCCTTGAAAACGTTGCTTTTTAATTGGCTGTAGTGCTTACTGTGAGGAAAATGTCCCCTTCCCCTCTCTCCTGGCGGAAACACAAGTGCTGTTTTAAAAACCATTTCACAAAACTGAGCTCTTTAAAAGGAATTGGGGGGTGGGGAGAAACCCAAGCGTCATTTTAAAACCCTTTCTTATGGGAGACAAATTTCTGCTCAGAAAGAACTCTGGGTGGGAGACAAAAATCAGGAAGCATTTGTGTCCCCGCCCCTCGATTAGCTGCTTTGTAATTGGCTGTATTGCTTATTGTGAGAAAAAGTCACACACACACCATAACTCCCCGGTCCTGCACTTTGGCTTATGCATGGAGATGAGAACAATTTGACCCAGGCTGATCTCAGGGGTGATTGAAGAATAGGGTTTTAACAGCATCGGAAAGACCCGGACATTGTGAGGGCTGGGTGCGAGGTCATCTCTAATGGATGGTAAACGCATGCATAACTCCAAGGAACAACCGAGTTAGTCTGGGGGGTGAACATGAGTGAAAGTACCCATGCATAAAAGACCAAAGTGTCTTTCAGTGCATGCAGTAAATTGGAATTGAGACTTCATCAGGGACTCTATCAGACATTACAATGACCTTCCATAAGTTTTATGCCAATAAAGGATGATATGACTATGACTGACTGACCTTCCATAAGAAAAATTAGAGTTAGCAGGACTGGACACCAAGGGATTCACATTTGGAGTGTCCTCTCAATGGAGGCTTATATGGCCCCTTTGCTCATATCATTCAGGAAGGACAGTTTAGTTCTAGCAGGCATTCAGGCTTGGGTTTGATTATTTTTTATTATTATTTTTGGCAGGGAAATTGTCAGGTTCTTCTTGTCTTAATACTTTGTGGTTTTATTGTTAGGTTTTGTATTTAAAATGGTATAACTCTATGTTACTATAAGCTACCTTATCAACGTTTAGGGGAAGCATAAGCTTTAAAATAAGAATGAATATTGTTCCAAATCCTCCCAAACTGGACAGTAAATACAGTAATCCTTGGATGAATTTCAAGAGTTTTAACTATGAGGATTTAGTTAAAATGCTAACGTACATCAGCTAAACATTTAGTAAACAATATTGTATGTGACTGTAGAATTAAGTGAAATCAAAAGCAGCCTCATACAGTTGCAGACATCTCAGCCAAAGATGAACAAACCATTTTCTTTGTGCACTGTGGACTTTGCTTCCATATTAATCTTAAGTAATTGTAGCAGTGGGGTTCAATTCACTTACATGTTTCTGAACTTTTCTAATAATTTTTTTCTATGCCTAATTAAATTGGTTCTTTCCTGTACATCAAGAATGATAAAGTATTAGTACCATTAAATAATGTTATAAAATAGCCTGCTTACTGAACATTTTTCTCTAGGTGCATGCTTTTGAGAAGGATCTTGAAATGTGTGGGAGGTTTTCATAAAGGGAAGCTAAACTTGCAGATAGAAATGTAATATAGCTTTGATTAAGGGGAGGAACTGATTTCTATTTTGTGTGTACATGAGCAAATTCTTTGGACTCAACTCTTTGTAGACGATCTATGCTAATCTTTGAACATTTTGGGAAGGATTTGCTAACCATAACAAGACTGGTCTCCTGAGCTCAATCAGGATAGATATAAGCAGTGAAGAGAAATATTTACAATAACCTCTTTTGTTTAAAGAGTAGGCTGTCGTGTTCTGATGGGTGATTAATACAAAATTTCAAAATTCTATGATAAAGTTTCAAAAAGTTTCAAAAGGAAACAACCAAATCTGTTTTGGATTACAACCATTAACAGTGTAAGAGATTAATCCCACTCAATTCAAATGACATCCTTCCAAGTAAACTTTTTAAAAATTTCCATCAAAAAAAGAAGAAAAAAAACTTTAAAAGAATAAATGATATACATAAAGTGAAGACCAAAATATAACAGTGGTAGTGGATCTATTGATATACCAGAGGTGGACTTTTACTTTTCCAATATTGTAATATGTGTCTTTTACCTTTAGTTAAGGGCATGGAGGGTCCATTTTTGGTGATGATCAGTTAGCCTCCCAGAGACAGGCAAATAGTTTAAAAATATGTAGACATCCTTGAAATCAGCAAATATTCCAATTCAAAATTGATATAATAACTTCTTCCCAGAAAAACTGAATGAGTGCGGAGCAGTTTAAACACCCCCGCCCACCTTTATTCGGCCGAATTGATTCGGGAACGCTGAATCTGGTGCCAAATTCCCCAGATCCGAATCGGGGGAGTTCAGACTTTGGCATTTCCCGGATCAAAATGGGCCGGATTTTGCCAGATCCGAATTGTACCAAAAAAAATTTTCAGCAGCTTTATAGTGTACCAAAACTGTAACAACGTTTTGGAGTCCATTAGCAAAAATAGTAATTAATATCTTAACATCCTGGGAAGGGGGGCAGTGGGTCTTTAAACTGCTCTGCGCTGCCTGGGCTGGCAGCACGGAGCAGTTTAAACACCCCACCACCACCTTCCAGGGACTCCTGGGAAGGGGGTGGTGGGTCTTTAAACTGCTCCACGCTGCCAGTTTAAAGACCCCCACCTGCCTTTATTCGGCCAAATTGATTCAGGAATGCCGAATCTCATGCTGCATTCCCTGGATCCGAATCGGGGGAGTTCGGACTTTGGCATTTCCCAGATCAAAACGGGCCGGATTTTGCTGGATCCGAATTGTACCGAATTTTTCCCCCCACAGCCCTATAGTGTACCAAAACTGTAACAACTTTTTGGAGTCCATTAGCAAAAATAGTAGTTAACATCCACATTAATCAAATAAATGGGTCAAAAATTTGCATGCTGACAGCCCATTCCTGAGGTTGGGGGCTGAGTGGGCTGATGAGGTTGCATGACCCCTGTGCCGGTGTCTGTGCCACTTGTACCATCTAAATTGGCACGTATGCCAGAGTAGGGGCACTTACGCCAGCCCCCTGGGCTACAGCAGCAGTGCGACCTTTGGACGCCCGCTCGGCTTCCCACCAGCATCGTCCCAGTGCAAGTCCTTGTGCCAGCATCCAAGGAGGCATTCCCGGGGTGTTCTTTGAGGCGGAGCTGCCATTAGGCAGCTTCCTGACCCCTTTCAGCCAAGGAACACCCACTTAAGCAACGGTGGTGCTGCACCATCTTTTTGATGGCATAGCATCACTGTTATCAATGGGGCTTTCCTCCCTTTTCCTAATTTTTATTTTAAAATAGCCCTTCCACCCCCTGCTGCAGCAGCAGTACCTCTTTGGAGGTGCTGCGGCACCACCATGACCATGCTGTCCCAGGCTGCTGCAGTTCTCAGAAATGGTCTGTGAGTATGATCTTTGCCAGGTTTAGGGATGATGGTGGCATCATATCCTGACAATGGCAATGAGCCAGACTCAAAAATCTCATTATACAATTGATAAAGTTTTGGAATTAAGAAATCTGCAAAGGTTTTATACCATTCAATAGGCAACTCATCTGGAGATTTGCCATTATTCATATTCATCATCAATGCCTTTATTTCATTGATGCATAAAGGTTCAGCAAGAATCTGTTGCTGGATAATACCTAAACCAGGAAGATCAAGGTGAGAGGAAAATATTTCCAAATCTTTTTCTGTAAATTCTTTCCCTTTAATGTAAAATTCAGAATAACACTGATAGAACTGTAAATTTATTTCACTTAGAGGCAGTATGCATTGTATTCTTCTCATATTTGATCAAAGGAATATAGTTCTTATTCTTTTGCTGTATTAAACAATATGCTAAAATTTTACCTGGTCTCTCACCACTTTCCCAATGTGACTGGTGCAAACAAGTTAGATCATATTCTGCTTTTGCTGATAGTATATCATATTTAACTTTTTGTAGTTCCCAATAAAGATCTGGTGTGGGAGACATAGCAAACTGTCTTTAAAATATTTCAATCTATCCTTCAATGTTACTTCTTTCATTTCTCTAAGATTCACTTATGAGAAGCATATGCAGTGATTTTCATTCTAATAAAAGCATAATAAGTATCCCATTCAATAGCACAAGTACTAGCTGTTCCTTGATTTATATTAAAATGTTCTGATAACTCAGGCATCATCTGATTTTTAAAAGCCTCATCATTAAGAAGAGAAACATTAAGGCACCATAAACCAGGTGGTCTAACCCAGTCTGGAAACCAAAGGACTAATGATATGGGGGCATGATCAGAAATAACAATAACATCTACATCACATGCAATAATCTGGGGCATCAGAGAAGCTGAAACAAGAAAGTAGTTTAGCCAGAAACAATTATGATGCACTGAATAAATAAGAGTATAATCTCTGTCCACAGGGTGCAGTATATATGTGTGTAAAGTGCCGTCAAGTCGCAGACGACTTATGGCGACCCCTTTTGGGGTTTTCATGGCAAGAGACTAACAGAGGTGGTTTGCCAGTGCCTTCCTCTGCACAGCAACCCTGGTATTCCTTGGTGGTCTCCCATCCAAACACTAACCAGGGCTGACCCTGCTTAACTTCATGAGATCTGACGAGATCAGGCTAGCCTGGGCCATCCAGGTCAGGGTGCAGTATATACCAGGGATCATTCAAACTTTAGCTCAGTCATATAGGCTTTAAGTGTAGACCAAATAACATTATTTGCATGGGGGTGAGCTTTGATCCAAAGCTATATCTAGTATTTCATTAAAAATCTCCCCCCACCAACAGATATATGTACAATTTACCAAGTGGCTGAAATGTTGATGAAATGTGTCTGGAGGATCCACATATGGACCAAACATTAATCATTACAATAACAGAATCAGAGTTTTTCACTTCCAAAATAGTAACATATACCTCACCAACCCAATCTTTGCACAAGTAATTCTTATCCTTTGCCATTGTATGAATTTCTTGTAAAAATGCTACGTCAGCTTTAAGTCCTTTCAACTTAGAAATAATCTTTTTATGCTTATTAGAATTCCTCAGGCCTTGAACATTCCATGATAGCACGTTGAACAAAACACTTGCAAATAATGTACTTGATCCAAAATGCCCAATTCTCTGGCTATAGAAAAGTTATAAAGTATCATATAGAGAGCCTTACTATCTATAAATTATTTACTATAAAAATAATAGAAAAATTACTAAGATGAGCAAAAAAGAGGGGAAATATCTCTATAAACTAACTACCACTTATGCAAAAAAGCCCTATTCCCATCCCTAAACCAAAAAAAAGGGAAAAAGAAAGAAAAAATAAAAAAATAAAAATAAAAAGGGGAGAAAACACAAAATAAACAAATGAAACAACAACAACAAAAAATTTGCTTCCAGGTAAGATTTCTGAGCTCTCTACAGCACCGGCCATTCCAATCCTTAATTATATAGGTATATATTAACCAAAACCAATAATGACAGATTAAAACAAATTAAGGGGAAGGGCAGAGCAAGTCAAAGGAGGGAGGCAAAATGCCTCTGGAGGCAGTGTAACCCCTGTGCCAATGTAGATGCCATTTATGCAATCTAGAGTGGCACCTACACCGGCGCAGGGCCACTTATAATGCCGGAGGGGAGTGGTGCAGTAGCACTTTGCCTGGGCACCAGCACAGCCACTGTGGGAGCAGAGCTCTGGTGCAGGGGCTCACTCTGGGGCCAGAGGGGGCATTCCTGGGGCAGGGCTGACTCTAGTCAGCTCCCTAAGCCCTTTCACCCCGACAATGCCCCCTTTTGCAGGTGCCAACTTGCACCTACAGAATTTGTGGCGTAACCCCATGAAAAGCTATGGAGCAGTTTCACAGGGTTTTTCAAATCGCATTTTCGGCTTGCTGAGCCCGGCAGCAAGCTGCTCAGGAGGCGGCGCAGCTGTGCCATCCTTGGGCACACCTCATCTACCCCCCTTAGGATTGTTTTGGGAGTCACAGAAAGGTTTGTTTGAACCCTGATACATAAATAAAAATAGACAGAAAGAGAAATGTAGTGCGATGCCAAGACTACTATCTCTAAGCTGATGGTAGGCCCAGACAGTTAAAGCGTAATACTGGGGATACACAGAAGGAAAAAAAAAAGTTCTACTTTAAGCAGAACTGATTAATATGGAAGTGAGCAATCTAATATTCTTTAAATTATCAAAATTAGCAGTTTTCTTCAAAAGACGGTAAAAGGCTATTCATTTATTTGCAATACAGTCTTAAGCATTTGGAACTGCAGAGCATAGATCTTGCAGACCAGTAAGATATGATTCTGCAGCTGCTGTAATCTGAAACGTGTTGATCTTGCCTTGACAGCACAAGCAGAAAATGGCAGGATATTTAATGTAATATTGCAGATTCATAACTCTTGCAAGATTTTGTGCTTTTGTAAACTGGTGCTGTTGCACTGATACTTCTTAGGTATAATCTGGATGTAGCATGATCTGTTTTTTGTTAGGACCTCCAACAAAGATCCTTTTTCTGTCTTGCAAGGCAGAGGAGGTGATCTCTTGCACTTGCTCTCAAAAACTGCACAATAACAGGGGTTGGTTTATTTGTGTTGCTAGGGACATGAGAGAGCTCATAAGCTTGTTCCATTTGCAGTTGAAAATCAGATGGGAGCTGCAAAAGCTCATGAAAAAACTTTTCCATAAATTCCACCAGCTTCTGCTGGCCCGCATTATTAAGTTCATAATATTAAAATACCAATAATATTAAAATACCAAGGACACGAAAGTTAAATTGATGACTGTAGCTCTCAAGCTGGGATATCTGGCTGGACAGGACATTATTTTACTGAGACCACTGTTTCAAATGAGCCACGGCTCAGTCTTCCAAAACAGCTGTTTTGGATTCCAGCTGTTGAACTCCTGCACCAAAAGACTGGATCAACCCCCCAAAGCTGTTGAATTGAATCATTGATCATCTTATCATTAGTGGAAAGTTGTTTTAGTTCTCCAGACTGATGTTTTAGCTCTTCAGACTGTTGTTTTAGTTCTTCAAACTGCTGTTTGGATTGTTTTTCCAGCTGAGCATCCATTGTTTTCAGCCAGAGAATTACCTCTTCTTGACTGCCAGTGGCAGAAGGTTCGGCAGCTGCCTTAGTTTCTTTTCCTTTATGGCTCATAGTTTTGAAATTATAAGCCCGCTTATCTAAAGAAATAATAACAAACAAAAGTAAAATACCAAAGTGAGAGCGAATAGCTGCAAGGTTCAAATCAAAGCATGATAAGAAGAAGAGACAGGAGGGGCACAGAGTTCCTTCTGATTACTCTGCCATTTTAACCAGAAGTTTCCATGTAAACATCATGAGGATCAGACAATTAGACAAATAATTAGAAAAAAGTAGGGGCCTTTGATTTGTGAAGCCGAAACTCTATTAAACAGGAACTTTTCTGCTCCAGCAACGCTGAGACATGTTTTAACAAGTTCTTATTCTCAGGTGCCAGTTCTGCAAAAGTGTTACTGAATGTATGAAATAAAGAAGATGGGTTCTTTGGAGAGAGAAAAAACAGTATTGATTTTCATTTCCCAGACATATTTCTCCTAATTTCAAAAGACTTGTTATACTTGCCTTTTCAGCCAATTCCACACTTTTCTTAACCAATAATAATAATAATAGGAAAGCTGCAGCTTTCCCAAGGCAAGTAATGTTCAGTAGAGTCACTCTCAGTTCTCTGTCTTCAGGTTGAACCTTGGCTCAATTATTATTTGCTGAGGTTCACTTTAATTCATTAGGACTGGTTGAATGTAAACCTAATAAATAGTGTAGGGGTTTAAAGGAAGACTTCTGAAGTATTCTGAAACCCTTTTGTGCCTCTTACTAACTAAAAACATTGTATTGTTGTTGAACGTTAAGGTTTCAGCCACAAAGCCCTGAACTTGCTAGGTTTCTAATGCAATATATATCTAAATATGTTCTTGCTTGATCTCCACAGCTGGTTTTGATCAGTCACCTATGAAAAGGAAGTTTCAATTAGCACTGATCCCAACCTTTTCTCAAGACAGAATTTTATGGCTGCTCAACCAATAGGCCTCTTTGTTCCGACCCCGCTTACGAGACTGAAACAAAACACAGCCAGAACAGTGAGTCATCCCTGTAAGAACTCTACTTTGTTGCAGAGGTCAGGTTCTGCCAAAACCATAAGAATCAGCTAGCCAAATTGAATTAGTGGTTGAAACACATTAATTTATACTAGATAAATGTTATTGTGGCCCTGTGGGCAAGTACTCAGGTCATAGGCTTTATGAACTATTTGCAACAAGAGGGCTTAACAGCTGTAAATCAGCCCTGGCTGCATACCTTTGGAAAAAAATATTTACAGCTCCTCGCTATCCCCTCATCGCCAGGCCTCATGGAATCACTCACCATTTTGCACATGTTTTGCTATACTTAATATATAAGCAGCAGATGACTAGTATGCATCGGCCCAGACAGAGTCTAGATGAGACACGGCTATCTATTCTGCAGTCCTTTCCACAGGCAGCTGTGTGTTTATCATTCCAGACAGCTCTCTGTGGGTACAGAACATTGGCTTGGCCCCAGATTTTCAAAGCAATGCAGCTGTGCAATAAATGGGAGCCTTGATGTTTCAAATATACACACACACAGCCAAGCCCTGACAAGGTTGTTTCTCTTCTGGGGTGGAATTAGCTCCACTTAAGGCTGGACTATTTCTAGAGTCAGGAGAAGAGAAATAAGTGGTTCTGGCTGCAAATTGTGGCAAGTGAGGAAAGATGCCAAGAAAGAATTATGCATAAATGATAGTGTTTAAACTTGTTTTTATGTCTTCCAGGAGGCCGTTGCCAAAAACCTGACAGGGACTCATTGTCAGAGATTTTCATTGTGTGGCCATTGCCTACATGCACTGATTCAGTCTTCAAGTGATGAAATAGTTCCATGGCTCTGGTGTGCGCACAGGTGCCAACATGTTTTCAGGATCCAAAAGCATGCCAGGGATGATCAAAATCTATCAAGAAGATGAGAAAATAGCTGTCTTTTAGAACTTGCCCAGACGGCTTTCTTTGGGGGGGGGATCCAGGGGCCTCCTTTACAGATACTGATTTGTGCTGTCCAAATTTCAGAGAACACTGATCACCTTACGTGGCTGACAAGGACTGATAAGGATAGATGGGGGAGCTGCACAGTAGGGTTGCTCAGTTCCTCCATGGAGTGGTACCCTAGCATTTGGCTAAAACTTAATGTTTAAACCACAGAGGTTTGGCTAAATGGTAGAGCGTTGCTGGAGACACAATGATGTGACTTCTTGTGATGCCAGAAGTGGCATCAGTGTGTCACTGATGACATCTTTACATCTTCAGCAAGGTGTGCCCCCCCCCCATGGTGAATCTCCCTCCAGTTGCCAGCCATGTGCAACCCTCCAGCACAGGCTGCACAGTTTGAAAAACCTACTTCCCAAACTTGTTACAAGCTGCACTGGAGGGGGAAAAAATAGGGATGTGCATATAGGTATCTGTTAGTCAAAAAGAAAACTGAAACAACTACTTTTATATCATATTGTAATAAATTCAAACTGGGAATAAAAGGAAGCAGTAGTATTTGGAAAGATTAAAATTTGGCCATTATTCTTGTTGCAGTATACCAGTCTACTTGGTTTAGAGTTCAGGAAAGTTAGAAGAAGAAGGGACAATGAAAAGAGAAAGAGATTGAACAAAGATATAACTGACATGAAGTATTGTTCAAACACTTTTCAGATTAATGCCAGAGGCTTGTGACTTTTTCAATAACTATTTATTGCAAACATACAAACTAGGATTGTTTAAAAAAAGTTTGTTTGTTTTTTTGGTAAATTTCAAGTTTGGGTTTTTTTGGCCCAATTTTTTTTTAGTAAGTCTGAAATAAGCCAAATACCCATACCGGTAAATATCAGTGTTTCACTTATTTTCGGGTTTCCTGAAAAATTCAGGCCCATTATAGTCTATGGGGATTTTTTCAAAGCTCCTGGGGAAGCATTTTTGGTGGTAGAGTCCCCAAATTTACAGCATGGCTGCAAGGGACTCTCCTTAGATGGTCACCAAAGTTTGATGAACTTTGAAACTGAATCTCCATTCGGCTTTTTTGGGAATTGGCTATTTGGCTTTGGCATTATCCCTAGGTTTTGGAGTTCGGTAAACCTGAATCCCTAAATTTACCGAAACAGCTAATTTTGGGTTTATTTTCAGTTCAGGTTTATTGATACGCACAACCCTAATAAAAACAGAACAGATTTTTTCACTGAGATAATTTCCTATGTAGTTTCTGCTCCCTCCCCACACACACCCTGTTAGGACTTCCCCCCCTTCCCAGTCCTCGGGCCTACTAGTGGTTCACATTTTACTACAGCTATTGCTAATCAGCAGAAATAACACAGAGATTTTTCCACCATTTATAGGTCTGTCTTTCTAAAGTGTTGTTTACACCAATTACATTGCTTTAGGCTGCTTCCTAATCTTGTATAAAGTGCAGTGTGCATTTGTTTTAAAACAAAAATCAAGAGTGAAGCCAAAGGAACCCAGATCATGTATATCACTGTATTCTGTGTCTTTCAGCATTTTACCCTCATTTCCAGTATTAAAGCCTGACTGGGTAAAAATGCTGAAAGACACAGAGTGCAACAAGATAATGTCTGGAAGGTTTTAGGTTCCCTGTCCTTTAAATGTGAATGGGTGAACTCTTCACATCATATACAGGAGCAGGGTTGTGAGTTCTGGGTTGGAAAATACTTGGAGATTTTGGAGGTGGAGCCTGCAAAGGGCAACGTTTGGGGAGGGGAAGGACCTCATCATGGTATAATGCCATAGAGTCCACCTTCCAAAGCAGCCAGTTTCTCCAGGGTAACTGATCTTGGTCATCTGGAGATCAGCTGTAATAGTGGGAGATCTCCAGTGCCACTTGGATAGCTAAAAATCTGCCTAAGCAAGAATTGTGACTGGTTATAAATTGGACATGATTTCGTCCATCTGCAGACACTGGGCTGGGAGGATCCCTTGAGGGGTGCTATCTCAGAATTCTCTCTCAGTTGACAAGGTTACAAAGAGAACTGTGTTTCCTAATGAAACCCATGGAAATATATATACTAAAGAATACAAACACATGTGATATCAATAAAGCTAAGACTTAAAAAAACCTAATATGAACCAAACCCCTAAACAACTTTGAGTGTGTGTACATCACAAATACAACTGGACTGGTCTGGCATGGTCCACTTATTTTTAACAAATGCCCTGTGTTCTGTCAATTATTTTAACTGTACAAAGTAGGCTAACAATTAATACTTAACTCATCCATGTTATGTGATCCTAAGCAAGTATTCAGATTGTTCAAGAATCCTAATGCTTTCTGGTATAAGATCAAGATTTACCCAATCCAACATTATTTGCAAGAATACCAGCATAAAAATTGGCTGCTTATTTATTGATGGCTATCCCTTCTGGACACCCTGATACAGCCAAATGGGAAACACTTTACTTTCTGTAGTGATAACAACATCCATAATCCTCATTCAGCCTCTGAGAGACTCTGCAGGTTTGTTATGAACTCCAGTTCTATTGAAATATATTGGTGCCAAGGTCAGAGAGAAAGATGTTTTCAAACTGCTTTTTTAATGTACCAGTTTGATTTGTGTACATTAATTGTTCTGGTGTCTGATGGACCACTGCAAACTGCTGATGGGTGTTGCTGGCAGGTGATGACATATTTGAAGTTCATTGCTGTGCATGACAATCAGCTGCTAAAGCTTTATTGCATTGCACAGCAGATGAGAGGAGAGAGGGTTGATAATGTGAGAAGTTGCACCATCTTTCTATCACTTTTTAACAGATCTTTTATGAATAGATCTTATAAATGGTCATAATTCAGTTTATAAAAACAGAATAATAAAGAGGCTAAATGACAGCAAATGTCATTATAAAGAAGAAATATGTGGAAATTTAAGCCCTCATCAGAAATTACGTTTATGGCTCCTTTTCTTGCATACTAGGAGAACATGCTTAGCATGCTCTTCTATTATGCATGATTGCTATTTTGTCTGAAAAGGGCAACACAGGTATTTTGCAGCTTTGGTACACACAAGCACATACCCTCAAAAATCTGGGTTTGATATAGTTCATACAGTGGCTGGAAGATGCCCCAGTTTCCCTTTTCCAACAAGATGATGTTCATGCCTGCCAAGCTTTCTCGGTATGTAAGATAGAAACACCAGAAATGTAACACCTGAAAAGGGTGTACATGGCTATGTACAAAACAAAGACAATCAGCAAACCAACCAACCAAAGTCCAAAATCAAGCTACATATTACAAATACCAACAGGATGAATAAGTATATAGAACAAACTACATTCCTATCTGTTTGGTGTGTGTGTGTAAAGTGCCGTCAAGTTGCAGCCGACTTATGGCGACCCCTTTTTGGGGTTTTCATAGCAAGAGACTAACAGAGGTGGTTTGCCAGTGCTTTCCTCTGCACAGCAACCCTGGACTTCCCTGGTGGTCTCCCATCCAAATACTAACCAGGGCTGACCCTGCTTAGCTTCTGAGATCTGACGAGATCAGGCTAGCCTGGGCCATCCAGGTCAGGGAGCTCTTAAATTATGGATCTCTGCACAACACTTAAGGTCATTAATAAAGATCTGTTATATCATATTTTGTTCTATTAAGTGAGACAACATAAAACATGCCAATAACTTTGTGCAAAAATAATGTCAATGGTTCATCTTCTTCATCAAATGCAGTCAAATCTAGTGAATGTAATCTGGAGGGAGGATATTGTTGGATGCTGTAAAAATTGTTTTGGGGAAAAATCAGACTATTTCCTTTCTAAGAGCAGCATGCTATAACAACATATTTTGGGAGGTCCTTCAGCTATTCAGAATCACATGGAATATTTAAGATCCAACCTGTGTTCTCTAATATTTTCTAGAAGGCATCCTGAAAGTTTGGACTTACTGAATCTTAATTCTTAATTCAACATTTTCGTAATTTTTCATTACTATTAAAATTTATTTCAGGCATGTGGAACAAAGAAACAGCAATCCTATACAAGCCACGCCGAAGTGAAAAAGAAATGTGTATTAACAGTGCTTGGTGCATTTGATATAAAGTTGTTTCCACAAGGTTTTTTTTTTAATAAAAAAACTTTACTTTCTTAGAGGGTGTAAGTAAAAGTTCTAATTGCAAACCTTTTAGCCTCTGGGTGGGAGCCTTTCCCACATCAGTTTTTCTGCTGACGAATGCCTGTGAATTTTCTGGGAAATATTTGAAGGCTTCCTAGTTTATGTTGAATGTTTGTCAGGCCTGTTCTGCTGACTGGTTGTCAACTTTTACAAATGCAAACATTTGCTCTAGAATGTTGCTAATACTCTCAGTGGCATAAGTGTTGCAGACAAAGAACAGTAATGGCAGAGCAGCTGTCCTTCGGAGAATCTGCTGTAACACAATCCCTGGGTTCCTAAAATCACAGATCTTCTGGAAATATGGGTATGCAATTTAGGTTTTACAAAGACAGCTGAATCTTGACATGATTAAACTTCAGTTTCTGTTTGTCCTAATTATTGATTGGTAGGAGCACACAGAAGATAACCCTTAGAAGCATAAAATCAAAATACTGAAAATTATTATTAGGCTGCCATTTTCTTATCTCTGACCACTACTACTTGCCAAATAAAATGTCTTCTTTTTTATTTTGGAAGACACTTATCAGGCTGCTTTGAGTCTCTGTAGGAAGGGTTCTGTAGAGTTGCCAGTGTCCACCAAGGACATCTCTGTTTATACTCTTATCAGTCTACTCTTATACATCAGACTTACAGCAGGGCATTACCAATAGGGCTCTTAGTTTATCACAGATGAATGATTCCTTTTCTTAATCCCTTTTAGTCATCATCTATGTTTTATTAAAGAATTGCTACTCTTACAGGAATTACAAAGAAGCAGAGCTTTTTCATTCTTAAAACGTTATTTTAAATTTTCTGGGGTATTGCTACCAGCAATTTTAGAGGTTGTAGACTGGTGGTATTTGCTAGTTTTAGGCTGCCTTGCAGCTTTTCAGTGGTTGAAACAAAATACAGTATGTTTATAGTGGCATTTGGGGCAGTTTTGATGGAATGATTCTCTATGGCATCTGGACTTGATTTACCAAATTGCTGAAACTGCTGACTTGTTTTTGTCACATCTTGTATACTGGTTTTGTGAACTTTTGTGTTTCTCCGTTTTTAAGTTATACCATGCAAAGCATTCACACTAAAACCAGAAAGCAAGGATTTCCATTTTGCATAAATGCCTGAGCTGGTAAGGAACACTTCCTCTTCCTAATGCATTTCCTTTCTCCACTCAGTTCCCTGGGAGACCATAACTGAAATCACACTTTCCTCAAGGCATCTTCATTACTACAGCAAACAGCAACAGGGTTGGTACTGCTAGCATATCAAGTTCTGTTATGCTACATGTCAAAAAAGATAGTAAATACTAGAGAGTTTGAAGAATCGCAGAAAGTAAGGCGGCAATCCTGAAGGAGGGGGTAAGCTCCTTAGGAGCAGGCATGACCCTGCGCCAGCGTAAGTGCCCACTTATCCCAGGATAACGAGCACTTACATTGTCCCAGGGACAAAAATGCTGGTGCCAGGGAGCCATGGAACTGCACAAGCCCCCCCCCCCACCAACATAGCCATGCCTGCAGGGAATTCTCAAAAGGGAAAGCCTGCACTGGTGTGGGGGCTGTTCCTGGGGCATTCCTTGGTGTGGGGCTGCTTTTAGGCAGCTTCCTAACCCCTTTCACACCAGGAACACCCCCTCTCGCATCTGTGTGGCTATGCCACCTCTTTTGGTGGCATAGCCCTGTTGCTTTCTATGGGGGCATTTTCTTTTTAAAACATTTTATACTAATTTGATTTTTCATCCACCGGATGAGAAGCCTCTAAAGAGGCAGCATGACTCCACCACTCCTGACTGCTGCGGATGTACCCTCCCCCTTCAAGGAATGGGCTGCCCATGACGAAAAAGGCTTATTTGATACTGGATTTCCAAGAGTAAATAGAATGACTTTGCCCAGGGCATTTCTCCATTAAATTTTTCAAGACAACCATATTTACAAGTTCAACAAGATGAGTTAGTGCAAAAAAGGTTCTACCTATGAGGCTAAAATAACAGCCATTTTACATTTATTTTAAAAAGTGCTAGATGGCTGGCCACCACAGGAGAATTCCCCTGGCTACCCACCTACACTCTGTACTTCCCGTGTGGTAGAATTATTCTTACCATTTGGCAGAATGATACAGATAATCAAGCTACTCTGCATTGAGAGGCAGTTCACACACACAAATTGCATGTTTAGTCATTTGTATGGCTTCTTAGTAACTTATGAAAGGGTGCACATGATCCCCAGGGACATTTAACTTTCTGAATGGATGCACTAGCAAGTTAGGAAGCCAAATTTCCTGCCCTGACCTGACTGAATCAATGATGACAAAGTAATTTAGTGCAGGTGGAATGGAAAAATAGCTGCAGTCTTGTACTTGTGCAGCTGCTTGAAAAAGCAATGTACTTCTTATGCTAAAGCTAGTGAATTATTGCAGATACTGTTTAATAGAATAATCATCTCATGGACAGAAGTACCAGAGTGGGTTGTTATGACCTCCAATACATTCTCACCACAATCACTGTGTCAGGCTGCCTTATAATCAAGGACACTGAGGGCAGGAGTGGTATTGCACATATCTTTAATATGCTCGTTGCTAATACAGGATGCAGGTAAGTCTCTCAAGAAAGGAACCAGTCACTTCAGACTCAGAAGGACTCAGAAGGAGAATACTTTGCTACTGAAACCTGTCTTTTTTCTTGGTATATGCAGAACCATGTCATTTTTAATGAACAACTGGTGGCTAAAATCCTAATTCGTTGAGTAATTTTGGATAGGGCTGTCAATTCGGTTCGGCCCGAACTGAAAATCAGCCGAATTTCCCTTGATTCGGCGGTTTTTAGTTCGGGAGGAACCGAACTCAAAACTGGCGGGCAACCGGGGGGGCCGAATTCAGCGAGTTCGGGAGTTCACGAATAAATTCGGCCAATTCGGGGCCGTCAGTAAGCAGCATAACCTTCAGTAAGCAGCATTCTCCTCCCCCGGCCAATCGGTGGCCAAGCTGGGTCTTCTTCTGGCCAATCAGTCAGGATTGAGTACTGGAGGAATCAGCTGATGTGTGGCCGGCCGGGGAAAGAGAGAGAGAGAGGGAAATCCTCATGTGTGTGTGAGGGGGTGCTTGTGCACATTCGCTCCTTTCCGTGGCTGCAGGGGGTGCATTTTTTGGGGTACTGACCCCAAACTTTCAGGGGATATTCAGACAGGTTTTTTTAAGAGACCACCCAAGTTTTGTAAACATTGGGTCAGGGGGTCCCGAGATATGGGCTCCCCCCCTTTTTCTTTCCATGGCTGCAGAGGGCGCATTTTTGGGTGTGCCGACCCCAAACTTTCAGCGGAGCATCAGACTAGGCTTCTTAAGATACCCCCCAAGTTTTGTAAACATTGGGTCAGGGCCCCCCGAGATATGGGCTCCACCCCTTTTTCCTCTCCCCCCCTTTCCATTTTCGTGGCTGCAGGGGGCGCTTTTTTGGGGGTGCAGCCGCCAAACTTTTGTCATAGCTTCAGAGAATCCCTCTTAAGAGACCACCCAAGTTTTGTAAAGTTGGGTTCAGTGGGGGCTGAAATATTGGCTCCCCCCCTTTTCTCTTTCCATGGCTGCAGGGGGCGCATTTTTGGGTGTGCCGACCCCAGACTTTCAGCGGAGCTTCAGTCAAGGCTTTTTAAGATACCACCCAAGTTTTGTAAACATTGGGTCAGGGGCCCCCGAAATATGGGCTTTCCCCTTTTCCCTATTGGGATGAATGGATCACCCTCGAGAGATGCATACGTATGGATCTTATATTGGATACAAATGGAATCATATTGGATTACCCAGCCTCCCAGCCCCTCCTGCTGGAACAGAAGACAGCCACAGTAAGACCCCTTTGGGGGCTTTAATCTATATTTTTTCTTTTCTGTGTGTGTGTGTGGGGAAAAGCAGAGTCTGTGTGTGTGGGGGGGGAGGGAGCAGTTTCTGTGGGTGGGGGGGGGAAGCCAAAGGGGGCTTTTGCCAGTTCTGCCTGGGGTGTGTGTTCCCCCCTCAGTATCTCTCTCCCTGGTTTGAGGGGGGGCTTCATTTTTATTATTCAGGTTTTTCCTCATTCATAAGATCAGTTAGGTTATTTTGATGCTTGCTCAAAACTGGTTTTCAAATGGTGACTTAAAGAATGCATCTGCCTGGTCCCAAGTCCAATGCAAAAGGAGAAATTCCACCCCCTCCTGCTCATTATGCATAGCTAGCTGCCTCTGTCCCTTTCCATGGTATGCAAACTCCCAGGCATCAGGTGTTGCTATGCACTGTTGCAAAGGTGTTGCATTGCGTGCTTGTGTTGCTTTGCAGTTGTATTGTTTTGCAAAATTCTTCACACCTGCCCCGCCCTTTGCATGTTTGCAAAGGGGTTGCTTTGCCGTTGTGTTGCTTTGCAAAGTTCTTAGCACCTGCCCCGCCCTTGCTCTCATCAGCTGTTTGTCGGGCCGGGAGCTTTGTGCGTGGGCGGCAAGCTCTGCGGAGAGATACACATTAAGGGTGGGGGGGACCCCTTTCAGGGCCCATATCTCAGCCCCCCCTGACCCAATCTTTACAAAACTTGGGGAGTCTTTCAATATACGTCCTTTGAAGCTCTGCTGAAAGTTTGGGACCTCTAAGCCCAAAAATGCCCCCCCCAGAGCCGCGGAAAGGCGCGGTTGTGTTTTTAATGGCTTTATTCGGCCGAATTTTTTTTCCGAACTTTGAATTCCCGCCGAATTGAACGGATCCGAAGTGGGGGAGTTCGGACTTCGGCACGTACCGAACCCACAAGGGCCAAATTCGGCCGAATCCGAACTGTACCGAATTTTTTTTTTTTGACAGCCCTAATTTTGGATCTGTAACTGTCTCTCAGATTGTCACTGTCTGTAAAATGTATAATGGTTCCCTTTGTAGGTCCAAGTTATATAAAGACAGTAAATGGTTTTGTGTTAGATCCAATATTACCTTTTTTGTCAGTGTAACTGCATTTAAATTAGCAGAGTGGCACTTCAACAGATGGAGAAGGTTGACCTACACTGCAGACCCCTCACTTCATGCCTCATGCTGTTGTTCTCAACTGACCTCTAAGAGTGGGTTCAATGGCCTGCAGCAGGAATATGCCGGTGAGGAAGTCCCATTTCATGAGTGCTACTCAGTTCCCAGTACTTTGAATGCAGCTTTTTCAGTATTAAAAAAAGAATAAAAGCAATGGCAATACAAAAGGCATCTGTAATGGCATAGGGGGTTAAACTTGAGCTGGAATGCCACAGATTCATAGGCACACCAATTTCTCAAGGCCATTTGTGGGCACAATTATGTTTTACTTCTCTTTAGGTCAAGTGTGAGAAATGAAGCTATGCAAGGTACCACCATGCCTACGTTCAGTATCCAGAGCTCATGGGGTCCCTTGCCGGGTTTGTACTGACAACTGGCAATTTCAGATCTGATGACACAACTCCAGTGGGAGAGAAAAAGAGGGGAGCAGCTTCAAGTAAGAATTCCCCCCCTTTTCCTTAAATTGAACAGCCACTGGCTCTCCATCAACCACTTCACACTTTAAAAAGGGGAAATGAAATTTAATTTTTCCTTGACACTATAAAGAGAAAAGTTGCCACATCTCTCACGCAATTGACCGATCTATTTGACAGCAGATAATGCAGTATCCGCTTCTCAGAAAGTGTCTTTAGCTGTTTTATCCAGGGAGTAATATACTTTTTGCCCTTAATAGGTAACTGGCACTGTCAAAGCTGGGCCATTTGTTCAGTGGCAAAGTCCTTATATTTAGCAGTCCCTGCTTGTGCACGCTGATGCTGCTCATGTGTGTGGATCTCTGCACTGGGCTAGTATGTTTGTGCTGTTTAATAAAGGAGCCTTGATCCCTGTCTCTTGGAGATCTTGGATAATGGATCTAACAGCCTTGGAGGCTTTTTTAAAAGAAAAAAAATTAATCAAAGTGTATTTTGATGAGGAAAAATGTGTCTTTCTCAGATAAGACTGTCGCACTGATGTTTTTAGTGCTGCTGCAATATCTCCTTTATAAATCACTTGATGTATTGTTTTGTTGACAAATCAAGTTAGGGCGATTAGAGCAACTGGGCTCCTACTTTCCTCATCCAGCCATTACAGAACTGAGTGTTAAAAATGACAAATGGAATCTATCATGATACAGATCCAAAGGTCCTGTTCTGTTGGGTGGATGATTTATGTAACAGATTTGGTCTTTTGCACCATTGTATTTTATTTGCAAAATACTCACTTTGTTGGATGAACCATTATGTTATTGGGGTGTAAAGAATGGCTGGTTTCCCATCATTTCTGCTTGAAGTTCTTCAGAATTATCCCCTTTTGTTTCTAACAATATATGCATATTGTCTAAGAAGCTATCGTACTTTTTAAAAAGAAGATTAATAATAAAATATCTTTTTCATCAGTAGTATTTCCTGGGATAGTACCTATTGCTCCTTCTGTTCTTTGGGTCCACTATTGTCACATTGATATGTATGAAGAACCTGTCTAAATTGAAAGATATAGTGTTTATGTAGTGACCCTGGCAGAAGATCCATAGTCACAGCTTTTTAGGCTGACAGACACATTTTTACAGCAGTTGAGATCTGGAACAACTGGTTCTCTATTTCCCGAAGAAAATCGCTCTACATAGTGTTGAATGGTTGACCCTTGTGATGGTCATAAAACCACTCTCCTTCCACCTTGTCCAGAATGCTGATTGGCTGACTCCTTGGTCAATCATGAAGCACAACAACCCCCAGATTTTTTTTTAAGCCTAAACCCCCCCAAAACAGATCAGTTTCAAAGAAAATGTATTGACTAAATACCTAAATTTACAAATATGTTGAGTGCCTTTAATTAGGTTAAATAGCTATCAAAAGTAGGGAATTTGTGAAAATTTACACTGAATTTGTAACCAGATGCAGCACTACATGAGTGAGGACAAGGAAAAGTAACACTTGGCCTGCAGCAGGAAAGCAGAACCGGGCTTCTCAGGGGAACTATATCTGTACTCAGTCTTGAGCCAGGATCTGTAGTCCCTGAATTTCCTTTATATTTAATGATGAAGTTCAAGGAAACAATTACTGCAGGATTAACTGAAACATATTTTTATTAAGTGTGGAAATAATGAATTGTTATTGTAGAGATATTTTTTTTCTTGAAAGAATTCTCAAGTTAGAGTGAAAATGCTGTAACTGTTGATGCAAAACTACAATTTTTAGGTAAATATAGAGAGAATTCCTAATCAAGTTCTAAATATTGGGAAAAATTAAATTTATGTTAGGTAAAGCTGCACTCAGAGCTGCAGCTGCACCCATCACCCAGCTGCACCTGAAGTTGTGACCTTCAGGCCACACCTGTCCCACCGGTGAAAGCACCGGGTCATTCCTGACCCATGGGGTGACGTCATATCCCGACGTTTACTAGGCAGACTATGTTTATGGGGTGGTTTGCCATTGCCTTCCCCAGTCATCTACACTTTACCCCAGCAAGCTGGGCACTCATTTTACTGACCTCGGAAGGATGGAAAGCTGAGTCAACCTTGAGCAGGCTACCTGAAACCGACTTCCATCGAGATCGAACTCAGGTAGTGAGCAGAGCTTTTGATTGCAGTACTGCAGCTTACCACTCTGCACCACAGGGCTCCTAAACGTATGTTATTGAACATCTTTTTGGACATCCCCAACTAACAGAGAAAAATTACATGCATGATGAAATATATCTTAGGTTCATAATTAATACAAGAGTGGTCACAACTTCATAGCATATACAGTGCAATCCTAAGAACATTTTCTTGGGACCACTGAATAAAATTAGACTTTGTAGGCAAGGGGCCTATCTCCAGCCTGGAGTGGGGATGGGGAAGTGTGGCCATCCATAGCAGGCTGGGTAGAAGTCAGGTCTCTATATGCCCCCAAGCAAGGCACAGGACTCAAAGCATGCTTTCCACTTACTTTATTGCTGGCAATAGTTCAGGTGGTCCTCTCTCATTCAGGGGAGTTATGTCACTCCCTGCTCCAACCACCTTCCTCCCTTCACTGACCCACACATTTCGAGCTTGCCTTTTCCTCTGTCCCAGCTTCTCTGCATGACGGTCTTTAAATCGCGCCCCAGTAGTTGCTGTCATTTGGGAAACCATGGGAGTGGCCCTTCTCCCCTTCTCCAGCATTGCCTCCACCCACGTAAGCGTGTGCCGTCCCCACTCAGAGCTGCAATTGCCCCCATTGCCCAGCTGCACCTGATGTTGTGACCTTCAGGCCACACCTGCCCACCGGCTTAACCTTTGTGTTATTCCTACTGCCATGGCCACAGCCAGTCTGTTGACCTCCTCACCTGCCACAGACTTGCTTCTGAGTAGATCCTCTTAAGACAGTATAAACTTTTTTCACTATGGATGAGCATATTTAACTTCGAGCTTTATTTTAAAAAATGATTTTAAAATCTTATTTTGCATTTTAGTGGACGATAAGTCTTCACAAATGGAGACATTTCTCGCTGCTGGTACCGAAGAAATTTGATCACAACTGTTATTAAGGCTCCTTCAAATTCTGGAAATTGTACCCCAAACAATAACCAAATTAAACCAAGGTGTATGGATTTAAATGAATTTAGTTTTAACTGCATTATGGAGATGGCTGCAAGTGCCTTTGATACCACTCCTGTAACTGTGGTAATAATATCTTTCTTAGAAACTCTAGCCATCATATTAAATCAGATCTGATTAAATTGGGTTCCCTTGTTAGAGGAGAAGATTGCTTAAACCTTCTAATTTGTGACCTATGATTGTTCTCACTTAAATGTGATATTAAGGTCAAGGTCTAACATGAAGTCATATGGCACATCACAAATTCATTACTCCATTCTAATTCATGTAGTGCTGCGGCTGAGAACATGCTCTTTTACCTTTGACCCTGAGCTGCAAAGGAAATCTATCTTCTTTAAGTTGGTTTGTTATGAGAATCTCTAGGGAGTCGATTGCTAGGCAATAAAAGGGTAAAATACCAGGGCATATTTGTGTACCCACATTTAACATTAATGCCATTCTCCATTATTCACAGAAGTCCATTTGCTTAAAAGAAAACAATTGTTTGATTCTAACGTGGAGAACAGCAGATCTTAAATACATGTACTACTTTCAAACGTTATTCACGAACATTTTTCCATGAACCAATTCCAAAGAATAAGATTTTTAAATATGTATTTTCCTCCCGATACATTCATCATCTTTGTGCAGCAAATACCCTTTTTATTTGAGCTATACTGTATGGTTAGAGTTTGATATTTTAAAAAAGGGTTGCTATTGCTTTGTTTGCTGTAACAGCTCAGCTGAAAGAAATGTTATACAGTTGGTCATAGCTTTTTCATTAGCACTGTCACCTGCCTGTCAATCTTCATATTTACCAAGAAGAAAAACCATCATCCACCCTACTGTGCTGAATGCAACAGCATTGTAATGTCAGAGGATCATGAGACGGGTAATGGTTTATGATAGAAATAAATCATTTATAAGAGCAAACCTGGGAGAATTGTAAGCTTTTGTAAGGGATATATCTTGGTATACTTATTATTGACAGTCTTCTCAAATACATCAGTTTGATAAGGCAAGGGTTTATTGCATATAATCATGTACTGTGACATAGCAAAAGATTATGCATTTTTTCCATATGCTTATAAAAAGAGGGTGGGGAATTCATTCTACTGCATTCATTACAGAATGGTTAATTTGGTGTCCTGTATTTTGGAGATACTTCTACTTTTTAATGTAAACCTCATAGCACCGATCGCTCATAGCATCAGCAAATTAATACGATCTAAAATGAGATGCTTGCTTTTGTAAAAGAGGCTATTTGAAATGCAAAAATCTCTGAATCTAATTTTGGGTCTTCAGAGCATGAATAAGTGAACAATGCAGCATCTCTGTGCAGTACATTGCTACGGGCACTGTAAATAGACTGCATAATCGCTGCACTAAAAAGGATTTTATTGTTCTCCGAATATGTATAAACAAAATAATGACTTCCATAGTGCACACATAAAAACGGGAATAAATGAGAGCCAAGCAAAAACCCCTGGCTGTACCATTATTCCTAATCCTGCAATGGAGGAAAATAGTCAACATCCTAATTATGATTATAAGAATGGGCACATGTCAATAAGATATGGAGCTTTAGATTCCTATTAATCCTGTCTTTCTTAAATAAGAGCATCCTATGATGGCATCATTTCTTCTGAGGTACTGTACTTGTTAATTGCCCTGACACCACTGTTAGGATTATTTCTGGCGCTCCTGCAGTTCATAAGCACTGTGCATAAACACAAAACAAAAAAGAAGACCATCTTTTGGGGCACACAATTTGCTTTCCTTATCCAGGTAGCTTGGGGAAGATTAAATGATCCTCAAAGTGGAACCATTTACAGTTGCTGCATTCAGTCAACATGCAAAGAAGGAAACAGAATTGTGCCTGCTGGCTCCACCCCCAACATATAGGTGTTCAGCTGAACACTCGTAGTGTGCCTCTATGTTCACATAAGTGTATACATGTATATATGTCGATCATCCCATGTGATTAGGATTCTGGGTTTTGTTTTCATACTTCCCAAATGTATGGGTGAATCTATGAACCTACACTTGTAGGCACATAGGGACACACTATGGCGTTTTTGCTGAATATGTGCACCCTGAGAGGCAGGGTTATTGAGCAGGCGATCATGTTGACTTTGATATGCATGAGTGAACACATAGGCAAACATTTGAAGAGGGCTTAGATCTAATGTAGATTTGACCCTCAGAATGTAGCTAGGCTTCAGTGGACTTGAAGAGTATAACTCTGCTTAAGATGGAACAATAAGAAACCTATATAGGCCACCTCTTCCGGTACACCCCCCTCCCCAAAGAACATTACATTCATTGCACAACAACTTATTGGTGGTCCCCGGCCCTAAGAATGTGTGGCTGTCCTCGATGAGAGTCAGGGCCTTTTCAGTCCTGGCTCTGGCCTGGTGGAACATCCTCCCAAGTAACATCAGAGCTAGGGTTGCCAACCTCCAGGTACTATAGAGATCAGTTCACCTGGAGAAAATGGCTGCTTTGGCAATTGGACTCTATGGCATTGAAGTCCCTCCCCTCCCCAAACCCCACCCTCCTCAAGCTCTGCCCCCCAAACCTCCCACTGGTGATGAAGAGGGACCTGGCAACCCTAATCAAAGCACTGAGGGACCTTAATGAGTTCTTCAGGGTTTGTAAAATGGAGTTATTCCGCTGGGCCTACAATTGAGGACAGTCGCAATGGCATCTGTGCTGGCCTCCCTACTCCCCCCACATATTATTTTGACGGATATATGACCTAGGGTCTATCTTACTGCTATTGTTAGTGACAACCATTTTTTATGTCAACTGTTGTTTTAAACAGGTTAGTTAAGATTGTTTTAATGATTAAGAGTTTTAAATATGTTAT
Organism: Euleptes europaea; assembly: GCF_029931775.1. Lineage (NCBI taxonomy): Eukaryota > Metazoa > Chordata > Lepidosauria > Squamata > Sphaerodactylidae > Euleptes > Euleptes europaea. Next base: position 65,181,254 of record NC_079315.1, read on the forward strand.
TGTGCCTACTGGCTGGTTTTAAGGTTGTTACCCGCCCTGAGTCTGGCTTCGGCTGGGGGAGGATGGGATAAAAGTCAAAGGTAATAAATAAATAAATAAATAAACTTTTAAACAGCTGTACGCAGAATCCTACTGAAGTCTATTCAATGGAACTTATTCTCAAGACAGTGTTAGGATTCCACTGATAATATACCACAATTAGTGAAAAATCCCATGAGAATTGCTGATTGCATCTAAATGCATAGTTTGGCCATGTGAAACAGATGGAAGAATAAAATGCCATTGTCTCTTTGTCTTTCCTTCTTTGTGCAATGTGTGTTCTCTGCTCATTATTCTTGTTTCCCCTGTTTGTTTACATATTTATTTTTACAACCTGTTTTCTATAAGTCTTATCTGGAAACGAGCAGAAAAATCTCTCTTCCCCAGAGTCTAACATTTGGAATGTTCTGTGGGATGTCAAGGCATCAAAAGTGTCAACATGAAGCACAGAAGAGGCCTGTTCTGTTCTGCAGTCTCTTCATCTCCTGCCAAACATTGCTGTCCAGAACATGGAAATACACTAGAGATGAACATCAAAGTCAATAGATAGGATTCAGGTTAGTTTCTCAAAGGTCTGTGTAATTAGAGAAATTATCCCAAACACTTGACAAGTCTTAAATCCCTACTTGGCCATTTTTTTTAATACTAAGGTAATAATTATTTGTAATGTTTGGACTGTGACTTAATCAAAAGTTGGTAACCCTAATAATCTAAACTGCTTTATAGTACTGCCTATGCATTTCTGCTCAATCATCTTTGGATTTATGGTTTCAAGAACTGCTGATCTAGTGAGATTGTTAAATGGATCATTATCATGTCTAGGGGCTGAGGAAAAGAAGTGCAAGGAGGGTCCATATTTTTTCTCCTGCTGTGAACATCAGCAGTGGCAAAAAAGTGAGTGTGGCTTTGGGAATGGGGAATACTTCGCTGGAAGTGGGCAAATAGTAACCCTAGCTAGCACCTCCCAGACCTGCCCTAACTCAACCCTGCTTTGGGAGCAGAAACCTCCTTAGTAGGCAGCGCTGCTGCAATGCCTCCTAAGCTCGTTGCAGGCATTCCACTCAGGATTGCACTATTAGTCTAAGGTGCCTGGGACTTGGGGATGGGGAGGGTTTTGGTGGACAGGCAGCTCTAGGTATAATTTTGTTGAAAAACAGACACTCCAGTCCCCCTCATAGTCCCCATAGGGAATAATAGAACACAAGAAATTCCAGAATTCCAGAAAAAATGGACCTGAATCCCAAAATGTTATTGGGGGACCCAAATACCCTTGGATACTTCAATTTATGCCCTTTCCAAAATCCAAAACTGTAAAAGACCTTTTTAAAAGGTACATATTCCTAAGAATAAGTACATTATTTACCCTCTCTCTTTGCCATATGTCATTAGTCCTTTGACTTTGGCCACAGTATTCCCTCTTGCTCAAAACCACATATTCCACTCCTTATGTCTACACATTGCTGCTGTTCTCCATGTTGCTATTTCAACGTTTGTCTTTTGAGAGGAAAACAAAACAAAATAGTGTTGGGCAGCTAGAGGAGTCAGTATGTCTCTCTAGGTCATCATGTTATGATTTTCATGATGGCATCATCTAGAGCAAACAACATCTCATTGGCCACCTGATCTCATCTCCAAAGTCCTCCTTCCACAGGAAAGGAAGCAGCAACAGCAATAGGAAGAGTAGAAGTGATTTAGGAACCTGGTGATCAGTGGGAAGGTGGAATTCCCTGGCAGCTCTGGCTATCGAATGAGACAGGTGTTGCATATAAATGACCATACCTAATTTTATCGTGGTTGGTCCTCAAAGCATGACAGAAATTGAACAATATTAGTATGAATAAATAGATAGTTCCTTATAATTTGTTCTTTTTTCTACCTGAGTAGTATTTTTTCCCATTCAAAACAAACAATTCCTTCAAAGCCTAACATCCTTTTACTTTCTTCCACACTCCACCTGATTACAAAGACTTTCCTTCAGGATATTAAAATTTTATTGGCTTTTTTACTTCAGATGTTAGTTGAATTATACACACATACACACACACACACACTTTGGATGTTGTGTGCCTCTCTATAATCTGTTTACTGAAAGCCCTCCTGCCTTGTCCAGATGGTATATTCCTCTCTTGTCAACTGTGTTTCCAGCCTATTGGTTTATTTGTGCAAGTCTCTGGAATAACCATCAGATCCCCTAAACAGAGTGGATGGATGCCAGGTTATTTTTTTTCTCTGGGTTAATGACTTGGCTTCATGGAGAGCAGCTTTTTTCAGAGCATAAGCACTGCTTGACCCAGCAAATTGTCAGGAGGGCTTTGCCATTGGTAAAATGGCAGCCGAAAGACCTCAGATTGTAATAGGAAGCACAGCATTTGGAGAAGCGTTGGGTTTCACAACATTTAAATCTTGGCTTTTTTTTTGTTTTGATTCTGGAATTTGCACAACATAAATACTCAGTTTCTGACTTAGTTTCAGAAAGGGATAGATCATGAAAATAGGATCCAGACTGCTTAAAGGCACCTAAGCCCTTAGCTAGAGCTAAGCAATACACATATTTGCAGGCTTCTATGTTTTAGCCAGTGACAAGTGCTTTGCAAATCTCAGGTGGGGAGGGGGAAGAGGGAAGAAAGATCACAATAGGGATGGCTTTCTGCTTGTTATGAACTCAGGACACAACCCACTGGGATGTTCTCCTGTACAAGTCTCATTGAAGTGAACCACTGGCTTCATTCATTTCAACGGGCCTTGCACAGGAGAACTTTCCAGTGGATTGCCCTCATGGAGATAGTTCATTGTTATTTTAAACAGAAAAGACAACATGACAAAAGGAATTGAGAGTAGTTAATAGTATTCAAGCTTCTCCTTAATTTAAATTTAGATCCTATGAATCACAGACAGCAACAGCAGCTATTCTCTGTCCTCACTAGTGATTCTATTACAGAAAGATTATATATGAAATTATAATCTTGGAGGAGATCTCCTCAAATTAGAATGTCTTATTCAATACAGTGAGGTTTAATAAAGTGTAAAAGGGTGAGTAAATGGCTTGGATCCAGGATACGTGAAGCACTGCCTCTTCCTGTAGTGTCCCGTCCACCTGCTAAGACCTGTCACCCAAGCCCTGCTTTCTGTGTTCCTGCCTGCAGAGGTGAGGCAAGATTAGGGCTTTTTCAGGGCTTTTTCAGTGAGGGAAATATGCCTTTGGAAATCTCTTCCTCTAAGGCTCACCTGGTGCCTACCATACTGACTTTTAGGTGCCAAGCCAAAACATTTCTTTTCATTCATGCTTTTAACAAAGGGTTTTTAAAACTTAGCTGTTTTATGGTCTGCTTCTAGCCTGTTTTGTATGTATTTTTAGACTGAGCTCCTGCTCAGGAGCCTTGTAGCGCAGAGTGTTAAGCTGCAGTACTGCAGTCAAAAGCTCTGCTCACCTCACGACCTGAGTTCAATCCCAACAGAAGTTGGTTTCAGGTAGCCGGTTCAAGGTTGACTCAGCCTTCCATCCTTCCGAGGCCAGTCAAATGAGGACTTAGCTTGCCAGGGGTAAAGGGAAGATGACTGGGGAAGGCACTGGCAAACCACCCCACAAACAAAGTCTGCCTAGGAAACGTTGGGATGTGACGTCACCCCATGGGTCAGGAATGACCTGGTGCTTGCACAGGGGACCTTTACCTTTACAGTGTTGTATTATGATGTTTTATGCCTTGGTCAGTTTTAATGGCTTGTATTTAACATTAATGATTTATGTTGGGTTTTGGGGGGATATTTTTTTAGTTGTTACCCGTCTTAAACAGGACTCTAAAGAGGCAGCATATTTTTTTTTCTGAATGAAGGTAGGATAGGTATTAGCAGTCTGATCAAGCCTTCAGCCCCATACAAAATTGACACAGCTAGCTTGGTCTTTCATTGGCTTAATTCTTTCTAGAGACCATTCAGTGGATTATATAAGAGGGGATGCACTCGTCTATGAGTGCGGATTGGTTACTTCTGTTGGTTTGGGCCTAGACCATTGATGTGAAACAGCTGTTGACTCGAGCCAATGTCTCTCAGCTAGTCACCAGTAGGGAGCCCTCACCGGTTCCACAATGGCTGTATCAATATATCTCATTCTTAATGGGCCCCATCTGTGGATACTTAAACCTGGAGATTCAAGCCATGAACAGAAAATATGATTTTTTTATAATAGTGAGAAAATCCCTGAATTTGCAGAAAAATCTAAAACCCAAAATGAATCTGGTGAACTTGAGTTGTTTCCCCACTCCTACACACAAAGCCAGCTGGATGACCTTGGGCTAGTCACACTTTCTCCACCCCACCTACCTCACAAGGTGTCTGTTGTGGGGAGGGGAAGGGTAGGTGATTGTAAACCAGTTTGATTCTCCCTTAAGTGGTAGAGAAAGTTGGCATTGTAAAACCAACTCTTCTTCTTCTAAATGAAGTAAATAAATACTGAAGATAGCTGAAGATAGGGACTAGATAAAAGGTAGGTTGGTGGGTAGGTTGGTGGGTGGGAAGGAGAAATCATATGGGGCTGCCAGAAGGAGAGAAAGAGGAAATAGTGCAGGGAAGGAGATACAGGGGCAAGTGAGTTGACCCTCACAAATCCTTGCAGTTACCCCCCAGTGCAACTGGTCCTGATCCTAGTGACCAGCGCCGCAAAACTCAGCCAGAATTTTCCTGCCAAAGGGAGGGAAAGAGAGAACGCTGATAAAGGGCGCAAATAAAGGTAGGTTAGCTGATGTGTGGGATAGGGAGAAGGAAGCAGGAAAAGGCAAAAGACTATGGGGACTTTCAGGGAAGTGAAAGAAGAAATAGTGGGGAGAAGGAAATTAGATGCTCCCTGCAAGTACTTGGGGGTTCCCCATTGTAAATGATAATTTGTAGGAAGAATGTAAAGTTATTCTAAATGGTTGTTTTATGTCAGGAATTGCCCTGGACTAACAAGTGTTAACAAAAATGGTGTACTTTAAAGTGTAAATGAGAAATTGTTCATTTTCCCCTAATGTCCCCTCTCGTTTGTACTGGTATCATAATGTTAAAATAGTTTTGATTCAGTATCCAACCTGATTCAACTCTCTATTATACTGTGTCCCCAGTGAGAAAAAGGTGGAATATAAATGAAGTAAACAAATAAATAAAATATAAGTAACTGAATATACCTATTGAAATGAGTGATCAAAACAGATCTTTCCCCCTCTCGTGTCTTGTTTTTTGGGTTCATTTTTGTTTTGATCCAGAAAGGCAAATAGAGTGGACTCATACATATATTTAAATACTTTGCTTCACTGGAGCCTCATAGTCTAATGGAGCCCTGGTATTTATGTCTATGATTATTTTCAGTCAGTATTTGGCATTAGTTTTCATTTGTGCCTGAATACCTTTGACTCTGGTTGGCACCACTAGAGATTCAACACTTGAAGAGTATTGCTTAGACTACTTTGTTGCTATTTTTGCAGCATACTTTGCATACACTTTGCCTGATCCTGAGTTTTGCTGTGGCAGCAAATAAGTGCTTATTATGAAGTGCACTGTACTGCAGTTTCACTGGAACATTATAAATCATACAATTAAATGGGGGTGGGGGAGAGAGAGAGTGCAGTAGTATTACAGGGAGTCATAGCAGCCCAAATGCTAAGGATTTTTCATATACTACTCTTCATTCTTCAGTGCCTTACTTGCAAGTGGTTTTTAACAGTGCTTAAGAGTCTTTCAGAAACCCTTTATGACATGGAATTTTAATCTGATTTTTAATGTCAGTGCTACTGAAGGAATCATCAACCAAGAAATAGAACTTGAGGGCCTGCAAACAATCACAGTCCGTTTATCTGGTTGATACTTGAATGGAAGGCTAACCTTGTAGGGAACCTTGTATGGAAGGCTAACACAGCCCAGAAAAGAACAAGCAGAAAGTATTCAATGGCAGTGGGCTCTTTAATTTTATAAATTTTATAGAATATATTGGGTACAGAGTCAAATTGGAATACATCCCTACATATGCACATGGGTTGTTATTATTCTGCTATAATACTGTTATACATGTTGTATTGTGTATTGGTGTGCATTAAAAGTGATGTTATTAGACCACTGATGAAGGCCAGAGGCTGAAATGCGTTTGGATTGTGGTTTTAGTTTATCAACCTGTATTAGTTCCCATTAGTGCTTTCTTTTAATATAATTTTTAATGTTTTTAATGTAGATATCAGTGCCTTAAAATAAATATATTTCTATACATAATCGAGTCGTTTTCCACCCAACCTTTGGGTACCCAGCTTTGGTTTTAGGTTGGGTCTTTCCTTCCCCCTTTTGTTTTTTGTCACTTAATCAATTGAAGCTATGACGCACCCCCCTTTCAACCACTTCAATATCCCACTCACTCAACCCGACTGTAAATGCTGAGGGAAAAGCGTTGGCCTGAGTCTATTTGTGAGGAGATTATTTTCCTTCTCCTCCAGTCCCACACCAGTATTTACCTCAGAGAGAAATACGACACAAGGCTTTTTAACTTAAACAGACAAAACAGGGAAGTTTATTGAACAGAACTCACAGAGATTGGTTTTCAAGGAAAAGGCAGAATTTGGAGGGGAAACTCCAAATCGGATTTATATACGCAAGATTACTTCAGAGTCAGATTTATAGATGCAAGATTACTTCAGAGACATAGCTTAGATGTTTTCTTCACTCAAGTTCCTTTCGTTCTTAGTTTCAAGCTTAGTTCTATCCCCCAGAACTGTTATTCAGATTCAGACTCTCAGTCTCTGTCCCCAGCCTAGCTCTCTCTGACCACCCCACCTCAGTGGCTGTAATCCTCCACACCTTCCTGCTACCGGGATAGCTCTATCTCAGAGACTAATTCCCCTTTGTGACCTGAGAATGGGCCCTCTCGAACCCAATTCTCACTCCTGTCACTACCACAGGTTGTGTGTGTCAATAGCTTTGGCTTTCACAGAACCCCTCAGGTTCACAGAGTACAGTCTGACTTCTGCTTAGTCTCGCTACCAAGCTTCCAGTCTATCACAGCCTTCTCTGGCTGGTCCCAAGCTTCGACTACTTTCACAGCCTTCTATGCAGGCTGGGTCCTAAGCTTCGACTGCTTTCTGTCTCTCAGAGCTCAGAGTGTCAGCTCTCTGGCTCCCTCCACTCACTCTTGGTCTGTCAGCTCTTGCTGCAGATTAACTCCTTATCCGTCACAGAAGCCAATGGGCTGAGAAGGGTGCAACTCTGTTTACGATGGCAATGTAAGGCTGCTTTGCATGTGTAGCCAGGATGGGATTGCCCATAATGCTGGCTTATCTCTGACCACCTAGCAAGGGTCACACCAAGGGAGGCTTTTAGTAAGGCTGATATCAAATTATCGAACAATGTCAAACAAACAATTGTTAAAGAAATATTAAATAAAACCTAGTAAAACACTTAAAAAGGAGCCCTGTGGCTCAGAGTGGTAAGCTGCAGTACTGCAGTCCAAGCTCTGCTCACGACCTGAGTTCGATCCTGACGGAAGTTGGGTTCAGGTAGTCGGCTCAAGGTTGACTCAGCCTTCCATCCTTCCGAGGTCGGTAAAATGAGTACCCAGCTTGCTGGGGGTAAAGGGAAGATGACCGGAAGGCACTGGCAAACCACCTCATAAACAAAGTCTGCCTAGGAAACATCGGGATGTGATGTCACCCCATGGGTCAGGTGCTTGCACAGGAGACCTTTACCTTTACCTAAAACACTTGCATTTTGGCATCTTTACTTTAGAATGAGGCGATTTTCAGCACCTTCACCAAAATACAATTCCCAGGATTTTTTGGGGTGGGGGGACGACTTTCAGAACTTTATGAAATAGTTATTAAGTTTATTAAAAAAAAAACCTTAACAGTAACTATCCTTGCTTTACTATCACGGGTCAGATTATGCTTAATTTATTTAAAATTTTATTTATATACAATTAAAGATCATGAAGAGAAGACCCCTAAAGCTGATATTTGTGTGTGCAGAGGGGGGGGGGGCTACTTTTCTCATTATGAAGACAATGTTTGCTTTGAGTTTTTCATCTGAGCAAACAAAATATCACTAAATTTGGTGTGCAGGTACAGCAAGACATACATTGACTCTGTAGAAAATACTCTTTTTTTCACTTGATAGGGATATAACTATTCTAGTATCATGTTTATATAGCTGCTATTTCTTTTTGTAGACATATCCTAGATGTGATCAGAAATCAGGAAATGGTAAATATGCAGGTTTTGATCAGAGCTCAGCAGTAGATGAAAAGAACTTATGCATTGCATTGAATATAAATGTTGAATGGTTTAATGGCTTTATTTTATAGCACTGTAAAATTCTATTGGTATACCAGGCACTTAGGCACTCAAACTTTTAAAAGGTTTATTATAGACATTTTGCATGTTAAATCAAGCAAATTTAGCGTTGTTCAGTGCCTTTTTGGTTTACAGTTTATGCTTGTGCTCCTGCAGTTGAACTGGGGGACCTATTTTAGTTGGTTCTGAAAATCATTGTAAGTATTGAACATCCGGCATCCCAGAATTTGCAGCTTAACTATATGGCAGAAGTCCAGCTTAATAAAATTGACATATGAGGGTCAAATTAGAAAAGATTTCAGAAGACCAGCTGCAGTCAGACTCCTTAAGGGTTTTTCTTTTAAACAAATACAGTGCAACTTCACAGGGCTACAAATCAGACAAGTGGTGAAGTGAAGGTGCTCTTAATCCTTTCCACATGGGCAGATTTAAAACAAAATTGTCTTCTCCAAGTTGCTTTCTGGCCACACGAGGCATGAGACAGAGTCCCAATATCTTGCCCACACAGGTGGGAAAGTAGAGTTGCCAGGTCCCTCTGCCACCGGTGGGAGGTTTTTGGGGTGGAGCATGAGGAGGGCTGGGCTTGGGGAGGGAAGGGACTTCAATGCCATAGAGTCCAATTGCCAAAGCGGCCATTTTCTCCAGGTGAACTGATCTCTATCAGCTGGAGATCAATTGTAATAGCAGGAGATCTCCAGCTACCACCTGGAGGTTGGCAACCCTATGGAAAAGTGCCTGAATAGTGGTTTAACAGCCCATTCCTGAGCTGACGGCGTACACAGATGGTGGGGAAGAGGCGCTGCCATGCCTCCACCTAAGCCGTTTTGCGTACACCATTAAACAAAAAAAGCCGTTTTGCGGCTTTTTTTTGTTTAACCGGGGCCTTTCGCCCCATCGGGAACAACGATGCTGAGCCTGCTAAAAAGCAGGCGCAGCACCACCGTTCCCAGCACCGGCGTACCGGGCCAAACTGGGATAGGAAGCTGCCTAACCAGCGGCTCCTACCCCCGGCCCGCCTCGGGAATGCCCCCCCTGTGCCGGCACAGCCACTGTATACTGTGGCCTGCAGCACGGAGAGGCTGCACTGGTGGAGGGGCGAGGAGCGGCTCCACGGTGCTTGGGCACCGGCGGAGCTACCCTCCCTGCGAGCATAAGTGAGTGTAATCGCGTGATTACACTCACTTATGCTGGCGGCCAGGTCATGCCTCCTCCTATTGAGATTTGCCGCAAATCTCAGGAATGGGCTGTTAATAAGATAAACAGCTGCCCCCTCCAGTGTTCAAATTGTCTTTATGGCTCTTTCTCCACCATCACTGCATTTTAGTTTTTGAAAAGGATATTTGTAGGATATTTAGAATGACTGTTAATTCTCCATGTTGTAATTTTGAATGTTTCCATAAAGTGTATGGCACTTCAAAAGGCTCTTACCTCATGTTAATCTCATTTTAACCAGTACGAGAGGGAATCAAAAGAGACTTTTGCATTCATAAACACATCAAAACACTTCTCTAATTGCAATTATAGCATGTAACCTCCATTATCTGCAGCCATGTTGAAGGACTGTACAAAAAACAGATACCTTGGAACAAAAATTAACACAAAAAACAATATTATGTAGTTGTCAGGGATTTTGGTGTTTGACATGGGAATATTGGAGCCTGAGGCTGGGATACACCATCGAAAGCTACCATGTCCTCTGCGATCAGGTCTCAGCTCTGTCCAGAGTATGCAAAAGAATACGCAACATTAACTATGTCTGGCAGGAGGTATGGAGCCTCTGAATTGGACGAGCTTGGTATACGTAGTAGCAGCCTGGTCTTACTTGTTTAGCATTGCAGTGTTCACTGTTTTAGCTGTCGAGAGAAAGCTCCTTTAAGACATCACTGGAGTCCTTGGAGTCCACCTCTTCGGCTGTCGGCAGAGATGATGGAGCTTCAATTTGGTCTTCCCACTGAGTGTTATGTTGAGGGGCCACAGAGGGGGTTGCTAGGTCAGCATAGTGGTTTGCGACAGGAGTACACTTGGAGGATTAGCATAAGTAAAATAGTCCCCTATCTTGCATTGCTTGCATGCGGGGGTAGAGTTTAAGTCCTCCTGGTCATGAGAGCGTTTTCCGGCACCCATTGAAATGCGTCTGATTTTCTTTTTTGTAAAAAAAAGCTTATTGCAGTGTGAAGATGTTAATTAACTTTAAAGCTCAGGCTCAGAGACTTCCTGACTCAGTCCAAACAGAAACTACAGTGCAATCCACAGTCCAAGCAGCTGCTTCATGGACAATAAATCTCAGGGACACTGTGCTCCTCTCCTCCACCCAGCTGCCAGGTCGTAATTTAAAACATGAAGCTTATCACAGGATGGGGTACTCCCCTTCAGATAGCAGTAATTCAAAGTTAACTTCTTCAAAGCAACCTCAGAGTAATTTGCTGAGCTTCTAAGTATCCAAATTGTATAAATTTATATTAAAAATACAATTCTCACAGAGGAGGTTCAGTATGAAGGTGTTGCTTCGTCACAAACCGGAACCGGAACCTAGCATTGTAGTGAATTCTGCTTGCTACATTTTGCGGACCTCAGAAACCCTGTGTTGAAGAAAGCCAGCATAGAAATCTTTTAAATAAATAATTAGAATCAGTTATCACCCAGATTCAAAACCTGGTGTTAAAACTCCACTGCAAGCCTATACATGGAAGACCGTGGCTATCAAGAGTGAACTGGGCTGTAAAAAAGGTCCAGGGGCAAGCCAAGCTAAGATGCCTTTCCAACCAACCCATCAGTGGTGGGTGGGTCAGAAAGGCAGCAATAGATGTGGAAGTTCACATATCACCTTCTCTAGTACTGGCCCCAGATGAGCAGCCAAACTCCTCAGCTCAGGTCCAGTCAGTGGTGGTGTAGGAGGAGGAAATGACTGACAAGCCTATTCCTGTTGTCAGTCATCTCCATGACAAGCCCAAGCCAAGGCCGCCTCTTTAGTACTGCCGTGCCATGCTGCTGGGACATCCTGGCTGCAAGGGGCCCTTCAGGCTAGCAACCTACTAGGTACTTTCCCTGTAGGTTCAAGGTCTAATTTGACCCTCTAGTCTATGCTGCTTATACTTCAGCGTGGTGAAGTGGTTAAGAGCGGTGGTTTGGAGCGGTGGAGTCTGATCTGGAGAACCGGCTTTGATTCCCCGCTCCTCCACATGAAAGGCAGAGGCTAATCTGGTGAACTAGATTAGTGTCCCCACTCCTACACACAAAGCCAGCGGGGAGACCTTGGGCGAGTCACACTCTCTCAGCCCCACCTACCTCACAGGGTGTCTGTTGTGGGGAGGGGAAGGGAAGGTGATTGTAAGCCAGTTTGAGTCTTCCTTAAGTGGCAGAGAATGTCGGCTTATAAAAACCAACTCTTCTTTTTCTTTTTCTTTCTTCTTCTTCTTCTTCTTCTTCTTCTTCTTCTTCTATTAACAGCTACCATGAGAATAAATAAATAAATATCTCAGGTTTAAAACATCCTCTTCCCTAGAATGGGAATGTTTATGTGTGAATACTGGGGAAGGGCATGTAAAAACTGGCTATTCCCACCTTTCAGAATAAAGAAGGGGCTGCAGAAGGTGGTTATTTAGTATTTTATTTAGTATTTACTTACTTACTTACATACTTGCTTCATGTATACCGCACCGTTGTCCCCTAGTGGGGACCCAAAGTGGCTTACAACATTATCTCCCCACCATTTTATACTCACATTAACCCAGGATAGTAGATTAGGTTGAGTATGTGTGACTGGCCCAAGATCGTCCAGCGAGCTTTCATGGCAGAGTGGGGAGTTGAACCTGGGCCTCCCAAATCCTACTAGGACACTGAACACTACAACACACTTGTAGTGCTTTCTGTGCAAAAACTACTTCCAGGGAAGCCTTTTTTGAGTGCCACTTACCAGCTGTGGGACTCCTTTCACTTAGAATTTGAAGGGTACATCTACAGTGTAAATAAACCTGACTTTCCCCTTGGGGAACTGTCGTTTTGTGATAATACTGGTGATGAGAAGGAATGGTGATAGGCGAATTGGTACATTACACTGAACTTTATAATAAGATTAAAAATAATTAGCCAATATTTGATGGTTGCTCCCAGTTTTTATCTATTGCACTGCAGTGTTTATTATCCTTTACATTCATTAGGAAGATGTCTCCAAAGAACTTGACTGGTTGCTTTCAGTCCTTATGCTGAGCAATAGACTTCAGAAAATAGATGATTTCCCTCGGAGCTCATGAAGCCGATGGCAGGTCTCTGCATGTAAGCACCAGTCAGCATTCTTTCCTTTGGCTTAGAGCACTTTTCAGTGAGTGCTAAAGAATTGCTTTAAGAGCTAGGAAAAGCTGTCAGATCCCCTGTGAGATTAAATGAATACACTTGCTGGAACAGAAAAGGAAAGGGAAATCTGCTTGTTCAGGGCAAGCGTGCTTTGGCTTGCTGCTGTCAGAACAAGAGTAGGTTAGGTGCTGGCGGTAAAGATGTTGAGGCTTGTAATATTATATTACAGAGGGAAGTAAAACTGAATTTAGCTTTTAAAGTGATGGAATAGAGAGTGATCTAGTTTTGCATAGGGCTTATTAGCCTAGCAGAAAAGAACACTGAAAACAGTAAAAATAACACAAATACCTAGATGATACTGAAGTGATGGTTGAAATAGAGTAATTTGGTTGCTGTTCACATTCACTTATGTTAGGAGTCAACATTCTTTCCAAGAACTCAGTTTGCAAGGAGATCATTTTTCTTTGTCAAACAACTTAGCGTTCTTTTTCTACCTTCAAAGGATTGGTAGGACAAGCCAGATTGGAGCCATACTGTGTGAGTCTCAGGGGTCATATACTCTCAGACCGGGCTGTAGAAAATGACCAGGAAGTATAGTGCTGATTAAGAAAAGGAGTGGCAGAATAAAAAACCTAAAATACAGGTTGTAACCCAGGAAAAATCGAGTATTTGGAAGGAACAAAAAATGTGGCCAGTGGAGCAAAGTAACCAGGATTCATAAACACGACAGGTGTGTGTGTGTGTGTGTGTGTGTGTGTGTGACTATGTAAACAGCTCTTCTTTATTTCATTTTATTGGGTATATATATGAATTAGTATAGCAAAGTTGCACTGTCAGGAAAGCATGATATCATGTGCAGAAAACAGAATCTAAGGGAGGGAGGGTGGCATGGTATATTCTGATCCCATCAGATCTTGGAAGCTAAGCAGGGTCAGTACTTGGAAGGGAGATCATTAAGGAGGATTCTGCAGAGGAAGGCAATGGCAAATCATCTCTGCTTCTCACCTGCCTTGAAAGCCCCTTGCTGGGGTCGCCATAAGTCGGCTGTGACTTGATGGCAGTTTACAACCACATGAACAGATTGTAACCATGTATATTGCAAAAAGGTAAAGCTTACTTTTATTGAGAGTAGATTCAATTTGCATCTATGTTGCATTGGAAAGGAGAGAGAACCCTAATCTGAAGGATACCCATTTCCTATTACAAATGGCAGACTGATCTGGCAGCACATGTGTGCAGTAAGATGGCATGGGTCTACAGACCTGTAGAAATGTCCTGCTCCTTGCTGGTCCATGAGGAGAGAAAGAGAGAACACAAAGGACCCAGGAAGAAAAGGAGGAGTCAGAGAAAAGCTCCCAGTTTAGACAAAGAGAGGCATCCCATTCATTAACACACATACATCTGTATCTAGTGCAAAGAACAATCTAGCAACCCCCAATGTCCTGGCATACTAAGTCACTTTTATTCCAACACCTTTTAGCACCAAAGTCCCAAGATCACTGCTGGTAGTGCTAGTATAAGATTATTTCTGAGGCTTTACTCCGGGTATTTCTTGCCACTGGCACTAGATGGGGGGAGTATAAGAATGTAAGGGCTTCTGTTTTCCTACTGCTCGGTAGAACTTCCATTACAGCTGTTCCGTTATAGTCATGTGAACTTGTAGTTCAAGAATCTGCTTTTGGACTGATGTGGAACCACAGGGCTAAAGCTAGATTTTGAGAACTTCTGGAGCATGGTGAGTGTGATGCCCTCTGGGGGCAGGGGAACATCATACCTGGTGTCCATGAGGTCTTGAAAGCACCAGCTCAGTCACTGTTTCCACTCACAGGTTGTTTTATTAAAAATTGACCAATCAAAGCACCTTAAGGTATGATTTGTCTATCTCCTTACAGGAGACTCAGGGCGGCATCCAACATTTAACAAAATACAACAAATACAAATACAATAAAAATAAATAAATGCAATAAATAGAGCAATAAAACCAATTAAAACATCACCTAATTACTTGGAGAAATTAAAACAACTCCCAGTTCATAATGTTAACCAAAGCAGCATTACATGCCCTACGGGATGCTAGAAGATCCCACAGGAGATGGATTTCCTAGGAGAGCTGATTCCAGAAAGAGGGGGCAACCACTGAAAATGCCTTTGCCCTGGTGATTGACAAGCGAGCAGTTTGTGGGCCAGGCACCCATAGAAGGTGATCTAAAGAGACAATGAAGGTCATACTGGGAGATGTGATCTTGCAGGTAAGATGGTCCCTTTAGGGCTTGATAGGTCAAAACCAGCACTTTGAATTTGCACTGGAAGCTGACTGGAAGCCAGTGCAGGTGCCAAAGTATTGATGTTATATGTGCTGACCAGGGGGAATGCAATCTAGTCAACCAATCTAGTTTGGTCTGACCAAGTTGGCCCCGATTACACAATCCCTACCTTTTGACTGGTTTTGTTAGGGCCCCATAGTTGGGGCCTTTTTGAGGTAGGGGTCATGTAATCAGAGCCAGTTTGGCCTGACAACCATTCAGTGGGTTGATCTGCAATTCTGCATCAAGCATAAGCCTTATTTAAAAGATGGGGCTCACCCAGACCTGTACAGAGGTATATACCCTCCAACTAAAAAGAAGCGGCTTCGACAGCTGCTCACAACACCAGGCTTCCAAAGGAGTAGCGCGGATGAGCAATCTCCTTCAGAGCAACCCCCATGGTCAAGACTTTGGCTAGCTCCGATATCACAAACCCCCCCTCCCCATGAAAAGCTGCTTTCAAAAAGAAGGTCGCCCCGAGTAGTAGCTTCATTTCCCTGCACCGTGACCATCTCTTGAAATCAGATTTTGATGACTATAACAGAAGACTGCTCACAGGATGGCATTTGCCACCAAAAGTAATGTTTTCCATGCCTTATTTTTCTTGCATTTAGCTTTCCCTCAGTTTGGAAGCAAATTTGCATAGACATCATGCTATGATCCCCACATACGAAGGGAGCCTCCAGACTTTCAGGTACCAGCCTGCCAATCGGCTCTTTCCACCAGTCCTTGGCAACGCTGAACTTCTGAACCTAAAAACCGATGGACAGCTTGGCTTGTGAATATCTAGAGGATGGGGGTGACCCCTTTGCTGGTCCATAAAATTGGACCCCTGTCCCAAAGTTCACCAAAGTTTGCTGACCATCCTTGCAGCCACATTCCAAATTTGGTGACTCTACCTCCAAAAATGCCCCCACAGGAGCTTCTAAAAAATCCCCAGAGACTATAGTGGACCCAATTTTTTTTCAGTAAACCTGGAAATAAAGCCAAAATACCCCATTACTGCTTTGGTATTCAGCTTATTCCGGTTTTACTAAAAAAAAATTACCGTGTTTTTTTTTTTTTTTTTGCACAACCGTATGTAGTAGTTAAGAGCAGCAGACTTTAATCTGGAGAACTGGGTTTGATTCTCCACGCCTCCCCATGAAGGCTGCTAGGTGACCTTGGGCTAGTTACAGTTTTCCCAGAACTCTTTCAGCCCCACCTACCTCACAAGGTGCCTATTGTGGGTGGGAGAAGGGAAGATGATTGTAAGCCATTTTGAGACTCCTTACAGGGAGAGAAAAGTGGAGTATAAAAACCACCTCTTCTTCTTCATCATCCCCTTTCTCCTCTTGACTGGCTTGGTTTCCCCTTTCTGTTTCTGCTCCTTATCCTCTCCCTCCAGCCAGCCTCTTCCTTTCCCCCCTTCCTCCCTTTTTATAGTCCCAGCTCCACCATCCTCTTTTCTGTTGCCTTCTTCTTAGCCAGCTCCTGTTCTCCATAGCCATGCCCTGGCTTGAACAATATGGTCCCAGATAGCTATTGCTCTCTTGTGCAGACTCTCCTGCTACCTCCAAGCCTTTTTAGCCTCCCTGTGGGGCAACCCTGGCTTCATCCTCCTGCTGCTGGTCCCATTCTCCTCCTCTCAGGTGAGTCTTGCTGATGGGACCAAGGGCATGTTTTGCCCTGCCAAGTAGGTCATTGCCAGGGAGCCTGCTATAGTGAGGCATAATAACTGTGGAATATAGCAGCATCAACTTTAATTTGAGACTATTCCTAAACTGGTAAATTTAATTGTTGTCAAAGTTTGGTCAACTCATATGCTAAGTTTATTAAACTATTTATTCAAAAGCCACATTTTAAAGATAGTTACCCCAAGGTATAGAACTGGTTCTTATGGCTACTTTCTACTAAGTGATGAATCTTGCCCCAGAGAAAGATTGAGATAGATTCTTTTCTCAGCAAAAGGGGAATCATAGGATTCAACCTGCAGTGCCCATATTCGATCAAAACATTTCTGAAACTAGGCTCTCCCCCCCCCTATTTTTTTTAATAAAGGCACTCTGCCTGCCCCTAACTCTTAGGAGACTACTGTTCCTAAAATGTCTGGAAGAATACAATTTCAGAGTTTATATATGAACAAGGGCTTTAGGCCATAGATACTGATGTGGAAGAAACAGAAATTACATTTTGCCAATAATATAGTCAGCTCTGTATGCCATGAGACATAAAATAAATATATGCCAGTCTTTGGAGTGAGGCTTGAATCGGGAAGAAGTGCTCGTTCTTATGCAGCCCTGCAATGAGCTAAATCTCAGAGCGGGGAGCCTGCTAATTGCGATGCTTGATTGCAACAGCTAATCAGAGTCGTAGGGAAAAGAAGAGCAGGGAATTAATTAGGCAAGGACCTTCAGAACAGCAGCAGGAAGCCTCCTAGTGACCTTTATTTACAGTCAGTTAAACAGAAGTGTGACTAAAAATGCCAAGGAGCAAATCACATCATTAATATTGATTGCTTAAAGAAAATGAATAATTTAGGAGCAGTCGGAATACATGTGCTGCACAGGATATGAAAAAGAGTGGTGCCGTGCCTTTTGAACATTCATCTATCATCCAGCAGCATCCTGAGCTCAGAAACTGAGAATTTTCACTATCACAAAACGTAATTAATTTCATGACCTAGCATGCTTGCCTGTCTGTACTACCAAGAGAAGTTGCTTGGTTATGACATGGGGGCAAACACACTCTGTCAAACAAAGCTCCCCCCCCCCAAAAAAAAACATACCATATTGTTTGCTTTCCTGTTTTGGGGGGGCAAGGGTGATGGAGGGTTGCAAATTCTCACTTTGGAAATGAGATTTGGGGATGCAGCCTGGGAAGGGAAGGGTTTGGGGAGGGAAGGGAAGGGACCACAGCAGAGTATAATGCCATAGAGTCCACACTGCAAAGCAGCTGTTTTCTCTGGGGAATTCATCTCTGTCATTTGGAGATCAGTTCTAATTCCAGGAGATCTCTGGCCCTCACCTGGAGGTTGGCAACCCTAGGTGATAGAACACAAGTCTTTTGAGGGGGAATAGCCAATCTAAGAGGGGCATTTTTCATGGTAGATTTTGCTTCTGTTTTGCCACAGACTAAAAAAAAAACATGATTTAAATGTTTTTTTCATGGCCGTGATTTATCCCCTTCAATTATCTGTAGTTTTGGTTTTTCATGGGAACAAAGTATGCTGTATTTGACAACGGTTTGGTCTGTTCCTTTTGCAGGAGGCCTCCCCTTCCAACAGGCTCATTATTTATGCCTGCCCCCAGCTCCGCCCCAACTCCGCCCAGCAGATTATCTCATGCAGTTCACCAGCCCCAGCGCAAAAAACAAGCACCAGTCCCTCTGGTCTCCTCCATTTTTCTTCCACCCTCGCTCTGTTCTGCTTTGGGAACAGTCAGATTCCAAATTGGGGGGGGGGGCAAGGCAGCGCTTTCCTCAATGCTTCCCTCTATTTTCTATAGGTGCGGAACCCATTGCCCTTTAATGATAGACAGGATTGGGGGGGGGGGGCAGGGAATCCATGTGCCCAGAGAAGTGTTTAGCTGAAAGTGGGAATGGCGGGGTGGGGGGAGAGGAAAGAAGGCCCCTGGATTGCACGCCTGCCATGATCTGGCCACATTGCATTGTGAGAGACAGGAAGGCTCCTAGCTTGCGCTCCAGCCCCGATCCAGCCAGTGTGCATGGCGGGGGGGGGGGGCGGAGAGGAAAGAAGGCCCCTGGATTGCACGCCGGCCATGATCTGGCCACATTGCATCGTGAGAGACAGGAGGGCTCCTAGCTTGCGCGCCAGCCCTGATCCAGCCAGTGTGTATGGCAGGGGGGGGGGGGGAGAGAGGAAAGAAGGCCCCTGGATTGCGCGCTGGCCATAATCCGGCCACATTGCATCGTGAGAGACAGGAGGGCTCCTAGCTTGCACGCCAGCCCTGATCCAGCCAGTGTGCATGGAGGGGGGGAGAGGAAAGAAGGCCCCTGGATTGCGCGCCGGCCATGATCCGGCCACATTGCATCGTGAGAGACAGGAGGGCTCCTAGCTTGTGCGCCAGCCCCAATCCAGCCAGTGTGCATGGCGGGGGGGGGGAGAGGAAAGAAGGCCCCTGGATTGCTCGCCGGCCATGATCCGGCCACATTGCATCGTGAGAGACAGGAGGGCTCCTAGCTTGCGCGCCAGCCCCGATCCAGCCAGTGTGCATGGCCGGGGGGGAGAGGAAAGAAGGCCCCTAGATTGCGCACCGGCCATGTTCCAGCCACAGTGCATCGAGAGAGAGGAGGGAGATAAGAGCAGGCTGGCCGCCCCTTTCAGAAGAGTGATGGGAGGGAGTTTTGACTTGGGTTTTCTGCTCTCAGGATGCACATTTTTCCCATCCGATTTCTCAAAAATCCCCCCTCCCCTCTGGGGCAGAGGGGCCAACAGCCCCTTCCCTTGAACATCGCCCCCACGGATCCAGCTGTCCTAGACTGAGCTGCCACCCCCACCCCCCCCAGCATGCGAGGAGCACATGGCATGGCCCCGCCAGTCTCCCCCTGGAGCCGTCCGTCCGACGTCCCCCTGGGCTTGGAGGTGTGGGCCCAGCTCCAAGGCCCATCCCGGGCGAGGGTTGGGGAAGGCGTGCAGGGATGGAGGGAGAGAAGTGCCAGGATTCTAGGCAGGCAGGCAGGCAGGCAGCAAAAGGGGCGGTATTCTTGTCCGAGCGCGAAACTCCCCCAGCCAATCACCGTTCTTGTGGGAGGAGAAAGGAGACATCCCGCGGAGCAAAGCAAACATTTTTTCATTTGCATCCGCACAACAAAACACACGTCCACAGGAAAGATCGTCTCAAAAGTGGTTTGGATTGCCTCTCTTTTAACACGGCTTATTTTGCTCAGTGGGGGAAAAGACGGATCTGCAGTGAATAACCAAAATTTGACTCCGATGCAAATCAGCATCGAAACAGTAGCAAATCTCCGTGAAGAATACCCCAGAATGTTAGACAATTTTCAGGGCAGTCGTAAACAGAATTAAAAAGGTAAAGGTAAAGGTAAAGGTCCCCTGTGCAAGCACCGGGTCATTCCTGACCCATGGGGTGACATCACATCCCGGTGTTTACTAGGCAGACTTTGTTTACGGGGTGGTTTGCCAGTGCCTTCCCCAATCATCTTCCCTTTACCCCCAGCAAGCTGGGTACTCATTTTACCAACCTCGGATGGATGGAAGGCTGAGTCAACCTTGAGCCGGCTACCTGAAACCGACTTCCGTTGGGATCGAACTCAGGTCGTGAGCAGAGCTTGGACTGCAGTACTGCAGTTTACCACTCTGTGCCACGGGGCAGAGTTACACACTTCTAAACCCACTAACTGTAACAGACTTAGTACAGCGTACCTTGGACTGCACCATTAGAATCAAACATCTTTCCATAAATAATCCCATTCACTTGTTCTACGTATGCTTATTATAGACTAATGCTCAAATCAGATGCAGCATGGGAGACATTTGCCACAGGTGGCAAGAGCTAAGTACACATTATATTTTTGAAGCACTTATGCCTCTGTGAATTAGTTTTACTGCAGGGAAAATGCTCTGCTTTGAAAGCCATGGAATATTTTTTTGTGTTTTTCCCCTTCCACAAGTTAATAACAATGGCAGGACCACATGCCTTGAGAAGAATACATTCTTGCAAATCTCTCTGTCATGCTCAGAAACTTGGAACTTCCTATATAGCAGATAATATATATATTTAAACACAAAACCTTTTAAAATCTGCTCCTGGACTTCTGAACTATAGCTATCTGCATTCGAGCACCCTTTGTTTGGGAAGCCTGCATCCCTATTTTAAAGCAACTAGTAGTAAGGCCATTGATACTGAAGGATTTGTCAGTGTGGAAATTGCTTTTCCAAACATCTACCCTGATTAGGAGTGTTTATCCCCCCCCCCCCCAAAATGTAAAATTCTGGTTCAGGTATATTGAACCTGAAAATGTTCTGTATTGGCAAAAAATTCCCAGATTGCTATACTGGTATGGATTTTTTTCAGGATTTTTTTTTTTGGGGGGGGGAGGTGGAATCTGAAAAAATAAGGTCCATTATACCCTAAGGGAATTTTTTCAGGGCTCAGGGAGTGGTGGTGGCTGTTTTTCAAGTTAGAGCCACCCAATTTTCAGCACAGCTACTGGTGACTCTCCTTAGACGAACTCCCATGTTTAGTAAAGATTGGGTCAGAGATTCAATTTTATGGGCCCCCAAAGAGAGTGCTCCCATCCATCCTCCATTGTTTCCAATGGAGGAAAAAGGGGGGGCATAAAATTGGACCCCTGACCCAGTCTTTACCAAACTTGGGAGTTCATCTAAGGAGAGTCACCAGCAGCTGCAGTGAAAATTGGATGTTGGTCAGTTTCAAGAGGGTTTTTTCTTCTTTGCCAGAGTTGCTTTGTGTCCCCTTTGCAGTTTTTACATTGTTGCTCAGTGCGTGGATTTGTTCTGCTGTGGGTTCACTTTGGTTCTGTTGAGCTTCCACTGCTACAGTGGCACTGGGTACTGCTGGGCATTCTGTACATTGTCATTTGTTCTGTTGGTCTTGCCACACACCCCTTCACTGGTTCTCTGGTTTGACATTAGTCCTGTTTATCTTGCACTGCTACAGTAGCACTGAGTTCTGCTGGGCATTCTGAATGTTGCAATTTTTTTCTGCTGGGCTTGCCAAAGTGCCCCCCTTCAGTTTCTACTGTAGAGATTATTTGGTTTGACTTTAGTTCTGCTAGGCTTGCACTGCCACAGTGGCACTAGGTTCTGCTGGGCTTCTGCACAATGCAATTTGTTCTGCTGGCAAAAGGAGATCGCTGATGTCATGAAACATCTCGCTAACTGTGTACTATTGTGATTGTTTCTTCTTTTTATTGTTATGCTGGTCAATGACTGTATTTAATAAACTGTAACTGTTCTCTAAGTTTCTTGGGAACCCTCAGAAACAGCGCTGGTGATAACGTGAATGGTCTACAGCTGCAAGAAGATTTAGTGAACACCCCCCTTCCCCCCCACACACACACTGGCAGTATACAACCTGGGATCCTACTCAGTATGTAGAACATGATTACTGGGTACTGCAAGATAACAGGGTAAATATTATTGATGGCATTTTCACCTGCTGATAGCATATGTATTGAAAAGCATCTGGAAACTTGTGGGCTGGTTTTGAATACAGTTTCCATTGTTTTTCCAAAGAAGAGAGAGGTAGCATGGCATAGTGGATAAGGGCAGCAGACTCTAATCTGGAGAACTGGGTTTGATTCCCAGCTCCACGACGTGAAACCTGCTGACTGAACTTGAGCCAATCACAGTTCTCTTAGAACTCTCTCAGCCCGATCTACCTCACAAGGTGCCTGTTGTGGGGAGAGGAAGGATTTGTGATTGTGAGCTGCTCTGAGACTCCTTAAGGTAGAGAAAAGTGGGGTGTAAAAACCAACTCTTCTTCTGCTTCATTTTACTGCCCCTTCATTGCCCAATGATCAAAGATTATTATGGTAGCTCAATGAAATAATGGAAACGTGGGTAGACAATCATGCCATTGTGAGGCAGCTTGTGAATGTATCCTGACTCCTATCTAAATCCCATTGACCCACATTTCAGTGCATTTTTAGAATATGGTGAACCAGCCTTGTATAAAGTTAAGTCCAGTATTAGAGTAATCATTAATATACAGAGTACATTTCCTTTTATATACTTTTTTGTTTTACATCACAATATGTGGCATATATCAAGTAAATTCAAAGCAATCTGGAATGTATAGTGTTAGCAGATATAAATATTTTAGTTTTAATTTTCTCTGCTGCCACAGATATAATAACTTACAGATGTAAAAAATGATTTGTTTTTTCTATAATTGCCTTTTCTTCAATAGGCTTTCAGTATTTTAATTTAAGCAAGTACATTTGAAATTCTAAGAGTTAAGGAAACCCTTACTCATAGAGCTGGATATGCTTCAATAAAACTGAAAAGCACCATCAAATCAGTCCTGTAAACAGCATAACCTCCATCACTGTTGAAGGACAAATTGATATTAATGGAGGGAAATATTACTAAGGACCCCTTTCCTAGACGTGTACTGTCTGCTATAACTCCATTTTAGCTACTTTCATCTTTGCAGCCATTTTAGGAGCTTGCAGTGCTTGCTTTGGAGAAGGTGAGGTCCGGGTTCTCCTTACTCTGGCTATGCTAATGAGTGACCAAAACATTGGGCAGAAGACTGATTCACTAATGGAACATCCCCATGTCTACCCACACTGTGAGGGTTTGCAAAACTGGGTGCCTGCCTCAATCTATCAATGTAATTTCATCAACAAATGCAAGTCCTCCTGATTACAAAATTGGATTAATTGTCAAGCCACAAGACCCTTTTGTCCATCCAGATTACTCACCTGCCTGGATGCAATCACCTTTTGTAGCCCTCCTCAGAAGACCCCACCCAATTCAACTAGAGCCAGAGAATCCATATATACCCATCCTGGATGCACCTGTATTTTGCAATTTTGTTCTTTGTGTTGGCTCCTATAGTTGTTGCTGCTCCTCCAGATAAAGTGTGGTGGTGGTCTCTTCCCCTCTGCTTGTACAGAGGCCGCCAACTCTGATTTTCCTTGCCACGCAGGAGTGGCCCTCCCCTGCCTTACCTTCTCATTCTTTTCTTGGGACCTTTGGTAGCTCTGCCTAAGTCCCCTACTCTCAATTTCTGGATCATCAAAATGGGCAACATGCCCTACCAAGCTCAGCAGACTAAGGTTAGATAAGCCCCTCTGTTTTCATGAAACTTGGACTTGTCATTAATTTGCTCTTAAAATGGTCCTCTCCCCTTCTTTAAATCCCTCACCCTCCCAGCTTATGTAGTTAGGGCCTAACTGGTAATCATCAGCCCCCCCACCCCCAAACTGGTAACTTAGAGCAGTAAAAATAGAGCACTTTTTAAAGGCCAACCTGAAAGAGTCCAAAATAAATATGTAGTCTCTTCAACACAAAGTAATTAAAAATATTCCCTTAGAATTACTTTGTTCATATTTCTTTGATCCAAAAATAGTTGTATTTGCCATCTTGGTCCATGTCAACTATTGGAATGATCCACACTGTAGATTGTACTTTGACTAGCCATACAATTTTCCACACAGTAGAGTGTTTAAATATCTTTTAGTGCTAGTTGAACCTTGTGAGGTGCATAAATTGCAGGTAGTACCTTTGTAATTATTTTTAAGCAACTCTGTGACTATGGTAAGCAATGGTAGGATATATATGTGCCTAATTGGGGAGTCACACGAATGCACACCAAAAAGTTTTTTAAAAATATTGCAAAGTGAAACCTTACCTTTTGAGTACAAAGCAACAATCTGTAAATCATTAATTATTAAGTGCTGCATAGAGAGTATTTTCAACCAATTAATTCCCCATCTAATTAATGTTTTCTTAGTCTCAGCTGTATACCATTGTCATTTTTTTCAGTGGCAGAACCCTCCACCAGCCAGGTCTACCTAGAAACATTTCAATCATCTTCTTGCACAGTGATAGTGTCTGAAATTATAATGGATACTTTGAGTATGATTAGAGGGATCTATGAACAAGATAAGTAAGTCTTATTTCTCTATTTGCGTATCCTTACATATGAAAGTTGCAAATTCCACAAGGTTCAGTGTATCTTCTGGAGGAAGAAATGTTTGAAATAATATATCAAAAGATGGTTGGAAACACATATAATAACTGTAAATCCGTTGTAAGATTTTGAGCACATTTCTGAGGGGGGGGTGAAGCTCCTTAGGAGATGGCATGACCCTGCACCGGCGCTAATGCCCACTTATCCCATTTCCTTAAGGTTGAGAAAAACACCCTTTGTTAAGACCCACTGATATTAAAGGTACTACACTTTGTAAATGTTACTTTCTCCCTTGATTATGGCTATTGGTCATTTCACAACATTACTTTTCCCACCCAGATTCTTGAAATTGGTTAAAGCTAGTTTTTTTTTTTTTAATGCATATTCATATACTATGAATCTGGGGGACATATTTGGCAAGGGTCCCTGTAGTTAATTTATTCAATGCATTCCCTAGCCTTGTTCTCAGTGAAATGGCAAACCATATATCTTGGGAGTACAGATGGGATTCCACATGATCGAATGCTCCTGCAAACACAGAGAAAACTGAAGTATCAAGGAGATAACTAACCTAGAAACCTTCTTCCTGACATCAAATTTTCTATATGGAGGTCTAAGATTTTTCACAAACCCTACTCCGAAAACAAAGCACGTTATGAACGGGCATGCAAAATGTCAGTAGTGAGACCCCTGTTGGAAGCTGGTGTTACATTTGCAAAACATGTAGAGCATTTTGCCCAGGATTAGGCTTGCAGGAAACATATTGGAGGGAAAAATCTGGATTTACACAGTACTGGTTGGCTGTACCTTATGTCACTCATAAGCTGTTTCCAGCCCACTCATGGCAGGGCTATACATTGAACAAATTAGCCGGCATTTGTATCTGTCACAGCTTTCTCTTCCGATCACAGCAGATTCAAATGTTTAAAAAGAGGGATAAAATCTTAAGAAAACAATCAATTGCTGAGAAAACTTACTGCGCAGGCATTTTGAATATTAAACAAAAATAAAGGAGCAGCTCGCCTGAAGCATAAAGGAAGAGCTTGAAGCAGTTTTGGAACTGGAGCTAGGTATATGGTCAAAACAGGAGTGAATGAACTAGTAGGGCTGTCAAAAAAAAAATTCGGTACAGTTCGGATTCGGCCGAATTTGGCCCTTGTGGGTTCGGTACGTGCCGAAGTCCGAACTCCCCCACTTCGGATCCGTTCAATTCGGCGGGAATTCAAAGTTCGGAAACAAATTCGGCCGAATAAAGCCATTAAAAACACAACCGTCCTTTCCGCGGCTCTGGGGGGGGGCATTTTTGGGCTTAGAGGTCCCAAACTTTTGGCAGAGCTTCAAAGGACGTTTATTGAAAGACTCCCCAAGTTTTGTAAAGATTGGGTCAGGGGGGGCTGAGATATGGGCCCTGAAAGGGGTCCCCCCACCCTTAATGTTGTGCATCTCTCAGCAGAGCTTGCCGCTCACGCACAAAGCTCCCAGCCCGACAACAGCGGAGAAATTAGCAAAACAACTGCAAACACAACCTTGTTAAACAACATCTTTGCAACACACAACTGAAACCTCCCCCCTCAAATCAGGGAGCGAGAGACTCGAGGGGGAACACACACCCCAGGCAGAACCGACGAAAGCCCCCTTTGGCTTCCCCCCCACCCACAGAAACTGCTCCCTCCCCACACACACACAGACTCTGCTTCCCCCCCCCACACACACACATACACAGGAGAAAAATTATAGATTAAAGCCCCCAAAGGGGTCTTACTGTGGCTGTCTTCTGTTCCATCAGGACGGGCTGTAATCCAAGATGATTCCAATTAGGCACGGAACGTTTTGCTCTGGAGAGATGCACACAGGATCGGATCGGCTGCCCCATTCATCCCAATAGGGGAAAGGGGAAAGGGGAAAGCCCATATCTCGGGACCCCCTGACCCAATGTTCACAAAACTTGGGGGGTTCCTTAAGAAGCTTAATCTAAAGTTCCAGTGAAAGTTTTGTGTCTGCACCCCCAAAAATGCGCCCCCTGCAGCCATGGAAAGAGAAAAGGGGGGAGGCGATATTTCTGCCCCCACTGAACCCATCTTTACAAAACTTGGGTAGTATCTTAAGAATAATTCACTGAAGCTATGCTAAATGTTTGGGGGCTATATCCCCAAAAAAGCACCCCCTGCAGCCACATAAATGGAAAAGGGGGGGAGGGAAAAGGGGGAGAGCCCATATCTCGAGACCCCCTGACCCAATGTTTACAAAACTTGGGGGGTATCTTAAGAACACTGGTCTGAAGCTCCGCTCAAAGTTTGGGATTTGTACCCCCAAAAATGCGCCCCCTGCAGCCATGGAAAGAAAAAGGGGGGAGCCCATATCTCGGGACCCCCTGACCCAATGTTTACAAAACTTGGGGGGTACCTTAAGAAGCTTCATCTGAAGTTCCAGTGAAAGTTTTGTGTGTGCACCCCAAAAAATGCACCCCCTGCAGCCACAGAAAGGAGCGAATGTGCACAAGCACCCCACACACACACACGAGGATTTCGCTCTCTCTCTCTCTCTCCCTGGCCGGGCCGCACATCAGTTGATTCCTCCAGTACTCAATCCTGACTGATTGGCCAGAAGAAGACCCAGCTTGCCCACCGATTGGCCGGGGGAGGAGAATGCTGCTTACTGACGGTTATGCTGCTTACTGACGGCCTAAATTGGCCGAATTTATTCGCGAACTCCCGAACTCGCTGAATTCGGCCCCCCCGGTTGCCCGCCAGTTTTGAGTTCGGATCCGTCCGAACAGAAAAGCAACGAATCAGGGGAAATTCGGTTGATTTTCAGTTCGGACCGAACCGAATTGACAGCCCTATGAACTAGTCTCAGAAAAACGAAACAAGTCCCTATCTGTTGTAAATGCGGATGCAGTATTTCCTTATAGGAAAACATATACTTCATTAAAGAGGTACAAGCGTAGCAGTGTTTGGTCTCACCTGAAGCCTGTTTCTGACCATTGCTCCCACAACCTTCTGCCGTATCCAGAGCCCCCTTCATTGTAAAACTGGGTAGTAAATTCATATAGTCAGGATACTATCTTTTGTTTCCCTCATTGTTTTAACACTATGTCATTCATTAGGTGGGTGCGACTGTTGGAATTCAGCACTTGAAGTCTGTTTTTCTGGGAGGAGGAATAATTTGCCTACAGGAAACATGGAAGGCTACTTTGCTAGTGAGGGACAGGTACATCAATTAAGGGTAGTGTTGTCTGAGACTTGTATATGATATATATATACAAGCAAAAATGGCAACCCTTTTATGACAGATATGTTTTATCCTATTAGAATAGTCTATATTAGCAACTATGAGATAAGAGTAGATTTAGATCAAAGAGGATATAATAGCTAAGCATATATAACTGTTCCTAATTTGAGACTTGTATCATTACAAGATTTTTCAGTATAACAACTCGGTCACTTAGAGATATAGAGAAAGTTTTAACATGATAAAGATGCCCATCTGACTGTAAGATTTTTGGAAATGTTAATGGCGGTCTCCTTCAGACACTACTCATGTAATGAACTAAAGTATTTTCCTTTCCTTTCCCCCCTCCTCCATTTCTTTTTTCTGTACCCAATAAAATCCAATAATTTTTTTATATATATATAAAAGACAAGGGTATTTCACCAAAAATACATGTCCTGTTGAGAAGAAAGAAAGAAAGAAAGAAAGAAAGAAAGAAAGAAAGAAAGAAAGAAAGAAAGAAAGAAAGAAAGAAAGAAAGAAAGAAAGAAAGAAAGAAAGAAGTATGTGTGCACTGGGCATGCAATTGCAACCAAACAACCTTGTTTGAGCAGTACTTTTGCAAAAATACCTACTGTCAAGTTGTATTAAGACAGTGTCTTTAAAATGTTTGTGATGCTTGCAGTCAGTTCTGTTGTTTGTGCAGCAATTAAAACATGCTCCCTGTTGACTACTGTCCATAATTGATTCAAGGGTTGTGCTGCTGCCTGAGAGTGAGAAAGTGCAGCATGACTGCTTTATGAGTATCAACAGGCTAGAGATTGAATTTTACCTTTGATCTTCGTTCTCTCTCCAGGAGTTGTTGTTACTAGGGTATTGAGAGCAAATAATACACTATTGATGGTTATCTGCAGTGACAAATAGGCACAGATAAGCCAGAAATGTTCCCTAATGTGAAATTTCTTTCACACTGCTCTAATTGCTATAGATTTTTTAAAAGTCAGCCATGTCTATTGGATCCCAGGGAATCTAAATAGATCCAAATTTTACTTTTAACTTAGGGTATTTGTCAAATGTTTTAAATACTGTTATTATTGTGTCTAAAAGCCTCTGGCTAAATAGACCTCCTAAATAGAGTGGAGGTGGGGGGGGGGGGTTGCGTGCGCCCGGAAGTGCTTCATCACTTCTGGTTCACATCCGGAAGTGCTGCATTGCAAAAGGCCGGTTTCCACTCAAATTCCCAGTTTGAGTGGTAAAGGCCTGTTGTGATGCGGCACTTCCAGGTGTAAAAAGCATCACAAGGGGGCATTTTCCACTCAAACTCCCACTTAAAGTATTGCATGAGCTTGTTAAGTTTTTGTCTTGGTACCCTCTTGCAATCCTCCTCTGCTTGATCTTGGGCATTCTTAATGAATCGACCAGTTTTATGGAATAGCCTGCCAGGGGAGGTTAAGAAGGAAAATCATTACCAATTTTCTGGAAAATATGTAAGGCTGCCCTATTTCTTTCTTCTTCTTCTTCTTTTTAGATAATTTTTTATTGTATTTCATACATAGGGATACAGAAAGAAAAAGGGAAGGGATTAGGGAAATAATAAAAAAGGTTATATATAATAATATCATTCTGATACATGTTTACCCCCTCTATCAGTTATGAAATATCATTTTTGATCTTCATTGAACTTGCATTATTCCTAAAATCAAGTATTTGTTTGTTTATGTCTAAATCTTTATGTATTTAATACATTGATACCATATTCTAAATTATTCTATTTGTTTTGTGTTTGTAACTATATATACGTAACACAACCTGACTTATTATTTAACTTCTGTTAATAAACTTGTAGAAGGCTGCCCTATTTCTGAAGACCTTTTGTTGATTAGATGTTTGAAAATGGGGGGTACAGTGGAAATTGTAAGGATTTTTTTCCCAGTTGGGCCTTGCTTTTATGGTATTGTGGAACTGTTGTATTTTTAAGGTTTTAATGTATGTTGCCTATTAGCGTATTGTCATAATCCTTCACTCTGTGGAAAAAAATAGGAATGCATTAAATAAACAAATTTCTAGGCAAATTTAGCATGCATTCTAATCAATTCAAACAACACTAGTCTGATTTAGCTGTCTGTCCTAGCTGTGTTTCAGTCTATCAGAGCAAAAAAGGTCTGAGCAAAATGAACACAGTTCCTAGTGGTATCACAGATTAGGACAACTGCTGGGTTTTGCCCTGAAAATACCTAGAATAGCACTGGGTAGTAGAGAGATAAAAATTTCATCACATTGTTTCTCATAATGTCTGAAGGGACATTTTTCCATTGAGGATGGTGCACTTCAAGGATCTCTTCGAATGTTAATTTATCCAGTGATAGAACTGCAGATCTCTAGGTGGGGGCTGGCATTGTTCTGGAATCACATCTCCAGACTACAGAGATCAGTTCCCCTGGAGGAAATGGCAGCTTTGGAGGGTGATCTCTATGAAATGAAATCTCACTGAGCTCCCTCCCCTCCCCAAACTCAGCTCTCTACAAGCTCCACCCCTAAATCTCCAGGAATTTCCCAAGCGAGGGTTGGCAACCCTGTCCAATGAGGAAAGCTGCAACACAGGAAGTACTTCAAAGAAATGGCATGCCATTCACAAGAGAAACTCTGTTGAAATATAGCCATGTGGAACCATGGACTTTGCAATCTTATTTTTTATTTTATTCAATTTACACCTGGTCCTTCCCTGGCAAAAACCGGGCTCGGGGTGGCTTCCAGCAACAAATATAATCATAGTGACTTACAAGGATTTCAAATTTAACAACACTCTACATTTATAATGACAGAATCCCTTCTGGTCAACAATAAAATCATTTCCAATTAAAACTCATCATTTTGTTCCTTCTGTTGCTATATAATATGGTGCCCCAATGTTGTGGTTAGATGCAGATTTCACTACATCTAACCACAACATTGTTGTGTAGGGGGATAAACTCACTGAAATGAATTACCTTAGACTTGAATAACCCTGCACTGCCAGAGTCTCCATCATTAGAGAAGGATTCATGACTATCTTTTCATACTAACTGGCAAATTTCAGAAGGGAGTTATTTTATGGCTGCCAAAATAATGGCATCTTAAACAATATTAAATGTATTGTGGCATAAGCTTTGTGAGCCACAGCTCACTTTCTTAGATCCATGAATACTTAATAGAGAGTTGAAAGTCAATTTAAGGGAGGAGTAATAGCTGATAATGTGCTATAAGACATGTCTACATATATGTGGTATCAGCCCAAAATATCATGATGCAAAAGCACTTATGTCTTGTTAAAGCTTTTGCATGCATAAGCTAGATGCATTTATCTAAAGTAGTTTGTTACCCCACTAAAATACACATGATAGTTCATGTATGTCTTTTAAAATATTGTTACATAGACTTTAGTTTTCTGATACATATTTCCAAATGAATTCAACTTGATACAGTCTAGGGAAGTGTTTGCATGAATAAGAATCGACTGTAAATTGTGTTGAACCAGTAATGTCTACCCTACAGTGCAATTTGTTTTGGATGAAGTCTATATGGACCAGCTCTCCTTCCCCTGAACACCTGTGGGAATTTAAACATGCTTGAAAAGCCTGCTTAAGCTCTTGGCAAAGTCTGCTGGATTTGTTACTGCCTTACTGAGTGTGTGTGTTTTTTTTTTAAAGGACAGCAGAGAATTCAGGGGAACATTGCTTAACAAGAAACCCTGCTTTTGAATCAGTTCTTTCAGGACTATGTCATATGTTGCTGTATCTATTTCAGTATTCATGCAGTATAATAAATGGAATGATCAAATGTAGCTTTTAGTGTAATGGTTATCATCTGTTACTGTGTATGCTCAAGAAGACATATGCACCTTAGCCATGTGTTTGTGTGAATGAGGTCCACTGTCTACTTGGGTGTTCAAATACACTCAGAGAAAGCCAAGTGTTAAAAGAGAAACCACTTTTCTGCCACTTTCCTTGCACTGCTTGAAGAACTTCAGATTTAGGTCTAACAACAGTCCAAAGGGGAATAATACGCAATGTTCAGAGCTCAGAAGCTCAGAAGAAAAAACAGAAGTGGGAATTTGGCAGAATAATCACAGAAAGTTTGTGGAGGGAAAATGGGAATAAGCATATAATCAAAATAATATTTGAGTATGTTACAGCAAAGAATACTAAAATTGTTTGAACAGCCTTAACCCTGGCAAGTATTTGAATGCAAGACCTCCAAAGAATACCAGGAGCTTGATGTGGAGGCAGGCAATAGGGCTGTTGGAAAAAAAAATTCGGTAAAATTCAGATTCGGCAAAATTTGGCCCGTTTTGATTTGGGAAATGCCAGAGTCCGAACTCCCCCAATTCAGATCCGTGGAATTCGGCGCAAGATTCGGAGTTTGGGGAAAAATTCGGCCGAATAAAGCCATTTAAAGCACATTCGTGCCTTTCCGCTGCTTCGGGGGGGGGCATGTTTGGAGGTAGAGGTTCCAAACTTTCAGTGTAGCTTGCGGGGACGCTTCTTGCAAGAACCCCCAAGTTTTGTAAAGATTGGGTCAGGGGCCCCCGAGTTATGGGTCCCGGAAGGGGGTCCCCATCTGCCCATTGGAATAAAGCCATTACAAACACATTCACGGCTTTCCGCGGCTCCAGGGGGGCATTTTTGGAGGTAGAGGTCCCATACTTTCAGTGTAGCTTGAGGGGACCCTTCTTGCAAGAGCCCCCAAGTTTTGTGAAGATTGGGTCAGGGCCCCCCGAGTTATGGGGCCCGGAAGGGGTCTCCCCCATCTGCCCATTGGAATAAAGCCATTAAAAGGGATGTACTAAAACAAATAACAGGTCAGCCCATTGGAAGCAATGGGAGAGGGTGCCCAGCCCATTGAAGATAATGGGAGAGGGGAATGTCAGTTGACTTGCATTGACTCCACTGTAATACATTACAGGGGATGTACTAAAACGAATTACAGGCTAGCCCATTCGAAACAACAGGAGTGGCTGCACAGCCCATTCGAAACAATAGGAACCAGCCAGAGAGAGACTCACTGACCCACAGTTAACTCCACACAAAGTTGGCAACCGGTGAAAACAGTAGAAAGCACAGTCCCACAAGGAGGCAATCAAGCCCACCCCCCAGCAGAACAGGTAAACTCACCCTCCTTTGGCTTCCCCCTCACACACACACACACACAGAGAGAGAGAGAGAGAGAGAGAATCTCCCCCCCCCACATACACACACACAGGGAAAAAATATATAGAGAATTATAGAGAAAAGCCCCCAAATGGGTCTTACTGTGGATGTCTTCTTCTCTTCCATCAGGAGCAGGGACTGGGAGTCAGGACTCAGGAGTAATCCAATACGATTCTAGCAGACTCACACACACATACTCTCTGGCCATTTATGCACGGGAGGTTTTGCCTTGGATTTGCCACTCTCTAGATGCACATTAAGGATTGCCTGCTCCCATTCATTCCAATGGGTGGATGGGGGGGGACCCCATTACTCAGGATTAATTGCCTTTTAGTCAGACCCCGGGCTGGGGTAATGGTACGTCCCAACTGCCAAGGCAACCAGACCCCTGGGCCGGGGTAATGGTATGGCCCAACTGCCAAGGCAACCAGACCCCCTGGCCGGGATAATGGTACGGCCCAACACGAATGTGTTTTTAAAGGCTGTATTCCAATGGGCAGATGGATGGGGGGACCCCATCCGGGCCCCATAATTCGGGACCCCTGACCCAATCTTAACAAAACTTGGGGGTTCTTGCAAGAAGGGTCCCCTCAAGCTACACTGAAAGTGTGGGATGTCTACCTCCAAACAAGCCCCCCCAGAGCCGCGGAAAGGCACGAATGTGCACACGCATTCCCCCCCCCCACGGGGATCTCTCTCACACACAAACAGACACTCTCTCTTTCTCTCCCCGGGCCGCACAGCAGCTGGGCTCACGCACTCAACTACGACTGATTGGCCAGAAGAAGACCCAGCTTGGCCACCATTGGCCGTGGGAGAATGCTGCTAGTTGCTTACTAACTGACGGTTATGCTGCTGATTCGGAGCCCCCGAATTTGCTGAATTTGTTCGGTGTTCGCCCAAACTTGCCAAATTCGGCTCCTCGTTTTCCCGCCTTTTTTAAAGTTCGGCTCTATCCGAACCGGAAATGGCTGAATCGGGGGAAATTCGGCTGTTTTTCGGTTTGGGATGAACCGAATCGACAGCCCTAGCAGGCAATGACAAACCACCTTGAAAACCTTATGGGGTCAGGTCACCATAAGTCAGCTGTGACCTGATGGCAAAAAAATGATCTAAAATGTAGGCATATAGAGTAAGAAAGAGGGGGCTGGATGGGTGAGTGATAGGGTTACCAGCTCCAGGTTGGGAAATATATGTAGATTTTGGGGGTGGAGCTGAGGAAGGCATGGTTTGGGAAGAGGAGGGACTTGATCAGGGTATAATGCCATAGAGTCCATCTTCCAAAGCAGCCATTTTTTTCCAGGTGAATTGATCTCTGTTGCTTGGTGATCAGTTATAATCCCAGAAGATCTCCAGCCTTGTGGTTGGCAATCCTAGTGAGTGAAGTGGGTTATGATTAGATGGTAGCTGTACCCTAGGGGGCAAAGTTGACTGGGTGATTCAGAGAGAGACTGTGTGAGAATTAGTGCTGAGCAGTGTGTGCAGATGAAGGAGCTTGAGAGAGGTGCTATAGAGTGTGAGAGAAATCTGTGTTCTGTGTGGAAGTTATTAGCCTAGGTGGCAAGTGAGAAAATAAGGCTGCATGGCTAGGTCTGTTTAAGGAACCATTACGCTTATGTACCTATCTGAAACCATTATGCTTATTAACCACACAGAAAATGTAACACTGTTTTAATTATAACTAAACTCTATTTATATTTAAGAAAAACAACTGTTTATTTTAAAGTAAAGGATCCCCTTTTACCTCAGAGTCACCCCCATGCACTGACTATTCTGTCAATCTACCATGTGCAACTAAGCCATCCTGTCCTTTGGGTGCAACTAAGAATTTTAAGGTGAGAGTCTTTGTTGGCACCAAAAATAAGGAAGGCAAGGAGGCAGCATAACACACATCACATCAGAACACTACAGAGAGGCGCCTTTACAGAGGTTACATATAAAAGGGTCATACAGTGAAATAGCAAAAACGTTACAATCAGCTCCTTGCTTGTGATCTGCTTACTTTTGGTAAGAAATAATTTACGGACTCAAGTAATTGCTCTCCTCTAATTACCTATGTTGAACCAATGGATGGCATTACCATATTTCTTTTAGTTAGTTAATGTTGAAGATGTCAATAGTTATGTTTTAATGCAAAATAAAATGGAAGCAAGGATGCTGTAGTATTATTTTTGCTTGTTTACTATACCCAAAATGAACCAAAAACATTATTGAGTTATACCTCCTCCAGGAGATTATCTGATACAAGAAAGCTAACTAGATGCCTAAACCTTCTTAAGTACATGTATATATCTGAATCAGACCTGGCCAGAGTCATCCGAAACAAGAGGCTTTTACAGTGGAAGGCTAGGCTTCCAAATAAAAAGAGCAGGAATAGGTAGGCACTAGAGACAAGCATGGTGCTGGTTTGGAGACTAAAAACTGAAATCAAAAGGAATTAATTTGTTTTAACATTAAATTAATGTTAAAATTAAAATTAATTTAAAGCAAGGCACAGTATAATGAGCCCAGTGACACCTCAGTTGGCTCAAAGTGCCTTGAAAGGTAGTCATAAGCTGGTACTCCTTGACTGGGTAATTTTTCTCCAGGTTTTTCCTTTCTGCCATGAATGCAATTTTCTGTAACACAGCTATGAGCCATTGTAATTCATGATTAAAATCCAGCCATGTAAATTGGTCTACTCCTAACTATACATCTACCTTAGAGCCCTCTAGAACAGGTCCCAAAGAAGGGCTTGTCTGACGGTCTTGAGATTGGCAGCATAGGTGGGTTGAATAGGGTTGCCAACCTTCAGGTAATAGTTGGAGATCTCCTGCTATTACAACTGATCTCCAGCCAATGGAGAACAGTTCACCTGGTGAAAATGGCCGCTTTGGCAATTGGACTCTATGGCACTGACATCCCTCCCCTCTCCAAACCCCCCCCTTGGGCTGTGCCCCAAAAACCTTCTGCCAGTGGCAAAGAGAGATTTGGCAACCCTAGGGCTGAATGGTCTTAGTAACAAATTGTAATCTTGTATCCTTCTGTTTTTTGCATGCATAGTTTGTTGTGAACCTAAATGCTAAGTTGGATAGAAGATATGTTTTCAGACATATAAACATCCTTATGTTTGTAACCTGCCCTTCCTCTAAGGAGCTCAGGTTAGAGTTCATGAGGCTATTTCCTTTGTGTTCTCACAACTCCAGGAGGCGGGTTAATCTGAGAGATAATGGCTGACCAGATCTTCTCAGTTCAAGCCAAACTTTCAGTCGGACTGAATCAACGATGCTCATTGCCCTGTTGCTGCACGTTGCAAACACATTTTTGGGTGGTTTTTTTTCTGTTGCTCTCTCCTCAGTGGAAATCTATTATTTTTGTTCTTAGGTTTTAAATTGATGCATTAGGTGCCCATACTAAATCTGAAGTACAATCTTGTCAGAAGAGCAGCCAGAACATCTGTGGAGAAACACAGCCCTCTCCATGCAGTTTTGGCACGGTTTGAAAGTTCTAATTACTTTTGATGGTCGATTACTTTCTTTACCTCAGCAGTGTTCATGTCATTCTTTAAAACTAAAAGTTATTCTCTTTGCCATGGGAATGCATCATTATCTCCTAAATTTATGTAGTTTCTCTTTGAAAGAGAGGAACTCACCCTCTTCTGACCTTTTTTTTTTTTTTTTTGAGAAGCAAAGGTGCTTTTCACCACAACAAGGCCATTCACTCTGCAACAACCCCCATTTGGAATATTTATATAGTAATCATACTAATGATGCAGGAGCGAGTTCCTCCATAGCTTTAATTTTCTACAGCATATTCACAATTTCATTTTCTGGTAATGAGCGCGTTGATTTGCCCTTCTGTAAAAATGATTTCCCTCATAAAAGCTGCTGAGCACCTTCTTTCTTTCTTTTTTTTCCCCCCTAGAAAATTGTGAACCCATCTGGAAGAAAAATGTAGTAAACTCTTTGAAGGACATTTAAGACTGTGAGAACAAAGATCAGATCGGCAAGTCCTTTTTCTAAGTTTGAGTTCAATACGCTCCAGTAGTTGGCTCCAGCTTAGTGCATTACAAAATCATAATGAAATGTTCTTTCAAAGTCAGTGTAAAATAATAGCTGGAATTATGATGGAGCAGAAAGATGCCAAATGTTTTAAAAAAAAATTCTGAGGGAGAAGGGGAAAGAGTTATTTAAGGTTAAGTGAAAGGTGGCAGTGAGTAAAAGAGCAAACACATTAATATCGCTTGAAATCAGGGAACAGTTTCTGATCGTGTGGGCTCCTTCTTATCTTACCTTCACAATGCAGTAGTCAGTGACATGCAGCTCCTTCCCATGCCATTTAGGTAACATCAGAAGCAGATTGCATGGCGTTCACAATGCAGTGCTTCCCCACCAGTACTGCACCTCCCAGAAACTGAAGTAATGCTGCCTCGGGGAAGAGCTGGGTTGTGGATTCTTCACAAGTGGCCCATGACTTGTAGTGTTGCTTGAGCAGGTCAGAAGGAGCTACTCTAAAGCCGTTCCTATGCTATGGAGGCAACATGAAAAAGTGACTGAAGTGGGGCATAATTCCAGGGGTGCCTCATGGAAGTTACCATGGGGTGAAGTTTCTTTCTGATTTAGGACTGAGGTCACCAACACTGGAATGAGTCTTCTTCATGTGTTGCTTTCCCTAACAGGAAAGCATTTTGATGTAGTTGAAATACACAACACTGTAGCCTCATTCACATGTTACAGTGAATGCACATAGATTATTGTCTCCCCCCCCCCTCGGAGGAGTAGTCTTGCCAACCCTTTTCTCCTTTAAAAATAGTTAGGGAAAAAAACCCTCTCCAGGTAGTCCTACCACCTTTCCCTTGAACTTGGTATTCAAATTAAAAATCACACCCTACAACAGAGGTGACATTGCATCATAGGTTGCACGATGCTGGTGTTAATAACAATAGACTCTCACTCTGTCATAATGCAGACAGAGCCCCTTCCTATGTAAATTATGGCTTTCCTCATTTCTTCATAGATAACAGACATAGGCCATTAACACATGGCCATAATCAAATTTATTTGTCCCTGGTGTATCTCACGTTTTATGTTCCCACATTCAAAAAATTGAACGCACGGGGACATAAAACAGGGACAAACAAATTCGGCTGTTTTCCCCGCCAGGTAGAAGTCACTGCCCGGCCCTGGCCAGGAAAGCAGCAGCGGCACCTTTTCCTACCCCACCCCACCCCTCCCCTCCCCTCTCCTCTCCCCCACCCCGGCCAGCATTTGAAGCTCACCTCCAAGCAGCCTGCTGCCTGGATCCCCTCTGTCAGAGGGGAAGCGGTTGTAGCCCCTTCCGGCGCGTCAGGTCTGCACACTTCCCGCTGCCCCAAACCTTCACTGGGCAGGCTGCTTGGAGGTGAGCTTCAAACGCCGGTGGGGGTTGCGGCACAGGGAGAGGGGGAGAGGCGGGAGTGGGGGTTAGGGGAGGAACAGGTGCCATCGCTGCTGCTCTCCCCACCGGGGCCAGATAGTGTCTTCCGGCAGGGAAAGGAGCCACCGCCACTGCTGCCGGGGTCCAGAAGTTTCCCGGTGGGGAGTCAATCCGGGCGCCCGGCACGCACGGGCGAGCTCCTTCCTCTGTTGCACGACTTTCATTTAAGTTGCAATAACAGAGGAATTAGTTCTCCCGGGAATGTAGCGAAAGGCAGAGGGGTCAACGCGCGCTTGTGGTAAGCACGTGCGTGGGGACCTTGCCAATTCGCTGCATTCCCGGGAGAAAAGAGGGAGAAAGCACCCATGCATTAACAGCCATACACAGAGTTCCCATCAGCCTTAGGGATTAGAGATGGCTAGTTCCTTTGGGTAGTAACTCATCCTTCCACCACTGTGCCATTACAGGGCCTTGGAAGGAGGACCCTCAGAGTGGCTGCAGCAGCTGCCCATCATCACTGCTTCATGACAAATTGTGTGATATGTGTTTGGAAACTGCTGTTTGTTGGTGTTCTGTGATGGGCGTTTGGTGATGGTGGTGGGGTTGGAGTTTACCTTTGTTTTTGTTAGTGTTAAATTTTAAGAGAAGGTTAATGAATGCTTTAATGCCTCAGTGTTCCTTGACACATTACTAACTCAGAACAATGCAGGACTGGTTGCCCTTTGGGCACCTCTGTTACCACATCCCTACAAACATGTGAATGTATATATTAACAAGGGGAATTAGCCTGCATGTTTGTGCAGGACTCAGCAAACTGGGATCTTTTACCTAAAGAGGTGGCTGTGAGTAGCAAGTCTTCAGTAGGAAAAGGATGCAGAGATCTGATTTTAAAGGAATACAGAGGTTTATTAAGGGATTTGGTATGTTAGGGTGTGTGTGTGTGGGAGAGAGACTTTATCCTAAGCAAATACTAGCAGTACTAAACCACAGCTCAGACACATTCCTTATCCCAATTTATATAGCCACAACAACCCAACATTCAGCAGAGCTACTGCAATTTTGAACAAATCTTTGAAATAAAGGTGAACATGTGTGGAAAATGGGGAATAGTGGTTTGGAAAGTAAGGGGGGAATAGATCAAGAGGGAGAATAAAGGTTACCTGTCTTATTCTATGAAGAAATCAGAAGGAAGGAGGGATCCAGTGCATGTTGGGAGTCTCTGTTGCAGTTCAGTTGGCATCCAAGATCAGACTCTCCTTCCTGGCTCCAAAACCAGGCTAGTTATACTGTTTTGGGCTCATATCATAAAATAGGTTCTTTTCAGAAAACAAAAGATTATGGCACAGGATAAAGTAATGTGTGTGTGTAAAGTGCCGTCAAGTCACAGCTGACTTATGGCGACCCCTTTTTGGAGGGGTTTTCATGGCAAGAGACTAACAGAGGTGGTTTGCCAGTGCCTTCCTCTGCACAGCAACCCTGGTATTCCTTGGTGGTCTCCCATCAAAATACTAACCAGGGCTGACCCTGCTTAGCTTCTGAGATCTGGCTAGCCTGGGCCATCCAGGTCAGGGTTTAGATAAAGGAATACTTGAGATTAATCAAGAGAAAACTATAGAACTAACTAAATGGCATCAGGAAGGAAAGTTTTTGATTGAATTATAATTCAGGATTACAAAGCTGGAGATATTAAAGTGAGCCTCCTAGGCTCTGCCACCACGACAGTCACGCCCGGAGCAGCTCCCAGGCTCTGCTGCTGTGTCTGGGCCTGAAACTGCTCCTGGTCTCTGCCACCACCATGGCTGGGCCCGGAGTGTCTGCCGGTGTCTGCCGCCACCACAGCCAAGCCCAAAGCAGCTCCCAGTGTCTGCTGCTGCTGTGGAGAGGCCCAGAGCAGCTCCTGGGCTCTGCCGCTCCGCGGACTGCCCCACAGTGGTTCCTGGGCACTGCCACTGCAGCCACCACCATCAGGCTCCAGGGCTCCACCACAGCAACTGCTGCTGGGCCACTCTCCAGATTCTTAATGGTAAGTGCCTTGTCTGTGCATATGCAGACAGAGTTTATTTAATTTGGGGGGAATTTACCCCCCCCCCCCAAATGATTTTCTTTTAACTTTTCAATTTTTTCTGCAGACCTGGGGGGTCCCCCAAGTCTTCAGAAAAATCTGTTTTGGATAAGTGTGACCCTGATCTGCAGTTTTATGTATCCACAGATGGGGTCCACATCTGAAAAATAGATATGTAGATAATAAATTAATCAGAGTCTGATGAGAAGTGCCATCCAGGAAGGATCTGGCCAGATGGGTTCTAGCTTAATCAAAGCAAGGCATCTCTTCTGAGATGCAAGAAGCAGTGAGCACTGGACATACATGGCACCAAATGACCAACATAATGGAAGGCTCCAGTTTAAAATTTCCCTCCCCTCCAAGAAAGACTGTGTGATTAGCCAGCGCAACTTGCCTGATTAGTCTCAGGGTGAAGATTGGCTGGGAGAAATACTGTTTCCTGGGTGATGGGGAGAAGCATTTTTTAAAAATGAGCAGGAAGCCTCCACTAATTCACAGTGTTAAAAGATCCAGGGGTCAATCTAGGAAGGCTTTGACTGCCTTGGATATAGCCTACCTGATAAGTTGGGTAGGCAGGTAAGTTGGATGACTTTTAGGGTTGGCAATATCCAACACAGCCCTAGTGATTTCACAAGGAGATATTTCACTGCATATACATGTAACTGGGAAGCGTTATGTTTCCAATGCCTCCCCCATACACACTTGGGACCCAAGCCATCTGTCTTCATCACCAATGATAAGTTGCTTAATCACAGGTTATGTAAACTTGTTTGTAAGCCTTTATAGAACAATAGAATAGGACTGATTCTGTTGTTTGCCCCAGTCATGATGGTTTTCATACTGAAAGCAACACAATCTTAATTAATACATAGAAGTTTTTAATGAGGCTTGGGGTTAGGTGATCTTTCCTTCCCCTCAACCACAGTGAACAAAGTTCTAGCCATCTGTGAATATATCCCACCCTTATATTAAACCTATAAGGAAGAATGCACAACTATATTCACTAAAATCACATTTATGAAAAATAAGTAGATTAAATATCAGAAGGATGATTAGAACAGATATAAAAATGCGATATTAAATCGGTATCCAATTAGAGACATCTCCCCACCACCACCCTTTTGGTAATATAACAAGGAAAGTGGTGTTGCACAGATGAGATTGGGGGGGGGGGGGACTATGATTTTTGTGGCTGGGAGTAAACTGAGGATTTTTCAGTAGTGCTTGATCATCTTTAAAATATCTAAATTTGGTCACTTTTTTTTTACACTGTCATCAACTTCAATTATTGAAAATCAAAATAAATAATACATGGATTAGTGCCTGCTTTTCCCCCCCAAAGAAGCTGCAGCAGTATATCTAGTAATTGCTTCCTGGCTTCCTCTTGTAAAAGCTGAGCTCTGTGTGCATCTTTGGACCTGGCTTTTTAATTATATCTTCCCCATGTTTACATGAACTTTAGTTTGCTTTTCAGTAGGCTCAGGGAACAATCCTCACTGCTGACCCATATGTAGCGGTGAATTTTGCCATAAAGTGAGTATTGATGAGCTGAAAAGTTCAGTGAACAGGAAAATTCTGCTGCTTTTATTGCTAGTGTGACAGGTTACTTTATTACCATGCCTTTCACAGCAATTTAACAGTTACCCTGGTAACGGATTCAGCGAGGTAATGGGATCACAGGCATTAGAGAAGAGGAAAGGCTAGCGACCAGAGAAAACCATCTGCTGGTTTATGTTCCTGGGGCTGTTTGCTCCCTGTGAGCTTCTCTGCCTGACAGCCATTGTACTTGTATGGAAATGAGGTGGGTTAAACCACAGGCTTGCCCTATTTAGCTCGACTCTGGTGATTTGTCTTTCTAATTCTATTGAAATAATAATCAGGATTTGTTTCTGATTAATTAACTAACCTTTTGGTAAAAAGATTAGATAATGAAATTGCTGCCTATTCAGAGATAATGAGATTTTTATTACTCTGTCAAATTGTGTGTATGTGTGTGTGTAAGGGGGGGCACATTTATGTGTCACCAGCCACCATGTCAGGGAGTGGGTGGGGGAGGGAAAGCGAAGTCTTTATGTTAGGCGTTTGTTTTCCTCTGCAGATTAATCGTATACTTAATTCCATGGCACCACACTTGCTGTTTTAAAACATTTCTTTTAAAAACTTCAAATAAAGAGTAAACCCCTTCGGAGAGAGGAGAATACCTTCTGGTGCTAATTTTTTGAAGGGGGAGTTTCCAGTACACTCAGAGAATCTGCAACTTGCCTGATGCTATATCAGTGTAGATAAGTATAACAGTATGAGGAAAGCAGTAGAACCTTAGCTGAGAGCACTATAAAATGACATTTATCAACTGACTGCTCTATACTATACATGTCTAAACACTTCTTGTAAATTCCTTTCTTTAAAGGAAGTTTAACTAAACTGTGATATCCTAGCACATGCCAACTTTAAGTAAATCAAGAATAGCACAGACTGGGAATAATTTTTTATATTTACATACAAAAAAATTCACAAACAATTATGTTTATGATGATAAGTTGCCATCTGTATAGCAATACACTTTTCTGTGCTCAACATCATGTATAATTCTTATTAAGTGACATATCTTTGAGGCAAGTTTAAGATAATACCCATGGTAGATGTCATGGTGGCAGTCTTGTTATTTTGTCCACTTAGCCGTTCATTCCATATATAAAGCAAGATGGGGTCAAATTTTAACTACCAAAGATGAAAGTAGTTTCAGAAAGCTAAATACTTTTCTTTCACACTTTCTACTGCATGTCAACCTAGTCTTATTTTTCTACTGATAAAAGGAATTTGGACAATAGACTGCTCGTGTGGAAGGGTTCATAGGCCCTCATCTGTGACCTGCTGTCATGTAAAAATTAGATCTATCCAATCCCACTGTGCATGTGTATGCAGGAGACATGAAAAAGCAAATGATGATGTGGCTATCATAAGAACATAAGAACATAAGAACGGCCCTGCTGGATCAGACCAAGGCCCATCAAGTCCAGCAGTCTGTTCACACAGTGGCCAACCAGGTGCCTCTAGGAAGCCACAAACAAGACGACTGCAGCAGCACCATCCTGCCCATGTTCTACCACACCCGA
This sequence comes from Euleptes europaea, assembly GCF_029931775.1. Lineage (NCBI taxonomy): Eukaryota > Metazoa > Chordata > Lepidosauria > Squamata > Sphaerodactylidae > Euleptes > Euleptes europaea. The sequence goes on from NC_079315.1 coordinate 65,224,771, forward strand.
AATAATAGGCGTGCTCCTCTGCTACTAGAGAGAACAGGTATGCAGCATGACAAGCATCCATTCCAACTAACAGCTATGAATACCACTTTCCTCCATGAACATGTCTACTCCCCTCTTAAAGCTTTCCAAGCTGGCAGCCATCACCACATCCTGGGGCAGGGAGTTCCACAATTTAACTATGCATTGTGTGAAAAAATACTTCCTTTTATCTGTTTTAAATCTCTCACCCTCCAGCTTTAGCAGATGACCCCGTGTTCTAGTATTATGGGAGAGGGAGAAAAGCTTTGGAAATCCAAATACACAATATCCACTGGCTCATTCCTGTCCACATGCTTACTGATGCTTTCAAAAAACTCTAATAGGCTAGTGAGACAGGACCTACCCTTACAGAAGCCATGTTGGGTTTTGCCCAGCAGACCTTGCCCTTCTATATGCTTGACAATTCTATCTTTAATAATGCTTTCCACCAATTTACCCGAAACGGAAATTAAGCTAACTGGCCTGTAATTTCCTGGGTCCCCCCTGGAACCTTTTTTTATAAATGGGTGTTACATTGGCCATTCTTCAGTCCTCTGGTACAGAGGCTGATCGAAGGGACATATTACATATCTTTCAGCAATTTCCCATTTGAGTTCTTGAAGAACTCTAGGATGAATACTGTCTGGTCCCTGTGACTTGTTAGTTTGCAGTTTGTCAAGACATTCTAGGACTTCCTGCCTTGTTACCACTATTTGCCTCAGTTCCTCATTTTCCCAAAATCTCTGTTCAGGAGAAGGAATCTGCCCTGTATCTTCAACAGTGAAGACAGATGAGAAGAATTCATTTAGTTTCTCAGCAATCGCTTTATCCTCCCTTAGAGTTCCTTTATTCCCATTGTCATCCAATGGTCCAATCGCTTCATGTCTCATTTGGCCCTGGGAGATGCTGTATTGTCCAAAACTGCCTCACACCATTGACCAAGCATTTATTTATTTATTTCAGTTACATTCCAGTGGACATTCAAAGTGTCCCTTTCATTCACCCCTTCAGTTACATTCACCCCTTCTCCACTTTATTGTTTCAGCAGTGCTGTCAGGTAGGTTAGACAACAGGCCCAAGGAACCCAGCAAGCTTCCTTGGCATTGGGGAATCAACCTTGGTCTTCCAAATCCTAGTCTGACATTCTATCCAAAGCCAACTTGCTATGTGCTGCACTATATTGACCTTCATCAGTAGGGTTGCCAACCTCCAGGTGACTGGAGATCTCCCGCTATTACTGATCTCCAGCTGATAGAGATCAGTTCCCCTTGAGAAAAGGCTGCTTTGGCAATTGGACTCTATGGCATTGAAGTCCCTCCCCTCTCCAAACCCTGCCCTCCTAAGGCTCCACCCCCCAAAATCTCCAATTTTTCCCAACCTGGAGCTGGAAACCCTACTCATCAATCAGCCCTGTTTTTTGGCAAAAGCAGTAAAGGCTTTCCTATTATATCAAGACTTAAGAAGCAATAGGTTGAAAACTGCAATCTAGTCAACTCAAGGGGGGTTTTCAGGAAATAGAGGGGAACTTATATAGAGCCATGTGTAGATAGTTGTTCATCTGGACACGTGTGGCAACTAGAAGTTATCTTCATGTCACCTGGCAAAGAGGTTTTGTAAACTGAAAAATAATTGGGCTGTTTCCCTTTAAGTAGTTGATATTCTCCTGATGAGACACAGTAGTGTCTCTTTGGATATTGGTAAAAACATGGCAGCACAATTCACTTGTGTATCAGCTTTTCTGTCATAAGTGGTGCTTGAACAAGCCCAAGGTAAGAGGCAAAGTATCCAGGCTAGAGTGAAATGCTTTGCTGAAATGAGAGGAAAATTAATATTACCATAATATATTTTAAACAGGCTGTCACGTTAGACGGGAGTAATGGCTAGTATGTGCCACCCTGACAGCTGCTTGGCTGGGGCCATGCCTCAATATATATATATATTCATGAAAAAGCTCTGTTTGTTTTTATCACTAAGACAAAACGTTAAAGAGGTCAAAATGAGCCATCATTGTTAGAATTAGTAAAATGTGATGAAGCAGCCCTCCCCCTTTTGCAGAAAATGACATCTGCAGCTCTGTACTTCCATGAAATGACTATACTTAACAACATTACTTCATTTTTATGGTATGTCTTTTGTGCCTAGCAGCAACCTTGTAATTGTTCACTTCAATTACAACATGACTATTTTAAACCAAAACTCATTTTATCTGCATGCCAGCTTTTTATTTGTTTTACCAACTATATCTGTTTCCATTACAGCAAGGTTGATGGTTTGTCTCAAGAGAAAATCAAATCCATTAATTCAGAAATTTCAAGCACGGCTGGCTCTGCCATAAGCAGCATTTCTTATGCTAATAGCAAATGTGCTGAGATTGAAAAGAACTGACACAGACCTGGGTTGGGTTATTTTTATCATAACTTAAGCATTTATGTAAAATAAGAGAGAAGAAAATCTAATAGCACTAGGAAAATGTGTTATTATATATAATTCACTTTACTGAGATCTGCATGGACCTCTGGTTTGTACAATGGTAGTTTAACTCATCTTTTTGCTTACATGACAGTTTTGGTTGGAACTTCATCTTGGTTATCCAAAGGTATATCTGGAACAAATCCCATTAAACTTTAGATGGGTGACCTCAGTCACTTATTAAACCTCTCCATAACTGGAAATCAGAACACATTCTTTCTATTCAACTTATCCAATTAATCTTTAAAAGAAAGCAAAACAAACAAAACCCAATATGCAATCTTTATATTTGACTTGACAATTTAATTACAAGAAAGGCACAAAAATGGAATATTTAATGATTCCTAATCTCAGTGCCCATCACAGAAATCTTAGCTTGTGTGTTTAGAAAATAAACATGGGCTTTCCCTGTAGGTTTCATGAAACATTTTGTAACTGGCCACAAAAGCTTACAAACGATGTAATACATAAAACTCAAGTGTACTAGTACACTCTATAAAGGGGCAGTAAAATAATATCTTTATTTGAGCCAGCCAGTATTCCCTAGTTGACATGCAAGCTTGACAATCATATAGATCTGTACTACAGGCTGAATATTCGATAATTAAAACACAGGAAAAAATAGATACTTCTGAGCAAAGGAATATTGTTACTGTGATCAAATAAAGCCATTTACCATGATCCTTGCATTCATTTTAGCGTGGAGGACTTATCCATGCATGCAGTGTTTTGACCAGGCTAGTGTATTTCCATTGAACTGAATGGATCAGTCACTTGCGCAAGAGCTCTCTGAATCTATGGGAGCATAAGTTCTGGTTGGGACATTTGCAGGTACATGATATCATTTCTTATTTCCTCTCATTCTCTTGAAACACACCCATTGCTATATGCGGATAAATGGATCAAAGTAGATATGGCCACATTACCTTTTTTAAAATTCCTCTTATGCCTCTAGAAGGCCAATTAAGGAAACATGTCCCAGCCCCGACATTCACAATCTTGCCTCCTCATTTAATGCACATGTCTCATTTGTATCACATGGTTTTTTGTTCAATTAGTTGGCTTAACAAGATGAAGCCAGACACTGACCCAGAAAAAAACAAACCAGATTGCTGCTAAGTCCTCCGTTAAGCTTTCCTAGGCCCTGTGACCTGTTTATGTCAATGAAAAATGCAAGATATCTCTATCATGAGATGGGAATCGGTTTCCAAGGTTTGCAGGATTTTTTTATTTTTTTTTTTGTAAATATACAAAGCCCACTATGGTCTTTGCCCTTCATTTTCACTGCAACCCCCTTCAGAGCTGTAAATCAGAGCTCATTGGGAGTGCTTATATACTGACCGCTGATAAGCTGTTGAGAAGCAGACAGGGCTTTTAGGAATTGTTGAACCATGAAGCTGACCTGCTTAGTGTTTTGTTGTAGGCTATTAAATCCAGGATTGGTGTTTCAAGATGATTCGGCTTTCTTCTTCTCTTGGCTTGGTTAAGCAACTCAACCCCCAGCTCATTATTTTAGCTGATTAAAATAAAAAATGGGAATGAGAAACCTGCTGTTTGAGAAGCCTACCTTCAGCCATCAAATTAATGAGACTGTCTCACACTGACATAGTTTATGGGCTTATGCAATTTGACACTAATTTCCCAGCTAAGAAAAGATTTAATAACTATGTGTACCTACTGCTCTCTTTTATTGGCCTAGAAGGTTCAAAAGCAAATGTTTAAACTTTGTGCAAACATGCATTATTTGGCTGACACATTGCACATGGATTCGTGCTTTTCAGTGCTACCAACGCCCTTTTAATTCAGTGACAAAATTTTGTTCCTGGAGTAGTTAATGCATGAAGTTAGGACAATCTGGTTGTTATAAAAATGTGAAAATGCAAAACTATGCAATTCCTGTTCTCAGTAGTACCTTGAGCTACAATAAAAGGTGGTAGTAGAGACAGTCCCACAAAACAGGTAGTAAATGGATACCACCTTTAAGGCTTACAAATTATTATATTGTATGGATTTTAGTTCAATAAATAGGGTTGCCAGCCTCCAGGTAGTAGCTGGAGATCTCCTGGGATTACAACTGATCTCCAGGTGACAGTGATCAGTTCAGGAGAAAATGGCTGCTTTGGAAAGTGGACTCTATGGCATTATATCCCAATGAAGTCCCTCCCCTCCTCAAACCCGGCCCTCTTCAGGCTCCACTGACAAAATCTCCAGGTATTTCCCAACTTGAAGCTGGCAACTCTATTGATCAAGTTCAATCAAGTATACATTAAGTATACAACATTTTTTGCAGTTGTTAGCTCTAAGAACATAAGGCAAAACACCTTCACTCAGTTTTGTAGAAAGGTTCTACCTAGTATTATCTAGATTTCACTTATTATCACTTAGAATTTTAAACTGGAGAGACAGACAGAGACAGATTAAACCAAGGCATTCCCTGGCCCACTATATTTACATCCAAGATTTGCCTACGGTATGCAAATTTACTTCTTGATAAAAAGCATGCTTGCCTGATAAATCTAAGTGTTTTGTTCCCAGCCATGACAGCCTTCAGTCCAATACACACAGACCCATTGGTCTAACTGAATCTTTTTGCATCAGTGTATCCAAGACTATCATGTTGCTCAGTTAGGCGGTAGTATGCAGCCACTTGTAAAATATTTACACAATACCTTAGGAGTCTGTTCTCAGATCACTGCACACAGATAATTCCCATTACCATTAATGGAAGTTATACACGTGCAAAAAATAAAATGACTCTTTAATTAGGAATAATGGAATTCCAGCCACAGGTAGCTTTTAGAAGTCAGTGGGAAATCATATTTTAACACACAACCATTCAAACTCAAAAGTCATACTCCAAAACACAATATATCATATGAAACAAATGCATTTTTCAGTCTTGAAACACTGGTTTTAAGTTTAGACAAGAATTAAAGAACATCAAATGCAAAGATCAAGTAAGCAGGAACTTTTTATAATGTCATTTCCAGGTCAAAATACAGAAGTGATCTTACAGCCTATGCAATGCTCTAAAAATTCCACAGATCTCTATGGTAAGGACAACAAAGATCTGTGGAATTCCTGGAGTGGCCCAATAGACTTTCTCTTGCCATCGGCATGCAGAAGAAAGGGAAATGGTGGAAATCTACTCAGATTTCAAATTCATATCCCTCCAAGGTCCCTGTAATCTGTGATGTACAGCATGAAGAGTAAAAATTGAAGCAGAAACACAAGTGTCATTGGGCCAAAACTATGTATGATAAGGGAGATCCATTTTTAACATTTTATTTGAAAATGCACAAGTCTATCTGGTTTAGGTTTGTATCACTGAGCTATTTTTCTCTGCATATTTTAACGTGAACAGAATGCTTGATAGAGCCTTTTCTGTTTTTCAAGAATAAAGGTGGCAAGAAAGTATAGTGCAAATCTAATCTGAACTTCCTAGTCCTATTAATTTGCAGATGAGGGTTGGAAGCTTTCCTAATTACCTCTTATTTTTTGCAAAAGTCATCAAAACCTGTTATTACATCTGTCGAGTACATGAACAGCTACATTTAATTTTAAAATCCAAAGGGAATGCATATGTATAGATTTCTTTGTGTTCCCCTTTTTATCAGTGTTCAGTCTACCCTATCATTACAGAACTCAGGGCTGCCAAATATAATTTATTTTCAAGTTTGGACTTTACCACCACAATTTTTATGCCAAGAATATATTAAGTCTCTATCCTTAGTCCTTCTATCTGTGTGTTCAGAACAGCTTTTATATTATTATTTCTTGTTAAAGGGCCCTGTAAGTGGTGAATGCCATGAGCCAGAAATTAATTAGTTCAACAATGGATGAACCTCATGAAAGGAAACTAGCAGTATTGTGTTTGTGTTGTGAAGGAAGGTTAGAAGACTACAACTGAAAGTGCTTAATAATGATTTACTGGCACCAAGATTTGGGCTTTACTAATGCTGTACCCTTTGTGCTGAAGCAATGCAAGACATATTCTGCAACAAACATCAGAAACAATGTTTTCTAGCATCGTCTGGAATTTATGTTCCAGATAGGAACTGAATTACTGGAGCATGTTGCCTCCCACTTCCAATAGGATACTTTGGTGATTGATTGTGTTGAACACCAATGATAAATCCAGAGGAAGCAGCAGGGCACCTCTGTATTCTCTTTTACATCAGAAAACCAAAGTAGTTCTGTACCAAAACTGGATCTGAAGCCTGAATGAAATGAGTCTAGAAAATGTGATGGACTTTTACATTTGCAATACTTATTTTTGTATAATATATTTGGGGACTTATATTCAATTGACAAAGTGGAAGGAATTGAAAGAGGAAGAAAACATTGTTTAGTTTGGTTGATTTTTCTGTATTTTGGTTATTTTGTTAATAGATCTTTCCTTTCTACTTAATTATACACACTATGTTAAAATACTCAGTTCTGTTTAAAATAAAGGTATGCAATGAAATAGGGTGGGTGTGCCCCCCCCCCCCGTCAAATGGAACAACCCCTACTATAACTCACATAAATACCATACCATCACTGGCACAAGGAATCCATTATGTGATACAAATGAGTTGTGCAAGAAACTTTTCTGGAGTAGGGGTGGATCTGAAGCAGGTGGCAGAAAACCTGAGCTTCCATCACCATCTAGCTCATCATGACAACAGGCATATTTTCACCTATCAAAACCTAGCACTATTCAGAACTATTCAAGAACTATTCACTACATCTTTGTAATAAACTATCCAAATTTACACTTATTTTATGCCTATGATTTTCAGTGCAGCACACTACTCAGACATAATATTAAACCAGAGTTTAATTAAAAAATGAGTTATAAATCATGGTGCATAGGGTTGTGCATATCGATATACCTGAACTGAAAATAAACACAAAATTAGTTATTTCGGCAATATTTGGGTTTCAGGTTGACCGAATACCAAAACCTGGGAATCTGCTCAAAGCCAAATAGGCGATTCCCGAAAAGCTGAATAATAATTATTCAGCTTTTTCAGGTTTGGCTATTCGTATTTGCTCAGATGCATGGCTCTGTGCTTTCTCCCATTTTTCTGTCTTTTGACTGCTTTGGGGGCCCTTTTGAGGTAGGGATCATGTAATCAGAGCCAACTTGGTCTGACCAACCATCATCTTCCAGTGAGTTAATCTGGGCTCACCCAGTCCGGTCCGGAGGGATATACCCTCAAACTAAAAAGCACCAGCTTCGACAGCTGTTCACCCCACTAGGCTTCCAAAGGAGACTTCCTCACCCACATGGATGTTCCTTCAGAACAGCCCTGTGGTCGTGACTTCAGCTGCCTCTGATATCACCAACACCACCCCTGGAAACCTGCTCTCAAACTGAAGATTGCCCCGAGTAGAGGCTTCGTTTCCACGCACCTTGACCATCTCTTCAAATCAGATTTTTATGACTATAATAAAAGACTGTTCACAGGATGTCATTTGCCACCAAAAGAGATGTTTTCCATGCCTTATTTTTCTTGCATTTAAGCCATTTTTTTTCAGTTTGGAAGCTGAGTTGCATGGACATCATGCTATGTTTCCCAGATACGAAGGGAGGGCCCGCCTGCCAATCAGCTCTTTCTGCCAGATCTTGGCATTGCTGAACTTCTGAACCTGAAAAACTGATGGACAGCTCGGCTTGCAAATGCCTGGAGGATGGGGTGACCCCTTTGCTGGCCCATAAAACTTCACCCCCTGTCCTGAAGTTCACCAAACTTTGGCGCCCGTCTAAGGAGAGTCCCTTTTAATATATATGTGAGGCAGAAACCAAGCATAGGATGACTGGGAGCACCCTACAGTCACCAGAGTTGGCACCTGTTCTGGAGGTAAGAAGAAGGAGACATAAAGAGCACAGTTACCCTAGTGCAGAGGTTCCCAAACCTTTTGAGTCACAGAGCACTTTTCAGGAAAGAAATTCATCATGGAGCACTAATTTTCACCTAGTACCTATATACTAAACCGAATGACATTAGTATTTTTCTTTCCAATCTCTTCATGGAGCACTAGGAGATGTTTCGTAGAGCACCATGTGCTCCATGGATCACAGTTTGGGAATCTCTGCCATAGTGGATTAAGAGGGTAGAGAATTCAGAGCAGGAGACTGAGATCAACTTCTACCACCTGAAGCACCAAAATTCCCAGGTACAAGTGTGAGCATGTGGAAACATCCAGGAGGGACAGTTTCCATGTTCACACCAAAAGAACCCGGGAGTGAAAAGCTTGGGTCCCTAGAGGAGATGCTGATGTGAAGGGTGCTTCCCAGTTGAGGAGCACAAACAGCAGATGTCCTAAGAACAAAAGAAAGCTCAGATACAACCAGCTCTGCCACTACTGGCAAGAACTCAATGCATGTCAATGATGAGGTAAGGGAAGGGCAGTGGCTCTGTAGTAGACTATCTTCTTTGTATGAAGAAGGTTCCAGATTTATGTAATTACAGGTACTGTGAAAAAATACTACTTGAGACCCTTGAAAACAATTGCCAATTAGAACAGGCAATACTGACCTTGCTAGAGGAATGTCCTGACTCAGTAAAATACAGCTTCATGTGTTTGTGTGTCCCCATGGAGGGCTGATCAGGGGCCCCAGCAGGCTTAAGCTATTGTTTGGGGCTGTGTCCTCTGACACCCCACCAATAGAGGTGTGAAAACCTGAGTACATGTTTATGGGCTCTTTCACCCAATCAGGATGTTGGTAGAAGTACATCAGTATTTACTGATGCATGTTCTGGTTAGAAACACTGTTGTGCAAACTTAAGGTTGTTTCCATGCTAATTGTTAAAAGAATAATTCAAAAGAATACAAAGACACCACAGTTTTGTTTGGGCTTAAGCTATTTCCTAACAACAACAACAAAGAAAATCCACCTCTTCTACCCTTTTCAGAGCTACCCATTTCCCTTTTAGTTCCCATAAACACAGTGGTTTGCCTTCTGGGGACTGTTCTGACAGTCTCTATTTGCAAGTATCCAGTACTGACTAGAAACATAACAACCATTGTTTTGCTAGAGACTCATTCTGAGCTCTGTAACTGGAGTGTATCTGATTACATCTCAAGGTTGTCTCTCAAGGTTTTCTTTTATTAAGTTGCAGGACTCCGTTAACCACTATCCTTCTTTTTTTTTCTTTTTTTTACGATTTCCCCTTCCATTACAGACTGTTAAGCTCCACAAACTGGATCAGCCCGGCATCGAGACTCAGTTACAGTAAATGAAGTGCTGTAAGCTTACATCAGACTAATTAGTTTGAGATAAAGGCGGGGGAGGGGAGAAGAGGAAAGGCTTTTCAGGTTGCTTCGTGAAAGGCAGTTTCCTTAATTAAGCCTACCACTAATTGTTAAATATTTTTCAGGCATTAACTGAGCTATGCTGAGTGTAATTAAATTTTGATTTTAGTGGTATTTGCAAGGATTAAAATCACAATCTGCTGAGGCACTGGGGTTAGTTAATATTCACTTCACTGCCACAGCTGTCCTCCATTACATTACAAAGGACGGGGTGGGGGAGAGGCAGCAGAATAGGGTGAAGTAATGAGAAAGCTATTCATTCATTTGAACCATCTCCACACTGTACAGCCTCATACAAATAGATCTGATCTGCATGGCACACAGCTATGTATTAAATCAGATTTAATTTGATACTTTAGAAAAGGAAAACAGCTAATCCGTAATGCATTTTTATTTTTATACTTGAGCACTATGCAATGCATCAAAAACATAATCAGATGATTATTGTATGACTAAATTCAAGTGACATTTTTCTACAGGAATCTCTATTGAAGTCCAATAGGAATATAAACCTTTTCATGCTAAGCTGCTATTTGTCTCATGAGTGATTGAATAAGCCCTACATATTTGTGAAATGTGACATTTCATTCTGAATATTTACAAGGAAGATCAGTGTTTTGTTTCTTAGTCAAAGTGACTAGTTTACCAAGAAGAGGATACACCAGAATTAGCACAATGTTCCATGAACTGTAGGATGTATAATCAACATCACAGATTTGTAGAAAGGTTTTCAGTCTGATTAGGATGGTCATTAACCTTTAGAAACGATAAGTTGGACTCAAAAATCTTTTCTGATAACAAAGGGTGCAATCCTGAAGGGGGGGAATCTCCATAGGAGCCGGCATGATCCTGCACTGGGGGTAGGTGCCACATTATCATGGAATAAAGTGGCAAACACACGGGCATGGGGGCAAACACTCCTGTGTCCAGGAATGACAGAGATTCACTGGCCCCTGCTGCCAGTGCAGCCAGTCCAGAATTAAATCCCAGAAAAGCATGGCTGCGCTGGCATGGGGGAAGCGTTCCTGGGTGTGCAGCTGCCTTTAGGCAGCTTCCATAGCCCTTTTGGTCCGGGAACGCTCTCATTTTTGGTGGCGCAGCCTCACTTTTTCCAATGGGGAATCCTCCCCCATTTCCCCTTATTTTATTTTTTAAAGGGCTTTCCCCCCTCTGTGGTGGGGAAAGCCTCAGAGGAGGAGAAGCAGCTCTGCAACTCCAGGTCAATGTGGATCTACCCCCCTTTATGTGGGGGCCCCTTTAACCACCTGCAAATGGGTATGCTGGCGATTGTGGCATCAACATAAACAAAAGCTATATGAGAAGAAGAAGAAGAGTTGGTTTTTATATACTGACTTTCTCTGCCACTTAAGGAAGAATCAAACCGGCTTACAATCACCTTCCCTTCCTCTCCTTCCAACAGACACCCTGTGAGGTAGGTGAGGCTGAGAGAGAATGACGTGCCCAAGGTCACCCAGCTGGCTTTGTGTGTAGGAGTGGAGAAACCAATCCAGTTCAGATTAGCCTCCGCCACTCATGTGGAGGAGTGGGGAATCAAACCCGGTTCTCCAGATCAGACTCCAGCGCTCCAAACCGCTGTTCTTAACCACTACACCATGCTGGCTCTCAGGGCTTTTAAAGAGCATTAAGGAAGAGCATTGGGGAAGGTTGATAAAAAAAATAGGCTGTGTCCACCACTACAAAATAAACTGCATAAAAGTAGATGTTTGGATAAAAGAATTTCAGATAAGATTAAATATTCAAACTGGCAATGTGTATGGCAGAACCAATGACTGCATTCAGACATCACAACAAACTCCATTTAAAATTCATCAGGGTCAAATAAAATTTGTTGCCATGCTGTCTTGCACCCCTCACCCCTCTTCCCCCTGTCCCCCCCAAGTGCTTCCCCTTCATGCACAGAGAACTCTCAGACTTTGATTGAGCTCTTATTCACTATGACATCTGAATGCTGGCATCGTGGTGATATGGAATTTGCCTGTTCCATACAAGCCAGAATTCATCAAGGTGCTTCTTTTTAAATGACACAACAAATTGGAGATTGATCAATCCAAGCAGTTCTCCATGTACAAAGGGCAGAGGAATGCAGGAGAAATGAGGGGCTTGTGTGAATACAACAGTATTTGCACCTGACTTGATTTTAATTGGTAAATAAATAGAACTTGTTGTGATGGCTAAATAGAGCCAATAGGTTGTATCTGAAGCCATGCAAGCAGAGCTTGGGTTAGGGTACAGATCCTCCTCATTCCCTTTGTCTTCTACAATCTGTGATGCTACCCATTTCCAAAAACTGTTCCTGAGAGAACAACGTGATGCAGATTGCAAGAGAAATCTACAGACATTGCAGAGCCCATTTGCACAAACAGAAGTCCTATTTACTTGGACAACAGTTATTCTGGATCCAGCTTCTGAACTTTGTATGCACACCATAGATTTCTTTTGCTATTGTGATGTGAAAGAGTGCAAGACAACAGAGAAGGAAAGGCAGAAGGTCTATAGAAACTGCCCTGTAGTTGAAGCACCACTCAGATATGGATTTCTCAGATTTTGAAATCTTCAGAGGCAAAAATATGACTTTGTTGTCTGCAAAATCCAGAGTTAAGACAAAGCAGTGATGGCACAGAAAAAATATTGGGATATAGAGCAAAAAAAAAGGGCAAGCTAGATCTTAGCTAGCTCTGATTTAAATAACATTGACATGCAGAAAAGCATGTCTAAGATATCAGCTACACAGCGCACTCCTAAGTGTGTTTGCTCAGAAGTGAGTACCATTGAAATAAATGGAATTTATTCTGAATGTGTGCAGAATATTGTAGTCTTGATTAAGACTGTAATTTACTATTCTATTTATTTGTTTATTTAGTTGCAGTCTCTAGGTGATAAAAATTCATTGTTTTTTCTAAATAAGAAAATTAATGGCAAGCCTTCCTACGATGTGTTGGAGAAATAGGATTTATACAGGTAAAACATTTGCTTCCAATGAACAGCAAAAAAATTAACAACCCTTTTTCCTGCATGGAGTTTAAACGAAACAGAATGCCCTAAATAGTGCCCCAGATCTGCTACCTCCAACAACTTTCTCTCTCTGCCATAGATTAGGCCTGGTCAGGCACATAAAGAAGAATAAGGAGACTTTAAATACAAAGAAGAAGCATGGCAATAATTCATGAAATGCATAGACTACAAACCTGCCCAAAATTATTCATGGGGCTTTCTTATGCTTAGCTATGGACTGTGGGTGGGAATGCAGCCACTGAAAATAGAGTTGTGCTTTACTAGCCAAGTTTTTTTTTTTACAAGAGCCAAAATTCCTTCTTCAAATAAAAATTCCTTATGTATTACCTTAATCCTAATTTTACAGTCAGTAATTCCAGAGAAAGTCATATTGGAGATTATAATTCACATCAAGACTATATTATATAAGTAAATGAACAATTAAAATGATACATTGGCCAGTAGAAAAGATAATAATGCCTTCACATATTCTGCACTCATTACATCGACTATCCAGAGCAATTACCTTAACATTTCTACCTATGATTCACACAGAGTTTTGGATTATAAATTAGACATTGAATATTTTATCTATTTTGCAAGATCTTAAAGATCCCCCCTCCAAAAAAATATGTCAGCAATCTCATGAGAGGTTGAAGATAGTGACACTTCACAATTAGTGTTTTAACTAGGGTTGTGCAAAGAAAAATCAGTAAATTTGTAGTTCAGGTTTTTTGGCCTGATTTCTTTTGGTAAACCTGAAATAAACTGAATACCTATATCAGTAAATATGAGTATTCAGCTTATTTTCGGGATTCCTTAAAAATTCAGGCCTATTATAGTCAATGGGGATTTTTCGAAGCTCCTGGGAGATTTTTTGAGGTAGAGTCCCCATATTTGCAGCGTGGCTGAAGGGGACTCTCTTTCGATGGTGAACTTTGGGACAGGGGGTCCAACTTTATGGGCCCACAAAGGGGTCGCCCCCGTCCTCCAAGCATTTGCGAGCTGAGCTGTCCATCAGTTCAAAGGTTCAGCATTGCCAAGGACTGGTGGAAAGAAGCAATTCCAGGGGGGCCCTCAAAGTCTGGGGTCTGCTTTCATTTGTGGGTTGCTTTGCATGATGACCACAGGGGCTGTCTGAAGGAGATTGCTTGTCCACATGGATGAAGAAATCTCCTTGTTATGGGGCCCTAACAAAACCAATCCCCCAAAAAAAGGAAGAAAAAGGGGAGAAAGCACAGAGCCATGCAAATAAACCCGAAAAGCCGAATATCTATTTGGCTTTTTCGGGAAACAGCTATTTGGCTTTGGCTTTATCCCCAGGTTTTGGAGTTTGACAAACCTGAATCCTGAAATTTACCGAAACGGCTAATTTCAGGTTTATTTGCGGTTCGGGTTTATCGATAGACACAACCCTAGTTTTAATCTTACAAAAAAAGACATTTACTCCAGGAATGTTTGATTGGAATAGTATATGCAGTGTGGGGAGACAAGCATTAGACAGCTAATTTTGCTCACATACTAGATTAATTTGAAAAGTAATACAATAGAGCATTTGTTGGCAAACCTCTCTATTCATTAATATAGTGATTTTAGCTAATCCAAATGAAAAGTTAACCTTTGGTGATATTAAGACACCTTCAAAACTGTACATTCTTATGACATCTGGCTGACTGGTTTACAAAGGGAGGGGGAAAGAGTGACTCAGCATATCTGTTGCTGACAGGGCCATTTACCAATCAGTAAAATATACAGCCGTTGTCATGATGTATATGATGCTGACAAGTCTGTCATTTGGATGAGTTTATATCAATCACATTGTTATGTTGTGAAGGGCTTTCAAACAGTGGTTCCAATTTGCTCAAGCTGCGCTGTTTTCTTTTGCCATGCCTTCTGGGCATTGGGGCAAACAGTTTGATTCTGCCCTTGATGGGAATAGATGAAAATGCCACTCTGCCCCCTTATACTTGCATTCATAGTAGTGTGTGCACTGCAGTCAATAACATAATATAAAAATAATACAGGCAACAGTGCCCTGTTGGGAGCAGCTCATTTCAGAAAACAACAGTAATCTGGGTTATGACCATCACATACTACACATGTAGTTCTGCCATTAGGGAAAGGGAGCAAAGCTAAATTGGTGCCCGAGGGCAGAGAGTGGAGCTGGGTAGTGATTCTACATGTTATGTCCTCTTCCCTTCATGTCTGGTACTAGGGTTGCCAACCTCCAGGTACTAGCTAGAGATCTCCTGCTATTGCAACTGATCTCCAGCCGATAGAGATCAGTTCACCTGGAGAAAATGGCCGCTTTGGCAATTGGACTCTATGGTGTTGAAGTCCCTCCCCTCCCCAAACCCCACCCTCCTCAGGCTCTGCCCCAAAAACCTCCTGCCGGTGGCAAAGAGGGACCTGGCAACCCTATCTGGTACAGAGAAGGTTCCACATTCCTATGAATTGTGATGCATGCCTGTATTAGCTTTATATTATTTGTGCTGCCTCTTCCATGCTACTTGCTTTATTGGTTTTTAGTGCCAAATGTTTCCCTCTTTATTGACAGCCTGTAAAACGGACATTTCTTCCTTTATGTCTGCAATTTGGCAGGGGGTGGTACAATCCTTGTGAATGTATCCCAATTGGATGTATGGGGGTGAGGTGGGGGGTGAGACAAGAATGTATTTTCCATGATAATAATGAAAAAACGAATTGAATAACTAAAGCTAATAGCTTTAATAACAAATATAATAAAACCAAACAAAGGGTTTTTTAAAAAAATAAAAAACACCAAAAAACCAAAAATAAAAAATAAAAAAAATTATGTGTATCTCTATATTTTAAAACTTATTATAACTATAATGATTTTATCAACAGTTGATTGTTGATCACACACAATTGTCCCCATATGGTGCTCTTGGACCAAGGTCTTCTGCTTGATAAGCAGGTGGCAGCTGTGGCCAAGAGTGCTTTTTACCAGCTTTGACTGGTTATCCTGCTGCAGCCTTTCCTGGGCAGAATCTGGCTATTGTGGTGCAGGGCCTGGTTTCATCAAGATTAGATTGCACTCTATGTGGGGCTGCCCTTGAAAAGTGTTTGGAAACTTCAATTGGTACAGAACACTGTAGCCAGAATGCTGACTGGAGTTAGGGTTGCCAACCTCTAGGTACTAGCTGGAGATCTCTTGCTGTTACAACTGATCTCCAGCCGATAGAAATCAGCTCACATGAAGAAAATGGCCGCTTTGGCAATTAGACTCTATGGCATTTAAGCCCCTCCCCAAACCCTGCCCTCCTCAGGCTCCACCCCATAAACCTCCCACCAGTGGCAAAGAAGGAGCTGGCAACTCTAACTGGAGTGCAACGTCAAGACTGTATCACTCCAGTCTTGGCCTATCTACACTGGTTTCCAATCTGTTTCTGGACACAATTCAGGTGCTGGTCTTGACCTTCATATCTCTATATGGTTTTTGACCAACATACCTGAAGGACAGCCTAATCCCTTATGAAGCTGGCTGACCATTATGGTAATCTTTGGAGGCCCTGCTTCAAGTGTCCCTGCCTTTTGAGATCAGGTGGGTGGCAACCCAGGAGAGGGCCTTCTCAGTCATGGCACCAAATCTCTGGAACTTTCTCCCCAGGGAGATTACTCTGTCCCCTTTTTCTCCATCTTGTCAGCATGTCATGCAGGTTGTGTGTGCACGTTGTGCGCCCCCAGCCATGACCCTGCAAAGCTCCTGCCAGTGGAGCAGAGGGATCTGGCAACCCTAGAGGAGATGCATGTTGGCAATAGCCATATTTTTTGGTCCTGTTTATAAAAATCTGGAATCAGAAATTATTTGTCTGAAACAAATGTGACAGGAGATCCATGAAATGATACCTCTCTTCCTTGTATGCTATGATCACCAATACAGAAGTGTTCCAGATGTTGTCAATTTCTCACAGGGATCATGTGCCCCTCTTTTAGCATGCAGCCACATGCCACAGTAAGTAGTAGGACTAGCCTTACAGGTGTATAAGAGATGTGATGCTAAGTTGTTATGAAATGCAGTTGAAGGATGAAGTCGGAGTTTAGCCTCACAAAAAGGAGATAGTGACATCTTTTGAAATGCTTCCATAGGCAAAGGACACGGTTTTATCCTTATGTCACAGTATAGCTGTGCTATCAAAATGTTTGTCACAATATGTTTATTAGTCTTTAAGGTGCCACAACACTCCTTGCTGAGTCTTCTTTTTATTCCCTCATAAAGCACACACACAAAAGACAGACAGGTCAGAGGCGACGGCCTCGCATTCTTTCCCAGAATGTTCAGTCTCTACCAGGAGCAGTATGAGTAATGCAAGGTTACTGCAGTAAGTACACATTTCTCATTGGATAACAGAGAAAATAGGTGTATAAACTGCATATAATTTGATGGCACATAGATCACCACAGCCCAGGAGAGTACTGTATCACAGAATTACATATTTAGTACAGTAAAATATTCCTCTCCTTTTCACTGAGGAAATTCTACAAACACAAGAAACAAAGTCTAATAAATCAAGCCCAGCAAACTCGGAATGGATCAACGTGCCATCCATTTTGCTACCAAGACATTTTGTTTTAAGCGCTCCCTCGCCCGTCACTGTTTTTAGCAACAGCTCTAAATTACAGGGCACTCTTTATGCAAGGTTCTTGTGAATACCAAATACCGTCTTTATGAGAGCGATGATGAATTCCAAATGAAAACAGCTACTTTGTGTGTGCGTGCTTTAACCTTCGAGACAAATCAACACATTTTCAGACAATCTCGTCTTCTTTTAATTTGTAAAACGGATTTAAATAACACCCCAGTTGACATGAAGCAGAGCTGCTCAAAGCTGTGAGGCATGAGGGTGAGGGGGTGGGGAAACGGCACCGTGAGAGAAAGAGGAGTGAAATGAGAGCCAACAGCAGCTCCCCTGGGGCCTGTTTTAATCAGCAGACAAATGGTCTTTACTCCTAGCATGTATTCATTCTCCAGCAAGGAGCTGCCAGCAGGAGACTTTCTGCTGGAAATACACAGACTTTCCTTTCCTCCATTCAAATGATGTAGGGGGCAAGGGGCAGGGGAAAAAAATACTGCGGACAAACAGTGCTTTGGGTATTTGACACTGCTTTTCGATCTAGTTACACTGAAAGTGTAAAATGAACAAATTAGGAATTCACTACAAAAGAACCTCAGTTCCAAGCTGCTTAAGCATCAGGGTTTTTTTGTGTGTGCTTTTTAAAAGCCAGTTCTTTTCTCTCTCTCCTTCTAGAAAGTTTAAAAACAAAAGCTTCCTTTTCCATTTGGGCTACACATTTTTCTTCCACTCATTATGCTGTTGGAAGCTTCACTCCTATTCCCATGAAAAGTCATCACTTTTTTTAAAATGGGAAGGTTTGTAGGTATTTAGAGCCAATTCATATTTTGCATTTTGAACTTTGGTATAAAAGGGGGGACTGTGTCAAAATGGATAGATGTTAGGGTTGCCAACCTCCAAGTACTAGCTGGAGATCTCCTGCTATTGCAACTGATCTCCAGCCAATAGAGATCAGTTCACCTGGAGAAAAGGGCCCCTTTGGCAATTGGACTCTATGGCATTGAAGTCCCTCCCCACCTCAAACCCTGCCCTCCTCAGGCTCCACCCCAAAAACCTTCCACCGGTGACAAAGAGGGACCTGGCAACCCCTAATGAATGCACATGCAACATTGTTCACTGTGAACAGCACATGATGGGTAGCCATGTTAGTCTGTCACTAGCAGTAAAAAAAAGCAAGAGTCCAGTAGCACCTGATATACTAATAAAATTTCTGGCAGGGTATAAGCTTTTGTGAGCTGTGGGTCACAAATGTTCATACTGTGCCATAAATTTTGTTAGTCTTTAAGGTCCTACTGAACATTTGCTCTTTTCTACTCTGAACAGCACAGGCATGTTTAAATGTCTGGGTTTAGCCATCGGGCCTCCACTTCAAGATCAACTGAAAAGAAATCCAGCCTTTTAGACATGGGTATAAGTAACAAGTGACGGTACTGCATAATATTTTACATTTAAACTTGGTGGAAAGAATTTTGTTACATGACTACATTGATCCTTAAAAGGAAAGTATGCATCAACCCTTAAAAGTATAAGTACGCATTCTAAAAAATTGTCTCCCTCTATCTGCACTCTATATAGAATGTTATCTTTTACCTTTCATTCACTGAAGAACATTATATATTATTTATATGTTATAACAAAATATAATCCATCCATTAATTTGCAAAGTAAATTGTAACCTCAGCACTGAACGTTATTTTAAAGACATTTTAAGTGAGTATAACGCTTGCTAAGCATGTACATGTGTAGTGGCTATGTGCTCTGAAGAACTGAATAGGATGTGGTACCTGCAAGTGGATATGTTGAAAAACAGCTCCTTTGAAATCCTATCACATCTCATCTGAGAAGGAAAGTAAGAAAATGGAAATGAGACAAGGATATCAACAGTGAGCCAAACTTCAAACACTGCATAAAGGGCCCCCAGGCGCATAATTAAATTTAATTTTTTGTTTGTTAATTTAGTGATGCAAATGGATTCATTGCCATAGCACCTTGACATTTCTAAGAACACAAGTAAGGTGATATATTGATATATAGTTGCCTGGTACATATGGCTATTCATTCTGTTCTGTCAGTGCTTCTGTTATTAAACTGCCATAGACAATCATTTTCTCCCTGCCTGTAACAAAACCAAAGTGTCTTATCAAAGCTCCATGTGGTGGTATAAGTGATGCTCTAGATGATGAAACCTTTTCAGCGAGTAATTGAAAATGACCCTATAACTGCTGTAGGAAGCATGTGAGTTAACCAACATTCTAGAAAATCAGATGGCTGCTACTAAAAATAAGGGAACTTTTACCCGACTGATTCCCAGGAAAAAGGTAAATGGCATGTAACTGTACCACATCATCATAATTTAATATTTGTAAAACTACCTAGTGTAAAACATTGACAAACAAAAATCTCACATGCTTACAGCCCAAAATGTTATGAGACATAGGGGGAAAAGGCAGTGTGGTCTCATGGTCAGTAATGATATAACAGTACATGGTCTATCGATTCACTAGCTCATGCCCTTTTGGAATGCCGCTTTTACGAGGAACTTCGATCACATTATATCTCCCCCCTTTTAACATACAAATCTAACGCCTCTGTGTCTGACATAATGCCTTTTCTACTAAGCGATAGGGTTCCCAAGGCTACATTGTCAGTGGCAAGATTTGTTTCAGTCCTTATATCCCTCAAACACTAGATATATGCTGCTCAAGATCAATGGATCAAGGAGCTTCTAAGGGATAAAAGGAAAGGATAACAGTACATGGGAGACCTGGTTTACGCAAAATGAGAGAAGGACTGTATTATCTCAAAATGGCTTATGAAAGCAAAGCAATGTACAAGCCAACAAATAGTACTGTAGGTATCCCACTACTGGTTTTACAATGTTGTACTATGACCATGAGTAAGTTAGAAAAATACACTAAGTTCTAGTCATTATAGGAGCCCCGTGACGCAGAGTGGTAAGCTGCAGTACTGCAGTCCAAGCTCTGCTCATGACCTGAGTTCGATCCCGACGGAAGTCGGTTTCAGGTAGCTGGCTCAAGGTTGACTCAGCCTTCCATCCTTCCGAGGTCGGTAAAATGAGTACCCAGCTTGCGGGGGGTAAAGGGAAGATGACTGGGGAAGGCACTGGCAAACCACCCCGTAAAACAAAGTTTGCCTAGTAAACGTTGGGATGTGACATCACCCCATGGGTCAGGAATGACCCAGTGCTTGCACAGGGGACCTTGACCTTTTTATAGTCATTATATCAGTCTGAAGCAACCAAAGTGTGTTTAGTCAGCCAGGACAGAATGGGCATGTGGTGATGTGCTTATCTGATTCTCTAGCATGAGCCCCTAGCTTAATGTATTACAACATGGCAACTGCTTCAAAACGATTGTTTATATCAACAGCTGGGCACAGAATGGAAGGCTTAGACAAGCTTATTGCTGTGTGTGCATTCAGCTGAGGATGGCAACAACAACAAAAGCACAGACTGGTTATATGTTTTAAACATGGTGTGAATTGTCCCTTGGACTGGTCACTTGTAGCACAAGGTGAATCACCACACAGTAAGGTCATCTAAGATGCCTATTATGGAGATAGATCCAACAACTCATCCAAGGAAGATGAATTACTTCCAAAGTAAAGCATTTGGTACTTTGACTTCTGTCCTCTATCCAAGCCGTTCTGCATGCATCATTTATTCTAAACACATTGTCAGGGCAGCTGGAAATGAAAGGAAGGGTCAGTGTGTGAATGCTGAGAGTGCAGGAGGATTGGCATTCTAAGGTAAACATTGAGACTTTTCATCCATAAGATGCAGCAGCTGCTATAGATGCTGATATAACTTCTGACACTGATAGTGATGAGTGGAGTATAATGTCAGTTCAAGATGAGAGACTGCAGCATGCTGAAAAGTAATCCATTGAATATGCATCCCTTGGCACCCTGGCAGCTGATTTTCCCACTTGGAAGACAGCTGGCCTTTAGTCAGATAATGGTGTCAAATAAATTGACAAGACGAGTAGTAAAAAGTTAAACAAAAACTAGTTATTAAGGTTCACCCTATAGGTTATAGGTTGAGCTCCAGACTATGTCAGATTGTAAAATCCCTCCCTCCAAGACAGTACTTTTGAAGATAGAATGCAGCTCGGATGACCAAGCAACCAAGAGAATTCTGCTCCTATGTACTGTTCAATGGTGACTTGTTTGTATGTCACAATTCAGCTGAAAGTTCACGGTTTAACTTCGTTTGCACTTTCATTATTTTTCATAGTGGAGGGAAGCTAATTTAGGGTGTGCTTTTTTATTGCTCATACAAAACATTGCCTATTTTTAAAAGCTGGAAATAGTTGCAGAAACTTTATAAAAGTAACCAAGGTCTGAATTTTACTGTTTTCTATGCAGACTCTGAATTTCTCCACAGGCCACAGTTTAGAAAACACCCCAAATCTTAGAGCAAAGGAGTGTTCTGACAAAGAGGGAATCTCCTCCATTTGTCTGTGGTAAAGTTTAGGGAACATTAGCATATGTGACTGGTAACAGCCTTGCCTGAGCCTCTCCTCCAAGCCTGCTATACTCTCATGAGCACACAGAGACTTTAATTCATTTTTGTTCCACAGGGACAGTCAGTAAAGTTAGGATTTCTACAGCTTGCTTATTTCCATGGCTGGAACAGACCGGGAGGAAAAACAGCCCTGGAAAAGGAGTCTCCCCCCACCCCCTGCCTACCGGTGGCCCTGATCCCCCAAAGGGATGTGGAAGAGAAGGAAGAGAACTGTTGTTCCCACCTGGCTTGCACTTACCTGCCTTATGTGTGTATGGGGGGGGGGGCTTGCAGTAGCAGTTCTCCTCACATCTCATGAGGGCAGGAGATCCTGGCTGGTAAAGAGAGCTGCATTCATCTCACAGCAACAGCTGCTCCTGAAGACTTAACATATGGCAGCGGCTGCTGGCTCCAGGAAGGTAGATACCAGTGGCTGCAGTCGCACTTACGTGAGAAAGGCAGAGGCCTCTGTAGTATATTTATTGTATATGCTACAATATTAACAATCTGCTTCCCTCCTCTGATATTTTCATATATTGATTGGCTCATGGGGTGGATTTTCTGTTCAGTTAGTTCCGTTTGTTAGTTAGAATTGTGGACAACATGAGCTCCCTTGTCCTGAAGCCAGTTGCTCCCGTCCCTGTATCACCATGGAGATGGCTCCCAACTTGGAAGGCTTTAAGAGAGGAGCGGACATGTTCATGGAGGAGAGGGCTATCCATGGCTACTAGTAAAAATGGATACTAGTCATGATGCATACCTAGTCTCTCCAGGATCAGAGGTACATGCCTATTATATTAGGTTCTGTGGAACACAGGGCAGGACAATGCTGCTGTAGTCATCTTGTTTGTGGGTTTCCTAGAGGCACCTGGTTGGCCATTGTGTGAACAGACTGCTGGACTTGATGGACCTTGGTCTGATCCAGCATGGCCTTTCTTATGTTCTTATCTTCTTGCTAACTGTAAGCCGGTTTGAGTCTCCCTTAAGTGGTAGAGAAAGTCAGCATATAAAAACCAACTCTTCTTCTCCTTCTCCTTCTCCTCCTTCTCCTTCTCCTTCTTCTTCTTCTTCTTCTTCTTCGACTTGCATGCGCTCCCACGAGACAAATTTCTGCTACCATTACTCAAGTATAGTGTAGCACAAACAGATGTGGGCTTAGTGTGCTACCTATTAAGGGACAGGGACGAGCATATAACACTGATAGTAGCGAGATTCCTGGAAACCTCTCTAGGACCGCTGCGCCGAGCTCCTCCACAGAGCTAAACACTATTGAAATTACACAGCACTTTAAGAATTACAGATTTTAACTATTTATTGATATTTTATCATTTATCTACTGCATTTTAATGACTGTGTTGATGTACTTAAAAGTTTTATGCCAATAAAGGTTTGAATGAATGAATGAATGATAATGAGTGGATGTTGTCTTGAACACACCAATTTCTGCTGTGCCAGCCTAAGAGAGTCCCCTATTCCTGATTTGCAAGCAAAAGGGAACATCGCAGCCTTTAGCATGTGGTTATGGTAGCCCTTTGTGCTGGGCTGCTCTGGGGCCAAGGTGGCCCTGGTGATGGGTATGTTGTCCCCTGGCTGCTGGCCCACTGGGACTTTCCCCTATGGCTTTAACGGCCAATTGCTCCTGCCCAAGGTCTAGGATAGTCCATGAGTACAGCTGGAGTACATCTAGCTCAGCAACTGGAGCTTTAAAAAAAGTATTTGGTGGCTTTGTGAAGCTCTAGCTGACCTACAATCAAATCTTGCAATGAAAAGCAGATTAATATTTTCCGTTTGGTGCTATTTCCTTATTCATGGAAAAAAATTATCTCTCATCAAACATGCCTCAACTCCAGTCAAAATACTCAATATATAGACTCAGTATTCTATTTATTTCTTATATTCATATGCAACCTCGCAGTCTTGAGTATCATTTAAGGCAGCTTACTAAAAAGTACAATAAATTAATAGAACACCTTCTGAAAGAGCTATATTAAACCTATCAACACTAACAACAACAACAACAAAAAAACCCTGGAAAAAACTGGAAGCAATTTAAAAGGCTTTCTCTAATTGGGTCTCTAGAACAAAAAACATTTTGAGGCACCAGGCTTGCCCTACCTTTATCAGCTTTCCATTAGGTGGGTACACCAATTGAAAAGGCCCTACTCCTCATACCTATTTGTCTATTCTGAGAATACTTACGTATTCAGAGAAGGAAACTCTTTCATTAATATATGGGAAAGTCCAACTAAATAGCACATGTTCCCTTAAGAATTGGCTCAAATCAGAAAGAAAATCTATTGTTTACATATTGTATATATTTGTCCTATCTTCGTCTTTAAATGAGATCCAAGAAGAATTAAGAGAAGGAGCTAGTGGCAGAAATCGCACACTCTACACCCCCAAGGCTCCGCATGAGGTTTGCTTTCCCAACTCCATACATTACACCCTCGGCCACCGGCTGGGGATGGGGAGGGGAGGGTTGCTAGATCTAGGTTGGGAAACTCCTGGAGATTTGGGGAAGGAGCCTGGGCAGTACAGGGGTCTCAGTGGGGTACAATGCCATAGAGCCCACCCTTCAAAGCATCCATTTTCTCCAGAGGAATGGATCTGTGTGGTCTGGAAATGAGCTTTAATTCCAGAGGATCCCCAGGTCCCACCTGAAGGCTGGCATCAGCTAGTCAGTAAAACCCTATTTGTACCTGAAAACAGTAAAAGAGAATTCAAATCATACGCTAAAGCCATAACTAGCTTAAACCTATGTGCCTCAGCCAGGTTTCTTCTTTGACTACCTGGAGACCTGCGCTGCTGATCTATTCTTTGAAACCATCCTGTAAATAAATTTTTTAAAAATGTTATTTACATGGAAACTTAGCTTATGGTAATGAACCCAAATTCCTTACACCTGCTACTTTAAGAACATCTGGTAACTGAGGGGAAGGTTTACAGTTAATACAAACCTGGTTCCCTAAAATCACAAGAGGCTGTGTGGGTACCCTCAGTAGCCAGTAAAGACTTGTCACAGACCCTGTAGTAACAGGAGTGTTTAGGGTTGTGCATTTAAAAATCTGGTTTTTGTTTTTTTTTAAATCTGGGTATATTACAGCCAGAAAATATTAGTATTCCTGGATATCCCTGAATTTTAATAACGGTATTGGATTTTTTCCAGGTTTTTGTAGGAATCCAAATATATTTGGCTCCAACATACCCTATGGAAAATCTTGTTAGGGGTCTGGGGGGGAGCTGTTTTTTAATGTAGGGGTACCAAATCTACAGCACTGCTCTCTCCTAGAAGGAACCCCCAAATTTGGTAAAGATTGGGTCATGGGTCCAATTTTATGAGCTTCCAAAGAAGGTGCCCCCATCTATCTTCCATTGTTTCCAATGGGGGGGAACAGCCTTTCCCCCTTTATTTATTTATTTATTTATTTAATATTTACATTTCTATCCCACCCTCCCCTTGCATAGCAAGTGATTTAAAACTATTAAAAACCAGCACTATAAATATACTTAGCTACACCTAAAACAACATGATGGTTCTTAATAAAACAACACAACCGCCCCCTTGAGATTAAATTTCCTTCAGGAAAAAGCAAAGAGGCATGCCTATGAGCAACCACAGGTCAGGGGCTCTCACCCCAAGAACCAACACAAGCCCAACAGAATCAAAGCAGGACTCAGAATCTAGCAGAACCACAAGCCAATGTTGCAAAGCCCCACAGCACACAAAAATCAAGTGGGGGGGCACTTTTGCAAGCCCCACAGAACCCAAGGCAATGTGCAGGTGCCCAGCAGAACATAGGGTAAAGCCCAGCAGAACCTATGTAAAACCGAAGAATCTCTGCAAAACAAACTGAAGGGTTTTTTGCAAGCCCAGCAGAAGGAATTGTGATGTGCAGAAGCCCTGCAGAACCCAGGCACACTCTGACAGTGTAAGCCCAGGAGAACCTATTGCAATGTGCAGAAGCCCTGTAGAACCCAGCCCAACTGAAGGAGGTTCCCCCCCCCATCCTTTTTACAGGTTATAGTCAGCATTCCTGAAAATATCCTGAAAAAAGCCAGATGTTTTCGGCTTTTTTGGGTTAGGGATTGCCAGCTACTGTAGGATTACCGTAAGATTCTCTTGTTTTATATTTGGCCAAAAAAATAGCAAAAAAAACCCCTAGTTAGGTATGTTTTGGCTATTTACTGAATGTACATCCCTAGGGGTGTTGTCAAGGCATAAGTCATATAAAAGATGACAAGGACTTGCAGAAGGCCAGGGTAGCAGATGGAGAAGCATTTATTCCCCATCTGATCACCAGGTCCTTGCCCCCACATCTCTAAATGGTCATACAATTTTCAGTCATTCACAATTTCAGGTTATCAAAAAAAGAATGGTAATAACTCTGGCAAAACTAGTGACATACAGAATGCTAGCTAACTCCATTTCAATTAAATCTTACTCAGAATATGTATAAGCTTAAACTCAAGTCACCCACTGGAGTCCTGATATTTCTAATGCTCACCAAAAAAAGGACAAATAAGCCATAATGATCTTCAAGAACAGACAGAACTGTAAAGAAGCAAGATCTAAAAACAGTCCATATTGTTTTCATTGCTAAAATCAAGAGCAGTATTGTACTGTGTATGTGTGTGTTACCAAATATCCAATTCAAGATACCTATCTCATGTGGCATCTTGGAAGATTTAGATTTATCTGAATTCTGGAAAGACAAGGGCACACTCAAATGCCTTGTTAAATATACCTTATGGCTACAGATATTTAGTATATATGTAGCTTATCTTTTTTGCACAGGCTGTTCTATGCACTTTAGTTGAAGTAGGCTACTATGACTGTACAGAGAGTTGGAAAAGGCTCTCCAGGGTCTCAGGTAGAGATCTTTCACATCACCTATTACCTGATCTGTTTAATTGGAGATGCAAGGGATTGAACCTGGCACCCTCTGCATGTCAAACAGATGTTCCAGGGAGAAAAGCAGTGTACACATATTTAAATAAATAAATCACCTCATGTTTTTGGTGTAGCCATTGTAATGTAGTGGCTGTACTGGCCCACTGACAACCTAACCCACCTCACAGGGTTGTTAGGAAGATAAAATGGGGAAGGGGTATATATTGTAAGACACTTTGGATCCCAATTAGGGAGAAAAGTAGTATATAAAAGAAGTAAACAAAATAATTATGCTATTATCATTCAAACAAAGAGCAAACAACATTGTGAATAGCTCCTGGAAAGCATTTAGGAGGATCCAGAATCTGGTCATCTGAACCTTCTTTGAGGTCATATCCAATGCTTTTGTTATCCAAACCCAATAGTAAAAAAAATAATTATGGTACACTTCCAGAAGTCATCAGGGCTGAGTGCTTTATCAGAGATTTCAATACTTCTGTTGCATGTTACTTTTTTCTATTGGGAACACTTTTTTCATTTACAACATTGTGTTGAAGATAAATAAAACTAACTATCGTTGTTCTTTTACAGATTGATAACAAAACATCCCTCATTTGGGGATTTCAGAATTTTGAATTAGACCAACCAGGATAATTGCCAGAACAATCACAATCCTCAAGTACAAATGTACTTTTTAATTTTAGGTGGAAGCTGGGGAAATAGACACAGAAGTCAGCGCGAGGGGGAGACCACTAGTTTCCACTCATTTTTAATCTTTAAACTTTGGCTTTTAAGGCCACAATGAAGCATGAGAAACTATCCAATTTCTGTTCAAGTATGCCCTAATAAGTAACTTAGAAATAAGGAAATTCTCTTGGAATTTATTTTCACAGCTGTAAACTGCTGGCTGCCCTATGTGTTCTACAGCCTACTGTTAACCTTGTACATGAAATGGTGGTGGTTGTAACAATTATATCTGTTAATGGAGTCTGAATACAGTAGGCCCAAGCTGCTTATTCCCTGGTGTATAACATGCAGGTCACTTTTGGGTAACCACTGATAAAATTGTTACAAAATGAATCGCCCATTTCTCTATTTCCAGATCAGGAAACTAGGGACTTTAACACTCTACAAACTTCGGTTTTGTTTTTTGGAGTGGGGGTTAATACGTTTTATATATAATTGAGGCTTTGGGGACCATTTAGTCTTCTAGTCCTCAATGAGGGCAATGCCTGGACTCAGGGTGCCACACAGTATTCACTTGACTTATTATGAGGGGATTATAGCCTTATAGAACCACACAGTGGTTTTGATGAAAACAACTAAGAAACGTTTATTTCACTGTTATGTGTGGTTTGAATGGTTCTTTGTTTTCCTTTTCTCCAGCCTGTTGCAGTAACAAAGTTCCTGAAACAGAGACTTTTAACTGTTTTTGACAGAAAGAGCACCCAACCCCTACCTACTTTCTGAATAATCCCTGCCTAACCAGGAGATGTCTTAACTCTTCTCCCCCCAAAATCCAACACCCCTCAACTCTGTCATTTGACCAGCAGTGAAACTCACTCTTCCCCCCCCCTTTCAAAATTCCAGTCCACCATTAGACAGTGATTGGTTGAGGCTCCTGGAGGAAGTTGAAACTGTCTGTCACAATCACATCTCAGGTTATTTTTGCAGTGAGTTTTTCGATACAAGGTTTGCCTACAATTAACAGAATTCCACTCTGGGTATCAACTGAAGAGAGACATCATATTGAAAAGATCAAAATGTGAATTAATTTTGCATGCACATTGTCACCCCTTCTCCACAAGCATACCAGTAAATGAAATGCTTGTTTAAAGAGTCAGCCTTGTTCCTCTTTCCCCTTTCCAACTGTCCCTTCCTCACTAACACTCCTGCTGTATGTGGAGAAAATGAATAAAGTGACTGTAGCAAGTGTGTAAGATAAACAGTGTTGCACTTACCTGTAACTGTTGTTCATCAAGTGTCTTTGTGCAGTCACACATGGGATCTGCGCAGGCGCAGGCCAACCACGGAGATATTAAAAGCATCTGTAAAGCCTCAGCTCTTCAGAGTGCTCCCCTCCCCCCAGCCGTTAGAGTGACCAACTGCCCAAATGCCACTTTACGGGGGGGGGGGGGAGCGCTCTCCCTCCAGTTCTCCAACCTGCCGCCGCGGGGACAGCAAAATTAATAACCAAACAGAGAAAAATATTCCCACAGCAGGGTCGGAGGGAGGGATGTGTGCCTGCACGAAGACACTCGATGAACAAGTTACAGGTAAGTGCAACACTGTTTTTCATCGTCGTGTCTTCTGTGCAGTCCCACATAGGAGAATAACAAGCTCGTGTACACAGGTGGAGGGTGTGGGATCATTTAATATACAATTGATTGCAACACTGCTTTCCCCACTACAGCCTCCCTGTCGGAATCAACATCCATGGCAAAATGTCTTACAAATGTAGATGGACTGGACCATGTCGCCGCCCTGCATATGTCCTGGATACTGACCCTAGAAGAAAATGCAGTCGAAGCGGCTTGGGCCCTAGTTGAGTGGGCCTTAACAATTAATGGACAGGTCACATCCGTATTTTGATACGCAATCCTAATTGCTGACACAATCCACCTAGAAATTGATTGTATCAATGCTCCCTTGCCCTTATTAGGACCCTTAAAACAGACAAACAAATTATCATGTAATCTAAATCCAGCAGTACGATTCACATTAAACAATAAAGCTCCGCGAACATCCACTGTGTGAAGAGTCTTCTCTGTCTCTGATTGTGGTTGAGGAAAGAAAACAGGGAGCACTATGTCCTGAGACAAGTGAAAAGTTGAGACCACCTTAGGCAGGAAGTCCACACTGGGCCGTAGTACTACCTTGTCTGGGTGAAACTTTGTAAAAGGAGGGTCACACCAAAGGGCGGAAATGTCACTCACTCTCCTGGGCGACGTAATTGCGAGCAAGAAAGCAGTCTTCCTGGTTAACCCTGTACATCGAGTTGACCTTTCGGACCACAGTAGAGCCTGATGCGAGTCTAGCCCAGTTTGCCTGAATTATGTCAAGGATACTTTTTACAAATGGCAGGGCAATTGGACCATTGTCAGCTGTGCCCAAAATATCAGAAACCACCTCAACAGGGTCAGTGGTTGACGGTTTGTAATCAATGTTTAACGCTTTAGCCATACGCTGAACCTGCTCAACAAATGACCTCACGTTATCTGAAGGGCCAGTGACATCTAAGTCATCAATAATATTGTCTGGTGTGATCAAAGACGCATCATCTGATCCATTGTCAGAATCTGCATGGCCCCCGTCAGAATCCGAGAGTATGATCTCAGGAGACCTCACCGTTCCCTTGGGCATTGTAACCCTCTTAGCTGCAGCAGCTGCCTGATCAGAATGCTGACATCGAGGCGAGCATGCTCCTCTTAAAGGGCCAGTGACCCTGTCTCAACCTTGCCGTCAAGGTGACACAGGTAGGGCCCTAGACTGTGATTCATAATGGTAACAATCACAGGAAGAATAAAAGCATCCCTGACCACCGCCCCTCTCCCCCGGACTACGAGCATAGTGGCCATAGCGCCGGTGGTCATGGCAATAGTCAGGTGAAAAAGACCTCCCATGCACGTAGTAACATGGGGAGCGGGAGTAATGCCTTCCCCGTGACGGCGAGGGTGATCTCGATGGCAACGAGGCAATTGGTGTCAGAGATCGTTGCCTAGACGATAACTCCTCCTGACGCCGAAGATCATACTGTCCCTGCAACTGCCCCTTTCCAGGAGATGCACGTTGATGGTGCGGAAGACCCTCACAGGGAGGTGACCGACGCCGAGGGGAGACCTGCCGACGTCGAGCGGAGGTCAGTTCCCTTGGCGATCGACTCCGACTGGGCGGAGAATCTCTTCGGGGCGGATTCGCCTGACGATGCAGCGAGCGACTGTGCCCCCTGGACGTAATGCTAGCTCTGGAGCTCGGTGCCGGGGAAATCTGCATCAGCTGTTTTGACGGCGAGTTCTGACGTCAAACCTCCGGGACCGATGAGGTTGTGCCCCTCCTATTGGTGTCATGCGGAGATCGACGCTGCTTGGGAGCTTGGGGCCGGACCTGCTCAGGCGGCAGCACAGGCGGCGTATCGGGGGCCGTCTGTTTTGACTTTTCCCCCTTTCCATTACTGCTCTCACCCGCTCTCTTCTTAGATTTGGAAGGAGCGGGGAGCAAAGCTGACCTCTCACAAACCACCTTTGGAGCCAGATTGGAAACCGGGACAGACATCACAGAGGCCGAGTCTCCAGCGGTTGATGAGGTAATTTGTGGCTCCAAACATTTATTCCACAGAGCAGCTTTTAACTTAGTAGCTCTGTCCTGAATCGCCCAGGATGTCATTTGAGCACAGGATTTACACAATGTTGTATTGGGCCCCTCTCCCAGGCATAGAATACACTCCGAATGTGTATCCCTTTTTGCCATCTTTGTTTTACATTTTAGGCATTTCTTGAACAGAGCCCCTATGTTTTTATCTTTATTCTTACTCATTATTTCCTCAGGATCACAACAACTCTTAACCCCTGAGGTAATCTTATAAGAACTGAAGCAAGAAGAATCCTCTTTCCATGGCGGCAGAAAGAGAACTGGAGGGAGAGCGCTCCCCCCCCCGTAGAGTGGCAGTTGGGCAGTTGGTCCCATGTGGGACTGCACAGAAGACACGACGATGAGGGAAAGTTCCATATTTCAGGCCCCTGCTTGCAGAGAGCCTTGGTAATTTTTTCCCCCCTGTAGGCAGCAGAGGATCAATAGGGAGGAAGGAATGTGCAAGATTCACATGATCATCTTCAAGTTCTGTCCTCAAGGAACATTCACAGCAGAGCAAGTTCTCTTAATATCTCCTACCTTAATAACGCCTACCTTTTTCCTAAAGCTAACAAATCCTAATAACAGTTTCACTTTAGTTTACCTGTTTAAAGCCATTGATCATCACAACAGGACAAATTCTTTTGAAAGTCTTACAGTCCATGAACACACATAGACCGCATAATCCAGGATTTTCAAGTCGTCATGATATGTTTACAAAATATGGCTTCAAAAACAAATCTTCGTACCTATTATTTTGTGTTTCCATTGAATATAAATCCATTTTATACATGAATTGTGATCCTCCAAAAAGTAGCACATCTTATCAAAATCCTTCCATCCGTCCATCATCAGCATTCTTATCTGTTATTTCACCGAGAATTCCTAGGAAGTTCATACAACAGGCACTAGAACACCTCCAGTACAATCCTGAACAGAGGTACACCCTTCTAAATCCACTGAAGTCAATGAGCTTCAATTGGCCCACCTTTCGCTTAGGATTGTTCTGCTAGTATGCAATGGATCCTACCCTACCACTCCTTTGAGAAACGTTTATTTATTAAAATATTTATCCCTCATCTTTCCTTTTGGCTCAGGTTTGAAACTTTCCTCTAAGGAGCCTTCCTCCAAATTTCAGTGGGTCTTCCATTGCAGGAACAACTACTTAAATTGGAGAACAGTTCCTTAGGCTAGAAGAAGGCTACTTGGAGGAAGGTTGGAGCCACTCCATCAGTGCCATCCTAAGCAGATAGGATGCCATTGTATGTCCTCTACTGCCAAGTGGCCACAAATTGTATGATTAGATGTACAGGATTCTTTCTTTTCATTCCAAATAATCTGAAGACTATGGCCTTTTATGCATAGCTGTTTCTAGCACTCAGGTTTGCTGCAGCAGAAGAGGCGCCAGGCGGGTAATACCCACACAAAGAGCATTGGTTCCTTCGTTGCTTTCTCCTTCCTTTTTCATTGCCATAAGTAATGAAATTAATGAGACTTTTCATTCATAGTTTTATTTCTTTGATAGTAAATGCACATCCCTAGAAATTTATCCTACTGAGAAAATTGAAGAGATGGTTAGAGTGATGGACTAGTATCTAGGCAACCCAGGTTCGAATCTCTGCCATGGAAGCTTGATGACCTTGGGCCAGTCACATACTCTATGTCATCTACTTCACAGGGTTGTTGTGAGGATGAAATGGGGAAGAGAATGATGTAAGCTACTTTGGTTCTTCTCTGGGAAGAAAAGTGGGGTATTAATGAAATAAATCATAAATATCATAACCCTGTTACATATCTTCAGCCATATGTCTGCAATCCCTAACACAACATTTCCCAAACCATAATTAGCCTGGAGTATTTTACCTTTTCCCCACCCAGTTACTATGTCCTGTATTTGCATGCTGTTTGATGCAGATCTTGTTGCTAATTTATCCTTCCCATACCTGATCTCTGAAAATGTTGCAAAGATCTGTTGTAAATGTTAATCTAAGAAGGTGATTCTCAAGTAGGTAACCTGGTCTCCAGGATAATTGGTTCTGTAATATTATTGGTCAAATACAATAAAGATCAGTAATTGGAAAGTTTCATTCATAATGATCTTATGGCATTGAGAGAGATATCTTTACTGAATTGTCCACCAGCATTTTCATCCAGAACGTTTGACAGTAAACTTCTACTTCTTTGGGTCTGGATCAGAAACACTGGGCAGTCATACTTTGTGTACACTCCCCACACTGTTGAATTTGATTGCTTATTCATTTATTTACAGTATTTATAACCCACCTTCTGAATCAAAAGTCCCACTGAGCCTTTGTTTTTCTATAATCTATTCAAATGTCATGTGTGACCTATTAACCTTGACTCTTAATTTGCCAGAGCAGCCCACAAAAAGATAATGGAAAATGTTTTGGGGAAGGCATATTTGTTCTGACTTGAAGAACTAGCATGCTGACGATGTGGAATCACCCATGCAGACTGTGTGAAGTCACCTCTTTCAAATGTCTGACCCAACAGAGGACCAATACAGGACAAACGTCTCTGCCCAATAAGTGTGCCTAGGGTTCAGGCAGTGGAAATGTTTTTTTTTTTTTTTTTTTTAATGCACCTGGTCCCTGAAATCAGTTTTCTGGACAGGCTTCAAGTGTTGATGTTTTTTCCGTCTTTTAGATGCCTTTCTATATGGATTGTTCAAGGTATAAGGATTGTGTGTGCGTGTGTGTGTGTGCATGCGTGCATGCTTCAAACCAGGGCTCTTGGTACCTTAAGTTCTGCACTCTATGTTTCTACAAATAAGGTGGCATACTGAACTCTGTGCCTCAAGAATGCCAGTTAGGCTTCAATATCAGTTCTACCTGAGGACTTGGTGCGTGAATCCCAAGGGCCATACCAGGCCTCATGAAGCTCTAGATTCAAAATTTGCTCCTCAGGATGATTACCAGATCAGGACAGTTTAGAAAGCTTCTCCTTCTTTCTTTTGCTTTTAGGCTCGGGGAAATTTGATTCTGGCCTGGTTTGGACTATGCATCTGCCTCTGTTCAAAGTGTATTGATAGACAGGGTTACCTACTTTGCTGTCAGAAGCTGCCTGCCTCCATAGCAATCCTCAAGCTAAAGCCTGACACAAGACAAATTACCAAAAAATCAACAAACAGATAAATACACTGCAGTCTATTCAAAATGTAGCAAATGACAGCAATAAACAATGGAAAGCCTCAAGCCATTCACTGAAAAAAGCCATGAACTGAAAGGGCATCAAGAATAAAAATGGTTTAAAAACATTTCCAACTGGAAACGCTTCCTGAAATTAAACAAGAGGCATGTGCTACCATTTCCACTTCAGTTTAAATTCCACCCAGAAAATCCAACTTTGCAGTAGCTAATCAGCAATGAAGAGAGACACGGACAAAGGGTAGGCAAAAGGAGTTTGAGGCACATGACAGAGAGACCTGAGGGAACCAGGAGCGGCATGCCATGTGCATACAGCCTTCCTCATTACTGGAGAGTGAAAGGTCATCAAAATCAATTTGCAGAATGCACAAAGTTCATTATCACTCAGATTTTTGGCGCCCGTTTAAAACACAATAAAAACACCAAGAGCTTCTTTTAATACCAGTGATTAGTAAAAGAAAATGGCAGATCATCGAGACGTTCATTTAAACATTTGCGCTGCCTTCACTTCATGAGAGACATCACAAATTCAGTCCTGAAGTATGGATGGTTCAGTCATGTTGAAAGAAGTAGAATTGTTTTCTCAAATAACAAGCCTTCAAAATAAAAAGTGGCAAAATGCATACCTTCTTTCTGAATCATTAAACTTTTTATTATTATTGGCATGATGATTTTATGGGACAAACTAGAATTGAGATGTTAAAAAAAATGTCCATAGTTAAGTTGTTTATTTTTGGACCAGGCAACCAGAATTGACCTAATAATATTATAATAATAGTAGAATAATGTATTGAACATATAAATGCATGTCGTCCAACAACATATACCCACTCCATTAATGCTGAAGCCTAAAGGAGTATTTCACAATGAATATACATTCTGAAAACTCATAATGTTGTGCGGTCGAATGGAAGGAGCAGGATTCCTCTGATGCATAAAAATAGGAAACCGGGGAAATTACCATTTGAATCCCAGTTTCTTCTAAATGAGAATGAGTCTAGTCCACTAAACAATGCTCTTCTCATACATGCCTAATTGAAATGAAAGTTAGAAGCCTAGGGGAAATGCCTAAAGATGTGGGCTCAGTTTTTATACTGATTATAGATGGCACAGAGTGGAAAGCTGTAGTACTGCAGTCAAAAGCTCTGCTCACAACCTGAGTTTGATCCTGACAGAAGTTGGTTTCAGGTAGGCGGCTCAAGGTTGACTTAGCCTTCCATCCTTCCAAGGTCGGTAAAATGAGTACCCAGCTTGCTGGGGGTAAAGTGTAGATGACTGAGGAAGGCAATGGCAAACCACCCCGTAAACAGTCAGCCTAGTAAATGTCAGGATGTGATGTCACCCCATGAGTCAGTAATGACCCGGAGCTTGCACAGGGGACTAACGTTACCTTTTTAAAAAGTATACTGATTACTAGCACAGCTATGGGAAGCATGGTTCCTAGCCTGGAGACTACCTTTATGGGATTTGCTTCTTCAGTAAAGAGACTGGCTAGTGGCTAGTCCTATAGTACATGGAGACATATGAACAAGGAGATAGAGGGAAGTTAGGAGATGGAAGAAAAGAGAAATTCCTTGCCTTGATGATATATTCTTCCATTGATAGATGAGCCCTCCCCTCATCAAACCATAAATCATTCTCACATGGTTTTCCTATTCTCACATGTTTTTTTTTCCTGCAGCTGCCCTCCTCACCCATTCACCAGCCATCCAACCACCCCAACAAGAAAAAAAAAATAACTTGGTTGTTTTAATCCTGCATAAGCAAGAAAGGGAAACAATGTGACTTGACTCTTGGGAATCTGAGTCTTTCCTATTTTGCTTGCCTACTCTCAAAGGCAAGCATGTTCTTCATTCTCTCTGTGTTGGCTGTTTACCAACAGAACATTAAAAAGAAACAATGACACGTGGAATGCACATACCAGTATTCATTCACCATCTGTGGAGGATTATCGTATGTATGAATGTTAGCTGATTAACATAAACATTTGTATAGGGGTGAGTGCAGGTGGGGAAAGTGGCCGGTTGCTGCAGGGACATTGACACTAGCACCGGTATGTAAAAATGAGCAGAAGGGAAAGAATTAAGCAGTTAGACACACATACACATGGCTTTGTATAATTAACAGTTTGACCTTACTGGGTGCCACTCTAAAACTGAAGAAAAATTCCCAAGTCTAGACTGATTTTCTGTATCTATACATATACAGTGTCATCTTAACCAGCATTACATCCTTCTAAGTCCATTGAAGGCTTAGAAGGATATAATTCTGTCTAGGATTGTTCTGTAAATTAATGAATATGCAATATATGTAAACATAATACATGAGATAAATTTACTATTACTTACTATCTGCTAGTGCTCTACTATCTGACCTTATGCTTTATATTACCATTTGATTTAATTGTGTTCCCCCAAAATATCTGAGATCAATGTAAGCTACTTTTGGTCCTCACTAAGGAAGAAGGCAAACAATCAAGCAAACAACATACTCTGTATATTTTGGGGAGTGATTCTTTAAATAACGCCAGCAGGCTTAGTAGGCCTCCTTGCCACCAAAATGAAATTTCAGCATGGTTTATACACAAGTATATATTGCATGCTATCCATGAAGATGATCAAGAGAATGTCTGGGTGAAAGCATTTAGAATAAAAATAATATTACTGAAGAAATATTCCCAATTTCTCGTTAATGTTTGTTTCTTATGCAATGTGTATTTTCAGTTTGAAAGGTCTTTGTTTTAATGTTTCCTTATGGTACAGTAACCTGCAGTTCCACTACAGTCTGAGCATTACAATGAAGACCTAATCAAATCGCATAAAACCATCTTCCCATTTACTTTAATGTCTTGCTTTGTGCTCTAGAATGCTCCACTTACATCTGGAGACACTGAAAATAACTGGATGCTCGTTCTATGTCAGTGCAGAAAATGTGGCAGAGCATTTGTTTGTTCTTACGTGTTTTGATGCTAGCATTATTGATGTGAGAAGGGAGATGGGCAGCAGATGGGGTTAGGAAGGTATCTTGTAGGTTTTACCCCCACTCCCAAAGAGGTTTTAATAGTTGCATGATGGGTAGAGATTCCTACAACCTGCCTGCCCTTGATTCTCTGTGCTGCTACTAAAATTCAAGCACCCCAAGGCAACCACTTGGGTTGCTAGGGCTGTCTTCTTCCATTGTGAAGTGGATAAATCCAGGAGTTCCTTTCCTTCTGCATTACTTCCAGTAATACATTTATTTCCTCTCTCCATTTCTACTTGAATTGTTGGGAGTAGGGACTAGCCCTGCCAGCGCTCTATGACAGTGTATCATCTGGGAGTTGCCACATGCAGGATCTAAAGCAGCTCAGACAGGGCAGTTGAAGAAAATCAACAATTAGAAATCCCCTGCCTGGAATGTAGGGTTGCCAACCTCCAGGTGCTCACTGGAGATCTCCTGCTTTTGCAACTGATCTCCAGCCGTTAGAGATCAGTTTACCTGGAGAAAATGGCTGCTTTGTCAATTGAGCTCTATGGCATTGAAGTCCATCCCCTCCCTTAACCCTGCCCTCCTCAGGCTCAGCCCCAAAAACCTCCCGCCAGTGGTGAAGAGGGACCTGGCAATCCTACTGGAATGGCTCACCCATTCAATTTATTAGCATTTCACCCATGCATGCATTCTGTGGGCACATGCCCAGGGCAGATGGGCCTCTGGATCATGTGGCAAATCCACAGAAATGGATTTCTATCAGTACTTGCTATACTCCCCTTAACACAGCATCTCAGGCGATTGCTAGCTGCTGAGCACCTCACTCCCCTCCGCAATCAAATAACATTCTAATAAGATCGCATCCGATCTAAAGAGAGCTCTGGCCAAAACAAAGCATACTATAAACATTTTGTTAAGATTTTCTGTTCCTTTTTTCCCTGAGAAGAATATCAGCATTCTTGCAGTAGACGGGTTTAAATTAAAGCTAATTTAGTTGGCTTGCTGCCTCGCAGCAAAGGTCACTGTGTCACTTCCTGCATCCTGTTTTCTGATCAGTTCAAGCTTTCCTATCAGTTGTTGACATGAAGTTTGCTGATGAATGAGTCCTCAGAGAATCATAAAACAATTTGTGGAGCAAACTGGAAGGAATATCATCTGCTGGTCTCCCCTTTTCCCCACAGCATACATTCATACCAGCTGTACAATAATAACCAACGAAGAACGGCATTAATAGTGATCATCGCATTCTTCCTCAGCTCCCTTCCCCCATTCAATTGGCCTTTTCATTGGACTGGTTCGATAAAAGGATAAAGGATCCCTATTCACCAGAAAACAGTTATTTAGGTACAATAATTTACACTTTGTCATAATATAACGGCGAGTGTAAATTTGCCTTTGAAGCATGTTTCATTAACTTTTCTCTCCGCAGAGTTACATCAAAAGAGTCTATAAATAAGTGATGTGTTCAGCCTGCCAGCTCGTACATGCATACCAATTACCTCTATTGGTTTCAGGGCACGTAGTCAGTACTTTAAACAACTCAGATGATATTGCCAACTGAAATATTCAACATCTCCATCTTAGTATGCTGTCACCAAGCATAGAATGATTATAATTGGTAATCAGTTTCACTGCTGGTAAGTTGAGTGGCATCATGCATTTTATACCCATGCTTATGTCAAACTCAATTAACATTCTAACACACTGCGTTTCAGAGACAGAGTCCTAATCTGAGGGAACAACTCATTTATTTCCTTTCTCTTCTTTAATGTTGGAAAATTCTTCTATTCCATGAAGAGATCTTGAAGTGCAAATATATTTATTAATACAATCGCATTTTTCTACCTCTTTGGTTTCCAGGAGGAAATGGAGATAAGCTTATACCTTCAAGTCTTATATTCCTACTATAAGCGAAGCATGCCGTCGAGATGAGAAATAGTAGAACTGAGGCTTGGGGACTTCCAGGAACACAAACTGCTCTTTAATGGCAACTACAAGCTGCCGCAGTTGGATATGACTTGCATTGTGAACAGACCTGAAATGAAAAGGAGCTCATTTCCCCCTTAATTTATGTGGAAGGAAGGTTTTTTCTTTTCCTATCCAAGCATGCGAGCACCAGCAACATAGCCCAACCTTTTTTTCTGGATCTTAACCTCATTTTTTCTCAAACGCTCAGACCCATCCATCATATAGCTAATCATATACACAAACACACAGAGACACACAACCAGAAACCTGGCTAAGATTAACCTTTTCTTGGTGATCAGAGTATGTGTGTTAGCTAAGCTTGAATCCAGGCAAAATGAACAGGTTTCATGAAGCAGCTTGCTGCAGTTAAGGGTGTATATCTCAAGGTTTTGCCAGATCACAGTGAGTATGGGTGGGTACCCCATAGATCTCCTCTCCTACTAACTCTACCACTTTGGGGATAAAAGTGGCTTGCTTGCTTCTTAAAGAGATTCTGTACTATAAATAGATGACAGGCAAGATGGATGGTGACCCCATAACCATAAAACTAGCTATACTCCTGTCTGGATGATTTTTGTTGTTGTTACTGTTGCTACAAATGTTTGCACAAAAGTCTGGTTCTGACATCAGGTCCACTTCTTTAAAATGTGATATTTTAAGTATTTGAAGCAGTCTGCAGTATTAACGGTTGCCTGCATTGTCACTGAATTTTGAATTCCTAGTCCTATTGCATTGGATGTCTTATGCTGCATGTTTATATGTTTTCTCATTCTTAACTTCATAAATTAAATCTACCTAGAGTGTCAGTGAGGAAGGTGAGGTTTAAATTCTCAGATTTGGAGGGACTCACTGCAATGCCCCATGGATCCAGAAAATTTCTTTCTTGCCACACTGGACTACACTAGGCTTACAACAACAACTGGCTTGTTGATGTGGCATTATAAGCCGCTATAATGCAAAATGACAATTTTATTTATACAGTATGTCTGTCATCTTCATATTAATTTCCTGTTGGTCATGCCATTCAGCTTGCTGAATTAATGAAAAGCTTGGGTAATATTTGCGGTTAAAACAATACCATGTACCATTTATATTCCTGATGTTCAGATTATCTGTTATTTGTGTGGGTGTCTGAAATCACCACATCTAGAGGACATTGATATATGGTCTTACTTGATTATATCAGTTCTGAATGGACACCCAAAAATTGCATTTTTTAAACAAGCTTGACTAAAATAATAAGAATGTCCAAATATAGAGCGTCTTTTTGGGGATTCTAGTACCCGAGGGTGGGGGGACACACAATACTAGAAAATCCAGAACTACCCTACCTACCATTGTTCCACACTGGCCAGAACAGTTCTGGGCATCCACTCCACTGAAATATGTAGGGAAGCCTGACAGAGCAAAAATCCCATCTGCACATCAATTAGCATGTTGAACTCTAACAGCAAGGAGCAGACTAGCAGACCAATACTGCAAAGTATTGGTGATTGTTGCATTGTTGCATATCGTGATAATTGCATTGTTGCTAACAGTTCTATACAGTTCCCCACTCATTAAGGCCACCATGGAAAGAACCTGCCGTTTTATAGACCATCACTAAATTGTCTGAGAACTGCATATACATTTTTAATTGATAAGAACATGTAAGGTAAAACTTTATCATGAGCAGGAATCTGCAAGCATAGAATTTAAAATAGGGTATCTGGTGTAAAGCCCTGACCTGGATGGCCCAGGCTAGCCTGATCTCGTCCGATCTCAGAAACTAAGCAGGGTCAGCCCTGGTTAGTATTTGGATGGGAGACCACCAAGGAATACCAGGGTTGCTGTGCAGAGGAAGGCTCTGGCAAACCACCTCTGTTAAGTCTCTTGCCATGAAAACCCCAAAAAGGGGTCGCCATAAGTCGGCTGCGACTTGACGGCACTTTACACACACACATCTGGTGTCAAATTGGTAGTATTTGAGCTGGTTCCTAGAAAATACAAGATCCATGAGTTTGTCGTTGTGCAGTTCTAGGGGATTGCCTATCATCTTTCTAGCTTACTGGGGTTCTGGGCTCAGGAAAGGGTGGGGGTCAGCGGTAGAGCATCTTTTTGGCATACAGAAGATGTCAGATTCAATCCTCAGAATCTCTGGTTAAAAGGATCAGGTATCAGGCAAAAGACCTCTCCCGCAAGACTCTGGAGAGCTGCTGCAATCTGAGTAGACAATACTGATCTTGATAGGTGGATGGATGGTCTGATTCAGAAAAAGCACCTTCATGTCTCATTTTTCATGCATCTTGGCTAAAGTCAGCTCAGTTCCAGTACCATATGGACTAGAAAGGAAATTAAAAAAATAAGGCCAAGACCAATGGTGCAAAAGAAGGTAAAATATGTTTTATTACCCAGTTTAAATCCCCCCCCCAAAAAAATGGCTACTGATCTTGTACTGTACTTTGGAAAGCCACTGCAAGAATAACAGATTCCCCTGAAGAAGACTCTTGGCAAAACGCGTAGGGAATTTTAACTGAGTAATTATATACAGTATATTATACTAACTGAGTAAAAATATATTATATAATTACTCAGTATTATATATATAACCTTATTTTCCACCATTATATATATAAAACCTTATATATATATATATTATATATATAACCTTATTTTCCACCATTGGCCTTGGCATTATTTTTTTATCTCCTGTGACTGGTGCAGCCCTTTTATTTCTCCAAATTTGCTCAAACTTGTGACCTGCATTTGATTTTACTACTGATTTACCTTGCCAGTTTCACCTGGAGTAAAGGATAGTACTAATCAAATCCACTTGCATATGGATAGCCTGCAAAAAGGACTTCTTTGGGAGAAGCCGTTGCCCATTTGATGCTAGCTTATGACAATTTGGAACCTGAGTTTCTGGAGTGAGAAGAAAATAGGAAGATGATTGGAGCTCCATTTTGAATGGTTGGTTCCAGTCAATCACCGTCTATGATCTTTCCTGTTTTTGACCTCTTCGGTTATTTCTATCAGACAGAAGAGTCCTCCCTACCTTCAATGGCTTGCACAGTACAGTTCAGGCTGCAGTTGTACAATGTAAAGGAGTCACACTAGCAAATTGTGCTGTTGTTGTTTTCCTGAGAGAGTTCTGGAAATGAATGACTTACCAGGCTGTTTCTTAGACGACAGGTCTATATAAGGACAGTCTGGCTTCTGTGATGGCATACCGGTTGGAGATCCTATGAGATCATTACCTTTCCAACTCTTGTCAACTCCCCAAACAAACAATAAGTTGTAACCACCCCCACAACAAGGTATGTAACATTCCCTCATGGAACGGGTATATGGGGACTAAGTTGGATAGCTCTGTATCTACTCTTCCTGGCCCCATGACCATATCTGCTCAAACATTTCTGCTCCATTTTTATAAGGAGCTTTAAAGAGAACTAAGTTTCAGAACTTTGCTTATGGGAATTGACTCTCTGAACTAATAAAAGGAAGGTCTCATCTTACTTGTCTTGTGGTTTTCATTATCTTTGACAAAATGAATTTAAGTATTTCAAAAAAATCTGTCACTGATGACTTATATGTTTTTACAGTGGATACGTCAGCATTTCCTTTAAGGCTTTTTTTTTTTTTTTTTTTGCCTAGCTAAATCTGATTTGGGAAATGATCAGTCTTTAAAATAGATCCAGTAACACCATAGTCCTGAGCATGCAATGAGTTTGCTGACATTAAATCAAGAAGAATAGTAGAGTCTGATTTCAGAAAATAGCTCCATAATCTCCCCCACCTTATAATAAAAACAAGCAAATTGACACCCTGCCAGGAGTAGCCAGAGGAGTTCTTAGAAGAGAGTTCTAAATTATACTATTGCCATATTGCATGCCTGTAAATAATTCATTAAATCAACCATCCCTTTGTTTTAAGCAAACATGAGCATATGCCTTGTGAAATGGGATGCAAGCACACACACCCCTCAGAAAAACACAATAGCAGTATGAGACTTGAAAAGAATAATATCTTTCATGTATTAATTTTTGTTGTTGGATAATTAACAATGGTTACATCAAAAATATCAAAAAATATCAAAAAATATTTTTTTACCTTTTCTCTTTCTTTATATGCTTATCATTTTGCAAACATGTTATGCTAAATTTCCTCATTTGCTGGAATGTTGGAAAGACTAGAAATATCAATTAATTAGTCATCAGCATTTAACATGATGCTATTTTAAAATAAAAGAACCTGAAGTGGTTACAGTGCCTAAGAATTTGATCTGCTGTTTAAATTATGAAACTGATTGTATAGTTTTTAAACTTGTTCCAGAGTCAAAATGGCATTTCTTTTTCTTGATAGTTTTGGATATAATCTTGTACAATGTGTGTGATTTTCCTGGGTCAGACTAGATGTGTTGCTGGGAGATCTGTGAGCAAAATTCTTGTATGTTTTCCTTCATGGGGGAAAAAGCAGTAATGGGAAGGGGCTAATTTAAGTTCAGAAACCAGGACAAGGGAAAGTGTCAGTCTGCACCATGGCTGTGATC
Organism: Euleptes europaea; assembly: GCF_029931775.1. Taxonomy (NCBI): domain Eukaryota; kingdom Metazoa; phylum Chordata; class Lepidosauria; order Squamata; family Sphaerodactylidae; genus Euleptes; species Euleptes europaea. Next base: position 65,268,563 of record NC_079315.1, read on the forward strand.
CAAATCAGAGGGCCCACAGCTGCAACGGACACATTATAAAACCTTTTACTTACTTTGATTTAGGATTGCCAGCTCCGGGTTGGGAATTACCTGAGGATTTTGGGGGTGGAGCCTGGGGAGGGCAGGGTTTGGAGAGGAGAGGGACTTCAATGCCATAGAGTCCAATGGCCAAAGCGGCCATTTTCTCCAGGGGAACTGATCTCTGTCACCTGGAGATCGGTTGTAATAGTGGGAGATCTCCAGCCACCACCTGGAGGTTGGCAACCCTACTTTGATTCAATACATTGCCAGTAAGAGACGTCCCATAGCTGTAGTAAAGTTCCTAGTAAGGGTGCAGCAGTGAAGGCTAAACAAGTATGAACAGGAAAAGAAAAGGGAAATAGAGAAGTATAGAGAAAAAAGGACAGCTCTAAGGGTATCACAGTTTATTATGATTCAAGTATGGTGCAAAATACCTTCATATGTAACTTTGTTCATATTTAGATTTTTAAAACATAAATTAAAGGTTGGAAGTATACCCATAGATTTATGAATTGCATCCAAAAGGTTTCCTCCCCGCCACCACCAAAGGACTCCTCCCCCTTCCTTTCATTCTCCATTCTATTTTTCGGTTGTCAAGCTACCAATGCTGAATCAGGGCTAGTGCTGCCGCAGTAATAATGGGAAATTTGCTCTTGAGACTTATGATTGCTTATACTCAGGAAAATAAGAAATTAGCAAACAAGAGAAGCAACATTTTATATGCCAAAAAACCTCTCACAGCACAGCTTATGCCACAGCTATTGCCTTAGTATTCAGTTCATAGAGTAATTTTGCTCTTTCCATCACACTGTGATTACCAAGTATGGAGATGTGTTTAAAAAAAACTTATCTCCAGCCTCCTTCTATTTGCTTTCCCTGCAGCCTGAAAAATAATGTTCTCAATGCTAAAAAGAAAAGAAAAGAAAAGAAAAAAAAATCTCTTCTCTTAATCCTATTTACTAAATCTGGCTTGAATATAGAAACCAATTTTAATGCAAAAATATTTCACCTTCCATATTCTTACAGCATCGATTTCCTTTCCAGATCTAATTGAATTCTGTGCATGTCTTTCAGCTGAAATGTTAAAACAAAGGATGAGTGTTGATTAAAAACAAATCACACACTTGAAAGCTCAGATGAAAAGCCTGTTAAAATTCGATCTGTCATTTTAACCATATCAGGTAAAGAATATGTATAAATCAAAAATTTAAAACAAGCACACACACAAAACCTTAAATTGCTTCCAAGATTGGAAATGCAATATTCAACACTGCAAATTCTATACTATAATGTGGCTGAAATTTTAGAATGTGACCCACAAAGCACAAACTCCAAAATATTTACAAATGAACCCTCCCGTCTTATTTCTGATGAATCACAGCTTTTGTGACACAAGTTCTATGAAAGCTTTCTGCCTTTCAGGGGCTGCTTTAAGGGCAAACACCAGCAGATGTTCAGTCTCATTATCATCCAGTATATTGCATGGAATGCATAAGCATGATTTATCGGTCCAGCTAATATTACCAACAGGTTATAGCCTTCCTGTCTTACACATTTTGTGATGTAGCTAGGTAGGAGAATTGTTTTGTGTAGGAATTACACATTAATACACAATGCCATCTTGATCAGTTACACCATTGAAAGCACAATAGGCTTAGAAGACTGTGAGGATGGCACTAATGAACTGTAAGTACTCAAAGCATCCTTTAAGCTTTTTGTTTTCAAATTGTTATAGTTTGCTTTACAATTTGCTTGGATGGTCCAGTTTTCTGCCAGCATATCATGTCCAAGTAAAGTTATTCTCCTCTTCCTTATGTTTTATATTGTAATGCTTCATAACAGGAAAAATAAATGTTCAAGTTCTGTCAAAGATCCATACTGTCTATATGCATTTAAAACTGTCTAGAAATTATGGCCATTTAAAGTTTTGTTTCATGATTAAAACTATGTTTGCTTTCATTTTGTCTCATTATTACATTATCATTTTTGGTCTCCTGTTTAATCCGATGAAATTTTCAAGTACTGCAGCTTTGCTCAAGGGAAAGTCTCTGATAAAACTGTAGACATATAAAAGAAAGGATCAAAATCGTATGGGCAATTAAAGGCAAAACACATCCTCAGCTTTAACATCATTATTTTCTATCCAGCTGGGATAAAATTCTTAGGAATTATACCCATCACTGAATGGATCATCCCTGCCAGATTTCAGGAAGATAAGTGACAGTCAACTATATAAGAAATTTAGATTAATTTTTAAATGATAAAAGACATAATGATGCCTGACTTGTGGAGATGCCAAATAAGTTTTATAATATTGCTGCTTCTTTGGCAGTCTAAGATGTCTCTGCAAAGTTATTTATCAGGTACAGAGTTTTGTATTTGGCATACCCCAAGAGAGAAAGGCAGCAGCAAAGGGCACAGGAAGGTGGTTGGCTCTTCAAGAAATACAGGTGGAGTGGAAACTGAATCTTCATTGTTCAGACAATCGAACTACAGTGGAGAATTAATAGTGAAATATCCGTGCTTATTAGAAACCACTTTAAACATGTGTGTACAGATAAAAAACTGAGTAATGTGTGTGCATGTTGAATAGTAGCACACTAGAACTGTGTATTACTGTACATTGGATATTATCACAGTGACCCACAAGACTGTGACATGGGCAGGTCAATTCTAAGAAATCTAAACCAGGAATGCTGGCACATTGATGAAGCCAGAGTAGCTAATTGGTGGTATTCCATGTTCTCTCATTAGAGAAAAAAATGCCACACACGCACACGCACATGCACACACACACACACACACACACACACACAGAGAGAGAGAGAGAGAGAGAGAGAGAGAGAGAGAGAGAGAGAGAGATCCATGTCTAAGGAGCAGAGAGTTCAGCAACACTGGAGAACATAACTATACCAACCACTATCCTCTTCCATCACAGACCAGCCTGCCAACAAAGCTCCCCAAGTCAGCCGTTCATTGAAGGAGCTAACCAACACTTAGTGATAGCACCATGCCTCCTTGACATCTTGCTGGCCCATCCACACACAACCAGACAAAAGGAAGGAACAAACTAAACATAGCTGCAGCAGACTGGGAGGAGTAAACAGGCCTAGCAAAGGACCCTGCCCTTGGCCAACCCTGGCCCCATCCCCAAAGGAGGGAGAAAGAGCATGCCCAGCCAGTCCTTTGCCACAGCGTGTTCTGTTCAGTACATTGTTCCCTGCAAGGCTGCTGAGAGCCACCATGGGTCCCCGGACAAAGATTTCATCTGCCACCCCCGCCATGACACTGATCCAAACCAAATATTATAAGAAAAAAATCATTTGTCTGGCTGTTGCCATGCATCTGTAATAATAAAAGAATCCTCATGTCCATCTTTCCATTTGTGGCAGGCATAACTCAGAAAATAAAACTAGGAATTGCAAAATTGGCCACCCACCTCCAGGATCATGGGAGTTCCAGGGCCAAAAATGAAAGGAATCAGAATATCCTGGCCCAGGTTATTGCCAGACTCCCCCCACCCCAGTGCTATTTGCAATGGAAGCTAAGCTAAGTTCTAACTTCTGTTCTTCATTTATTACCACTAGATTAACATTCTATTATGATGCATGCAAAGGGTGGAGGGAAGCATCCTTTTACTACTTTGATAGATTATGGGGAAATATTAACTCCTCCCTTCAGTTGATAATATTAACAAAGGTTTGATACTATGCTACTATTAAATATGTTCTAAGTTGCCAACCAGGATGGCGAGAAGGAGTTGAGTTGAGGAGTTGCCAATCAGGATGGAGGAGAAGGGTGGGGGAGAAAATCAGAAGTAGAGGTAGAGAAATGGCACATCATGAAAGGAAGAGAACAAGATGAAGCAGGAGAAAAGTGTAGAAAAGAGCTAGAGAGATTAACGAAAAGACAACAAAAGGTTTTTTTTTATTATTTTGCCACCACACTCTAACAGGCCTGCCTCTTTGCAAGATCTGGCTTTACAGACAAAACTATAGAGATAGGTGGAACTAAATCAAGAGGGAAACCATAGACAACAACCTGCTGGAGATAACAAACTAACATAACTACTTCTCGTTATTGCCAATTTTGGGTATATAACAAGAAAGTCAACAGAGATTTAGTATGTAGAAGTTGGGAAAATGTGTTTTCCAAGACATTATGGGGTTCAAGTGTGTCAGTGAAGCTGAAAACAATACCATCAGGAGTTTAGACTCACTCAAGTGAGCAGAGCCACACAAGGTGGAACACTCAAAGCTGAGACACCAGACTAAGACACATCCTCCCCCTTCAGGAATCAGTGGCAACATCAGCAGAAGAGAACTGGTAATTCCAGTGGTAACTGAGGTGGAGGAATTCTGGGCAACAGCAGTAGTGGAATGTGACACTGGCGGACGCTCTTGTTGAGGCTACAAAGAAATGTAGTTTTGTTTAAAGTAGAAAGCAGAGCCATTCAATTCCTGAATCTATGCTATGTAGACTCATTGCTACACTGCAGAAATCCAGTGGCACCGTCAAGACTGACAGTTTTTATTCCAGTGTGAGTATTCATGAGTCAGAACTCACTTTCTCAGATGCAATGAAAGAAAGAAAATAATTTCCCTCATTTTTTATGCAGAGAATTACTAAAGGGAGAAGCTGAGCTATTAGATGGTATCATAAATCAGGCATGGTTCTCTATGTTAGAGACTTAAACAGGGACTTCCGGTAGAGATGCTGATCTGAGCGCCACGTTCCTCGGACGCTCCCGATGGACCCAAGAAACATTCGAATTTGGGGTGCAACCCTGCACACACACCCCAAGTTCCTAAACAGTGGACTGGGAAGCAGGAATACCCCTGCAGCCGAGAAGAGTGGTTTGACCCCCATTTTCTCTGAGAGGACTTCAGGAAGTCTCTTGGAAACATTGGGTGTGGTCCCGCCGGCATCGAAGGGAAATACATTTCCTTGGCATTAGGCTCAGATCTCCTCTATCTATTACCATCTAAGCAACTACATGGAAGCAAGAATACCTACTCTTCTAAAATCTGAGTAAGTTACAAGAACTCCTTGTTTTACCTGGATTTGGAAGCTCTGAAGGATTGTTAAATACATCTATTAAATCCACGCCTCCCCACCTAATGTATAAATGACTCTTTGAAAACAAGAAAATATCTGATAAACCGGCAGAACCTTATCAATTTGATCGGTGGGTAGACATAACAAACAGGATCTTTTGAAAGACACTACAATTACCAATCAGACACTACGACGCAGAAAAGGGAGGGAGGAGGAGATACTCCCCCACCCCGGTGGTGACGTCTTTCCAAATTAAGTAGGTCCTCCAGCCACGTTTTCCCTGGAAGCGACTTATCTTGGAGAATTGGAAGACAGTAAGAAACTTGTTGCTCTCTAAGGCGTCTAATTCCATCGTAGTATCATCGATCGTGGGACCAGAAGTGTGTCTCCCTTGTGCATCTGGCAAATATCTCCCAAGTTCCTGGATATCAAGAGGAGGTAACGGAAGGTCCCCAATCCTGCTACTTCCTGTGTATATCCTGTTTCCTGCAGCATCTCCAACTCAATGGTATTCTAATACTAAAGTACTACCCACAATGCAAGAATCCTGCCAAACTATTTACAAACTTTCTTTTTTCGGTGTATCTGTCTGGACTTTACCAACTAAGCTTTAACAGAATTTTTAAAAGCAGCAACCGTGGAATGTGTGATTAATCAGCTGGATCAACTACTTGCTATGATAAACTCTCAATATCAATCTATCAATCAAAAATTGGACATCATCTTAGACGAATTTAAAGATACAAATAACCAAGCTACTACAATGAAGCCAGATGTGGGAGCAGTGGACTTTCTAACTGAGAAGGTGGCTGAAGAACAGAAAAATCCTATAAAGGAACAGGAAATTGTTAAAGATTTTCTGTTCCTTGGCTACATCATCAGCATAAAGGAGACTGCAACCAAGAAATCAGAAGGCGATTGAGACTGGGAAGGGCAGCCATGAAGGAGCTAGAAAAGGTTTTTAAGTGTAAGAATGTTTCGCTGGTGACCAAGATTAAGTTAATTCATGTCATGGTATTCCCTATTACTATGCATGGGAGTGAAAGTTGGATAAAGGAGAACGCTGACAGGAAGAAAGTTGATTCATTTGAAATGTGGTGTTGAGGGAGAGTTTTATGGATACCATAGATTGCCAAAAAGACAAATAAGCGGGTCCTAGATCAAATCAAGTCTGAACTCTCTCTAGAAGCTAAAATTACTAAACTGAGGCTATCTTACTTTGGTCACATTATGAGAAATGAGTAACTGGAAAAGATAATAATGCCAGGAAAAGTTGGCAGCAGCAGGAAAAGAGGAAGACCCAACATGAGAAGGATTGACTCGTTAAGACCTGAGCAAGGCTGTCCAACATTTTGGAGGACATTAGTACATAGAGTTGCCATGACACTTAGCACACACAAAAACAGCAGACTAATTATGGAAGAAGTGTTTGGAAAGTAAAGGTTTATGGTATGACAAGCGGAAGACATGCAAGGACTTGTGGGAGGCATCTCATTTCCCCCTTTCCCACTATTGTCTCTTTCCCTTCCCTAAAAGCCCTTATAGCCTCTTCCTGTTCACCCAGAAATGTGGCTGTGCTCCCTCTCTCCCCCACTTGCATGTGGGGTTACACCAGCAATACATTGTGCCAAGATTGTAGTGATGTAATGCTAACATATTGAGAGTGGGTGTCCTTTCTGCACTCTGCATACTTATGCAGTGCACCATGAATAGAACACTGCTGTTGAGGGAGGAAGGGTTATTGAAGCACACACAGTAGGTGCATGTAGTGTAGGGGGGAGGTGGGCTTGCCACCAGTCATGGTTTGAAGCAGAGATCCCCTTCCCTAGCTTATGTGGTAGTCACTCTCCTTGCAATCCCAGCGGGAGGAATCGAGGTTCCATTTGGTGGTAAGGAGGAGGAGGAGAAGGAGGAGGAGAAGGAGAAGAAGAACCAACTCTGTTTTTATATGCCGACTTTCTCTATCACTTAAGGAAGAATCAAACCTTCCCTTCCCTTCCCCACAGCAGACACCTTGTGAGGTAGGTGGGGATGAGAGAGCTCTAAGAGAACTGTGAGTAGCCCAAGGTCACCCAACTGGCTTCACGTGAAGGAGTAGAGAAACCAAACCGGTTCACCAATTTTTTCCCCCTGAAATAGAATACTTCTAAGAGTTCTAAGCAGTGCAGTCTTAGCAACATGCAGAAACAATGGTTATTGGTTCTTGTAGGTTATCCGGGCTGTGTAACCGTGGTCTTGGAATTTTCTTTCCTGACGTTTCGCCAGCAACTGTGGCAGGCATCCTCAGAGTAGTAACACTGAAGGACAGTGTCTCTCTTCAGTGTTACTACTCTGAAGATGCCTGCCACAGTTGCTGGCGAAACGTCAGGAAAGAAAATTCCAAGACCACGGTTACACAGCCCGGATAACCTACAAGAACCAATGAACTCTGACCGTGAAAGCCTTCGACAATACAATGGTTATTCTTCTATTTATCTTTTCTGTAGGGTTCCCACTATCAAACTCCTCCAGTTTGTGTTCTCAGTTTGTACCATATGAGGCCAGAGAGTTGGGTGCTCTGTCATCTGATATGTGGGTCACCTGGCTGTGATTGTCTACAGACTTAGACAGAATCCTAGACTGTGCTCTAGATATGTAGGCACAGTAGTTTCATTTCAACAAGAATGTTTATACTTCAGCCACCCTAACTTGGTGCTGACCCTGTTAGTTGAACTCTGTTATCCAGAATCTCTGTTATCCAGAATCTATTAATCTCATTTTTATTCAGTTCCAGAATAAAAATGAGATTAATAGATTAATCATCATTGTCTTGTCATTTACTTGGCATTGACTAACCTGAGCTTTGTTTTTGTTTTTTTAAATAAATCATATAACAATTATTTGTAAGACTGGGTGTAATGAATGGTTTAATTTTTTTCATTGCTCTTTGCAATTATGTCACTTATGGGAGATCTACAGCATGCTTAATTTTTTTCTGAGTTCACAACGAACATCAGTTCAAATATTTCTGAAAGATTTATAGCATTAATAACCTCAGGCGATTTTAAATCACATTTTGTCTTTATAGCAACTGCACACAGCTTGGACAAATATTCATTTCTGCATCTGAATGCAAACTAGTAGAAGAATATAGTTAGAGAGGGATTTCAAAAGTTATGCTGCCTTAATTCCTACCTCCTTGCCTAACATTACCTCAAATTAGCTAGATCCCTAAAATGAGTACCCTGAATTTTTATGATTCCCTTCCCCAAAGTACCAGATTCAATGTTCTGCTGCTTTTCTCTTCATTAAAGCTAAATCCTGCAGGGACATGTTTTGCAGGCACAGTACCAAAAGAAGAAGCATCACATCCAACAACTTTTCTACACATTACATTATTTCAAGATGGTACAAACACTAAATAGAGTCCAACAAAATCTCTTCCATCCCCCTTTCACTTATCTGGCTTCACTGAGGAGGCATGCCCTTAATGGCTGTAGTGCAGTGATTGTCAACTGGATGTTGTCATTGAACGCACTCCAGAAGGGCTGGCTTATCAATGGCCCAGGTATTAAATTGTCCCTGTTTATCCTTCTTTTCTTTCCCCATCTTGGTATGGATTGAAGACTTGCTTCAGAGTTCTGTCCAACAAAGTTGGTCTCTCTCTTCCATAATGCCAACACCTTGCCCACTTATTGGAAGCTGACTAATGTTACTAGAAGGGTTGCCTCAGGGTTTGCCATACTTGAAATTGCCATACTTCTCCTTCATCCCACTTTAGGATGGTTGGAAGGTCTGACTCTAAATCCCTGTTGACTGCATTGAAAGGGAGAACATTTGGTTTTTATCATCTTTCCTTGATCCTGTCTATGCTAACATCAAATGTTAACATGGAAACTTTTACAGAAATATTTAAGTACAGAACTACAAAACAATTCCAGGGTGAACAGGTATTGTAAGAGAAAAGCAATACTCCAGTAGCACCTTAAAGACTAACAAAATTTCTGGCAGGGTATGAGCTTTCGTGAGCCACAGCTCATTTCTTCAGATAAAACTAGAATGTGATTCCATCTATCCTTAAGTAGAGAAGAGTGAATTAGACACACAATGGCAGCATAAATGTCAAAAGCATGTAAATGACATTAGCAGGCATGATTGGATTAGGTGTGATATGCAGAGGGGTAGTAGGCATGGCGAAATTAGCATTGGTGATGAGACAGGAATTCCAGATCTCTATTCAATCCAGAAGATTGCATTGTCTTGAGCTTCATTATTAGTTGTAATTCAGCAATCTCTCTTTCTAATCTCCCTTTGAAATCCCTTTGTAAGAGAACTGCTACTCTTAAATCAGCAACTGAATTTCCTGGAAGGTTAAATGTTCCCCCACTGGTTTCTGAATGTTGTGGTTTCTGATGTCAGATTTATGTCCATTTAATCTTTGTCGCAGGAACTGGCCTGTTTGCCCAATGTAGAGGGTGGAAGGGCATTGCTGGCATGTGCTAGCATAAATCACATGGCTATCCATCATCTCCATGGAAACTAAAGTTACTGGTTTGACTAATATTAGTAAGACAAGATAACTAAAAAGCTTTAATGCATATTCCTAATGTCTGACTTGTACCTTGTAATAATCTTGTGTCAACTCTGATAAAACAAGCAAGCAACTCCATGGAATCGCATTTTCTGTTTACATGGATCCATTTGCAAACAGTTTCACCCCTGCTCATTTTAGGTAATGCATACAGTTTCTCCTCCAGCCCGGATTACTTTGATCCTGGCTGAAACAGGGAATAAAGGGGGCTAAGCAACCCTGCGTTTTCGACCTCTGAGTTAATTTTAAATTTTAGTTCTATGATTAAAAAAGTGAGGAGCTTAATTTTTAAAATTAAATTCAAAATCTAGCTGTGACTTTTAGTCTTAATAAATAGGGCTTTTTCTATTGCTTTGGTTTAATTCTTTTTAATGAACTAGCCAACCCATGAGATCTAATTTTTACATTCTAAGTGTGAACAAAACGCCATGCAATCGCATTCTTCTCCATGTTATGACAAAACACTGTCCAGTGATTACCAGCCTTTTCACTGGTTTACCTCTCCCTGGGGTGAGAGTTACAAAGCTTTGGTGCCATGACAAAGAAATCCCTCTCCAGGGTTGCCACCTCTCTAATCTCAGAAGGTAGGGGCACCCGAAGTAGGGCCTCTGAAGATGACCATAGTGGTCAGGCGGGTTCATAAGGGAGTAGGCAGTCCTTCAGGTATGTTGGTCCCAAACCATATAGGCTTTGACTAAATGTAACAGTGCATTCCTAAGGAGAATTACTCCAGTCTAAGCCCATTGAAATGAATGGGCTTAGACTGGAGTAACTCTCCTTAGGAATGCACTGTAAGTCTACCTTTCATTGTACTGTGTAGAGAACACTGGAAATAGGAGCTTTTTATGTACAGTAATTTCCACACTGGGTAGTCTCAATGTCTCCACTGTACACCATGAGCAAAATGCTATGACAACTTTCTCTTGTAGCTTTTGGAACATTACCGTATATACTCGGGTATAAGCCGACTCGAGTATAAGCCGAGGTGCCTAATTTCACCCCCCAAATGGGGGGAAATTAGGCACCTGTGTATAAGGCGAGGGGGAAATACACCCCCTCCCCCCCCCCGCAGGCTTACCTGACTGGGCTCTAGGCTGTGAACGATTCTGCTTTTTAAGGCTGTATTATTTGGCACGGTGCTCTCACCATCCAGTTGCCTGCAGCAGCCATCCTATCAGTCCAAGATAACTGACTGCCACACTTCTGGACAGCTTCCAGCTACAATGCTACTTCACCTGGAAGATCAAGGCTGCTGTGGATAAAGGGAGTGGGATTTACAGAACCCCTCCCCCTTACTATCTGTTGGATAATTCTCTAGCTCACAGGGTTCAAGTTGAACCTCAAGTATCCATCAAGCCTCAACAATCATTTTCTTGATCATGTTGTGCAGAGCTCAAGACCTTTCTTCAGGTCTCAGATTAATACCTACTTCCAGACATGGACCTCACCGTGGACTGTTTTCCCCTTGCCCCCTTCCAAGCCTTTCTTTGAGAGCAAAATCTATTAATCAGAGCTGAAGAGGGGAAGTTAATTGGCGAAGACCAGGCTAGCCTATTTAATAGCCCAGCCCCTACAAAGGGAAGCACTAGCCATAACAGAAGCTGCTTAACCTACACAAACCACTTAATCATGTTTATATATAACTTGCATATTAAAAAGCAATATCCAGTGTCAATAGCTTTGATATAAAAGTATCTTAATAGTCAGTAACTGACTAATGAATATTATAGTAATAACAGTTCAATTTGAAGAATTTTGGCAGCTGGTTGCCTTGATGAGTGCTGTTACCAAGGAACTCCAGCCTCACGCTGGGAACATCCGCAGCATGCTGATTTATAGCAGCAGTGCAGAACTGTTTAATGTCAGCGCCTCTCGGCTAAGGCAATAATAAACAGGAATGTTATGGTTTATTTTTCTGTATGAATTGTTCAGGCTCTGAATGGTAAGTACCAACTCAATAGGGGATAATAGCTGCCAGACCCTAGAGAGTTGTCGTGGAGGTTTACGCATTTTTATTGTCCAGGTTTGTATAGCAAAATTAATCTGGAACAGTTTTTTTTCTCCAAGCCTCTGTTTAAATAATAATAATAACTGAGGCACAATCCATGATGACGTTCTCCTGCACATTTTAAAGGGTTTTTCGAAGGAGAACTGGGATTGTGTCCTTGTTGCGTCTTCTTTGGTTAAAAGTTCACACAGCCCGATCCTATGCAGAGTTAGGTGTGCCTACGCATTTTCTGTGTAGCTGTTGTTCTATAAAGGGCCTTAAAGTTAGTATATTTAGCCTAAAGCAAATGGTTGAAATCTGTACCTTCCAAGTATTTTTTTAAAGACATAAGGGAATGTTCATATATTTTGAATAAACAACCTCTGAAAATAGCTTATAAACAATGCATCTATATATGGTATGTGATTAACTGGCAATTATCAGTTGTTAGAATGACTGATTGTTTTCAACCAAACAGTAGCAGTTTTCACATGTTCTAAGCACATGTCAATTGAATAAATACACATGGGAGGGGGAACAGGACTTGGACTGCAAACTTTGGCTCTGACCTATGTATATTTACTGTAGGTATGCACAGAGCCTATGCAAATACAAACATATGTATATAGGACCTCTGCATGCAATCAGAAACTGTTCAGGCCTCCTGATTTTGTAGGTGAGTCCTGTGTGCATGCACATGTATGCATGCCCGTTCTGAGCCAAACTACACAGAAAATTGGAGTTCCATATTATTTGGTCTGAAAAACTAGCTGCAATGGGGTCTGACATAGATTGGGGATGTGGGGCTGGGAAGTCTGATGGTTTTTATTCCTCTTCCTCACACCATGTCCCAAATCAAGTACGGCTGCCCGGTACAACTTGAAGCCCTGAATGGTATAATGACAAACACATTAGAGGCACCTTTTATCTATCAAGGCGTAAAGCAGGGCTATCAGGAAGGAGCTCAGGAAATGGTATCAGGAAGGAACTCAGGGAATGACATGGGAGAGGTAACCTCCCTTTTACCAGTGCTGCAACCCCAATCTATGTCCCCAGCAGCTGTTTTTACGGCTGACTAATTAACATATCAAGATCTCCAGTCATGGAACTCCAATATTATGTGTAACTTAGCCCTCTATGCACACCTTTCAATAAACATGATATAGGTTAGTAGTAGACCTTCACTGTATGTGCTTATAACATACAATCCTATGTATATATTGTAGTACTATGTAAATGCAGGAAAACTGCAAAATGTGGTGTTGATACGGTGTCCTAGGGATTTCTGTTTTAGCCTTTAGAAATGCAATTTCTAGATTCAGAATCAAAGTACTAAGAATCACATGTATGTGTAAAGTGCCATCAAGCCATAGCTGACTGATGGCAACCCAGTAGGGTTTTCAAAGCAAGAGATGAATGGAGGTTGTTTGCCATTACCTTCCTCTGCATAGCAACCCTAGCATTCCCTGGAAGTCTCCCATCCAAGTGCTATCCTGGACCGACCCCGCTTAGCTTTTGGGATCTGATGAGATCAGGCTAGCCTGGGCCATCCAGGTCAGGGCCTAAGAATCACATACCTATGATTAATTAGAATCTGGAAGGAGCATTAAGTTTGTTTGTTTTTTGGCTGGGTATTTGCAAATCAGATAGTCTGAATTATTTCTGAGATTACAAATATCATGTCTGCTTTAACCATACTGATCCATTTGGTAATCAGAATATTGCATTTTAGCATGAAAAATCTACTGTCAAGGGATATGATTCTCCCAGTCTTCCTGATTCCAATGAGAGAACGTTCAGGACATTCTCATTATTTCCCGATTGGAACCACAGGGACTTAAACACACTTAACATCCTGTGTGCATGCAGTTCAACAAGGATAATAAATTGTCTTTTTTGTTTTGTTTATGTAACAAGTAAAATGTTTCGAGGAACAGAGAAATATGTTTAAAGAAATATGCATTTCCAGTGTTCTAGGTTTCTTGCATCTGTGCTAATGATTCATTATTTAAGGCAACTGCTGGAAATCCTATTCCGTAATTTAAAAATGTGTCAACAAATAATCTGGATCAAGTGTAAAATATGGCAATTATTAAGAAAAATAGTAAGCAGTGAAACCTAAGAAGCTTAATTTCCCTCCTACCCCAGTCAGGAATTGTTTGGGTTAGAATGTCAAAAACTGCCTGAGGGATTAGCTCACACTGAATGGACTGTACCATCTGTTTGTGCAAGGAAAGACTTGGTATCAACAAACTGTTATCTAGGTGGTAGGCCTCGGTCTGTCAGCTCTGCTGTCAACTGTTGTCCTTGTTGAAACTATGACCCCTAAAGGAATTAGCTGCATGATTGACTGACTGATGATGATTGACACACACACACACACACACACACTTAACCCCTTCGATGCAAAACCCTGAAATGCAAAAAACTCACCAATGAGATAAATATGTGTGGAATGTTTAGCAGAAACATGTGGCATATTACTCTGTATAAAACTGTATTCTGAGTGTGAATTCACAAATGTGTTTAATTAGAACCATTAGTTTGTACACACTCTGAATTCTGCTAGGGTCACAATTGCATGCCTTCATCTCATGAAATTTCAAAAAACCTCTTTGGCAGTAGAAAAGCACTCAAAACAAGACTTTTAACTGCTTTTGGAAAACATGGCATTGTTTACGTGTAGTCAGAAAAGTTCCTTTCTGTGTGGTGGCCAGGAGCATCAAGCCTATGAAAAAAAGCCCATGGATTTTAGTGCAGTCTCAAAGCACAACTTATTCTAGCTTAAACAAATAAAGACCTCATCAATACAGTTAATGGGGATTTGTTGATCCAGGAAAAGGGGTTGCCATTCAAATGTCTCTAATTTCCAGCAAAAAATTCTTTTTAAAACTATTTTTTTTCCCAAAACAGATAGGATGAAGTCCAGCTCAGCACAGAGACCTATCTTTGTAAATTGTTTTTGATAGACAACCAGGAAGTCTGGAAAGCTATCCCTACTTAACCCACTGGGACTTTATCCTCTTTGTGTGCAAAAAGTAAGAAATAGACCCAGCAAATAAGGGTTCCAGTCCAGTGATTCCTACCCAATGCAAGAACATTTCTCCTGGTTCTATCTATTCAAATGAAAGAAGGAGATTCTCTTGCACATTTTTTTTCCTGAATGAAGATCCATCCCTGTACTGGAATATCTGGGTTACACAAAGTATACAAGAGATCCAAGTTCCTGCAAAGTTCCTAATGAGTTTTGCCTTTTTAATAGGAACAAATCCTGTGCAACTTTGTCATCATTTTCCCCCCTTTCTTGTGTGGGGTTTGCTTTAACCACAGAATTTGCATCAAGTTACCCTGAAACTAGGGAGGGGAAGAGCCAGTGGTTTAAGTCAGAAATGTTTGTTTTTGTTCTGGCTGGACAGCTGATTCAGTTGCATGATATTATACAAATCACTTCTGTGTGTGTGTGTGTAAAGTGCCGTCAAGTCGCAGCCGACTTATGGCGACCCCTTTTGGGGTTTTCATGGCAAGAGACTAACAGAGGTGGTTTGCCAGTGCCTTCCTCTGCACAGCAACCCTGGACTTCCTTGGTGGTCTCCCATTACTCCAGATTTAAATTTACTGTTCCTAAAGAGAGATTTTACTGGATTTTTAACATAAAAACATGAATCACTACAAAATTTTAGGAGAATCAGAGATTTAACATGCTATGGGAAAACATAACTCATTATTTATGGCTGTTGACCAGTAAAGTTTCACATACTTCAAAAATATGAATGTATATTTAAAACATAAGATCGTGGTTTGAAAGATTCTTGCCCCCTCACCCATTTTTGGGACTACTGTAATGCACTCAACATATAGCTTCCCTCAGAAGTATGAGTATCTCAGAAGCTTCAATTGGTACAAAATAGGGTGGCCTGGCCATTAAATCTCAAACCATTCAACCCTTCAAAGTTAATTAAATCACAGAATCATGGAGTTGGAAGGGACCACAAGGGTCATCTACTCCAGCCCCCTGCACAATGCAAGAAATTAACAACTATGTGACCTGTACTCCATGCCCAGAAGATGGCAAAAAACAACAACATCCAGGATCCCTGGCCAATCTGGCCTGGAGGAAAATTGCTTCCTGATCCCAGAGTGGTGATCGGCACTACCCTGGGCATGCAAGAAAGGGCCACGAGAGCCAAACACTGATGCAAACCTTCCTGCCCTCCCTCTCATGCTCTGCCTAAGGTTAGAGAATCAGCATTGCTGACAGATGGCCATATAGCCTCTGTATAAAAACTTCCAGAGAAGAAGAGCCTACCACCTCCCAATGTAGCCTGTTCTACTGAGGAACCACTCTAACTGTTAGAAAGTTCTTCCTAATGTTTAGCTGGAAACTCTTTTGATTTAATTTTAACCCATTAGCTCTGGTCCGACCTTCTGGGGCAACAGAAAACAACTCTACATTATCCTCTATATGACAGCCCTTCAAGTACTTTCAAGCCCTTCAAGGTGGTTATCATATCACCTCTCAGTTGTCTCTTCTCCAGGCTAAATTTACCCAACTCCTTCAACCTTTCCTCATAGGACTTGGTCTCCAGACCGCTCAACATCTTTGTTGCCCTCATGTTCCAGCTTATCTACATCCTTCTTAAATTGTGGTGCCCAAAACTGAACACAATACATTGAATGGCGTAATTCTGCTTAGAATTTTACTCACTACTGCTAAGTTTTGTTATTGAGAGCATATAATGCTAGTGTTAAAACAGTTTCACTGGTCTTTTGTCAGACAAGACAATGTGACGCTTGTTCTTTCTTGCATGCTTCTCTAGGACTAATGGGCCTGATCAACCAACACTCACAGATCTATTGTTCTGAACACCTTATTTCATCACTCCCTGGTTGCCTCAGGTCTCTCCCTTCCCCTATTTAGGCACCTTTACATTTCTGAGGCTGCATACTTACTTGAGAATTAGCACCCTGAGTAGGGCTGTCAATTCGGTTCAGCCTGAACTGAAAATCAGCCGAATTTCCCTTGATTCGGCGGTTTTTAGTTCGGGAGGAACCGAACTCAAAACTGGTGGGCAACCGGGGGGGGCGAATTCAGCGAGTTCGGGAGTTCACGAATAAATTCGGCCAATTCGGGGCCGTCAGTAAGCAGCATAACCTTCAGTAAGCAGCATTCTCCTCCCCTGGCCAATCGGTGGCCAAGCTGGGTCTTCTTCTGGCCTATCAGTCAGGATTGAGTACTGGAGGAATCAGCTGATGTGCGGCCGGCCGGGGAAAGAGATAGAGAGAGGGAAATCCTCATGTGTGTGTGAGGGGGTGCTTGTGCACATTCGCTCCTTTCCGTGGCTGCAGGGGGCGCATTTTTTGGGGTACAGACCCCAAACTTTCAGGGGATATTCAGACAGGTTTTCTTAAGAGACCACCCAAGTTTTGTAAACATTGGGTCAGGGGGTCCCGAGATATGGGCTCCCCCCCTTTTTCTTTCCATGGCTGCAGAGGGCGCATTTTTGGGTGTGCCGACCCCAAACTTTCAGCGGAGCATCAGACAAGGCTTCTTAAGATAACCTACAAGTTTTGTAAACATTGGGTCAGGGGGTCCCGAGATATGGGCTCCACCCCTTTTTCCTCTCCCCCCTTTCCATTTTCGTGGCTGCAGGGGGCGCTTTTTTGGGGGTGCAGCCCCCAAACTTTTATCATAGCTTCAGACAATCCCTCTTAAGAGACCACCCAAGTTTTGTAAAGATGGGTTCAGTGGGGGCTGAAATATCGGCTCCCCCCTTTTTTCTCTTTCCGTGGCTGCAGGGGGCGCATTTTTGGGTGTGCCGACCCCAAACTTTCAGCGGAGCTTCAGACAAGGCTTTTTAAGAGACCACCCAAGTTTTGTAAACATTGGGTCAGGGGCCCCCGAGATATGGGCTTTCCCCTTTTCCCTATTGGGATGAATGGATCACCCTCGAGAGATGCATACATATGGATCTTATATTGGATACAAATGGAATCATATTGGATTACCCAGCCTCCCAGCCCCTCCTGCTGGAACAGAAGACAGCCACAGTAAGACCCCTTTGGGGGCTTTAATCTATAATTTTTCTTTTCTGTGTGTGTGTGGGGGGGAAAGCAGAGTCTGTGTGTGTGTGTGTGGGGAGGGAGCAGTTTCTGGGGGGGGGAAGCCAAAGGGGGCTTTTGCCGGTTCTGCCTGGGGTGTGTGTTCCCCCTCCAGTCTCTCTCTCCCTGGTTTGAGGGGGGGCTTCATTTTTATTCTTCAGGTTTTTCCTCATTCATAAGATCAGTTAGGTTATTTTGATGCTTGCTCAAAACTGGTTTTCAAATGGTGACTTAAAGAATGCATCTTCCTGGTCCCAAGTCCAATGCAAAAGGAGAAATTCCACCCCCTCCTGCTCATTATGCATAGCTAGCTGCCTCTGTCCCTTTCCATGGTATGCAAACTCCCAGGTGTCAGGTGTTGCTTTGCACTGTTGCAAAGGTGTTGCATTGCGTGCTTGTGTTGCTTTGCAGTTGTATTGTTTTGCAAAATTCTTCACACCTGCCCCGCCCTTTGCATGTTTGCAAAGGTGTTGCTTTTCAGTTGTGTTGCTTTGCAAAGTTCTTAGCACCTGCCCCGCCCTTGCTCTCATCAGCTGTTTGTCGGGGCTGGGAGCTTTGTGCATGGGCGGCAAGCTCTGCTGAGAGATGCACATTAAGGGTGGGGGGACCCCTTTCAGGGCCCATATCTCAGCCCCCCCTGACCCAATCTTTACAAAACTTGGGGAGTCTTTCAATATACGTCCTTTGAAGCTCTGCTGAAAGTTTGGGACCTCTAAGCCCAAAAATGCCCCCCCCAGAGCCGCGGAAAGGCGCGATTGTGTTTTTAATGGCTTTATTCGGCCGAATTTTTTTTCCAAACTTTGAATTCCCGCCGAATTGAACGGATCCGAAGTGGGGGAGTTCGGACTTCGGCACGTACCGAACCCACAAGGGCCAAATTCGGCCAAATCTGAACTGTACCGTATTTTTTTTTTTGACAGCCCTAACCCTGAGCACAGTGGAATGTATTTTTGAGAACAATGCATAGGATTGTGTTACAATCCTAAGCACGCCTATTCCTAAGTAGACATACCTAGGTTTGAAATATAAGAATATACTCCAAGTCACCTTTATTTGTAAGTAAGCTTTGTTGAAATCAATGGGACTTACAGCTATAGAAACAGGTATTGGAAATCAGGTTGAGAAGCTAGTGAATTCAATGGTATGTACTTCCTGGCTAAGGCCACATCATTTTACTCCTGCCCAATAATAATTTAGCCTGCAGCAAAACTATCTATGCCATCAAGAATATTGTATCTATTATTACAATGGGTAGCCGTGTTAGTCTGTGACTAGCAGTAGAAAAGAGCAAGAGTCCAGCAGCACCTTAAAGACTAACAAAATTTCTGGCAGGGCATGAGCTTTCATGAGCCACAGCTCACTTCTTCAGATACCAAAGCTCATACCCTGCCAGAAATTTTGTTAGTCTTGAAGGTGCTACTGGACTCTTGCTCTTTTCTGTATCTATTATTGGAGGGCAAGTATACTTCCCAAACAAAAAGTGCTTATAGAACAAATAGCTCCAGGTGGTTTAAAAGTACAAGCTTAGTGCAATCCTATGCAGACTTACTTCAGTCCTCATGATGAATGTCAGTGGTGTAAAATGGAATTCAATGGCTTCGGCTGGAGTAAGTTTCCATAGTAAATCAATTTCTCTAGATTTCTCTAGATTAGTTCAACTGAAATTACTATGTCTAGTCTAGAAGTAATTAGGATGAGGACTGAAGCATCCCATGCTCCTCATCTGTAATGAAACAGATGAAATCCAAGTATTCAAACATCACAATATTGTGGACATATATACACACACAAACGATATGTACTTGTAGTCATTGTGTATATATTTGTGCACATGAATGTAGTAATTTACAATATTGAATTAAAGTACTGATCATTAGTATCTCTGTGAAACTGTATAATATCCCCTTTTAATAAGCATTAGGAAGAAAAAGTGTATTTTATTTATAATTATATTTTATGAACCCAAATACAAGCTGACAGTAATGAGAAGCTGGTGTCGCTAAATCTATTTTTATGTTAATTGCCACAGTTAAAATATTCCAAGAGCTGTAAGGACAGTTAATGAACCTTGTTAGAAATGTCTGCCTTAGACCCTGATCTTCTATTTAAGCCATGATAACGATTATCCCTTCATAGTTTAATATGTTTATTGTTTCCTTTCATGACACTGTAATTAGAGCAGTTTATCTTAGATTTTCCCTCTTATGACTGGGCATCTAACAGGCTGGGATTGAATTAAAAAGAAGAATTATGATGGTGTAAAGCTGCAATTTAAAATTGACTCTTGCTACTTGTTCACCATGGAAGGGAAAGAGAGGAAGTCATGGGCTTCATTATACAAGTTATATTGCCTCCAGCCTTAATAAAGAGAAGTAGATCAGCTTCTCTTAAGCCTGCCACACGCTGCTCTTCATGTTAACTACCTGTCTGAGGGCTCTTTCCTTCAAAGGAGCACTTAGAGCTAAGAACTAAAATTGCATTTTGACTTTTTAAATGATTTCTAATGTGGGGGAAGAATCATCAGCATTCTGTTTGTTAAGAAAGCGGAGTGTCCAGCCAGGGCATTTCGCTGGCATGTTGCTGAGAGTTCCAGCTCTGTAGTGAAGCAATCAGGTGAACAAAAATGGCATGGTCTGCTTGGACCCACATTTTCTGTTTGGTGATGTGAATTGACTCCCATGCATAGAAGAAAGACTTTCGGGCACTTGGGATAAAGACCAATATAAGAAGAGTTCATTCTTCATCCTAATTTTTAGTTCACCTAAGATTCATCCATGTACAGCTGTATCTTAAAACAGATGGGGGAAGTGAATGCTGCAGATTCTCCCCCTTAATATACTTTGAAAACTAGTGGCTCTATGAATGATGGGAAGGACAATCTAATTGGTTGTATATATTGCCTTGCTCTGAGTAGGGGAGAGGTAGCTTTGAAATCTGTTCAAAACAGAAAGCTCCATCTATAGACAATGACAATATGCACATTTGCTTCCACAATGTGAATTCACTTCCACAATGTGCACAGCACAGAATGTATGCCACCTGAATAAAGCAACCCACTGAGATGGAAGTAGCGTACCTTCCTCTCATCTGAGGTTCTAACTTCAGTTAATTTTCACCAGCACCATTTCCACACAGGTTTGAAGCTGTTTTTCCTGCTTCCTCTCAGCATCCTTGTACATTTGTGGGCTTCCTGATGTTTCCCTGGCTTTTTCCTGATTTTCCCCATTTTCCTCTGAAGTTTTTGGGAAAGAGCACAGCAAATGTGTATCCCCCCTTTCAGTTTCTAATGTAGAGATTCTCAGATTTGACATTAGATCAGCATTTGCCATCTCCTGGGACTGGTTGTTTTTTTGTTTTTCCCTTGTTTCTGTGCATTGGGAGGGGGTTCTATGGGCTTGCCAGGCTGCTTGTGTCAATTTAAAGTGTATTTGTCAGTTTCAAGAGGTTTTTATTCCCCCTTCTTTGCCAGAGTTGCATTGTGTCTACTTTGCAGTTTTATAGTGTTGCGCAGTACTTATATTCACCCCACTCCCAACTTGAATTTGTTCTGCTGTGGTTTCACTTTGGTTCAGTTGAGCTTGCACTGCCACAGTGGTTCTGGGTTCTGTTGGGCATTGTGTACTTTGCCATTTCTTCTCTTGGGTTGGCAGCACCACTATCCCCTTGCTTGGATTAGTTCTGTTATGATACTCTGATTTGACATTAGTCCTGTTGAGCTTGTACTGCCACAGTGACACTGGGTTCTGCTGGGCATTGTGTGTCTTGCAATTGGTTCTGTTGGCCATGAAAAAGTGCCCTTCCACCATCAGCTTCTACTGTGGAGATTCTCTGGTTTAACATTGCTTTTGTTGGGCTTGCACTACCACAGTGGCCCTGGGATCTGTTTGGCTTGGCACATGGGCTTGTGGTTCTGCTGGGATTACTGGGTTGTGCAATGATTCTGTTGGGCTTGTTGTGTTGGTGCCTGTACCTTTAAAACAACCACCACCACCCCAACCACCCAGAAAGTTTCACCACAGGGAATAATAGACCTGAAAAACTGGATGTCACCTTTATGTTCCAAGGCAAAACTAATAACAGAAAAAAAAATATTTACACATGAAAAAGTTGTCACCTAAAGAAGTACTTTTTGGTTTTTTGGTTTTTGTTTTTAACTTTGTCCATCCTTTCTTTTCAGTTCATTCAGTATCATCTCTCAGGTTAACTGAGGACAAGGAATTGCAGTTGACACAAGCACTGATTTAATAAGATTATGTTTATTAAATTGATTAAATAACTGTTTGACTTTATAACTAAACAGGAGAATGTTGTTTGTACAATTAGAAACGGATTAAGATATACTTGGCTGAATTGTGATCCCAGGCTGTATGGTAGCAACTGTGCTTTTGCAGGTCTGGAGGTGTGGTTTGGGTTTGTTACTCACATTGCTGCACACTGTAGAGCAGCGTGCTTTGGCTCACATTTGCTCAAAACAATACAATGTCATCGTCACACTTGTAACATTTCAGCCTGCAAGTGTTTGGTCTCTACTACCGTGGCAATAGGATGCTCTGCCAAGAACCAGAACTGCATCTAAGCAACCTGGCTTCCATCCGCCACAAACGAGAGGGTAAATGAGCGCATCATGGAGATGGTGATTATGAACAGAGGAATCTGTCAGAATGACTGGCTCTGTTTGTGAAACACCAACTGGCAAGTTTTATAGTGAGTACTTTGTTTATGTTCATGTCAGCTAGTTCCTTGCTCATCCTGAAGCCCATTTTTACTGCTGGCTTGTTTTGTTACGCCTCAGGTTTGTGGAACTCCCTGCCCCAGGACGTGATGATGGCTGCCAACTAGGAAGGCTTTAAGATGGGGGGGCATGTTTATGGAGGACTGGCCTCTCCATGGCTACTAGTCAAAATGAATACTAATGATGCATACCTGTTTCTCTCTAGTATCAGAGGAGCATGTCTATTATATTAGGTACTGAGGAACACAGGCAGGATGCTGCTGCAGTTGTCTTGTTTGTGGGCTTCCTAGAGGCACCTGGTTGGCCACTGTGTGAACAGACTGCTGGACTTGATGGGCCTTGGTCTGATCCAGCATGGCTTTTCCTATGTTCTTATGTTCTTAAATTTCATGTTATTATGATGGATATACCATCAGGATATATAAGAGGTAGGGACTTAGCTGTAGGCACAAGAAAGTGAGAGCTAAAGGACAAGAGAAGAGTCGGCACAGGGCTTCCCATAATAGCCTTATCTTCTTGGCTGGGGGAACTTGGACACAACCCTTTGACTCTTGTCCACAAATGCCCATATTACAGTAAACTAATCTTTAAGATGCCACTTGTCTTCCTGCTATTACACTATAATATATCCCTTCAGAATATGATACACAAAGCAGAAGAGAGACATTTTGAAACTGAATTGCATGCTGCCTCTTTTATTCAATTGACCAATGCAGAAGTACAATACTTATAAATACCAAATACAAACAGAGTTATTTTGATAGCAGTTGGAACCCTTCCAACCTGGTCATCATTCTGGTGATCCACCATCTAGTTTCAGTTTCCTGGGCAGTGGGAGATGAGAGGAACAGAATGGGACAGGGCAGAAGGAACACTTGACAGGCACATAATCAAACTAGAACTGTTAGCTAATCTTTCTGGGAAAGAAGATCACCCTAATGATAGGTGTATCTGTGTACAGTGTGTCACTTCTGCATTCACTGTACAATATCTTTGGTTTTGAGGGGGCTTTCGGATTCTATATATGTATGGGCCTAATTCGTATTGCCCTGGCCTGGATGGTCAAGGCTAAGGTCATGCGGGGAAAATATTTTTGGTAAATTTCGAGTCTGGGTTTATTGGGCCTGATTTTTTCCAGTAAACCCAGAATAAGCCACATACCCATACTGGTAAAGGGGTATTTCTGGGTTCCCCCCCCCCATTTTTTTGGGTCCATTATGGTCTATGGGGATTTTTTCAAAGCTCCTGCGGGGGCATTTTTGGAGGTAGGGTCACCAAATTTGCAGCATAGCTGCAAGGGACTCTCCGTAGACGCAGACGTTTGGTGAACATTGAGACAGGGGGTCCAATTTTATGGGCCAGCAAAGGGGTCACTCCATATCTTCCAGGCATTTGCGAGCTAAGCTGTCCATCAGCTTTCAGGTTCAGAAGTTCAGCATTGCTGAGGACTGGTGGAAAGAACTGATTGGCAGGCTGGCACCTCAGAGTCTGGGGGCTCCCTTCATATCTGGGGTGCATAGAATGATGTCCATGCAAATTAGCTTCCAATCTGAGAAAAATGGCTTAAATGCAAGAAAAATAAGGCACAGAAAACATCTCTTTTGGTGGCAAATGACATCCTGTGAACAGTCCTTTATTACAGTAATCAAAAATCTGATTTCAAGAGATGGTCATGGTGCAGGGAAATGAAGCCTCTACTTGGGGTGACCTTCAGTTTGAGATCAGGGTTTCATGGGGGGTGATATCGGAGCCAGCCAAAGTCATGACCAAGGCAGCTCTTGTGAAGGAGATTGCTCATACGCGTGGGTGAGGAGTCTTCTTCGCCCAATGAGTAGCTGTAGAAGTGGCCATTTTTTAGTTGGAGGGTATATCCCTCTTGACGGGACTGGGTGAGCTCCGACTTTTAAATGACCCTTATGCAGATTATCCTGATCCAGATTAACCCACTGAATGGCGATGGATAGTTTGGTCAGACCAAGTTGGCTCTGATTACATGACCACTACCTCAAAAGGACCCCAACTATGGGGGCCCTAACAAAACCAGTCAAAGACAGAAAAATGAGAGAAAGCACAGAGCTGTGCATCTGAGCAAAGGTGAACAACCAAAACTCAAAAAGCAGAATATCTATTTTTTGGGAATTGCCTATTTGGCTTTGGGCAGGTTCCCAGGTTTTGGTATTCAGTAGACCCAAAACCCGAATATTGCCGAAACAGCTAATTTTGGGTTTATTTTCAGTTCAGGTATATTGATATGCACAACTCTAGTCAAGGCTAGCCTGATCTCAGAAACTAAGCAGGGCCATCTCTGGTCAGTATTTGGATGGGAGAACACCAAGGAAGTCCAGGGTCATAAGGCAGACCATGGCAAACCACCTCTGAATGTCTCTTGCCTTCAAAACCCTATGGGGTTGTCATACGTCGGCTGTGACTTGATGGCACTTTCCATCAAGCTATCCATTAGCTATTTCATACTCTGTGACTCTGCCTGCTAGAATGAGGTGAATAATTTGTTTGTGCAGTTTTTCAGAACAAGGATCACTAATCATTACTGGGGGTATGCCAGACAAAACAAAAAAGTCTTCACCTGCTAACAAAAGACTATAGAGGAAGACAGAAAAATCTCCCTGGGGAGGGAGTTTCAAATTGTTTATGCCACTACCCTTTCTGGGATGGCCACCTGGTGTATCTCCCACCCCAGCAGAGTCTTGGTACCCCAGTTTAAATACCGGCAAGTAGTGATCTGTCCATGACAAGGGGACTGTCTTGCATCCCCCCACTTTCAGATCACCTTCCTGCCCAGAACAAAACACCAGATCAATATTGCGACTTGTACAGCGTATGAGGCCTGTTATTATCTGAGACAAGCCCATGGTTGTCATGGAGACTATGAACTCCTAAGCCACTCCTGCCAAGGGAGCCTCAGCATAGATACTGAAATCCCTCAAGACAATGAGCATAGGAGTCCTCAACACCACATCCAAGACCACCTCCACAAGCTCAAGCAGGGAGACCATTGGGCAGCAGGATGGGTGGTACAGTAACAGAACCCCAATCCTGTCTCACACTCCCAAACCCAGCAGAGTTCTGGACAGGGCATCAAGCTAGTGGGATAGAATCCTGATAGACTACAGCGACATCACTTCCTTGCTCGCCAAGCCTATGCTGATGCATCACTGAGTATCCTAAGGGACATAGTTGGGAAAGGTTAACACCTCCCCCTCCACTAACCATATCTCATTGATACATGCCAAAGGAGCCCTCTTATCCAGAATTAAATCATGAATGCCTAGGCTGCCATTATACTTGTAACTGATCTGGCATTAAAAGCAAGATATTAAATCCCAGTGGGATGTTGATATGGTCACCAACATCACCCTGGCAGGAAGAAGAACCAGAAGGGTCTTCTATCGACACACTTGCTGTTGAGGTGGAGAGGGGCTTGGCTGCAGTGGCAATGAAGCCTGGGAAATACTGTTAGGCCCAGCAGCAGTGGTGGTGGTGGAACCCCAGAAATGCTGGTGGGCCTGGCTGTGGTGCTGGCAGAGGCCAGAATCCACTCCGGGCCTGTCTGTGGAGGAAGAGAAGCCCAGGAGCTGCTTAAGGCAGTTCCCAGACATTGCTGCTGCTCCGGCCAGGCTCAAAGGTGAGTCAGGATGGACAGTGATGGGAGGAGGAGATGGGATCTTCCCCCGCAAGTTTCATGGACCCCCACTTGTTTGTTTTATTCTTGTAACCAGTTTTTTAAAAATTATAAACAAGAAAAATTCAAGCAGAAGAATCTAGCAAGCCTATTGTGCTTTTCCCAAATGGAAAATATAATTAGAGACAAAGTGAAATTGTGCACAGTACACAATTGTAAATTATAATCAAGAGCTTTTGTGTGGCTAAGAACTACTGTAAGCTTTTCAATCAAGTAAGGAAAGGGAGAATCATGTTTAAAAATAGTGTTATCTGCAGAGTTATCCATTTTGAATACATACTTGATTAAACAGGGCAACCATTTAAAAAGGTTTGTGAAATGTCCAGTAAAAATGACCATGAAGACTTAAAAATCAAGGTGTAATGTGCACTGAATGACCACTCACCAAGAGAACTAGTCTAGTAACAGCCAAGATACATCCTCATCTTGTCATGCTCTGTTGCATTTAATGAGCTATAAGCGGTAGAATTTGGCCATTCATTACAAATCAATGAAAACTTCTTTGTAAAATCTTACAAATAATAAACTCTTTATACATTCTTGATGCATTTAATTAGAAACAATATAATGAACTCAAGTGCTGAAGAAATTAAACTTTGTTAAAAGTTATTTTTAAATAGATCTGTTCTGCTTTTGAGCATTGTGAATGGTCCTGAACATTGGGGAAAACCTGAACTTCAGAGTAATATAACCTACACAACTCTAAAATATAAAAACTGGACACTTTCTCCTTGCATTGTTGTGCTATATGCACTTCTTCTAGAAGTAATTCAGATGCTGATTGGTTGCCAAACGGCTACCTGAGGGTCTCACTACAGAGTCCTCAGTTTCAATCTAGGTCTACCTTGAGGAATTTCAGTGACATGTATGCTTCTGAGTTCCCTACAGGGGACTCAATTCCCATGCACAGAGGGCCCATTTCAGATTGGATTCATGGTCCCAGGGAGAAGGGGCTTATGCCCCCCATGTTTTTTTCCATCCTGAAACAACTTTCAGGAGCATTACTTTCCCCATCAGTACATGCAAAGCCCATATGTGAATATGCAATGTATTAATTGCTATCTTTAATAAATCCGTGTCATTATTTCGGATTCACCAGGTTCAATGTTTTGAGCAGATAGAGTCGGCAATCTTTTGATATCAATATACCAAATTCTCAACATGGTCATATCTGTGGATATTTAAATTCAGAAATTAGAGCCACAAACAGACAAAAAACATCCAAGAAACTTTGTTAAACCCCGTTTGCAGAAAAATCTAAAATCGAAAAAACAAAACAAAACACATGGGGGGTTAAATCCCCCAAGATAATAGAAGCAGTACCTGTAGATTTAAGAAATGAATGGCCTCAGTGGTTGTTGCTAGGCAACCACAACAATATTGCCAACCTTCAAGCCTTGGGTCTTGTCCGTAAAAGGGAGCAAGGCCCTTTCCATGTCTGTTTTGGGCTTTGAGAGAGGACTCGCCAGGGCCAGATCCCACAGCATCCATTAGATGACTTGATACCATGTGACTTGCATGACTCATTCAGGACTGGCTGCCTGATACTGTTCTACAGCAGCCACTCCACAAAAGCCTCTGTGGTGTAGTGGTTAGAGTTTTAGATTAAGATGTGTGACACCCAGGTTGGAATCACAGCTGTGCCATGGAAGTTCACTGGGTGATAGGGATGCCAACCTCCAGGTGGTAGCTGGAGATCTCCTGCTATTACAAGTTGTAATAGTTGTAATTTACAACTGATTTCCAGGTCACAGAGATCAGTTCCTCTGGAGAAAATGGCTGCTTTGGCAATTGGATTCTATGGTATTGAAGTCCCTCCCCTCTCCAAATTCCACCCTCTTCATGCTCCACCCTCAAAATCTCTAGGTATTTCCCAACCCAGAGCTGGCAACCCTACTGGGTGACCTTAGGCTAGTTACACACTCTCAGCTTCCCCTACCTCACAGGTAAGGTTGCCAACCAGCAGGTGGGGCATGGAAATCTCCAGACTAAAGTGATTAGGTCGTGTGGAAAAAATGGCTGCTCTGGAGAAAGGACTGTGTAACATTATATGGTATTCTACCCCACTGGGGCCCATCCCAACTCTGCCCTCCCCAGGCTCCACCCCCAAATCTCCAGGAATTTCCCAACATGGAGTTAGTAGCCTTACTCATAGGGTTGTTGTGAAGATAAAATGGAGGTGAGAAGAATTGTGTGAGCTGCCTTTGGTCCCCATTGTAGGGAAAGATGGAGTATAAATGAAGTAAATAATAAATATAGCTGAGGATGGAGGGCAGATAAAAGGTTGATTGGTGTGTGGGAAAGAGAGAAGAAAGCACAGAATGGTGAGGATATGAGAAAGGAGATAGAGGAGAAAGTGAGGTGACCCCTGCAAGTTCTTGCTGGTTCCCTACCATGCTACTGGGCCTGGCCTGCTGACTGGCACCATTCAACTGGGCCCTGGCAGTGTCCCCCACTGTGAAACTGGGCCATAGTTTTCCCAGGTAGAGTCTGTCAGGGGAAAGGAAAGAGTGATGAACAAGGAGGCAGATAGAGGTAGTTTGGCTTGTGGGTGGGAAGGAAAGAAGAAAGCAGGAAAAGGGAAAAGGCTATGGGGGTTTTCAAGGAAGGGAATGAAGAAATATGGGAATGGGGAAATGAGATGCCCCTGTGGGTCCACCGCTTGTTTTCTCTGTTTTGGACTGTGAAATTTTTATTTAGTCTGTGCAATTAGGGCTCTTTATTGGCGTAAATTTAGACCCTTTACCTTTTCCATCTTGTGGAGGGGGAAAGTATAATCCTATACAATGCTTCAACAGATTTATAGCACATTCCTGAAATGAGCTGGCGGCCACAGCGAAAGGCCTTAGGAGGCCGCCGAAGGCCTCCGCTGGCGCAGGGGCCCACACCGCTGGTGCCCGGATGGCGCATGCCGGTGTGAGTGGCCCCAGCTTCGGCATGCAGGCCCAGCCGCCAATCCCCGGCCGTGGCAGCTCTGGGCCCGAACGCCACCACAGCCTTCTGCCAGCCTCCGGACGCCGGCACAGGCCGTGCCGGCACAGGACACGGTGGCGAGCCAGGAGGCGTTCCGGTACCCCAGGAGGCATTCCCAGGGTGTAACAGCGCCCCGGGAGGCATTCCTGCGGTGTTCTGGCGCCAAGCGAGGGGCAGGGGTAACGTTTTGGCTTGGGAACAGCCCTTTTTGTTTTAGCAAAGAAATGCCAGCTTTTTGCTGGCGTATCTCCTGTGCAACCCTATGAGTCTTCCACGGGTTTTTGGCGCTGGGTAGAGGTTTGCCTCCTAAAACCAGCACTGGGTTGCCTCCTAAAACTGGCACAGGCATTCCTTTCAGGAATGCGCGGTTAGGCTGCTATACCTAGCATGCTTACTATACAGAAAATCCCACTGAATTTAATCTATCTGTTTTCTGAATATTCAAGATCAGGTTTCCAGAGTGTTATACAATGTCTATAATGTACAGATTATATTTTTCAATATGATTTTTAAAGAGGGGGTTACAATTTTCATTTACTTGTTCACTAAGAAACATATGCTCATTAGTTACAGGAACTAATTTACATGATAATGTTTTCAAATGGCCAACATCAGATAAACTTCAGGAGCAAAATATCATTGCAACATGGTAAACAAGCTATGAAGTGCAGTTGAGTGTGAAGATGATTATCAAGGGAAAGGGGTTTGTGAGTACAGGGCAAGTAAACCAATCTACTTTCAGATAATAATGTAATTTTCTCATGCAATATGCCAGATTACTTCTCCCTCAGCTCCTCTTGTGCTGCTCTCTACTTCAATAACATCATCCATTTGGTACACTCCACTCCTGAGCGGTAGCTCACAAGGGCAATACCCAACAGGCTGTGTGTGTGTGTGTGTGCGTGCACACATGCCAGAGGTGTGTTAATG
Source organism: Euleptes europaea (assembly GCF_029931775.1). Lineage (NCBI taxonomy): Eukaryota > Metazoa > Chordata > Lepidosauria > Squamata > Sphaerodactylidae > Euleptes > Euleptes europaea. Next base: position 65,298,633 of record NC_079315.1, read on the forward strand.
TATTCAGCTCCGGTAAGATGTTCGCAGTTTCCAGAATGCTCACTAGTTTGTTTCATCAAATAAAAACCACTGAAATACTTGTAAACGAAAGCACATGAAACGTAATTAATCCTCTGTCTCCCGGTAGAAACGATAAAAAATATTGCCGTGGTGCTAAACCAGAACAGTGTTAATTGCACTTGGCTCCTTGTTTTATTTTAGTCTTTTTTGAGGTCATATATTAATGATTAAAGTAAACATCTCCACTTTTTACTGTGCTACAATACCTAACGCAATTGCTTTAATAAACAACTTTCCCTGGTCCTTCTATGCCTCTTTTTACTTCAAGTTAATCACATGACTAACCAAGCAGAATTTGTTTTTCTTTCTCCTTTCATTATTAAATGAAATGTGCCACCAGGGTGAAAAAAGATAATAAGAAATAGGAAAATACTGAGTATCCCACAGTATAATCATTTACTATAGTGATGCTTTTGGGGGGCATGATTGTTTTTGGTTCTGGTCCTTCTGATGTAGTAGGTGAGTCTATGTTTGTCTGATTTTAACAGACTTGCTGATTTTGATGAGTCTTCCAAGACAAGCATTAGTAACTGGGAAGGAAGGAAGGAAATAACACCATCTTTAGGTGGACGTGGGCAGAGGGAGAGTTGGTGCTGGGCTTAGAACTGGCCACATTCAGAAAAGTATTCTAAAATGTTGACAATCACCATATCTTCCCATCACTGCCCATACATGGGGACTAAGCCTTTGGTGGCTGTCCATTAAGTCTGCTCATGTTGCTATGTGACGACAAGGTTGGAGCCAGTAAAATAACAATAATTCATCCATTTAAGAATCCTAAAAGAAATGCAGCTCTGACAGACCATATCAAGCTCTGGCTGAGGAAGGCAGTTTTGTCTGCAATGTGTACAGATGAATTATCTTGTCCTCACCAATTTAAGGTCAGTGGTTGGGAAGGGATGGAGTCAAGCCCACCACTATCAGGAACGTAGTCAGACTACCTTTATCAGATGCTTGTCTTGATGCTGTGCTCTGGAAATAGATCCGCTGTCTGTGCAGACACAGGTGGTTTCAGACTTGGTGTTGAGATCTCATAACCTTTTTCTGCTGTGGGACTTCAACATTTGTTGCTTGGTGTTTCCTCAGTGATCCCTCTTTCCTGCCCAATATTTTAAAAGTTGTTTTAATGGTTTTGTATGTATAGTATATGTGAGGCTCTTCTTTCTCCAGTCCTGCCTTATGGCCTTCAGCCATCCTGCCACATAATAGGATAGGCCTCAGAATGGGAAGAGGAGGGGGTGGCGTCACATTGTTACTTGTTCTTCCCTGAGCCTATACTCACCCAGACCTTGGAGTAGGGCCCTCTCATTCTTTTCTGGCCTGTTGTGGGGTCAGCTTTATATCAGTTGGGTTTGACCCCAACTCTTTCCCAGCGTTCCCCATTCCCCTGCCCTTTGAACAGCCTAACTTGTCAGAGCAGGGCTGAGTCTGTTCCTTCCTCCCTGTGGTACCCCCCCCCCCACCAAGGTGGCCTGCCAGCCCTTGATTGGCTGACCCAAGAGCCCTGCCAAAGTGGAAATTTCCACCTGCTTCCAGTGGACCTGCCCATTCCCAGTGTATGCTCACACTGCTTTTTCTTCAGCCTTCATACTGGCTACCTATGTCTTGTGGTGAGGTGTTGCTGCCATAAATCACTTCCTCCTGTGCTGCAGTGCTGGACTGGTCCTCTTGAGCTCCTGCTGGCCTCTGCCAGCTGCAGTGAGTCTGAGGAGGCCACTCTTGCAGCCCCTGTTGGTTGCTTTCCCCTCAGGTGTGGTTCTAGAGGCTGGGGGTAGGCCTGTGGTGAATCCTGAGACATTATAGCTCTTGATTTCATTGTGTTAATGATGTTTTTTCTGTTACTTTTAATGGTTTATAAGATATGCTTTTGTTATATATATTTATTATTTGTTAGGTACCTTGGTGGTTCTTATGAAGGCAGAAATGCAGGGTATAATTTTGTAAATAAAATAAAAATACCATCTCTATTAGGCTTTCCTGGGAGGTACGTTTCAGAATTTCATGGTCATAGAACCCCCCCGATTGACTGGAGTTCGAATAGATTTCTGAGAATGGCAGTTGGAGAATCCTGACAGTTGACCGAGAGAGAAGTTGACAGTTGACTGAGAGAGAGCTTGGAGACAGTGATGCGAGCTGCAAGCTGGCTGGTGGAGAATTCTCCTCTGGAGTGAAAAGGAACACATTTGGGTTTTGGATCAGGAAGGATCCATAACCAGTTATCTAGGAAAATAGCTCTAAGGTTGCTAGAGTGATCCCTAAGAGTTTAAAGGGCAATAGCTCTGGTGAAAGGTGATCCCAGGCCAGTTTAAAGGAGAAATTGGGGAAGTGTGTTAATGTTCCTAACTCCTCCAACTAAAGAACCACTGTGTAAAATAAGCTTAAGTCTATGAAACAAAACAGTGACTGTCAAGAGAAATCACTCTCAATAGAAAATAAAAGTTTAAACGCTTGTAAATAAACCACCTTGATACATTTGGAATTACAAAATGTCCCATGAACATAACCATATCAATGCTGTTATTTTGTTACTCTCCTGCACTCAAGGGTATCCTGCCTACTGCTTTTGCTATATCAGCTCATTAAAACTTCAAAAGAAACTTAATATGCATGGGACCTCTAACAAGTAACCAACTGTACAGATTAGGAGAGCAAACATCTGATCTTGAGATTGACTGACCATCAGAGCAGAATAAGCAGTAACCAAAATGTGTCTCCTTTGTTCAGGTTGTTTGGTGGTAGCCTTAAATATCAGCACTGCCTCTGGGCAAATGTAAAGTGAGAAGAACATTGTGGTGATTCTGAAAAAGGAATCATGCCAATACCTGTAGTCACCACCGTATCACTATATACTTTTGCATCGTTTGCAGAAAGCCAGGAGAATGGGAGCCTTCCTTTTTTTTCTTGTTTAATTTCTTTTTTTTTAATTATATAATATAATAATCATTACAAAAAGATAAAAAACAACAAACCCAAAGACATTAATACAAAAAGAATATAACATACAGAAAATAAAAAACAGCCAAATAAAATGAATTACACTGAGATTACTACTATTCATAAAATTGATCTCACATGCTTAAATCAATACTTGTTAATTACCATATTTAGCATCATAACTACCATTTTTAGCATCATTAATAAACCCAAATTACTACCTGTTAAGTTGTTAATAAGCTATAGCAACACATATGTATTATTAGTTTATGTCTATTATATAATCATAAACTAGCTCTTATTTAATTTTTGTTATTTATAATATCTTAACATTATGCAGAGCAGATAATCTTACTTAAACTACCAATTTTATCTCTGGTCACATTTATATCTCAGATTGCATCTTCCCTCTCAACCCACATTTTGAGAAGAATATATATAATATCCATGTATCCTGAAGTTCTTTAGTTGGCCTTCTGTTCACAAAGTTTGTCAGTTTTACCATCACCACATAGTCTGCTCATTTACTCTTCCAGTCCTCTTTATCTGGCATTCATCTAATTTCCATTTTGCTGCTACTGTGACTCTAGCTGCTGTTGTCATATATTTAAACAATTCTTCTAGAGCTTTTGTGATGCCTGTTGGTATGATTCCCAGCACCATGTTTTCCGAATAGAGTTGCCAGGTCCCTCTTCGCCACTGGCGGGAGATTTTTGGGGCGGAGCCTGAGAAGAGTGGGGTTTGAGGAGGGGAGGGATTTCAGTGCCATAGAGTCCAATTGCTAAAGTGGCCATTTACTCCAGGTGAACTGATCTCTATTAGCTGGAGATCAGTTGTAATAGCAGGAGATCTCCAGCTGGTACCTGGAGGTTGTATAATCAATAAACAGCAGAAAGGCTATAATTGAAACAGTGATGATTTTATATGCAACAAAATGAATGTATTAATGAGTCTTAACACAATCATATACATATGTACATAACATAAAAACTAATAAATTTCCAGCAAGGTTCAAAGAAGATATCAGTCCTATAATAGTCCATATCAATTCGGCTCACTCATTGGTGTATATGCCGTCACCATTCAGTTGTAAAATCCAAACATAGTGATGATGTTCCACAATGTCCCTTCCAAATAAATCAGATAAGGGAACAGAACCCGCCAGAAAGATCCTACAGAGATCTGGTACTCTTCTGTTTCGAAATCCTTCTTCTTCAGGGTGCAGCACTAGCTGCCTAATAGCCTGCTCCATGTTGCTTGGGACCAAATCATCCTGGAGGTTGGCAACCCTATTTTTGAGTCCATTGGGAACTTAAATCTGGAGATTCTCTGCATTCCCACAAGTATTTTATCCAATACCAAGAGTGGGAGTATTCCTGACCTCCTCAGGCAGACCATGCGACATGGCCGGGGCTCAGAAGAGCAAAGCCGTTGTGGCGGAGCATAAGGGGAAAAACAGTGTTGCAGATATGAGTGTCCAAGGCCATGAAGGGCTTTGTATGTGACAGCTAATACTTTAAATTGAGCCCGGTAACTGATGGGCAGCCAGTGGAATGTCTGCTGAATGGCAGTAATATGCATCTTCCATCTAACTCCTGATAATAGCCGAGCTGTGCCATTCTGCACCAACCAGAGTTTCTGAATTGTTTGTTAGTTGAGCTTGCGGTTGTTAGTATGAATCACTTGATGAGGGTTGTTTATGGAAAACTTGACTGGTGAATGGTTAGATTATTTCATAGATTCTGCTGCTGAGAAAGAACATGGAATTTAAAAGGTATGATCACCCAATTCCCACATAAATATTTGGTAGTACTTGCAGGACTTCTTCACTCCCCTTTCCACCACCACCACCCCGCCAACTTTGCTTTATATGGCAACACTTGTAGTCATTCTCCAGCTTTCAGAAAGGGGTGGCGGGGAAATCAGCCCTCCATTACACTGGAGATGTTTGTTCATCATGTTCTCTGCTCCCTGTGAGTGTGAAAAATAAGTCTGTTGGAAAGCTCACTGCAGTGTAATTGACTCTATGGAGCAGCTGTCATAGGGGGGGTTTACTATAAGAAATCATATTAGCTTTCCTTTTAAACTTGCTGAAGGTAATAAGTCATCCTTGACATTCACAAGTCATTCAACAAAATGTCTCTTTTCCACCAACACAGTATGCCTGGCATGTAATTAATATCAGATTTGTAAAGCACTCAGACGCAGGCCATTTCAAAAGCAACCTGAAAAGCCAAAAGAAACAGGTTTACCTGCTTATTTTTATCTTCAGAAATTAATATGTGCTACAAACAGTGCTGTTTATGCTGAATTTTTCTTCCTCTGGAAATTTTGCTAGGAAAATGAGCAGTTCTATTAAGGAGATAATAAAAGCTGACCAACTGTAAAATGAGGGGAAATACTCAACCATCTCTATCCAAAGTTGCAACATGAGCAAGTTTCCTCATGACTTGAATGGAGAGAGTGGTTTTCTGTATTTGTAGGGAAGGTGCATGTCAGGAACGGTTCTGAACCACTGACAGGTTGAGGAACTCCAAATTCATTTTACAAACTGACAAAGAGGATATAGTTTTATTTTTAACAAATGCTAAGACCAGATATTTTCAGGGATGGCATGGAGATACTATCATGGGAAGATGCCATCACCGCATGCAATTACTGGCCTTGGCATGGGTCATATATATGGTTTGGTTACTCTGTTGTCCACATTGTAGAGCCAGGAGAGGCTTTGCCGTTAGGATTGCCAGCTCTGGATTGGGAAATACCTGGAGATTTTGGGGGTGGAGCCTGCAGAGGGTAGTGTTTGAAGAAAGGAAGGACTTCAGTGGGGTACAATTAGGGTTGCCAGGTCCCTCTTCACCACCAATAGGAGGTTTTTGGGGCTGTGCCTGAGGAGGGCGGGGTTTAGGGAGGGGAGGGACTTTAATGCCATAGAGTCCAATTGCCAAAGCGGCCATTTTCTCCAGGTGAATTGATCTCTATTGGCTGGAGATCAGTTGTAATAGCAGGAGATTTCCAGCTAGTACCTGGAGGTTGGCAACCCTAGGTATAATATCATAGAGTTCACCTTCCAAAGGGGCCATTTTCTCCAGGTGAACTGATCTCTGTTGCCAGGAGATCAGCTGTAATAGTGGGAGATCTCCAGCTATCTCCTGGAAGTTGGCAACTCTATTCACAGTGTTCTGGGCTGGCTTCCTGCTTAGAGCTATCTTCAGTCCCTTTCATAAGGGCTCTTTAAGCCACTTTGCCTTCTGAAGGCAAATGGTTTCTTTTTTATGGTTTCATATACCTTAAGCATTTTGTGCAGATTGTTCTTGATCATCAAATCAGCTGAGATGATACCTTGGATCAAAATAATATTGGAGGGAAATTCCCATTTTAACATGTCACTGAATTAACTGGGGAATTTTCTGTTAATCCTGTTTAGCTTTCAGTTTAGTCAGTCTGTTTTCTTCATTTCACTGTCCCTCCCAATTGGCTTCCATCTCTCATTATTCCCTGTGCTAAAATGCTACATTGCTCTTCCTTGCTTTGCAATCAACATACCTATTTCATAGCCACCTTGTTCCATTTATAACATTAGGTGGCTGCTGCTTATGTGAAGGTTGTGAAGACAGTGGAAACATTATCGTTCTGAGTCGAATTTGTCCCATTATAGTCTTGCCTCCTGGTTTATCCTCTTTTAGCAGTGTTATTTGAGTGGGAATATAGCCTTGTAACCTTCAAATTACTGCTGGGTGACTTCTGCAGAACAGGAATTATCAATGCATTAAATTTGAATTAGCTCGGAGAAATCATGCAGATGTATGCGCAGAACATTACAGCAAGCAATAGTGTCTCCAAGGCACAGCTGAATTGCTTTTATGCAGTTTTAAGGAATCACTTGAGCAACCCTTAAATTGCACACATGATGAAGCTGAACCAGCATCTTTACTATTTAAAAAAAATACCAGGCAGATGCAGCATTCAGAGTTGCCTTTCAGGGAAACCTGATCACAGAGTGACTGCTGCTGAGTGGGCTATTTAGACTCCAACCTGCCGTATTGGAAGGCGCTGGTGCATATGCGGCAGAAGTGTCACTTAGACTAATGATTATGAATTATGCAGAGGGTCACATCCTCTTAGTTACAAGTCATTTTCACAGTCTCCCTCCAGAGTGCCTAACCTAGTTCCATTTTTATCATTTAACTGGTACAATGAATGCTTTGAATAGATTCTCAAAACCGCATTTATTGTCATTTGATTCTGACCCCCTCCCCTTTTCACTTGCATTGGGAAAAGCAACAGAATGATTTTGAGAGAGCTGTCATGGCAGGTTAGAGGCTTCAGCATGGGCAAATGTAAACCAGCAGGAAACATCAGGGTACCTGGCCAGGAGAAGGGGCTGTTGCACATCTTCACATATATTTCAACCTCTTAAACTGCCATCGATGAATTTATGTCTTAAAATGTGAAACAAGGCCCACTTGCCTTTTAAAGTGTCTAAACAAGCATCTTATGAACTTCATGTTCCCTAATGGGGAATTAACCTGAATGCTTTAACTACCAAGCCCTTAAATTGAGATGTCAGCAGTATTGATAGCTCCATGCTTAGAAAGCATGCCTGATATGGGCAACTAATGTGCTTTATCCAATGTAAGCACTTTGGGAATGTCTGGAGGTGCCAATTATGTTGACAGGAATACATCGTGTTCCTGCTTGAAATCATGATCAACAAGCTATGTTTATCAAAGCCTTGTATGTAGGGAGGGGAAAGCACAGCAATAATTAAGACAGACAAAAGAACTGCAGAAGGCACTTGTATTGCCACAAGAAAAGGCTATGGAACAGTAGTTGAAAATCAGATAAGTAACATAATATACACTGTGGGGGGTTTTTCCTTACACTGTGGGGGGTAGGGTTCTTCCTAACAATATACATTTAAGGCTGAGTGTCAATGAGGAAAGAAACCATCACAAACAGCTCATTATGCTAAAGTGCTTATTTTCTAAAAGGTTGGTCCTTAACTTTAAAGCTCTAAATGTCTTAGGGCTGGGGTACTGAGAGCCAGCATGGTGTAGTGGTTAAGAGCGGTGGTTTGGAGCGGTGGAGTCTGATCTGGTGAACTGGATTTGTTTCCCCACTCCTCCACAAGAAGCCATTTGGGTGAACTTGGGCATTTTTGTTTGTTCAGGCTTTAAGCTCTTCAGATTTTTAAAACCCCTCTGGCTGTTTTTGTGTTTAATGCCGAGTTTTAATTTATAACTTCTATCGTCCTGTTTTATTATGTTGTTTTATAAGCCACCTCAGGCGGGGTCCCCCAGGAAAGATGGCATAAAATTCCTTAATTAAATAAATATTAAAAGACAAACAAAATCTTAGTAATGATCCTAGTAATGAAGATTTGGGAGCCTTCCTGAATCATCAGAATGTCACTAATATTAGCAGCTCTTCCACTTCCATGTTCCAGGTGCCAGTCTTTGATAACAACTTTGAGGAATATGTCCTTCTTGTAAGGAAGCTATAGTAGGATCCTGATTCCACACAAGAATTGTTCATTCCGAACCTTTCTGAAAAATCTTAACCTGGAGAAAGCCTTGGACAGCATCATTTCGCTTACTTCCCATAATCTCCTATCGCACATAGAAATTTACAAGGGGACTGGGCTGTTCTACATTTAATCAAAGATGGGATCTCGCTGACTCCACAACCCTTTCCCAGGGATAGTTCTCTGCCCAAGCTGCTGCTAGAGTCAGCAAAATGAGGACGGTTTGGATTTGCCACAGGAGTTTGGTTTATCCCACATTGCCTCTGGGCTTGCTCAAGTTTTCCAGTGTTGTGGAATGAGGCAACATGCACACTTTATTGGGGTGTCAAAATGCCTTGAACTCCTCCTCCCTATCCAGAAGTACCTGTAGTGTGGATGGCCTTATCTGAATTAAAAAATAATAGAGAAAGGGCTTGAGGTGCCAAGTGTGGATTTCTGGGATCACCGATAAGAATATAGTTGCAATGCTGCAGTGGATGGCATTTCAGTTCATGAGCATGGTCTTACAGGTGGCCTGGCAAGATTATTTCAAAGGATGGGTAATATGGGCTGTTACATATTTTTAGCATGAAAAACCAGAAAACCTTGTGGAAGAACCAGGAAAAGTCCAAGATTCTTTGACTGATTATTCAGTGAGGATGTACATGTAGTGGGAGGCCAGAGGAATGGCACACTGCATCTCTCTCTCTCTCTCTCTCGCTCTCTCTCTTTTAGAGGACAGCATTAAACAGGTGGCCATGACAGCTGGAGGCCAGTTTCAGACTGGGAACAAGGAAATTAAAGAGCTGCAGATGGGCAACACCAGACAGTCAGCAGGTGGAGAGGGAAATGGGAGGACAGTACATTTCAGACTTCAGTTGTCATTCATTAAACTTGGGGGATTGTTGCACAATATTTAAAAATATCAGCAAATCTTAACTTAAGAAACATTATTGAAGCTCTGCAATTATTTTAACCATTGCCCATAAGTATTGTATGCGGAACTCTTATAAACTGGAAGGCAACCAAAAGGAATTTTGAAAATCCACATGACAAGGCTGTATCTGAATGTATAAAAGAAGTTAAACTTCACTACATAGGATTGTGTTATTAGTGTGTAAAATCCCATTTGATTGGATGCTTCCTGCTGTAGAATGACGTTTTGCCCAGTCCTTAGTTGAAGCTCTCCATATTCAACCTTTGCTCCTAGTTATTCCACTTTCAAGGCTTCACTTGTAGTTTAACGTTCATGTATGAGGACGGACCAATCACCATAAGTGGCAGGTGGGCCCACCCCACAGTTCACCTCAGAATGAGGTTCAAACTGTTTAAGACAGCAAATGTTTGGTTTCCCTTGAGCTTGGTTCCCAGCTTCCCTCCCTCCTTGTTCTCTCCCTGTACTGGCAACTTGGATGTTGTACCGCATTAGGGTGCACTGCTGTGCTCCCAGAATGCATAAAGTCTAATGTCATTTCTGGATGCCTCAGATTGTGACTCTGACATGTCAGACTGGAAAGAAGGATAAGTGATTCTCACAGGAAATGAAGCTCTTTGCTCTGGCCTGCTGCCTGTTGCCGCCACTGTAGTATTGAAGCAAACAAGCTACAGAAGGGAGGCGAAGAGGGAATTCTGTTCTGTGCCTCCTAATTCAGAAAAGAATGGGTGGGTGAAACTTGCCTCTCTCTGAAGGCATTTTATGAGTTGTTCACATTTGTACTCCAAGTAGGGTGCCAACCTCCAGGTAATGTAACAAAAGTCCTGCTACTGATTGTATCCTGTTCGGGAACATTGTAACCTGTTGAATTTGTCTGTGCAACCATGTATTGGCGAATTATTATCCTAACTTAGGAATTAATGTAACTATTCTACATGGTTTGCCTTTTCTCATCCCCATGGGAGATTGATATTGTCAGCTCTAGAAGCTTCAACTGAAACAAGTGTACATATTAAAATTCTAACTAAACGGGACTGAGGAAGACTTGAAACGATCGTATCCCTTTTCCATTTCTTCTTCTTTGAAGACATGTACCTTGGATTGAATGTTACTGTATATTTACCTATACACTTGTGTGTTATATGTATGACTTTCATACTCATTACACTTTTGTTACATTGTTATAGCATTGCCTATTTTCTGTACTTTCTTTCTAATCTGAGATATCAGTACAGAGGTGTTAATTTTTGATTGCTCAACCTCCAGGTACAACTGATCTCCAGCTGATAGAGATCAGTTCGCCTGGAGAAAATGGCCGCTTTGGCAATTGGACTCTATGGCATTCAAGTCCCTCCCCTCCCCAAACCCTGCCCTCCTCAGGCTCTGCCCCCAAAACCTCCCGCCAATGGCAAAGAGGGACCTGGCAACCCTAAATCCAAGCCAAAAGAGTATTAACACTGAGAGTTTCCATGACTGTTCCACATTCTGAATGGGTTGAAGAGAGAACATGGAAACTCACAATGTGATAGTGTGCCCATCCACTTTCGAAACAGTTTGTTTGGGAAAAGAAAGTTACCAAGGAGAGGCAAAGGTTCATGGCACCTTTATGGCAACAATAAATGTACTCTGGTTCTTGAAATCATGGAATGGCTCATGACCATTTTAACTTCTGAGAAGGTATCAAGAGTTGATCTGGATTTTACAAGAAGCCACAAATACCAAGACATAAAACACAAGTAATTATGGTGGAAAACATATGATGCTATGATGGCTTGGAATGGGTATTACCAAAATTGAACCTCCACTGTGCATTAGAGCTAAAATAGAGATAACTAAAACAACACTACCATGTACTTTGCACTAGCCACGAAATAACAGCCTAAATGAAACTATCACCACCAGAGTTTCAAACTCAGATTATGAGGATGCTATACTTCAAAGGAGTTCCATATAAAAGTGGTCATTGAGAATGCATTTCTACAATCCCTTTTAATTTGAATGATAAAATGTCTTTGGCAAGGCACTAAAACAAATGAATACACAGAAGGACAGTCTTTAAGGCAGAGTCCAATCACTTTAGGATTTTCTATATACCGCTCAGCATGTCTTAGTATTTACACCATTCAGTCAAAAACTAAGTGTGAGTTTACAAGAAGAACATATATCTTTCCTTCAATCTAATTTTCTAACAATAATTTAAAATAGGTTATCCAGTCCCAATTGCATAAAACAGATCTTTTTAGTCAAAACATTTAATTTAACATTTCTTTAAGGAATGGCACAGTACAATATTTTGAATGTGTTCATGTGATACGAAGGGGACAGACCTACTAAAAAGTGATTAACAGTCTGAGGATTTTAGATACATTTGCTGCATTCAGAGGTGATGAACATGCCTTTGTTTATAAAAGCCACAGATGCAACTTGTTGCTGTATTTGCATACTCTCTCCCTACTTCCTCCTGTATGGAGTTCAATGGAAGGTTTCCTGGTTTTGGAAGCTTTGCATGAAACTCCAATTTGTAGGGTTGCCAGGTCCCTCTTCACCACCAACAGGAAGTTTTTGGGGCGGAGCTTGAGAAAGGAAGGGTTTGGGGGGAGGGCCTTCAATGCCATAGAATCCAATTGCCAAAGTGGCCATTTTCTCCAGGTGAACTGATCTCTATCAGCTGGAGATCAGTTGTAATAGCAGGAGATCTCCAGCTAGTACCTGGAGGTTGGCAACCCTACCATTTCACCATGAGGCATAAATGCAGCCCCCTGGGCAAAGTGGAACATGTTTCCTTTCTACAAATCATAGTCAGGATTCTAAACCACAGTTTAGGATCCCAGTTTGTGAAGAGGAACCAACTTCCAGTTTGCCAGCTATGCCCATTTGAACCCAACAGCTCATTGGAACCTGATTCAAGACTCCTGAAATCAGGGGAGGAAGGCAGTATGTGAGCAGCATTGCAACAAACCAAGCTGGTGTCTTTTTTGAACAGAGGCATGTTTGTGATGTCTGAATGAAGCCTTCATAAAGAAACTAATTAGAGGTCTCAATGTTCCTGTGTAACAAGGATAGCAGGATGAAATTGTACTTGCACATTCAGAGTGGATCAAAGTACTGCCTTCATGCTTTACTTAGAAACTGGATGGCTGTGCTCCATGAGTAATGCAAAATAACAAATGTCACAAGTTTGCTACAGTAAGGAGAGTTCAAGTGGAAGTGAAGAAGAATAAAATTATGCTCTATCAATATTGAGGTCCTCTTTAAAGTTACTGGTGAGAATGACTCCTTTTAATATCATGTATTTGATTGATAAAACTCTACTGGGTCCTGCACTATGCACCTTAGCTAACAGGCAATCAGCATTTACTTCTTTACTGATAATGGAGTCCATAACCTTAGGATTCTAATAACTTTTTCCATTTTAAACCACTGTTCCTTGCTGCAAAATCTACAAGATTACAAACTGGCATCAGCAAAACATCTAAAATTTTGCAATAAAATCCATACATTCTGTGATTAGAACCCCAGCCTCTGTTGTAATATGTCAAGGAATTTGAAGGCAGTGATTAAGCCTCTGACAATGATATACAGGGCTGCCTCCAGTAACAGAGGCAGAGCAGGCAAAATACACAGAGGCAGGGCAACTCTTACTACCATTGGCTGAGTTTAGGGTTGCCAGTTCTGGGTTGGGAAATACCTGGAGATTTTGGGGGTGGAGCCTGGGAGGGAGGGGTTTGGGGAGGGAAGGACCTCAGCAGGGTATAGTGTCATAGAGTTCACCCTCCAAAGCAGCCTTTTTCTCCTGGGGAACTGATCTGGTTTGTCTGGAAATTCATTGTAATAGCAGGAGATCTGAGCTGTCGTGATCTTAGAGAAAGGTAGGACAGGATAAAGGGGCTCAGAGAAACAAGGGTGGAAAAGTAGAAGCCAGCAGGCCAAGGGCAGCAGGAGGATCTACAGAGGGTGATTTTAGAAGAAGGCTGGCAAGAAGAAGAATAGGAGAATGAATTGTCCAGAAAGGGGATCCTGAGGGGGAAATGAGAGAAAGAATGGGCAGAAAAGAAGTGTACACATGACCTCAGGAAAGTTCATGTACTAATTTGGTCTAAATCTTTGGTTTGGGCTTTTGATTCTATTACTGAAGTAGTAGAAATTGGATTTTGCAGAGTTTGACTGAAATTGAAATCAAGGTTTGCATAAAGGAACTTAATGCTTCAGGAAAATCAAGGAGATGCATGCTTCTGGCAATTGTATATAGACTATGATTTTTCTGTCTCTACCAGTACCATCCTAAGCAGAATTCCACCCTTATACACTCATTGACTTCAATAGATTTAGAAGGATGTAACTGCTTAGGATGGCACTGCAAATTCTCAAAAACTTTTTTTACACCTGTATAAGCACACACAGACGCACTACTACCTTTCTTCAAGGAGCTCAGTAGTTATTTTCTCTTATACTAACATGTTACAATGGGAAATTTGGACTTCTTTGGGGGGCATCTTGGGGGCATTATCATAGCCATGTGACTGTGACTATTTACTGACTCTACATACAAGTAACAAAAAACTATGGTTATTTATGCATTTTTGGGAAAGGACACAAAGATTTCTGAAGACTGCCAAATAAGAATGAGTGAAATCTGGTGGTAGAATTCTATTTTTGCAGTTTTGTTGCCCAGTTGTAAAAAGCAGGTTTCCATTGAAAATCTGACTGCCAATGTGGATCTCAGTAGGGTCCAGCCACATATTTATATCATGAGTATACAGACTGTTGGCACAAAAGTTAGAAACACTGTAAGAATACAGATGGGTTTTCACCATGGTTTGAAATATGACTGGGCTGCAGATATCTACAAGAATAACTGCATTTGTATTCATTGTCTTGCAGGTACATTAACTGGCACCCTGACCTGGGTGGCTCAGGCTAGCCTGATCTTGTTATATCTCAGAAGCTAAGCAGGGTTGGCCCTGGTTACTATTGGATGGGAGACCGCCAAGTAGGGTTGCCAACCTCCAGGTGGTGGCTGGATATCTTCTGCTATTACAACTGATCTCCAGCCAATAGAGATCATTTCACCTGGAGAAAATGGCCGCTTTGGTAATTGGACTCTATGGCATTGAAGTCCCTCCCTTCTCCAAACCCTGCCCTCCTTAGACTCCACCCCCCAAATCTCCAGGTATTTCCCAACCTAGAGCCAGCAACCCTACCACCAGAGTCGCTATGCAGAGGCAGACAATAGTGAACCACTTCTGAATGTCTTGAGACCTGAAAACCTTATGGGGTCACCATAAGTCAGCTGCGATTTGACAGCATTTCCTACCACCACATTAACTGCCAACAAGGCGATTTTCACCAAATAATTAAAACTGCAAAACTGATCATAAATTTTGGAACAAATCAAGGAGCAAATCTCAGTTATTCCCACTGAATTTCAAACTGTTAGTAGAACATCCTTTTGGGGGAGGAAGAGGGTGTGGTAAAAAAAATCAAGTTAAAATATGGTAATTTTTACATTTCTGTAGTTTTCAGAAGGGGGGGGGGTTCCTGATTTATAACAGTAGATGTAATAGCCCAGATTGTAATAATCAAAAAGAGCGTACTG
This sequence comes from Euleptes europaea, assembly GCF_029931775.1. Lineage (NCBI taxonomy): Eukaryota > Metazoa > Chordata > Lepidosauria > Squamata > Sphaerodactylidae > Euleptes > Euleptes europaea. Next base: position 65,313,663 of record NC_079315.1, read on the forward strand.
TGTTAAGTAAACAGTTGCTTTTAAAGTAGTTTAAAAATAAATAGTAACCCCCAACATTATATCGCTTTCATTGTTCAAAATGCTTCACATAGATGATCTTGTAGTCCTTCCAAAGCCCTGCAAAGTAGTATATTGCAGACAGGGGACCAAGAAAGAGTTGCTTGGTGCACCCATCTGGGGAGTTTTTGGCAGAGGTGAAATTCAAACTGGGGTTCAGATTAAAGCTCAGTCTCTTAGCCCCTATGCTCCCAGTAGTTAAGCTCTGCAAAAAATGAAAGCAACATAGATACCAAGGCAGCTTCACACATTCATCAGAGTTCTCTGAGATATATTTCTATTGCTCTACAGCACAAGCCACCTTGAACCATGAGGAAAGGTGGGATATAAATGTTTGAATAAATAATAAAATACGCATTTACACATTGATGCAAATGCATTAATTGTACCTCGGTGGCTGATCTGGAATATGAACAGCTGTTTACAGTAGAGGCCATTAAGAGCAGAGAAATTAGAGCTAGACAGAATGTGCATAGCCTTTTTCTAGTCCACTCTTTCCCAGTTCCAAAGCCTGTCCCTGTGGATTTCAAATATAGCTTTGCCTGTGTAAAGATATGATTGAAAATCCAAGGAGGAAAGTCGCTGGTGAGGGCAATTTAGACAGGGAAACCATGAAGAGTGTGTGTGGGGGGGATCTCCACTCTCTCTGCACTCTCTTGCCTGTGTGGCTATAGTTGCCCATATTTCCATGTAATTTATAGTTTCTATGATCTTCAAATAATTGGTTGCTTTCAACTTCCCCAAGTCAATACAGGGCATCATCTGATGTTGACAATGGGGTCTTCTCCAGACTACACAGAGCCAGAAGGGACGTCAAGGGTAATCTAGTCCAACCTCTGAAAAAATGCAGGAAATCCACAGCTTCCTCCCCCCACCCACTCCCAAGTGACCTCTGCTCTATGCCCAGAGGAAGGCAAAAAACCAGGATCCCTGGCATTCTGGCCTGGAGGAAAGTTCCTTCCTGACCCCAAAGTGGCCAGGAATGAATATCATCATTATCATCATCATCAGGCAGTTTCTGTGTGTCGTTTGAAGTGCAGTGTCACTTTTGGCACAGAATTGAAAAAGCTGTCATCACACTGGGGTGTTATGATTGTCAACACTCTATCATCCCATGGAAACTCTATGGTAAAACAATAGAGTTTTAGGGGAATCCTAGAATGTTGCCCAGGGGCAATGACTTCACTTCTGATTTCATGCCAGAAGTGCTATCACACATGAAACTGACACATATTTCCCCTCCATCATTTCTTCTCACTGCCTTACTGAGAAGCCGGGGGAGGGGGGATGGGAATTGCCAGGCTCTGACTGAACAAGGTTCCTTGGAAGCATTAATAAGTATATTTCTGGCTAGCTTAAGGGCTCTTAAAATGTATGGGTGTTTTTTTTTTTTTCAATTTAACTTTGACTTTATCACCATGGGTGTTGCCCAATCTCTTGCCAGTTGTTGCCTGGGGGATTTTGAAATAGTGCCCCTGATTTAATGGTCACAGCTTAGAACCAATCAGTGGGTCAACACATCCAACAAGTGGCAGTAATATTAAACTTGTGCCTTTCTGCAACATGGATCAACACCTTACACACTTAACTAGCACTCCTCGTAACTGAGAAGAAATCAATGTCTCTTCCCAGCATGTCTCCTTTTGTAGTTCTCCTTTGATATATGGCCAGGATTCCAGGAATGGTCTGAATGGCTAACAAGCAGTTATGTACATTATCTCCCATGTTACCCAAAGGTAAACATCAACAGTGACAGGAGGAACTCAGGACAGACATTGTCTACAAATGACAAAGAAAAAGAAGCACTACAAATGACAAAGAAAAAGAAGCAGAAGCACTGCTCTGGCAGAAGAAATGCACAGGATCCTAAATAATAATATTAGCCTGAGGCCTGTAATGGAAGGAGGTAGCTCTAATCCACGCTAGCAGTATATGTGAGACAACAGGCTATGAAGCTTTTCCAGTTTCTGTGTTGCCTTTAGAAGCTCTTTAAGAGGCGGACAATGATAACAATCCTGCCAGTTCTGACACCAAACTAAGCAACAAAAATCTTTAGATATTGCTGCAAGATTAGCAGAAACTACTGTGGGAATTCTTTCCAGGCTTCCAGATTGTGCAACCCATTAAGCACACACAACCAACTCCAGCGAAACAAAAATAAGTACTACAGTTGTGAGCAAGGTTTGGAAATTCCCTTCCTTTTACAACATGCAGTTGTGAGGTAGCCTGGCCCCCTTTTGCCACCTAATTTGCTGGCTCATATATGTTTATTTGAGACAGAGATTCCCATTCAGATCAATCAGTATCAGTCCCCCAGAATAGATGCAGCTTCTCTTTCACCACCACTGTCTGTTACAATTGACGCAGGCCAATCCTCACTTTGGGCTGATCCAACTGTTTAAACAAATGTCAAAGCCACGATCGTACTTCAGAAATAAAAAAAAGGTCTTGCCGATGAAGTTGTTTTCTGGTACAACCCTATCCCCAAATGATAAATAGCACCTGCAAGATTTGTTTCGCATGTCAAGCACATATTGCTTCTAAATCAAATGCTGAAATGTGCCTTCTTTAGTCAAAAGTAAGCAGAATGCTGTAATTTATACTCTTTGCAAAGCACACTGCCGTGAAAATGAAGGAACTATTAAATTTTAATGCCTTTTGTGACTCCCTGAGAAGTGAATTGCTGGCCATATTTGATGCAGGGTAATATTTCTCACAGTGAAGGCACAGAATTCACTTTGCGTTTGCCAATATTGTAGGGGCTTATTTGGGGAAGAAAATAAAGGAGATGTAAGCTTTGGTTGTCTACTCATTCTGATAGTGTCGTTTCCCATCATTCCAACGTGGCTTCTACCATCATTGCACTTTCAGGATCAAATCTGTGGGCTGTTAAAAGCTATTGCCCATTTAGACTTCATGACATGCGTAGACATACACGGCAGAACTTCAGCCTCCTGTCCTCTCACCTCCACCCCCCCTCCCCTTTAGCTCTTAACAACTGGCTGTTGCTCTTCAAGCTGTCTTCCTGCAATACAGCGGCAAGCAAATATTCATTGGGGTGTCATCTCCATTTAAAGTCTCCCCCTGCATACCCATTCGTCTATGTTAAGTGAACAGCAGTATCCGCTCAAATTAAGCTGGCATGAAAACAGGCACTGTTTCAATTTCCAATGATTCAACTTTAGCTTCAGATAACAGGTGAAGATGTTTCATAACTGAGGCAATTATAGAGCTGTGAACACTTTCTGGCCGCCTGTATAATTGGAGGAATGGAATACTCTTGCTTCTAGGGCATGTGGAATGGCCAGGCCCCACGACCATCAGACAACATTTGTTATCTGCTAGACTGAACAGGCTGCTTGTCAGGGACAGATGCTTAGTATAGTGATTAGAACATAAAGCATTCAGAAAGGCTGAGTGGATTGAAGTCAGGGCACTTTGTCTAAATTTACTACAGACCTTCCCAGTCAGATAAAAACTAAACCATCCTTTGCTTGATTTGAATTGAAACCCTTAGACGTATGCATGTGTGCACATGTGCGTGTATCTGTATATGGATACAAATACACAAAGAGAAAGCATGCAGGCATATTACACAGAATGGCTCCCTCCCTCTCTGCTGCCGAATGCTCTGCTTAAATCAAATAGAAGATACACAGACTGTGGTTTTTCATATGAGACAATCTTGCGTTCAAAATGTCAGTTTACACAAAGCTACATCTTTTGAGAACATATTAAGCCAAGTAACTAAGCAATGTATATTAATTAAAACTTAAAGAGGTAGCCAAACTGGTGGAAATAAATTGCTCCCACTATTTTAAAAAACCCTTGTAGTTGGGATACATTACGCTTTAATCATAGATGCTCTTAGGTGGTTTCCTATTCCATTTCAGAGCATTATATTTCCATGTAATCTAATGGGAACTTCACTGTGTAATTGCTTACATGACGTTTTGCATCTGTAATACATGAATCATACTCGCCAGAAAAACAACTGAATATTTCCCAATGTGGGTCTTCATGTAGGTCATTTTGAATAATTTTTTTAAAAAAGTTTAGAGATTAAAGAACAGGACTTGAACTGAATTTTTATACAGTCTTGTTTCCAGAAATGTAGTCCTTAATGGTTTCTGATGTGCCTAAAGGCATGAATCTTAAACTATTTTTAAAAAGAGATGAGCTGAAGGGGGAAAGATTAAAAAGGTCTGGCTTTTATTGCAAAGACGTGTAAATTTCTATAGTGTGCATGAACACATTTGGAATGAATTGCTGCAGTGTTTTATGACACTCTTTGTCAAGCCCCAAATATATGGGACATGGTATTTCTGAAGTAATTGATTATCAGTCCTCTGCCTCCACAAATACATAAAGGCATATCACTTTCTGTAAACATTAGTTGTTTTTGCTTTGTTTTTAAAGACATTTATTAGTAGTTTCCAAATGCTACCACCTGTCAAGCAGAAAAGAATGCATTTTCCCCTTTGCACATCCAAGTAGCATATTTGTTTGTAGTCAGTTCCTTTTAGCACTCAGACTAAAGTAGATGTGGGGCTTCTATCTCATTCACATTAATATTTTAATTTTACAAGCTTATTTAGTTCATCTCCACAGCTTGCAATGCATCCTCATTTGCTGTTCTCCAAGTACAGTATATTTCCCTGGCAATTACTGCTGTTCCTTATCCTCGAAGCTTTTAAAGCGCTGCGTAATATTAGCCTATCTAGGCTAGTGAAAATGTCTTTACAGATTAGTGTAATGTTAATACTGTTGGCTCCCTGCTTTTGACCTGAAGTGGAATATATTGCACTGCTGGAGCAGATGGAATCAGAGTTTCATTGGGAAATGGAGATTGGTTGGCTGCCTGCCAACACTTCAGTGCTGGAGGCAGAATGAGCCGAGGCTGACAAGCCGCCTCTCCTCCACTGTTGGGAAAGGAGGGGGTGGAGGGAGGAGAGGGAGTTTATACTGAGCAAAAATATGCTTAAGAGTGCTCATCAGCAGATGTTTACACCACATTCTAAAAGTAATTGAATCTTTCCAGGCAAAAAGGGGGAAAAAAGAAAGAAAAGGAGTAGACCAACCTAGCTGAGCATTAGGAAAAGAATTGTAGTCACAGAAGGGGGGGGGAATCTTGAAGTCTGACATCTGTGTATCAGTCAGGATCATAGAAAGAGATTTCACACATCCTCCTTCCATCTCTACGAATACCTGTCTGCGCATCAATTAAATCTGAATGCCTAATGAAAATAAATATAAAGTGCCATGTAATTTCTGCAGTACAAAAGGGGGGGAATGGAAGAGGAGAAGCAATTATGGCATATAAATCTTGTTTGAGGTGCCGTAGGAAGTTCAGGCTCGCTATATTAATAATATCATGAACGTCAGCTTTCATTACTAAACTGGAAGAACCTTTCATTAAGCGTGCATTTAATATCACATCTCTGGATTTTGAGGCAATCATGGTTTTTTCCCCCTTTCTAAGTATTACATTTCCACATCAGTAGAACATATGTTGTTTTCTGCCTAAGTAGATGGGTAATGTAAGCTGTGATATGTAGGCTAATTTTCTTATCCCTTTTCTTTTTGGAAGGTATACTTACATACTTATAATATGTATATATATAAAACACACAGGGTACACTTACTGGTATCTACATTATATTCTTTTTTCCTGTGATCAAAACTACCATCTGGTAGTATAAAAGTACATTGTGAGTACAGTTTATATACATTGTGAAAACACACAGCCTTTGTATATATTTCAGAACATGTATCAGCACCCTTTTAATAAACCCATAAATTAGCTGTCGGAAGATGCCAAATGGATGTATAACTATATAACACAAACATAATTATATACAAGAGGGATTTAGTCTGGCACATTGCCACATGCGTATTTATACCACAGACATTACTGTGACCTTTTAATATCACATTGTTTGCAACCTCTTCTAGCAAATAATTGTTGAGAGGGTGGGAGGGGGGAGAAAGAAGAGCTCAGCAAGGTGAGTGCCTTTAGTATTCAAGGAGTCACTTATTTTATCCTTAGCATACAAATGCAGCAAGTTCGTGTCCTGTATGGAGAGGAAAAGGACATTTTAATCTGACTTTCTGAATGCTATACTGCATACCTTTAATCTGGGGCACCAAGAAAAGAAATGCACTAGGAAAGGTGGTTTGTTGTTCTTGAAAGACTGATAAAGATGCGATCACTTGCAATCCATTTAAAGCCTCCCTTGCTATCACCCTCTCTCATTTTATTTTTGTTACCTTGAACACTTACCTAAATCCTTTTCAATGCCAGCACTTTGTATCCTTTCCTACTGTGACTAGTGCTGTGTGTTTGCACCAGTGTGCTTCAACAGACACTCTTTCCCCCTTGTTTGACAAGAATCAGTGCCAGCACCTAATTAAGGATAAGCCACAGAGCTCTCTGCTCTCTCTTTCTCAACATCTGCATTTTGAGATTTCTGCCTAGTTGAGTATTTAATGGCACTGGCACAGTTTCACATTCAGCCTACGATAAGCAGCATAGAGCAGCATTTGCAGTAAGGTGTTTGTTATGAGAAAAGGTAGGGATGAAAATTCAGCTTATAAATGTCTGGTATGCAATATGGCATTCACAACCATGTATCGAGTAATATTGGATGCTCCCCATATGGATGAAAAAAATTGCAATAGGATGCCTAGGACTAAGATATATATTTCTGTAAATCTTAGTTACTCCAAGTTTGCCAAAAATATAAAAACTTACAAAAATATATAGGGGATAACCGCAGCAATAAAGATGAACAACAGTACATCCACAAACATCACAGGGAAAAAAACACACCTGAAACTCCACACATTGTCTCAGAGTACAGGAAATGCTTTCAGCCTGAAGCCACTATGGCCACCTGGCCATCAGGGGTCTTCTGTGGTAATTTTGGATTGCACTTTCAGCGCCAAGCCACCATTGCTTAATCAGCTGATGGACCCCACAAAACGCAAAGCCAGGTCCAGCAGGCAAGAGGACAGTGGGACTTCCCCTCCCCCACAGATCCCTCTTGTAAACATCCTATTAGCCAAACTGTGAAGTACTGGTTATCCAGATTTATTATGTACTCCCTGTGGAGAAATACCTTTTTACTTCAGAATTTGGGCTTGACCAAACCTCCACATTTAGTTTTAAAGATATTTTAGTTTTAAAGATATTTCTGTCTCCTAGCAGGAGGGGGAAAGTCAACTGATCCTAAGCATAATTCAACTACCAAACTTTGGCTTTGAAAATGCTAATGGCCATCCTGGCTGGGGACAATGAAATGGCTAGCTCACACCTTAGCTGGAATCTGGCTCCTAGAGGTTGACAGAGAGATTTGGGGGTGTGAGAGGCTAAACTGTATCTTCCTGGAGATTTCAGGAGAGGATTCGTTGACATGCAAGTGTGGGAAAACAAAAGAGATAGCATCTCTTGGCACAAGAAGGAGGATCCATTTTGCCGGGCCATTTCGTCTGATTCCATGTGACTGAAGAAGCTCTCACACCTGAGCTCCATCTTGATGGCACATGGAGCAGATGAAAGTCTGGCTGCCCGGACAAACACTTCAAGGTAATGGGAAGAACACTGTAAATTCTAAGCTAAAGAGCCTGACTTAGAATAAGACCTATGGGTATGTAGTGAGAAAAAAATGCATTGTAATTTGGGATCCAGGCTTTAGGGGGCAATTTTTTTAGTGTGATTGCTTATTTTCAGGTAGGACATTACCTGTTTGGTATTTAAATCTGTGTGGTTTTTTGGGTTGTGGAGTTCAAGGGAGTGTATATATGAGGGTCTGGGGCAGCTGTTCATAAAGATAATGGCACCAAATTTGCTTAGGACACAGTCTTTCTTCTAGTCTAAATACTCCCTAAGTTTTAAGCAGATTGAATGAAGTGGTTTTATTTTATGGACCCCAAAGTAAGTGACTCTCTGTGCAGCCTCTTTATGGATTGCTAAAACGGCGGTCAAGCGGCAGCCTAGGATCAGAGCTCAGCCATGGCATAAAAAAAACTCTGTCTGCATTAATTTCATTTGCCATCCTTCCTTTTTGTGGCCTGTTTCCTTTCACACAGTGAAACTGGCTTCCTTGCAGAACACCCCCCCCCATCTCTTCCTATTGGTCTGCCATTATTGGAGGCTTTTGAGGGAAGTACTGGAATGGCTGTTTTTCAACCAAATGACACCAAAATTGTAGCAGAGTGAGTGCTGCCTGCCCATATGAATGAGCCTCCTGGCTCATTCCTTGGGTCTTGGCACAATCCTTACCACAATGCAGGCTATGATGCCAGCTAGGTCTCTGTGGGACAAGGGTGGGAAAGAGCTATGGTGATGAAGCCGGCATTTGCTGAAAAAATCCAGAAACTGAATGATCATTTGAAAGCCAAATCCTGGTTTCACAAGCTAATCATATATGAAGCCATTGTTTCTCATTATATCTGAACTGAGATACTCTCGTGTATCATATCCATAGACCTCAGCACTAGATGCAGATCATCCTAACTATAAAGAACAGTCCACAAGTAACCTTGCACATACATGTTGAATAAAATGAGTCTAATCTGCTCATGTGGAGTGGGATACATCAAAATTACACAAACCTTGCAATAACAGTCCTTTTTTTGAAAGTTAATTCAGTACTCTGTAATTTTTTTCTCAAGGCATCACATAGTTCTATGTTGTAAAAGAAGTAAAATAGTAAATACAGAAAAGTAAAATAAATCTGAAATATAATGCTTGTAGACAGAACATTTCCTGACCAGGCCTGGCTGGTCTTTAACTATTCTTCCTCAATTATATAGACACATTTAGATCATAGACCTAGAGACTCTTCCAAAGGGTTAATCGTTCCGCGAAGTCTGAGAAAATTGGATTAACAAGGCTGATATCTGACCACCAGACAGGCAATTAAATAAGCAGTCTCTAGCATCCTTTTTATCTGATAGATAAGCATACATCTCTATATAAAGGTGGGGGGGGACACATGCACAAGCATACACACACACACATATTCTATAGTTGCTTTTGTTACTACATGGAAGACATAGTGATTGTAGGGTTTATTCAGTTTCTTCAGTAGTAACAGTCTGAAAGCAACAGAAAGGCATATCATTGATTAGATATACACAGAACTATACATCAGTTTGCTGCATGTGAATTGAAAGTGGAAGGGGGCATGCTGCTATGCTATCTGAGGAAAAATAGAACTGGGATAGATTAGAATAGAAGTAGTTCATTTATCTCCTAATTGATTCCCAATGAAGTCCTGCTTATTGATCTGTTGCTCTCAGTCTAATTAGTATCAGCTATTTTTCTCCTATTTTCACCATTCAACTAGGTGCAATCATAGTCTTTTCTTGCAGAAATATATTAGTAGTCTTTATGCATGTGTCATTTCTGCTAGAACTGTTCCGAAAGGAGCATATAGAACAATGTTGCTAATGAAATTGTAGAAATGGTTTGGTATGCTTCAAAAATACACTAAGCCAAGATTGGCATCTAGAAGGGTAAGGGAGCAATCCTAAGCAGGTCTACTCAGAAGTAAATTCCATTTTATTCAATGAGGTGGACTCCTGGAAAGTTATTTTTAATATTGCAGCTTTTAAAATGGCCGGAATTTTATTTTTTCTTAATTTCAGCTACCTCAGTTTCAGATGCATGTGATTCTTCTATAGAAGCATCAACAAAAGCCTTTCTTTAAATCTTGTTCATTAGTTTCCACTTTACACAAGGGTCTAGTTTATACATTGCATATACCACATTCCTGGGTGTTGATGTAGTATATGGCATTAGTACTGGCAACAAGTACTGATTGTTGTAAAAAAAAAGTTTTTAATTTCCATTTTGGCACACACCCCAGCACTCCAGAGGTTTCATATTCTATAAGTCATTGCTTACTTTCTAACTGAAGATGTAGAGAGTTTATCCAAAGCTAGAACTTTGAAGAACCACAGATATAAAGAAGACAGACAGAGTGCCAGCGTGGTGTAGTGGTTAAGAGCAGTGGAATCTAATCTGGAGAACCGGGTTTGATTCCCCACTCCTCCACATGAGCAGTGGACTCTAACCTGGAGAGCTGTGTTGGTTTCCCCACTCCTACACATGAAGCCAGCTGGGTGGCCTTGTACTAGTCACAGCTCTCTTAGAGCTCTCTCAGCCTCACCTACCTCACAAGGTGTCTGTTGTGGTGAGAGGAAGGGAAGGAGATTGTAAGCCAGTTTGATTCTCCTTAAAAGGTAGAGAAAATCGGCATATAAAAACCAGCTCTTCTTCTCTTCTTTCGGATGACTTGGCATCAGAATGTAACGATGGGGCAGATCCACAATGTTGCTGAAAACATCCTCCCCCTTAACCATAATGTAAATGTTCAAAGGGCCAAGAGTAAAAAAAAAAAGATTGTGTCAAATCACCACCGAATTTGTAATATGGATTCCTGAGGTGTACTGGAAGTATAGTAAAATTGTTAATGGGAAGAGGTTGCAAGATGTTGTGTGCAGGGAGGTTTCAGTATCCTTTGGGTGCTGCCTACACCACTTTAGATGCATTTGTGACAGACTTGCAATTGGAAAAATCCAGGGTGCTGCAATATTATGCAATTGAACCTGAGCAACTTTTAACTTGAAGGTTAGAAGGTGAGTATTTACAAATTTGGTTTCTCTTGTGCTTTCAGCCTAGTGATAGCGCCACCATTTTCCTGGAGTACAAGGAGGAGGAAGCACACCCAGATCTGGAAAGTTTTGAGACTACTGGCTTCTAATTCTTGGTGCTAACCTTGGCTTTGATTAGAAAAAACAAGACATCTCACCTACAGTAACCCAGCCAAGGAGCAGATTGCATGCTGAGATGTGAGTGTGGTAATTACTAGGTGCAGTCAATAACACCTCTCTTCAGAATGATTGCAAATCCAGTACAACCATGACCAGCACTAAATTGCTTCAGAACAATCAATAGGAATCTCCTGATTGCATTCCCCAGAGTATGCCTCAAATAGAAAGAGGAAAAAGTGCCCATTCAGACAAAAGGTCAATTTTACAAATAAATAAATAAGTGCAACCTAAATCTAATGCAAATTAGTTTTGGTCAATGACTAGATTTATTGTGAATGGTTGTGAGAATGAGGAAGGTCAGAATAAATCCTTACGATGGGGGGGGGGCGGATGGAAAGAAAAGGCTGTCAGTTAATGATAATGATTGACTGAAAAACCAGAGGGCTTATGTAGCATTATAGTGTTAATATGGAATGCAGTTCTGTGTAGGAGAAAAATGCAGAAAACATGTATAGAATAACACATACCACAACAATAATACATGTGTGTGTGTTTTTAAACTGGGAAAAGTACAGAAGAGGGCAAATAAGATGATAAAGGGGTTGGAGCACCTTTCCTACGAGGAAGGATAAAGTGTGACGGCCTCCAGCATAGACGACTTTAAAAGGCGGTTAGACGGATTCATGGAAGATAGGTCTATAAGTGACTACTAGCCATGATGACTAATGGTAACCTCCAAACTCGGAGGCAATTTTTTACTATTTGTAATGTAACAACATTTTGTTAATGAATCGCTTGTAACCCTCAAGTATTCATTCTGTTATTAGGCTGTTTCTTAACCTTCTTGTTTGCCTGATTTTGGGGGGTTGAAGTTTTTCCTCCCCTTTATGTTTTGGTTTTGCTGCTTGCATCTGGGGGATTTGTGCATACACTATTATGGCTTACAATGATTTGGGGAGATTCAGTTATTCTGATGAACAAATTGTTTCCTTGATTAACCAACCTTCCTTTTTAATTTTTCTACACCTTTAGATAATGGAAGCAGGTGGGATAAATTTTAAAAATCTAATCTTAGAAAAATGAAAATAGATACACATGCAGGGGCTCTAAGAGATTACTACAGAAAAAAAAATATCCCAAGGGGTTTGTGGATGACGAAGGCCCTGGGTATGTTTCCCTATAATGAGAAATTTAGAGAAAAATGGTTTGCTATCCTAAATCAGTGTTCAATGGATTTGATGGCTTTTCTAATTGAATCTGCTGTAGCAGAAAGCTCTAAATTAGAACAGGAAATACATCATATGAAGGAAAACATTCAAGTGGGTGTCACAGAGTTTATGGATAGGATGACCTCACTAGATAAGGAAATAAAAAAACAATTATTGGAACTGAGGGGGGTTAAATTTTAAAAGTTCCAAAGAGATTTAAAAGATTATGAGGAAAACAGAGTCTATGAATAGTCATCACATGGACACAACATTTCATGTAGGAAAACTGTTTCCTTTGATACAACCATAAGAATAAGACAGAATGACGATTTCTCTCACTTGCATATGACTAGACATATGCTAGTATTGGGAAAATACTTGGAAAACATTGTTATCTTCTATCAGGAATCCCTAAGTGTAAATCTCACCCATTGTTAGGGTTACCAACCTCCAGGTGGTGGCTGGAGATCTCCTGCTATTACAACTGATCTTGTAATCCGGACATCAGTTCCCCTGGAGGAAATGGCCTCTTTGGCAATTGGACTCCCTCACCTCTCCAAACCCTACCCTTCTCACTCTCTACCCCTAAAATATCCAGGTATTTCCCAACCCAGAGCTGGCAGCCCTACCCATTGTTTACCTATACACATGCCAAGAGATTCAGATTCATCTCAAATCAAAAGCTACTACATAAATCCATTTGTACTCTATAATTCCAAGGGTGTAATTTGCACTATACAATACCCTTGTATAGGACCACAAGATTGTTCAAAACACACAAAGGAGAGCATAGAAGCCGTATCAGACTGCAGAGTATCACACTTTGTGGCCTTGAACCATTCACATAAACAGCTTAGATTCATTAAGTAGTCTACAGATGATTAATCTGCAAATGCTTCTGAATAAGAGAGAGACTTTCTGGATTTCTACTAGGGCTGCCAACCTCCAGGTACTACTGGAGATCTCCTGCTATTACAACTGATAGAGATCAGTTCACCTGGAGAAAATGGCTGCTTTGACTCCTCAAGCTCCACCCCAAAAATCTCCAGGTATTTCCCAATCCGGAGCTGGCAACCCTAATTTATACATTGAATACTTTGATACCTTATGGTGTGAATGAGGAAATAGACTGGAAGGGTGTCATTGGAAAAATAGCTGAGTCATTCAGCAGGCTCTGAACATTGGCTTGCCAGAATGAGGGATGATGCAACTTCTGTACTGGTGTGACAGTCATTGTTCATGATTGCATCATCTTCCATCCTCTCACTGCCTAATATAAGTAGAAGAAGTAGTAGAAGAGTTGGTTTTTATACCCCAGTTTTCTCTACCTTTAAGTAGTCTCAAAGCAGCTTACAATTGCCTTCCCTTCCTCTCCCCACAACAGACACCTTGTGTGGTAGGTGGGGCTGAGAGAGTTTGGAGAGAACTGTGACTAGGCCAAGGTCACCCATCAGGCTTCATGTGGAGGAGTGGGGAAACCAACCCAGCTCACCAGATTAGAGTCCGCTGCTGATGTGGAGGAGTCGGGAATCAAACCAAGTTCTCCAGATTAGAGGCCACCAGTCTTAACCACGACACCACACTGGCATTCAATAGCAATGGGTATCGTTTGTTGTATCTTGCTTCTTGGATGTGAATATGCACGCTACAGAGCTATGGTTCATTCTAATCTTGCTTACTAAGGTAAATTTTCTAAAATGATTTTTTTCCTTAATTTTTTAATATGTTTTGTATGAATTAATTTTTATCATGATGTTTTAGATATTTGGACCAGGTATAACAACAATCTGAAAAAGGATTCTTGAAGGTCCTAACCTATCCCAGTAATGAAGGGGGGTTATCTAGTTAATGAACTAGTCCTACTTCTTATGTGTGTGTGAGTAATATAGATTAGCAATTTTGGAAATAACATTTTTAAATTTTATAAATGGCTCACACAATAATAAATCAACATGTTTTCCCCTTTGCCCCCATTTCTTCTTCTTTTTTCAGGTTTTAGAGCTTGGTCAGAAATACTGTATTTTGTATTTTAAATAATTTTACTTTATGGTGTGTGTTTTAACAATTCGTAACACTGAGGAAGACCTATTGGCTGAAGCGTTTGGTTTTGATGGCATTTTTTTACTATTTGTAATATATCAAAGTTTTGTTAATTTATCACATGTAACCTTTAAGTATTCATTCTATCATTAGGCTGTTAGTCAACCTTCTTGGTTACCTGGTTTTTCTGGGTTGAAGTTTTTCTTCCCCTTTCTGTTTTGCTTTAGCTACTCTGTGTGAGACAGGATGCAGGACTCATTGGTCACTGGTCTGGTCCAGCAGGGCTCTCATGTTCTTATTTTGTTACTTGAAATAAACGAGCACTTATGTAGAGTCATAAGAAATGACTACGTGTTTTTCACACTTTGCTGGAGGTCTTTCCTTGAACCAAATTCATATGGTAGGAAATTCTCTTTTGGTGAATCATTTCACATGTCATTCTTTATGGGGCCCAAAACTGAAGCATTCTAAGCCTGTAATTTCAAGGGTGTAATTTGCACTATGCAATACCCTTGTATATGACCACACGATTTTTAATTTTATAGGCCTAAGACTATTGACTTAGAAATAGAGTTGCCAGGCACAGCCTGACAACTGGCAGGAAATGTGGGAGACAAACACCTTCATTTGGGGGGGGGGGGGCATCAGTGTCCCTGGCACAATGATGTCACTTCTGGGCCATGCCAGAAGTGACATCATTGTGCTGCAGATGCTGATTGTGCTCCCCATTTCTCCCTGGAAATTTCTTCTGCCACACAGCTGAGCAGTGGCAGGCAATGGCAGCTGGGGTAGGAGATCTACCACCCCCAGTGGGAAGCTAGTAAGGCTACTTGGAAGGATGTGATTCTGTTCATGACAGCGCTACTGTTTTATTCCATTTTAAAAGGTAGGGGAATGAGGTTTTGAGAGATACAGAGCTTTCTAGTTAGTGTACTTATGAGCCACAGCCCTTCCTTTATTTATATATGGTATTAAAATCATTTCAACACAGCAGACAGCAGTTGGGCTGATAAACAGGCGTGCGGGTACCTTGCATTTCCAGTGCAATATACAAAGGCAGGACCCTGGAGAGGGGGCATATAAATTCTCTAAATAAATAAATAAGCTGGTGCAGGAGCACATGTGTGCATCAGAAGCCTAAGCATGTCTGTCATGCAAGTTTCCTTTTGTACATGATAGCAAAAGCACAATGATCAAGCGCACTGTGTGCTTTCTTTTGCCGCTGCTATCAATGGGAGTCCCCCATTTTTGTCTGCATGGCTGCATTATTGGATTGGGGACAGGGGCTGTACACATTGATTAGAAGGAATTATGACTCAAGCCAGACCAAGTAGCTAAGTATAACGGCCTCACTCAAGCACAGGTCTGTAGGAAGTGGTAATGTGATCAAGGCTTTAAATGCCCATTTCTGTTTTGTTTGGAATCATGCAGATAGCTAATCCCCTTCCTAATCTCTATTCTTTCTGTTCTTTTGCAGTGCTAATGGATATGTTTTTCAAACGCTGCTGGGATTTCTTGATAACATATATGCAGTTTAGCATAAATTGCTAATTTTCTCACTGCTCCCTTTTTTTCCTTGTGAATACAAATGCAGAATGCAGAGCAAGTAATCCTCACACATTATTGTCTTGTGGGTAACAACACTGTGGATGTTGCTATTTAGATTCTGCTAGAAGAAAATGTCCCCCCCTTTCCATGTTAATCTGTTTTACATTTGACACATCTTTTATAACAGATTTCTAATCTCAATATTTCAACAGGCACAAGATTAAAAAAATGTTTCCTGATGCATTAGTCATTTTCAGGTATTGAAAAATATCATTTAACTTAAGAGCTCTCTCTGTGTATATTATATATATATCCCTTTTACTTCTCTTTTCAGCAACAATAGTATGTCAAAGATCTGCATTATGTTGTGGTCTAAAGAGCACCACTCAAATAGCACAGAAAGACTGTTGTAACTAATAATTCCATCATGTTCAAATCAAATATGTATGTATGATGCAGCTACATTAGTGCCATGATGCCATGAACACTTTGGCTTGTCATGTCTAACCATTCTAAGAAAAGAAAATGAATTGTTATCGAATGCACTCATGAAAAATGGCAACACGTTGCTTTCCATTCTTCTCTTTCTCCCACATTAAGGATCTATTTGCACACCACTACAGTGAAGGGGAGCCACTGCCTGGATGAATCTTCCATGCTTCTCCAAAGGGCAACACTCAGATGATAAAGAACCATGCCAGTAGTACTACCCCCATAGTATCTGCATTCAAAACCTTCCTCATTCACTAGGTGAGAACAGGCCTGAAAAACATATAAACCAAATAAAAATAACTTGCCTTGATTTAGTGCCTTGTGACACATATTTTCCTAGCACAAGCCTGGCATCTTTCAAAATAGCACAATGTATTCAATTGACAATCCACCAGATAATTGTTGTAAGGAGATGTAAGTGGTGTCAATGGCACACTTCCTTTTATCATGAATGCAACATGCAGTTAGCACGTATCTCCTTACACTTATATCAGTGCCATGTAAGTCAACAGCCAAAGAAGTGGCTGAGCATTCACATGATAGTTTTTTGTGGTGTAATGGTCACAGTATTGAACTGAGACTCTGGAGACCCAGCTACAAAGACAGATAGACAGAAAACGAACTAAGCGCTTAGGGAAATTTATCGGGGAAAACTCACATACCAATAGCATAGACTGGATAGAGTGGGTGAGTGGCACATGAATACCCACAATTATCTTTCACTGCCTTAGTCATTTTGCTGCCATGAAGCCTCAGATGAAACCAAGTGGGTGTGTTTTTCAACAACAGCCACCCAAATAATATTAGCAGAAATACAAATCTAGTACAGAACCTAGATATGGAACCATCAGGGACAGGTAGATGTGCTGTGTATTGTATACAGACATGTCCAGATTTCATGATAATCCCCTTCCTGTTATGCATTTCTGCCCTGGCCACCAGCACTCCTCCATGACCAATTTTCCTGCACAACATGGAGCAAAATGGTATATTGTACCAGGGGGCAGATGCCAGCTGCACCTACAGTAATTTCACCAGTGCACCTGATTATTTTGCCTGCTTCTAGCTTCCTGGGTTTAAATCTGCACACAGTTATGACAGATGCTCAGGGGATGCAACATGTCTTGTGGTGGCTCATCACCTTCCTTCACTCATCTATAAAGGCAGGCTGCTAAACCAAGAACACTCCTTCAGACAGAAGAATACTAAAATAGCAGTCAGAATAGAAGAGGAGGAGGAGGAAGAAGAGTTGGCTTTTATACCCTGCTTTTTCTCTACCTTTAAGGAGTCTCAAGGCAGCTTACAATCACCTCTCCCACACACACATACAATAGACACCTTATGAGGTAGGTGAGGCTGAAAGAGTTCGGAGAACTGAGACTGGCCCAAGGTCACCCAGCAGGCTTCATGAGGAAGAGTGGGGAATCAAACCCGGCTCTCCAGATTAGAGTCCGCCTCCCTTAACAATTACAGTGAGATTTACCTTGTGCCTCCCAGTGGGACTATTGATGAGTGCTGCTTTTGGCTGTTAGAGGCCTGCAGGAGTATGGGGAGGGGTTACTAAGGAACTTGTTATCATCAGGCTATCAAATTTTGCAAATGCAGGTCTGAACATCCCTCGGCATCTCACCTAAATTCTCACTGCGAGTGAATGCCTTCTACTCCTGTTCCTAAACTGATTGAAGGTGGTGCTGAGAAGGAGCCAGGGTCAACAGTCTAGGATGTGAGCCAATTGCTGCTCTCAAAGCGTCCTGTAGGGTGGCATGCTCAATGTGTTGAACATTTTTCCCCACTCCAGAGGTAGACTCGGATTCCTGCTGATGCACCTGGGTACCTGCTCAGCTTTTTTTCTCCCCCCCTCCCCCAAAAAAGTCATTTGCTGAATCTTGGAGTCACCAACAAGACTCACTATTCCTTTTTGGGTCAAATAAGTTATCCTGGCATCCCCCCCCCCCCCGCACCATAGTACTGATCCCCCTTTGATATCTTCTCTTTCAGGGACGGGTGAAATATCGAGATCATAAATCAAGGCATCTAGAAAGACATATCAAGAGAATCTCAGCCCCCATCCCAAACCTCTCAAGATGCGAGCCTCTGTGCCCCTGCTATTCTTGCAGTGCCAGCTCGGGAATACTACCTGCCTTCCATGGGTGTCCACTGCCTCTACCTGCTTCTCGGGCAAGAATTTTAATTGCTTGTGAAACTGATTGACTTTCTCCTATCAGCCTGAAAGTTGGCAGAGAGGATCTCTTCACTGAAGGAGTACAGTTCCCCAAAATATCGTCCCAATTGGATGGAAATAAGATAACAGCCTAAGAGTATGCGTTTCTCACTGAAAATAACAGAAAAATGAAAACAAATAAATGTAATAATGAATTTAAAGTAACAACGTTAAAAAAATGAATTGAAACCAAATGACAAAAAGTCATCCCCTCAGTATATATTAGAAGGATATTCAGCCTAACACAGTAAACTGAGAGTTCAGGGCCTATTGCCATAAAACACAGACTGACCTAGTTCTTCCATCTGGCTTGTTGGTTTATCTGCCAGGTATGCTTAATATTTCAGCACTGTGCTTGATGCTTTGCCATATTATTCACCTGTTGCATTTTTAATCTTTCATTTTCCTGCTTGGCATTTACAACCATCTGACTTTAAAGGGAGCCTGTATAAGAGTCCGCTCTCTCTGCTCCATGTTATTTGCCCTATAGACTTGTTTTATTGTTGTCGACGAACCCCATTGGACCATTTCAATACACTTCAGTTGCACTGATCTTTGAAACCTGGAAGAATTAATGATTGGCTTGTAAATCCTTAATGTTTCTCTCCCTTTAGATCTCCCCATCTGCTATTATTTGGCAATTCAGGTACATGTTTTTTCCCCTCAAGTTCTCCCTGTCTGGACTGCACTTCCCTTTCTCTCCAACACCATCACCATGAGTTTGATGGCATTCATTGAAACTGATGCCTCTGATGAGCAGTCCCAGGATGTTTGCCAGTGTTCCATTTGGATTGGAAAGCTCATGCAAAATGGTATGCAAGGTCAGCTTGAAAGTCAGGGTCAGTTAAACATTTTTCTTTTTCACTATAGGTGTTTTCCCACTAGATGTATTTTATTCTATATAAATTTTAGCATCTCTTCTTAGCACAAATATGATAAACATGGAACACTATCCTAATTTTAAACTAAACACGGGATAACCTGTATTGCAGTTGCTATTAAAAGAATATGCTTAAGAGCTAATTTTATCAAAATAGTTTTACAGCCTCTGTCAGTGGGCCTCAACAGATAAAAAAATAAAATATGGTTATTTATTTACTATATTTATAATCCGTCTTTCTTACTGAGATTCAAAGCATATTGCACAGTATCAATTGATTCAATAAATAACACGAGACACCTAATAAGCAATATACTAGGACTAGTATTCTTGTAGCCAAAATAAATGAAAAGCCTCGATGGATGACTCAGGAAACTCTTAAAATAGAAGAGAAGCAAAAATACAAGGCGACAGAAACAGAATCAAAAGTCTAAATGTAGCATTCCAGCAACTCACATGTAGAGTAAAAGAGAACTGTTGTAATAGCCAGTGAAAAGAAGTAGAAGACAAAAAAAGAAGAGATTCAAAAAATCAAAGTGAAATTTAAAGCAGTTAGGCATGCTGAAAGATCCCCATGGAAATACATTAACTGAACAGGACAAAATAAAGAAAAGGTAGGAACAATACACCGGGGAACTATACACAAGAGATGAAAGGATGACAGATTCCTTCCAAGAAGAATCTTTTGAAGAAAAGAACCTAAAGTTTTAGAAAATGAAGTGAAAGCTGCACTGAGAGCACCTGGGAGATATGTATCACCAGGAGCAGATGGGATCTCAATAAAGCTATTCCAAGCCACAGAAACAGAGTCTATCAAAATCTTAAGAATATGCCAACAAATATGGGAAAAAAAACATGGCCCACGGTCTGGAAATGGTCGATTTACATTCCATTTCTAAAAAAGGGAGACATCAAAGATTATGGCAACAATCAGACCATCACATTAATTTCTCACATGAGTAAAACGATGCTCAAAATCTTACAACAAAGACTGTTACCATATATGGAATGAGAAATGCCTGATATTCAAGCTGGATTCAGAAACAGAAGAGGCAGTAGAGAACATATTGCAAATTTATGTTGGTTATTAGAGCATATGAGAGAATTTTAGAAGAAAATCCACTTGTGTTTCATAGATACAGCAAAGCTTTTGACTGTGTATCATGAAAAGTTATGACAGGTTTTAAAAGAAATGGGTGTGCAACAGCATCTGTTTTGATTTGCAATCTGTACTCCGGACAGGAGGCTACCGTTAGGTCAGAATATGGAGAAACAAAATAGTTTCCAGTTGGCAAAGGTGTCAGACAAGTATGTATTTTATCTCCCTATCTCTTCAATCTATATGCAGAATATATCATAAGGAAAACAGGATTAGTTTAGATGAAGGTGGAGTGAAAATTAGGGGGAGGAACATTAACAATTTGAGACAGGCCAATGATACCACATTACTGGCAGAAAATAGCAAAGACCTGAAATGACTACTGGTGAAAGTTAAAGCAGAAAGTGCCAAAGTACGACTACAGCTGAACATCAGTAAGACAAAAGTAATGAGTACTGGGGAAATTACTTGACTTTTAAGGTTGACAATGAGGAAATTGAAATTGTTCTAGACTTTCTATTCCTTGGCTCCATCATTAACCAAAAGGGAAACTGCAAGCAAGAAATCAGAAGGAGATTGAAACTAGGAAGGGCAGCCATGAAGGAGCTAGAAAAGACACTTAAGTCACTGGCAACCAAGATAAAATTAATTCATCATTTATCTTTTATCATTTAGATGTTATGAAACTGGACAATTGCAATTCTGTGTTCATCCAGAGATCAACTAATTGATCTAGTTTTAGGCATTATGTTACAGTTTGGCTACATTGACTTTCCACTTCTGAGCCTAATTCTCCAGATGCTGATTCTTACCTTTAAAATCTTGAGGAGACTGGAAATAGGGTACCAGTCTGAGTATTATGATCATGGAGGCACTCCTTCAAGTCACCCCTCCCCACCTTCAGAGGTGAGGTGGCTTTTTCTGTTGCAGTTAGTCACCTATGGAATTCCCTTCCCCTGGTGCCAAAGCTTTTTATCTAAGTTTGGGGGACTTCTCAGTTTTGGAGTTTGGATGGAGGTAGCCCTCTGACATTGTGTGATGTTAAGGTTCTTCTTCATTATTTTTGAAGAATTGTATTTTATTGGTGTTTTTTTTTAGACAGACAGAAGTTTTTAGTTTTGTGCTAAGACAATTTATTGGGGAGACCGTTCATAAATATTTTAAATAAATGTCAATACGTCATGATGTGGAAAATAGCCTGTTATCACTTAAAAGTGTAATTTTGATGAGGTGTAAGTGAAATTCTGATGAAAACTCCTAAGACATTGCTTTGCACAAAGAACTGTGCCAAGTTGGTTAGATCTTTCAAACATCATAGGCACCTTATTCTGCCACTGGTATGTGTCTCTTGTTTCAACAATTTGACACAAGGTGCTTAGACTGAATAATACCAAGTTTCAGTATGCCAAACAGCATTCAACAAGCTGTTGAAGGATGCTGGAGAATCCGTCTCCTACAAGGATCAGTCTGAGTGAAAATCCATCTGCCATTCTCTTTTGTCAGCTATCAACTACCCTCAGATTCTCTGCCAAAATAAGAGCTGTGTTGTTTTCTGCCAGTTGTTGCAAGTCTGTCAAACTATTTGTTGACCAAAAATCTTTGCAGTGTAACAGCTGTTGTATAGTTTATTTAAAATAAGATGGATTGGTGAGAGATGCCCTACCATAGAAAACAAGACAAAATGTATCCCATTTGGCTCCTCTAGCAGATTGCTAGTTTGACTTGTAGTCAGAATGTCTCCTGGCAGATGAAGACATAGTGTTTCTCCTGATTATCTGAAATGGTTTCAGCTGGTATCACTCAGCAAGAAATGGGTATGTGGAGAGATGCAAGTGACTAGCTAAACCTCCATTATATATTACAGCTGGGAGAAGCTAAAATTGGTACTGGCTGTATGAAGGGCTCTCCTTCAATGCAACTCATCTATCATTTATTTAACATCTGATGTTTATTATGCAAGCCACAGGTGTCCATCGAGTGTAGAAATTGTTCCCTTGTTAAATGTTCTTACAGATGCCTTTTTGGCTTGGTCACCCTTCCTATTTATTCACAATTTAACTGGTGATAACTACATTTTGTTTTGTTTTTTTTGGTTTTTTTGCTTTCCCAAGATTGTTTTTACAGGAATTTCAGATGTTTTCACAAGAGGTTTTTATGTTAGTTAGTAGTTCTTGAAAGTCACTGAAAGCAACTAAATCTGGAATATGTCTTCCAGTGGTATGACTCAAAACTTCAGGATTCAAAGTAATGTTAATACCTCTAAAAAGTGACATTCTTTACTAAACGTCTGTTTGCTCTTGGAAGTCTGGAACCTCCATGGTTTCCTGGCTGCAGCCGTTCCTTTAAAGACTATTATAGTATTTGCCAGTGAACACAGCTGTTGATGTTTTCATTTCACACCTTCTTTACTGGGGTTTATAATTGGGTAATAAAATTACTTAAGAGTTTTTATACGATGTTTCAGCCAGGAGACTTATAATAAACAAACATAGACTGGAATTAAAAATTTAAAATATATTTACTTGGAAGTTAAACCAAAACAGTGGGCGTTGTTGAATTTTTGCAATCTTTTGCATCTGAAGGGCACTTTAGATGGTGCTACGTATCGTTAAATATTAGACAGTAATAGTCCACAGTCCTCAGTTTGCGAGATCTGAGCAAGACTGTAAAGGATATGATGTTTTGGAGGACATTGATTCATAGGGTCACCATGGGTCGGAAGCGACTTGACAGCACTTAACACACACACACACACAATAGTCCACAGTAGTTGCCCAAGGGCACTGAAATATCGCATCCATGTTTTTTTCTAATACAACCACTGCCATTTCAGATAAACAGGGCTGAGGAACATCCCAAAGTTTGTAATTTGGAATAAAGCACCTGTTCTTAGTACATTTTGAAACAAAGGGGAAGCTTTAGCTGAAGAAAACATTCCATTCCTCCAGACCAACTTTCAGTTTACCACTTATTTTCTATTTGTGTTGGGGATGATTTGTCATTCTATTTAAATGCTGGTGATAAATAAGTTTGGGTGGGGGGACTTCAATTGATTTCTTAGAGCTCTATACCAATTTGCTTCACCACAGAGACATTTTCAAAAATGAAATTACAGAGCAATTTAAGAGGGGCATGAAAAATCAAGCTACATGCCCTTGTTCTTGTCATAAACCTAGTGATGTGTATGAACATCGATTAAATCAAGGAATCCTGAGTTTTACATTTGTATCAAAGTACAGGTTGAGCATCCCTTACCCGAAAATCCAAACAAAATGGTCCAAAATCTGAAAGTTTTTGAGCTGACATGACACCACACCAAAAGGCAAGCATTAATCACATTACTCACAGGCATTACTTACAAGCCTCCTGTGTCTGCCATGCCCTGCCCGCCTCAGCAGCAGCCTCATATGTTTGGTTGTAGCCATGTCATCCTGCCCCTAAAAGGCATGGCCTGGAAGCTTCACTCTCTGCCTCAGGCTCAGCAGCTGCCAAAATTTGGTGGTAGCAGTGTCTTCCCACCCCTAAAAGATGCAGGCTGGAAGCTCTCGTGGCACTTCCCTCTCTGCCTCAGGCTAGGGTGCAGATCTAGGCAGGAGAGAACTGAATATGCAAATATTCCATAATCTGAAAAAACCCAAAATACGAAACACTTCTGGTCCCAAGCATTTTGGATAAGGGATCATAGAATCATAGAGTTAGAAGGGACCACCAGGGCCATCAAGTCCAACCCCCTGCACAATGCAGGAAATTCACTACTACCTTCCCGCTCCACACCCCCAGTGACCAGAAGATGGCCAAGATGCCCTCCCTTTCATCATCTGCCTAAGGTCACAGAATCAGCATTGCTGACAGATGGCTATCTAACCTCTTCTTAAAAACCTCCAGGGAAGGAGAGCTTACCACCTCCCGAGGAAGCCTGTTCCACTGAGGAACCGCTCTGTTAGAAAATTCTTCCTAATGTCTAGACGGAAACTCTTTTGATTTAATTTCAACCCTGTACTCAACCCTAATACTCTACCTGTATACTTACTGTACCACTTTGTCAAATGACACTTCTAGTTTCTTTATAAAAATTTAGCCCTTTCCTTTTATCCCTTAGAAGCTCCTTGATCAATTGATCTTGAGCAGCATATATCTAGTGTTGGAGGGATATAAGGACTGAAACAAATCTTGCCACTGACAATGTAGCCTTGGGGTCCCTATCGCTTAGTAAAAAAGGCATTATGTCAGTCACAGAGGCATTGGATTTGTATGTTAAAAGGGGAAAAATATAGTGCAATCGAAGTTCCTCGTAAAAGTGGCATTCCAAAAGGGCATGGGCTAATGAGTCAATAGAGCCAGAAGAGCAAGGGCAGATCCTGTCTGAGTATGGTATATTCAGAATTCTGCCCTGCATTACCATAGAAGGGTTAGCATTCAATATAGCCAAGCAAAAAGTTTTACAAAGACGAGGAGTTGTCAGATAATATGTATAGGCAGGCAAACCACGTGGAGGGGGTATTCCGAAGAACGGGGATGAACAGACGCGACGAGCACGAAAAGTAGTGCTGTTATAATCGAGCTCTTTAATGCACTTTTTAATTTTGGGAGCACCTCATTCACCACTGCAGATGCATGAGTCAGCATAGAATGCCTAATCAATCTGAGATTACACCTGGTAGACAATGCTCCCATCTTGTAAGGAAAGAAAGAAAACAAACTATGCTTAATAGGCCAGCATTCTTTACAGAGGGAATATGGGGGAAATGAGACATGTCAACCTAAACTCCTCGCCATGTAATATTCTTCCGCATTATTTCCAATACAACACCCTCAAGAGCTTCAGCACCTCCTGACAGTGCAGCTGGACAAAATCACCACCCAGCTTGGGAAGACTGCCTTGCAGGATCAACCAGTCCACTCAGGGCAAGCTTCATGGCTCCAGCTCCTGCTCCCCAAGCTCAGCCAGCCCCAGGGCCCAAAATCCCTGCAAAGGCAACCTGACTGTAGAGAGCAGGACACCCAGAAGCAAAGAAGATCTTCACTTCTTCCTAGGATTATTCAACTTCTATTTCATCTTCTTGAAAAATAAAGCCACCATAGCAGGACACTTTCATCGATTTCTGGAAAAAAGAGTTCAGTGAACTCTTCAACATGGTGAAGTCTTTTTAAAAGATAATGATCACTACCTTTGTTCACTACAGCAATCAGAGGCAACTCCCTATTCTGGAGCAATTTGCAGACATACACTGTCTGATAGTACTAGTTATCCCCCCAGCCCCCCAAGGCATCAGTATTCTTCTTTGAAGTAAGCAAGAAGCGTTCATTTTGTGTTACTGTTTCATGGTAAGAGCTTTTTAATTGTTGAGGCATTGTTCTCAAAATGGTTTGAAACAACCTATAATCAACTTAGGTTTTTTTTGTTTTGTTTTTTTCAATTTACAGAGTGCCTGATGATCATTGCAGAAAATGGTGGTATGCTCTTCTTCAGAGAATACCAGAACTTCACCAGCAACATCTTCATTTGAGGTATCACCATTATCCCTTGCAGAGCCCAAGCTGAGTAATGATACAGACTACAGAATAGGATTGTTACCAAAGACTGTGGTGACATTTCTGTTTGTTTGACTTGTCACTCCTTCCTCTGACAGTATGTAACCCAACTAACCTTCTTATAGGTCCATTTCTAGACATGCCTGGACTTTGTCAACCCTACTCTTATAAGAGATTTGAATCTCAAAAAAGAGCAACAGCAGGACTGACCTTTGGCATCTACCTCTCTGTGCTCATTTCCTCAACAACAACCCAAGAATGTCAAAAGCTAAGAGTTCCCACAACTATCAAATGGTCTGGAGTAAGACTGAACGTGATCTCCAAACTTGGACCAAGCGGAAGGTTTCTTGGTTGGGCAGAATAGCCATAGTTAAAATGAACATACTTCCAAGATTCAACTTCTTATTTCAAACGATTCCCATTAAAATCTCAGATAAGACCTTAAAATCCTGGCAACAAAAAATCAACAGTTTTGTATGGGACAAAAAACGTCCCCGAATAAAATTTAAAATTATGACTGATGAAAAGAAAAGAGGGGGCATGTCACTTCCGAATCTAATAATATACCATCAAGCGGCAACCTTGGTATGGCTTAAAGATTGGATCATGAAGGCCAACGATAGGACTACTAAACTAGAGCTGGCAAATTTACAAGGTGGAGCGCATTATTTACTCTGGGGGGAAAATTGGAGGAAAAATTTAGAAGGAATGGGAGGCCATCCAACTGTAGAAAATATGGTGGCAGTTTGGCGGAAAATGAAATCAAGATTAAGTTTTGAGGGGTCAGTACTGATGGCACCCTTCAACGCTTATGGTTCCGTAACAGACAGGGAAAAATATGAGACAATACAGTATCAGGATTTGGTAAAAACAGATGGCACTCTCAAGTCACTATTAGAGATACAAGTTACCTACCCGCAGATGCCCTGGCTAACATACCACCAATTAACTTCAAGATTTAAAGAAGACTGCTGGACCCGGGGAGTATTAAAAGGAAAAACAGAGTTTGAACAGATGATAAGTAAGCCAACAGAACATCTACTAGGTAAAATATATAAGCTATTGCTGACATACGACACAGAAGATGAACAAATAAAGTCATGTCAAATCAAATGGATGGAAAATTTTAATGAGATTATAACAACAGACAAGTGAGAACAGCTATTTCGTAGAAATCTCAAATTCACCTGCTGCCAAGGAATTCAAGAAAACTGGTTGAAAATGCTACATAGGTGGTATATCACGCCGAGTGATATCCAGAACATGAATAGTTCGACATCTGGTTTGTGCTGGAAGTGCCGTAAAGCTAGAGGCACCTTTTATCACTGTTGGTGGACATGTACATCAGTCCAAAGGTTTTGGAAGAAAATACATAAGAATATATAAGTTATCATCGGTCAATCTATAATATATGATCCTAAACTATTCCTTTTGAGTAAAACACCAGACGAATACAGTAAAGACCAACAGGACATACTAAAATACCTAATCACTGCGGCAAGAACAGTTTTAGCATCACTGTGGAAAACAGATAAAATACCAAAAATTGAAACTTGGATAGATAAAGCTTATGAATATATAACAATGGCACACCTAACAGAAATATTACAAAAAGATATTCAAAGACCAAATACAGACAAATGGAATTCCTTCTATAAATATATCAAAATTAAAAAATAACAACAAAATCTTAGGAGTTATATCAAAACTAAAATGGACGATCAAATGTATTATGTTAATAAATGATTGCAATATTGAACCTTATAAGGGGGTAGAACTATGCGTTCTTTTTTTTTAATGTTAAATATTGTTTAACCGATGGTCTTCCCTTTCCCTTTTTTTTCCCTGTAACCCTTTTCAATACTGAAAACTAATAAAAATATTTATATTTATAAAAAAGCTAAGAGTTCCATCATGGGTTCCCTTTTTAATTGTAGGAGTCACATAACCAGTGTCATACAAAGTACAGAACATCGACTGACAGTTTTGGAGATGTTATATCAACAAATTGCCTGCCTATAGTGACCCTTTGCTTGAAGGGATTCCAAACTCTAGTCCTCAATCACGCAACATAGTCTTATCTGAAACGCCCAGCCTGTTTCCAGAAGCTCAGACTCTGCTCCTCTATTTTCAGGGAATAATAGCACCATTGGCCCACTAGACGGACAGCTGGAGACATCAGCTCTTGGGTCACCTGCTGAATTATATCCTGTTGAAATATGATTACAAAAGCAAAAATGTCCCCAAAGGATGGCTGATTATTCTATCCCTCAGTAGTGTTCTCACAACACAATAAGAAGAAAATAGGAATGACTTGTCAGGCTACAACTCAAAAGACAGAGTGGAATGACATGCCTTTTTGATCAGTATTTCCTAATCACTATACTTACAGTACAATTCTCAAGATGCTTTCCTAGAAGAAGGCCCGAATGAATAGCATGGCATTTACTTCTGAGCAGACCTACTCAGACATACTGATTAATAAAGACAAAATATGCCTTTTCACGTTCAGATATAGTTTGCCAAAATGTATCTAGGAAACAGTGATATCCCAAAGGTTATGCTGAGCTTCTAAATTTGCATTATTTTAGTTATTAAAATATAGTGAATGTTTTAGCATGGCTATTTTATCTCTCTAGTTCCAAGAAACAACAAGTTCTGATAAATCTATTCTATCTTGCAGCATTTAAATACCACTGAAAAGTTGCCAGTCTGTTATATTTTAGCAGTGAGAGGGTATAGAAGTGAAGATAGTGATGGGCAAAATGGGGAAAGCCTTTAGGGACATTAAACCAATCTAGAACAATATGGAAGCAATCAAGAGTCACTCAATGGACCAAAGAAGTTATTATAAAATGAAAACACAGAGTACAGCAAGGGTTGGATTGTACTGGGTGCAATCTGTTTAGATGACAGACCATAAGATTTCAAGAGGTGGTATTTTCAGAAGGTATCCATGTTAGTATGCAGTAGAACAGCGAGATTCGAGCTGAGTAGAGACCAACAAGATTTTGGGGGTATAACCTTCCAAGAGTCAAAGCTCCCTTCATCAGATCCAACAAAGGGAGCTTCAGTTTATACCCTGGAAATCTTGTTGGTCTCTAAGGTGCTACTGGACCCAATCAAGAGGCGATATTAAATGCTGGTTGAATTTAGATAGCCTAAAATAAAAAAAAACTTGTTTACTCTGCTTCTATTTAGATAGACACACTCACGACACAGCTTTGAGATATTGATATCACAAACATGCCTGAAAATGTGACAGCTACTGCCTCATGGCATTCTAGACAGGTCAATTTATTTGCTTAGATTCCAAAGAAGTGTTGGACAGATAAATATTAGACTTACCATCTAAAGTCCCTTGCAAGAATAGTTATTTACTACCTCTGACTTTATTTTTTTCAGTTGTTCTTGTCATTCTTAAAACTCATATGTATTTTTGAACTGGACAATCTTTTTGATATTCTCTTTTTTGTATTTTTTTAAATTGCTATTTTTGTATGTTTTAATTATTTCCCCACAATCCTTGAATCCTGGTAAGCTAAAAAAAATCTGCACAGATAATCACAGCCACAGTATGAAAACAAGATCTTTATATAGCCTCTGGGAAGTTTTCTTGCACAAGCCCTGATAAAATTTATCAGAACTGTTTAAGGACACAGTAGCACATGTTTGTTGTGCAGGTCCCATTCATTTAAGGGGAACTTCTAGAAAAGGACTTCAGAACTGAAAGAAAACACCCTCATCTGTCTATTATTTAGATTTATTTCCTGTTATAAGAGATAAGGGTTGTGTCATGCCTATATCTCATTTTGGACAACAGACTATGCCAAGTAGGTAAAGGTTGTGAAATACAGACTGGCCATGACATATACCTAGTTTCTACTCTGTAAGTCTTGATATGGGAAGGAAGGCAGCATAGTATAGACCAATCTTGTCAGATCTTGGAAGATAAGTAGGGTTGGTACTTAGAGGGGAGACCACCAAAAAAGACTTTGCAGAGGAAGGCAATGGTGCTTCTCAACATTCCAGAAAATCATAGTAACAACCCGAAACAGCAATTTTCATGTATATTTTTGACTTAGGAATTCTGGAATGCAGATCTGCCTAGTTTAGTGAAGCTGGCTACATCATATGCTTTTCAACCATATCATGGGAGCTCAAAGGGCCAAGGGAAGGTTTTGGGTGACACTTAAGCTATCAGGTTAAATATATTTACTGAACTGTCCTTGTACCTATAATTATCTTTAAAAAGCTATTTTGAATTTTTACCCAAGATCAGATCTTCTCTCCCTTCCCCATGACTGCTAAATTATAGGTAGTCATTTGGTTCAAATTCAATTGATGCAGAGTTTTTAGACTAAGAAGGCAGGCAGAGTAGATGCAAATTAAACTATATTAGGCAGGGGGGAAACAATAACAAGGATTACTAAGAACAATGTTTCTCTGTAAATTGCATGTGACGTGTTGGGAGCTGTCATACTACAGCCAAGATTCTGTGGAGCAGCTGTCAGCACAGTAATACACTCATGAAATGTTTCCAATGATTTATTCTTGCTCCTTCAATGAGTTCCTCCATATCACACAAAGGGCAAAAACGAATGGTAGCTTTATCCTCCTTTAATCCCTGTTTTAGCCAGGATCGAAGGCGAAACGCATGTGTTCGATCCAGGGTGAATCCTGGCTGAAACAGGGATTAAAGGAGGATAAAGTGACCATGCGTTTTCACCCAAAGAGTGTCTTAAACTCAGACAAGGTGTGGGTTTGGACAGTATCAAGTATCTTTGGTAAATGAAATGCTGGTATTTCTAGGAGATCTAACAGTGCAAATAAGCACTGCAGGATAAAATTGCAAACACAGAGTCTCTCTTTTATTAAGTTTATATAAGCATTTGTCACCAAGTGGTTTCATTATTGTATTTATAATTTTTACCTGTGAATGCCCCTTAGACATTCACTGATTTGTAAGTGTGACATATGCTGAGCATGTCAACCACCCAAAAAAGGCATAGCACAATTCTTGTAGTGAATTTGGAATAATATTAAACTCTGCCTTGAAAGTTAAACCTGGCCACAACAGCAGAACTAGGATTGCACACCTTCTAGAGATTTGAGGGGTAGAGCATGGGGAGGGAAGAAACCTCAACAGGGTGTAATGCCATAGAGTACACCCTTCAACAGCCATTTTCTCTAGGGGAACTGATCTCTGTAGGTCTGAAGATCAGTTGTAATTCTGCAAGATTTCCAGACTCTACCCTAGGAAAGTATCAGAGATCAGCATGATTGGGCACCTGCTGAGAATCATAGAGTTGGAAGGGACCACCAGAGTCATCTAGTCCAACCCCCTGCACAATGCAGGAAATTCACAACTACCTCCCCCACACACACACAGTTACCCCATGCCCAGAAGATGGCCAAGATGCCCTCCCTCTCATGAACTGCCTAAGGTCCATAGCCTAAAGACCCATAGCCTGGCAGAGGGGATGATCCCCAACTAGAGACATTGTTTTGATCTTCCATTTCCCCATGGGAGAAATGCCTGGCAACAATGGAAGAAGCCACACACCAGATATCCATGCTTCCATTTAGTCCAGAGGTACCTGCAATGATGCAGTGACTCTTGCTCCTTTTAGACCAGCTGGCACATAAAAAGCTAAAAAGAATGTGAGAAAGTTATACTTCATTCCCTCCAGTTTGATTATAACAGAAAAGAAGGGAGCCATGTTAGGGGAAAGGTACTTGCAGCTTGGGAGGAAGGGATGTGACACGGGGTATGTTCAGGGTACTGCTACCATTTGAAATTTCATTTCCATTTTCCCAAAGATACCTTGGGAGATATTAATATAGTGTGGTAACTAATATAACCAAGTGCTGGATATAGGGGCTGATAAAAGAAAATGCTTTAATAATATTTGAATAATACAAATAATACAATAATTCTACTGAAAATATACAAAGCCAAGAAAAATAACATGAGACAAATGGCTCTATTACCTCTGTGTTCCCATGTATACCCTGTTTATATATAGTAACCCCTTTTTCAATTATATTGTATTGACCAAACACACTCAGCCTTTCCCAGGGCTATTTTCTTAGCATGGACTTCCTTCACTGTCTTCTCTTAAACCTTCTCTTTTTACAACTACTAGTGACTGACTCTGAAAGATTCTAGCAGGCTCCAAGTCTCCTAAGCCTCAGAAATTTTCAACTTCCACCAATGTAGCCACAGTTTCCTAATCTGACCTATTACAGGCAAGCCAAGCAGTGACCATCATTCTTCACTTCTACCCCCTTCTTTTGAACTCACTTTCTGATAGGGGGTTGGGGGTGAAGGGTGGGAATTTATAGGTAGCAAACTGAGGCCTAGGCCCGTGTTGCCAGTGACATGACAACGTCACTTCCGGTGTGCACCAGAAGTGACAGCATCACATCATCACGACATGGGGGCACTCTAGTATTTGGGCAAAAACTCTATGGTAGCAGCCATTTTTACCATGGAGTTTTTGATCAAATACCATAGCATCCGCATGTTGCCAGTGACATGTTGACATCACTTCTGGTGAGAGCCAGAAGTGACATCGATGCTGCACCAGCAACGGACACCTAGACCTCAGTTTGCTGCTGCTAAGTCCCCCCCCCCCCGCTGGCCTGCTGAATTGCACTGGGGGAAGGGGTCCCCAGCGGGGGATCCCCTGCCCCCAGCGCAGGTCTGGCAACCCTAATCTCTTAACTCAATTTTTCCTATTCCTTTTTAATTTTACTGTTTGTTGTTTAATCAAAGCCCTCAAATTGCACAGGTAATAGCATCAAAAGGTGGGTGGAAAATGTGGCCATGTTTGGAGAAAAGAGTTGTGGTAAAGAAAGAGCCAATTCAGCTTCAAGTTTGTACTTAATTCTTCTGTACATTTTAATTCTTCGAGAAAGCATTTTTTAAATCAATCTAGGCATAAATTTCCTTTCAGCAGGTCAATTTTCCATAAAAGTACAGGGAGTAATTGTCATGTTAGTCTAATACTATGTGAAACATTTGATAGATGGAAATGATATATTTGGTTTACATCAATGTGCCATTGAAAATATAAATAAAATAAATATCATGATTAATAAACATATTTGGTTTCATACAAGCAGCCCTTTTAAACACATATAACATGAATTTATGTTCCTATAGCCACCGTTTATACTTCTGAAATAAATCTAAACTGAGAATGGAACCACAAATGCTCCCAGTAATTCTAACAAAACTAAACAAAATGCAAGTAACTAATTTATAACGGCAGTACAAAGCATGATGTTTGCTTCTCGGCTGCTTTTCATCATTTTATCTTGTAAATATTCATAAAGTATTCAACATTAGCCTCATTTGTAGCTTTGAATGTGGCAGAACGACAGCTGAGAAGCCTGGGCTTTTCTCCCATCAGATCATGCAAGATTTTCTCAGCACCTTCTTTTACCTGCCATCTCTCATTTTCCCACTTCTGTCCCAGGTTCTTTGTCTGTATCTTAAATAGTAAGTTGAACATTCCAAACCCTATTCATGCATCAAGGCCAGGATTCCATACTATACTACTAGGCGGTAATTGGGAACTACATGGGTTGGACACAGGGTGGCTGCCCTTGTCAGCATCATGCCTCCCATGCCCATCTATACCAGACAGACACTTGGCAGTCTGTTGGATGCAGTCAGCTCCTTCTGAGTAGGACGGCCAACCTCCAGGTAACACCAGGGGATCTCCTGCTATTACAACTGATCTCCAGCCAATAGAGATCAGTTCCCCTGGAGAAAATGGCCGCTTTGGCAATTGGACTCTATGGCATTGAAGTCCTTCCCCTCCCCAAACCCTGCCCTCCTCAGGCTCTGCCCCAAAAACCTCCTGCTGGTGGCGAAGAGGGACCTGGCAACCCTACTTCTGAGCCTTGTCCAGCCAGCCCCCAGGATCTAATGGTTCATATCTCACTGCTGGCCTGGGTGGCTGCATTTGAGTGTTAAAGCAACCAAAGCAATGCAGCGCTTCTGGGGTAAACCTGGAAGTGACAATCATCGAGTGCATGCAGCTGCCCATGCATGCAGCCGCCCAGCCCCTAAAACCTCCCACCGATCAAGAGGGGGAACCTGGCAACCCTAACAGTAATACATATAACATAAAGTGTCACTTAGAAATAACCCAGAACTGTGCACTGTGCACTGTTGTTGTGATCAGTGCCTTTAATCTTTTGTATATTTGGTATAATCTTCCTCTTTGTACAAATAGGTCACAAATGGAAGCTTCAGTGTCGATTGCGGGGGGCAAAAGGACATTGGGATATACTGGGGAACGTTCAAAGGATAAGATTTATTAAGTACAATCATTGACCAGCATAACAATAAAAAAGCAATCACAATAGTACACCATCATACAATAGTATAATTAGCGAGCTGTTTCACATTGCAACAACGATCCCCGTATTCTGGTAGCAATATAGCAAGACTTTGCAACTGTATGTGAGATGGTGGGCTTCTTGTCTTGAACACTCAAAGCAATATAGAAATGAAAGAAGATTGACAAAAATGGCTTTTTGGGATCTGGCACAGGAACTAAACTTTAAGCCTCAATGGCCTTGCTGACCCAAATATCACTAATTAGGGGATAGATAATGCCAACACACCTTAAATATTATAAATCCCTTGACTAAAACCCAGGACATTAAAAAAAATTAGCCAAATATTTTTTTCCAGTTTCTACAAAAAACATATACTTTCAATTTTTTACCCCTGTAATGCTGAACATGAAACTAGCAGCCCATTCCTGAGCTGGTGGCGTACAGGGACGGCGGGGAATAGGCGCGGTGGGGCCTCTTCCTAAGGCAATTCCCATACACCATTAAACCAAAAAAAGCCATTTCGCAGCTTTTTCTTTCGCCCCATAGGGAACAGCGAAGCTGCGCCTGCTAAAAAGCAGGCCCAGCACCGC
Organism: Euleptes europaea; assembly: GCF_029931775.1. NCBI lineage: Eukaryota > Metazoa > Chordata > Lepidosauria > Squamata > Sphaerodactylidae > Euleptes > Euleptes europaea. The sequence goes on from NC_079315.1 coordinate 65,348,473, forward strand.
CATTCTCTGCGCCAGTGTGCCAGGCCGAACGGGGATAGGAAGCCGCCTAACTGGTGGCTCCTCCCCTGGGAACGCCCCCATTACACCCCCCTCTGTGCCGGCGCGGCCTCTCTACGCTGTGGTTTTACATGCACTTAGCTGGCGGTGGGGTCACGCCACCTCCTAAGAGGTTTCACCCAGAAACCTCAGGAATGGGCTGTAAAAGTGGTATGCATTTAGGATATTAGGAATCCAGTGCTGGATAAGGTATGTGTGCCAATCTGTAATATGAATATTTATTATTGATTGATTTAGACAATTTATAGAGAACCAGAATGTGGAGACAATGAGTACCAAATTGCATTGTGGTACAACATTCTACCATGTGACATGTGACATTTTTCTTGACACCTTTTATTTAGCTACCTGTTTTTTGGATGAATGATTATCAGTGTAAGGATTAGGGCCATTACTTTTGTGAATTTTTTGATCTTTGAAATACTAAATTGTTCTACCAAGACCCAAAGTAATTCAAGGGGAAAGTCTTGATTTTCCATTTGTAATAACATTGCAGACACTATCAATAATATAAATTCTTTATCATTTGTGGCCATGTAGAACTGTATCAGATTGATGAATTATGTGGTATAACTGGATAATTCAAATAAATGTTTCTATAATAGTGGTATGCACTGTGCCTGAAGGATCTAAAAACGGTACTACTTTATTATTATAAAAAGCTTATTATTTCTGTAATGGCATCCTGATAGAATATGCTCCCAGGCTGTAATAAAAATATTGGTTTTATTTTCAGAATCTTGGAAGAGGTGTCCTGAACATACATGTGAAATTCTGAGTATCCAGGGAAACAATATAATCCAAAAAGTGGCACTGGAAACAAAACCATGAAGAAAAAAATGTCTTAAGGAAATTGCAGGTAGCCCTTCTCTTCTCACTACATTGCAGGTACAAGGCTGTGACTTCTAACCCTAAGCATGCTTGGCAGGGAGATCAATGGTAATGTGTTTAGGCTTGACAAGAATTGCTATGCTAAGTCAGATCAACCCATGTTTCCACTTTATCCCCCCTTCCTCCAAGGAACTTATGGACCATACAGCCCAGCATCCTGTCTCTGAGAATGGTCAGCCACTAGTAAACAAGGTATGATGGAGATGGTCATCTTGTAACCAGAGGTATACATTTGACTGAACATTCAGTGCCTAGTGTGTTGTCAGCACAGTCCTCAAAAGAGTAACACCTTTCTAAGCCCATTGACTTCTATGGATTTGGAAGGATGTGACTCTGTTGAGGATTGCACCATGTAAAAACACTGTTGCAGTTAAACAATTTTCAAAATGTGTGTAAGTATCAGTAATTGTGAGAGCCAAGAGTAAACGGTAAACCACAAATTTAACAACACAGATTGTTTTTTTGTTTTTTTAAGTACCAAGTTTCTCTTTGCTAACTCCAACTGTGTAGGAGGTTTTCCAATATATAATCTTTTCTGTCCTGCACTTTGGTTCTTTATTAGGGCTCTGTCTGCTGGTGCTGCTAACACTGAGGTTCTGTCAGCATTTCCATTACCAACATTTTATTTGGAGTTTTATAACCTAACTGTAAATTTGCCTCGAGATGAAACTTGACAAACAAATTCCTAGCCTAGGAAACCCATATATATATATATATATATAAAAACCTGCAGTATTTTGGTCTATTAAAATGCACTGTTGCAAAAACATAGGGTTTTATTAATAAAGGGCTAGCATTACTAACATTCAGCAAAACAGCCAGAATGTTGCAAGCAAATTGTTTCATTCGCTTTACACGTTTGTAACATGCTTTTTGAATCTTTACAAAAAAATCCTCATTCCCTAGTGGGCATCGCCAACTAGACACAGAGGCTGCAGCTGTAGCTTTAGATTTTCCGGACCCTGCCTGGCCTAAATAGAAGGGAAGCTGAAAGTTCGGCCTTGGGGGAAAAATGTGGAGAGCAGTTTAAAATGTTGATTATTTTTATTCCAGATTATGTTTGTTTTCTGAGGTGATTTATGCATGGGAGTTTTACCTGAGGTTCGTTGCTTGCTGGACCCACACCTTCCTGTTGGGAGTCTATGCACCAGCAGTCTTCAAGCTCCAATCAAGTCCCTGCCCCTTTAAATGCTGCTTTGTAATGGGCTTACTTTGTAGAATTTACTGTGAGAAAAAATTCCCCCCAAAACCCAATTGCTGCATAAAAAAGCATTTTAAGAACAAAAAAATGGAACAATCTGAAAGGGGGGGGGGAATCCAAGCCTCGGTTTTTAAAAGCCTTTCTTCTTCAGAAACAGCTCAGAGGAATCAGGAAGCATTGAATCCCCACCTCTTTACGGGCTGCTTTGTAATTGGTTGCTTGCTTTCTGTGCTAGAAACCAAGCTTGGGTGTCCCACACTTTGTCCTATGCACAGGGATTTCACCGGGGCTGAGCTCAGGGGAGAGGGAAGAATTGGGCTAACAGAGGAACAGGAAGGTCCAGGATTTGTGAGAGCTGGCAGCGAGGTCATCTCTAATGGATGGAAAACTCATGCATAACTCCAAGGAAGAACCGAGACAGACTAGGGGCGAATGTGAGTGAAAGCACCCATGCATAAATGACCTGAATCTATCATGCATGTCATGCTGACAGCAATAGAGGGGAATAATATAGCTAACCTAATCTATACAGGTGGAGTATCTGAAGGACTTGCAGGGGGCATCTAATTTCTTCCCCCTTTCCCTTTCCTGAAAGCCCCCATAGGCTTTCCCCTTTTCCTGCCTCTTTCTCTCCTTTGCTCTGAAAAGCCAACCCACATTTACCTGTCCCACATCTTCAGCTTATGCTCCATCCCTCCCCTTGTCATCTCCCCAGAGTTCCCTGCCCCAGGAAAACTCTGGATTTGCAGGGAGCACCTCCCTCCCCCTCCTCATGTTATTTCTTTCTGGCAGTCCTTAAATCCTCAACTTTCCCTGCTTCTTTCCTTTCCACCCACTAACCAACCTATTTTTTACCTGCCCCCCATATGAAAGTTGGTTTTTCCATGGGAGACATTGGGCCAGTGATTTCTACTTGAAGGTAGACATGACTTTTGCCCCGGAAACACCTTGGAAGGTTTTTTCCCCCCTCTGTAGGAAATAATGGAGGATGGCTGTTCAGGGATCCACAGAATTGGACCCCTTGGTCCAATATACTTGAAATTTTGGGATTATTAAAAGTACAGGCACCAGCAGATCCAGTGTAATTTTGGTGTGTGTGTGTGTGTGTGTGTGTGTGTGTGTAGAAATATTTTGTTTTTGAAAACTACTGAACAGCTAAAGAATCAACAGCCCCCCCCCCACAGCTACCCTTTGTGTTTACTTTCTCTTTCTCTCTATTTTTATATATATCCACAGCTAGAGTCCAAAGCAAAATGTCACCTTGGTGCATGCAACTTCCCAACCATCTCAAAATGGCACTGCCTTTCCCCCATACTTCTCAACTGAACATAAGAAAGGCCCTGCTGGATCAGACCAAGGTCCATCAAGCCCTGCACTCTCTTCACACTGTGGCCAACCAGGTGACTCTAGGAAGACACAAACAAGACGACTGCAGCAGCAGCACCATCCTGCCTGTGCTCCAAAGACCTAATATAATATAATAGGCTATCTCCAAAATCCCCCTTGCAGCCCTTTAACTCTTACAAAGGAAAAAGTGGTGCCATTGGGGAAGCCAGTGAACAGCTCAGGACTCTGCTGACATGCTGATAGTATGTGACAGACAGGTCAGGGGGGTACAACCAGGAACCTACCACCCCAACTGGTCAGGACAACTCCAACCAGACTGAGTAAATAAGCAAAAAGGAAGGAAGGGGAAGGAAGGCAACCCCACCCCACTAATGCGCCCCCAAAAGCTTTCACTCCTTTTTGGCACTGTTCTTTTTAAAACAAACTCTCTCTGCTCACTCACACCAGAACTATCCAACCTCCAATCAATCCCTATCACATCATCTCACTTAGCTTCATAATAGGCTTCTCCTATGCTGCCAGTAGCAGTGAGCTCCTCTGGTCCTGTTGAACAGCAAGCAAAAAAAACTTGCCAAAAAAAGGGGCAGGCTTTCTAAAACACTCCTTAGTTTGCACTTCCCATTGGCAGATTCCTTCCAGCAACCCAGTTTTCCCCTCATATTTCATTTGAATAGGGACAAGTGGTTGCTAGGTCTCTCTTCGCCATCAGCAGGAAGTTTTGTGGGTGGAGCCTGATGAGGGCGGGGTTTGTGGAGGGGAGGGACTTCAATGTCATAGAGTCCAATTGCCAAAGCGGCCATTTTCTCCAGGTGAACTGATCTCTATTGGCTGGAGACCAGTTGTCATAGCAGGAGACCTCCAGTTAGTACCTGGAGGTTGGCAACCCTAAAGTAAGAAGGCCCCTTTCAGGGATTAGCAAACTATCCAGTGTGAATCTGTGCCTGTGTGTTTAACCAGTGAACTGGCTGTTGGTGCGAGTCTAAGAGGTTACTCAATGGTATAGATCAAATCTGACTAAAAATAAAACCCAATAGGCATGCTAATTTCAATTATGCAGCACATTAAAATGGCAAGATTCACTATGATGTTTTCCTGCGCATGCCTCATTGAATTGAATGTGAGCTGTGCAAGAGCATTGGTGTGCATAGGTCTCATTTATTTCAAGGAATCTTGCTCTGGATAAATGTGTATTGGATTGAGCCCATCATCTCCTTACATCCCTACAAAGCAGTTATTTTAGGAATGAGAAACACACCAAGCCAAAGCATTGTTTTGCACATAAATAATGAAACAAAAACATTGCCAGTGAGTAAGATGTATGCTCAGTCATTTTGGCTATCTATTATTCATCCTATTGTATTCTGCATTATGCACACTTCCTTCTTTGCCAGAGCACCAGCAGAAGTCTTGTATACGCACATCAGGCTACTGGTAAATTACACTCAGAACAATCAGATAATGTTGTTAATATGACTCACATCAGTGCAATTTCTTTGCTCCTCCCTGTATGATTAATTACAGCTAAATTGATGTTGCCAGCAATGATTAATTTACATGTTCAGATGCAGAGTAAATGAGCTAAGAAAACTGAATTGGCACTGTCAGTATCTTAAAAGCCTACAACAAAAGATCCCATTTTGCAGCACAGCCTCCTCCCAGCTTTGCTTAAATGATGATTGAAGCCAAGATCTTTGAAATTAGTGGTGCTACTCTTTGATGACTTTTTGCCGGGGTTCAATATAAATTGCTGCAGTTACATCAAGTGTTTACCTTGTCCTTTTTGACCAGTGCCCTTCAATAAAGAACCATTGCACGCATTGATCTAGAACCCACTTATTTGTCTTTTTGGCAGTCCATGGTACCTTTAAAACTAACCCCCAAAACTACGTTTCAAAGGGTTCAATTTTCTTCCTGTCAGCTTTCTTCATTGTCCCGTTTTCACACCAATATGTAGTAATGGGGAACACTATGAATTATCTTGATCTTGGTCACCAAAGATATACCCTTACATTTAAGGATCTTTTTTAGTTCCTTCATGGCTGCCTTTCCAGTCTCAGTCCTTTTGATTGATGATGGAGCCAATAGAAAATCTTGAACAATTTCAATTTCTTCATCAACCTTAAAGTTGTGTAATTCCTCAATAGTCATTACTTTTGTCTTTTTGATGTTCAGCTGTAATCCTGCTTTGGCACTTTCTATTTTAACCTTCATCAATAGTTGTTTCAGGTCTTCACCATTTTCTGCCAGTAATGTGGTATCATCTGCTTATTTCAAATCATGAACATTCCTTTCACCATTTTCCCCTCCTCCATCTAAACCTAATCCAGTTCTCCTTAAGATATATTCTACTTATAGACTGAAGAGATAGGGAGATAAAATATATCCTTGTCTGACACCTCTGCCAATTGGAAACCATTCTGTTTCTCAATGTTCTGTCCTGACAGTTCTCTTTGTCTTTATGTTCAAGTAGCCTCTTGTCAAGAGTATCAATTGTTCACCAAAGCAATCAAATGTTGTGGCACACCAATTTCTTTTAAAACCATCCATAGCTTTTCATGATCCACACAGTCAAAAGCTTTGCTGTTATCAATGAAACACAAGTGAATATTCTTCTGAAATTCTCTCACATGCTCCAGTAAGCAACATAAATTTGCAATATGTAATCTGAAGAAGAGAACAGGCTCATCTCGAGATGGTAGTCGGCAAGGCACAGCATCCGGGCTGCTGGTTGACATGAACAGAAATGTAGTTGAGAAGCACCTGACTGCATTGGATGAGTACAAATCCCCCGAGCCAGACAGTATGCACCCAAGAGTGTGCAAAGAACTTTCTAGAGAGCTTGCAGAGCCTTTGTCCATAATTTTCCAGATCTCTTGGAGAACGGGAGATGTGTCACAGGACTGGAGGAGGACGAATGTTATCCTAATTTTCAAAAAAAGGGAGAAGGGATGACCTAGGAAACTACAGGCCAGTTAATTTAACCTCTGTCCTGGGAAGATACTGGAGCAAATATTGAAGAGAAGGGCAACTTGGTGATCCAGGGCAGTCAGCATGGATTTGTCCCCAACAGGTCCTGTCAGACCAACCTCGTTTCCTTCTTTGATCGAGTGCCAAGCTTACTAGATTGACGGAATGTGGTCAATGTTGTTTACCTGGATTTCAGTAAAGCTTTTGACAGGGTTCCTCATGATGTTCTGATGGTAAACCAGAGGACTGTGTACCAGACCCTAGGATAGGTGAATGGGGAACTGGTTGGAGAACCGCACTCAAAGAGTAGTTGTCAATGACATTTCATCTGAATGGAGAGAGGCGTCCAGTTTGTCGCCACAGGGCTTTGTTCTGGGGCCAGTATTTTTCAGTATTTTTTAAATCATCTGGACAAGGGTATGGAGGGACTACTCATTAAATTTGCAGATGACACCAAATTGAGAGGAGCAGCAAATACCCCAGAAGATAGAGATAGAATTCAATGAGATCTGAACACATTGAAAAAGTGGGTGGATGGAAACAAGGTGCAATTCAACAAGGATAAGCGATGAATTCTACATCTGGGTAACAAAAATGAGGGACATGCATACTGGATGAGGGATACACTTCTGGGTAGCAGATCTTGGGGTATGGGTGGACTGTAAGTTAAATATGAGGAGCCAACATGATGCAGTGACAAAAAAAAGCTCATGCGATCTTGGGGTGTATCAAAAGAGGCATAACATCCGAATTGCAAGATGTCATAGTTCCACTGTACACTGCATTGGTCAGGCCACACCTGGAGAATTGTGTGCAGTTCTAGAGGCTTCACTTAAAAAAGGCTGTGAACAGAATGGAGCACGTGCAGAGGAGAGTGACGAGGATGATCAGGGACCTGGAGACCAAGCCCAATGAGGAAAGGCCGAAGGAGTTGGGAATGTTTAATGTGGAGAAGAGTAGATTGAGGGAGGACATGATTGCTCTCTTTAAGTATTTGAAGGCTTGTCACTTAGAGGAAGGCAGGGAGCTGTTCCTGTGACAACAGAGGATAGGACTCGCAATAAATTGTGGGTGGAAGTGTACCAGTTGGATCTTGATGGGGGGGGATCTACAGTAAGAGATGTTCAACAGTGGAATTGACTACCTAGGGAGATGGTGAGTTCCCCCTCACTGGCAGTCTTTAAGCAGAGCTGGACAAACACTTGTCAAGGTTGCTCTAGGCTTATCCGGCATTGAACAGGGGGTTGGACTACATGGCCTATACGGCCCCTTCCAACTCTATGATTCTATTATTCTAGTGCCTCTTCCTTTTCTGAATCCATCTTGAACATCTGGCAATTCTCTTTCCATATATGGTAACACTCTTTGTTGTAAGATTTTGAGCATCACTGTGCTTGTATGAGAAATTAATGTGCTCATCCAATAGTTGCTACAGTCTTTGACGTTTCCTTCTTTGGGAATTGGAATGTAGATTAAGCATTTCCAGTCTGTGGGTCATTGTTTTCTTTTCCATATTTGTTGGCATTTTCTTGCTGGACTCTGCTTCTGTGGCTTGAAATACCTCCTCTACTCCTTGTGATTTGTTTTTCCCAAATGCTTTGACTGCAGCTTTCACTTCAATTTCTAAAATTGCACTTTCTTCTTCAAAAAATTATTGAAGGAATCTGTCACCTTTTATGTCTTCTGAATAGTGCTTCAGTGTATCATTCCCATTTTTGCTTTATTTTGTCCAGTTCATTTAATGTATTTCCATGTTGATCTTTCAGCATCTCTGGCCATGATGTAAGTTTTCCTTTGAGTTCTTGATGCTTGTGGAAAAGATCTCTTGTTTTGTTGTTCATGTATGGTTTTGGTATAATTGTTCTCTTTGTCTTTATGTTCAGGTCACTGGAATGCTGAACTTTTGTCAAATATCTGGGTGTAAGGTGTTAAATCAATAAGCTTAGGCATGGGTAACTGCATAAAATTGCACTGTTAGAGACATACACAGAATGAAAGAAGGTATCTTGCTGCATAGTGACAAATATAATTATCTATGCTATAATGTATTTACTATGTATTCTGCTGTATTAAAATGAACAACACTGATTTCCACTCAGCAGCCAGGGATAAAACGATGACTTGAAATGGGTTTTACAAAAATAAACTATGTAAATTGATTCAAATGTATGGTTTTTTCTCACCACACTTAAAAAAATTCTGTATGCAACTCAAATCCAAAAGTGAGTCATAGAGTATAAAATATAAAATAGCTAGAGGTTTTTCAAGTTCTGTTCAGTCCTGATATCATAATTCATGTGAGTAACAACTGGTTCTGCCACATAAAACAGGCTTGGAAAAATACTTAGGAATCACAAATAATACTTAGAACCGTTAAGGTATCACATGACTAGCAGCAAGCATTAAGAAATGCAAGATTTTCCTACTCTGATTGCGCAATCCTAATGGGAGGGGAGGGGATAGGAGCCAGCATGACCTCCGTGCCAGCATTAGTGCCACTTGCACCAGCTAAAGTGGCATCAACGACGGCGCAGGGCCACTTATGCCGGCTTCAAAGATCCATGCAGCAGTGCGAGGCTTGTGCACCGTCAAAGCCTTGCTGGCCGCGTTTCCCCAGTGCAAGGGCTCGCACAGGTGTGAAAGGTGTCCCCAGGGGCAGAGCTGACATTAGTCAGCTCCCTAAGCCCTTCCAGCCTGGGATCGCCCATTTTTACAGGAGCTGAATTACACCTGCAAAAAGGCAGGCATAGCCCCCTGGAACTCTATCGAGAGTTCCATGGAGTTTCCTTTGAAATCGTATTTTTGGCATGCTGCACCTGGCAGCAAGCTGCTCAGGATGCGGAATGGCTGGGCCATCCCTGGCCACGTCAGAACTCCCCCACCCACCCCATTGCCCCAGTGCTATCTTAAACAGAGATTCTCCCTTCTAAAGCCATTGAAGTCAATGGGCTAAGAAAGAGTGTAACTGTGCTTAGGAGTGCACAGTACATTTTTTTTTCTTCCACTGCCCAGCTACTAGCATCCCTTCCATAAGGATCCTATGGCCAACAGAGAACAGCATATTGGTCCATATATAGTGAGAAAAAATAGCATTTTCCCAGCTTGGGCCTGATTTACTGGTACTGGATCTGGCTTCTGATCAGGAGCACAAGCATAATGCATGCAGCAGCCATTAAAAACAATCTACAGAGTTGGATGGCCCAGGCTAGCCTGATCTCGTCAGATCTCAGAAGCTAAGCAGGGTCAGCCCTGGTTAGTATTTGGATGGGAGACCACCAAGGAATACCAGAGTTGCTGTGCAGAGGAAGGCACTGGCAAACCACCTCTGATAGTCTCTTGCCATGAAAACTCCAAAAAGGGGTCGCCATAAGTCGGCTGCGACTTGAAGGCACTTTACACACACACACAGAGTTGGAAGGAGCTCTAGTGCTCTTTAATGGAATGCAGACAATGGTAAAGTGTGGGCTTATTTCTGGGCTAGTCAATGATCTTTAAGATTATTTTGTGTGGTTGTGTTCATGTGATATTAAGAAATACTGGTCCTTTATATACAACACAGCATGCTTAGAACCTAGAACAGGAGAAAGTGTGTAACCAGTTGCTTGACTGAAATCATGGAAACTATCTGTGGCCAGTTTCTGTTCACTGTTATATCTATGTGTTTAGCTATATAAACTTTTTACATTGTTCTGTATCTTGGTGGGTGTTTTTGCATTAAAACAGTGGTTCCCAACCTTTTTTTGACCAGGGACCACTAGGACTTTTTTGTTCGGTGCAGGGACCCCAAGGTTCAAAATAAAAATTCAGAGAATTTGAAAATAAACTTTAATCATAACTGTTAGTTAAACATTAAACTTAGAATAATATTTGAATATATATTTTTATAATAGAGAACTTTTAATTGAAAATATTAATTTATTATGGGTTTATAACTTTGTTTCGTGGACCTTAATTTAGTTCTCGCGGACCCCTGGGGGTCCACAGACCCCTGGTTGGGAACCAGTGCATTAAAAGAAGAACAACAAGAACAACAAGAACAACAAGAACAAGAACAAGAGGAAGAGTTGGTTTTTATACTCCGCTTTTCTCTACCATATGTGACATCATCCCATGGGTCAGAAATGACCCGGTGCTTGAACAGGGGACTACCTTTACCTTTAAGGAGTCTCAAAGTGCCTATCCTCCCCCACCTCCAAAAGGCACCTTGCGAGATAGGTGGTGCTGAAAGAGTTGTGAGAGAACTGTGACTAGCCCAAGGTCATCCAGCATGTGGAGAATGGGGAATCAAACCTGGTTCTCCATATTAGAGTCTGTCGCTCTTAACCACTACACCGTGCTGTCTCTGGCAGGATGTGTTCCTGAATTGGCCCCACAGACCCCACACAGGCAAATAATATAAACACACTCAACATGTCATCCTAAATCTGCTTTTAAGGACATAACTGCGTGTCCCATTTTCCTTGCATCCTCCCTCGGTCCTGGTGATATGCAGAGAGTTCTATACTAAGCACTCAATTGCCAGGTTATGAAGGCTAATTTGGATCAGGCCCATGGTACATGGAGAGAGGGGGTTTAAGCTTGAAACAGCCTGGGGTTGCAAGTTGCCCCATTGCAGAAACTTACAGGCGTAAAAGAAAACGTAATGTGTACAAAGACCCTGAGTTGCAGGCAGGGGCAGCTATCCTCATGAGCGAGCTCTTAATGCCCACTAATAAAAAGTAGACAATATAAAAAGGATAAATGGATGGATTTTAATTATGGCTCTGGAGGAACAAACAAGCATCAGAGGAAATGGAGAACCATATGCATAGTATATTCGTTGTTACTCTGCGTGCTGATTAAAACACTGCTTGTTACATTATACATCATTGTACTATAGCTGTAGTAAATGTACCTTGTAATGCATTTTCAAGTACAAAAATTGCTTCAGAAAAAGAGCATTTAGTAAAGTAAATCTGTTGAAGCCAATGGAGTGTTCACGTACACGTTGTCTGATGTGAATTTGTTTAAGGAAGTTTATTTTAAGCTATTAAAGTGTGGGCCTTAAGGCGAAGACGAAGAAGAAAAAGAAATCAGTGACTGCTTGGTATAGTAACTTAGAGAACATTGTAAGACTATGTTCAGCAAGAAACCCTTCATTAATCCTTTCCTGTAATTCTACCTGATTCACCTTTTCCCTTGCCTGACTCAATAGAATGTAAAACCTGCTGTCAGCACAGTAACTAACCCAGAACCCATTCATTACTCAGTCAAGGCAATGGGAAAGTTTGCTGATTTGTCTGTGAATAGAAACACAGTGTAGATCTGAACGGAGAGCTTCATTCCCCTGCTCCCACCAGTAGAACTGCTACTGGTATGAAATGCTGGAGAGCTAGAACATTTTGAATAGCACTGGCATTTCATTCTATCTTACCCCAGAGAAAGGAGGGGGGGAATGTTTGCAACCGAGGAAAATTATGCACCACTTATTAAAAAGACGCTTGTTCATAGCAAAGTATGTGGCATTCACAGCAAAGTCCCAGAGACTGAAGCTTCTGTTCAAATGACACAGAAGTAGCTACATCCCCTGGACTTGCAAACAGGCTTCCGATGTGGTGGAATGAGGCATGTTTAATGGTGAGCCTAGGATAATTAATGAGACATGACTGACTGAAAATCTTTCCTTGAATCTTTCTAGCAAAACCTCAAAGGTTTTTTTAATAGAATATCTGCTGAACAGGAGAACATACAAGCAAAGGCATCTCCCAAGATAGTTTTCACATGCAATCTATGAGTAGCAGGGCTGTTAGGGTTGCCAACCTCCAGGTACTAGCTGTTACAACTGATCCCCAGCCGATAGAGATTAGTTCACCTGGAGAAAATGGCCGCTTTGGCAATTGGACTCGATGGCATGGAAGTCCCTCCCTTCCCCAAACCCCACCCTCCTCAGGCTCCACCCCAAAAATCTCCTGCCGGTGGCAAAGAGGGACTTGGGAACCCTAAGGGCTGTCATGATGGGGACACTAAACGGACAAAAGTTCCTCTGATAATCCTGGGATCCTAGAGAGCCAGGCAAGGCACCACTGGACTGTCACCAGGAAATGACTTTCCTCCACTGCTCCACTGTGGTTCAACCCTATGGCTCTGGAGATTGGAGGGGCATTCAGAGGCAAAGCCCCTAACAAATGCTGATCTTCAGCTGGCAACAGCACCAGTGGCACACCTTGTATCCCTTGCGCAGAAATATGGACCTACAGCAAGGGACGGGTGCTTGCAGTCCCGCTGCTGCTGCTTTTGTCATTAAGGATGCTGCTGCCTGCTTTCCTCTTCCACTAAGGGCAATAGTGGTAGCAGCAGAAGCAGTGCGCTTGTGTTGCCACTGTCCTGGAAGGAGAGGAGAGTGGCTGGAGGGCTGTGGCAGCAGAGTTGTCTTTTGCTGCTGCTGCTGCTGCTGCTTCCACTGCCTTAAGAGAAAATCAGAGCCCAGGGAAGCTGATGTTGCCAAGTGCTCTGCCTCTCCCTCTCCCAAGGGTAATGAGCCAACCCCAGCCAGCCAATGGGGAAGTCTTAGCTAATGGCAACTCAGGGCGGGCTATTGTAACTAGTTGTCATGGCCCAGCCTGGGCTTAGTGGCAGTGAGGTCTCTGAGGAGAAGGACCCTGTGCAGCCAGCCCACAGCTGACGACAGATGACCTGCAGGGAGACCAAGCGCAGGCACTTATGGATGTGTAGCCGAGAGTTGACTCAGAGGCACCTCCATCCCTTGACCCCGAGGCAGTAGCTCAGCCCATGGTAGGGTTGCCAAGTGCCAGGTGGTGGCGGGCAAACCCCGCCAATCCACCTGGCTGCCCGCCGACCAGCTGAGGGTCAGCAGGCAATGCATGCACGCGCCTGCCTGCAGCAGTACATCACTTCCAGCTTACAACTGGAAGTGCAGCATCACAAGAGGCCTTTTCCATTCAAACTGGGAGTTTGAGTGGTAAATGGCCCTTTGTGATGCGTTTTACAACCGGAAGTGCTGCATCGCAAGGCCTTTTCCACTCAAACTCCCAGTTTGAGTGAAAAAGGTCCCTTGATGCAGCACTTCCGGTTGTAAACTGGAAGTGACGTAATCACGATGGAGCAGCTGAGCTCGCGATCCCATCTCACCTCCACCCTAAAAACCTCCCGCCGAAGGACAGAAGGGACCTGGTAAGCCTAGCCCACAGGACCCAGCTCTCCAGGGTCACTGACACCCTTGGAATCTCACAAAAGAAGACTGAGACCCGAACTGCAGGCCTGAAGGCGTAGCGCACGCTTGGCTGCTCAGCATCAGCTGCAGATGGAGAGCTAGAGCCTGGATGAGTGTTTGCAGGACCATTCCTGAGAGGCAGGCATCACATCCCAGTGCATGGGTATAAAGCCTTCGGGAAGGAGTTGCTGGGTGTGAATGCAAAGAGTTCGACAGATGTTGAACTTGCTGATTTCACCTGATCAATTGCTTGTAACCTAGGGTTGCCAACCTCCAGGTGGTGGCTGGAGAGCTGCTGCTATTACAACTGATCTCCAGCCGATAGAGATCAGTTCACTGGAGAAAATGGTCGCTTTGGTAATTGGCCTTTGTGGCATTGAAGTCCCTCCTCTCTCCAAACCCTGCCCTCCTCAGCCTCCGCCTCTAAATTCTCCAGGTATTTCCCAATTATCTGTGGGAGACAGTCCATGCTCTCCCCATAAGGTTGTTTGGCATGTAACCGTCTCAGGGTTTTTCTGACCGCATTCATTTTCTCCAGCCGTGTGTGTGTGTGTGTGTGTGTATATATATATATATATATATATATATGTATACCTATTCCTCTGCCTAATCCTCTCTCTCCCCCCCTCTCTCCCTCTCTCTCTCTCTCTCTCTGTGTGTGTGTGTGTATGCGTGATACAGATGTGCTAGGGATGTTATTTGTTTTTTAACCCCCAAAGCATTTGTCATGAGATGTTTTATTTTCCTACAACACCACTAATGACAGAGTCCTAGGAAGTGTTTTTGAAGGAATTTGTTAATCAATTTGTCCATTCTTACTACAGGATACAGACCATAAAGCAAAACTGAAGAAATTTGGAGATTACAATTATAATTCTATATGGAAGGGAATCATTAACATAATCCCTTTCAGTGAATCATAGCATCCATTATCTAGCAAAAATGATAGAACCAATGTTCCTATCCAGTTATCTCTCCAATTTAATAAAATTTCCCATGATAGATGCAGTTTCCTATGTGTAAAGATTGCCCCTGGGAGGAAAAGCTCACATAAAAGAAAACCAGAAGACATCATCCACAGTGTGCCAGTCATGCTGCTACCCCTTGTGCCCGCTGCCACACGGCATTCTCAGCACATGTCCCTCTTCCTCCTCTGCTGCCAGAACTGATAGTGCCAATTCTCTGTTTAGCAAGGACGGTCCTCACAGACATCAGTAGGTACACAGCCTAAGCATCTTCATACTGGGGAAGGAAAAATAAGGGAGACTGAAGTTGTAGGAAGAAGCAGTTCAGCCATAGAAAAGACTCCCATGAAACTTCTGGAATGTCATTTCTTGGAGATTTTGTTTTTTTAAAATGTTGGACAGGATCTGTTGTGATGCTTATTAGATATAAAGTATCATGCCTTCAGACAGTGGAATGGACTGAAATCTATTAGGTTTCATTTATTTTATGATATCTCCTTAAATGGGCTTATTTGGTTAAGAACTTTATTACCTTTTTAGGTCAATGCATCCTATACATTGAACTGGGAAACAGAGATCCTTTCAGACTATTAAATAGGGCCTCTGAGAATGGATATAACAACCCAAAAAAACTTTCAAGGCAACAGTATCTTTGTCTGTGAAAGAATGCCACATTTCCCCCCATCTATAATTATGACATATGCTCTCTGGTAAGACTTTATTCTTTTGAATATATGTATGAATACCAGAACTTTATGCTGACTACATGCATATTAAGCCAAAGCTACAAAACTGCAAACCATAATTGTACTAAAGGTATATCTTGTGGAACATTACCCAAGTTTCATGCTGCCTTCCTAGATGTGTACAAAAGACAGATGACAGGCACTCTTTAGCTAAATAATAAACTGTCATTCACTGCCATAAAATGCAGTCATTTTCACACGTCACACCTTAGTGCACATATATGTCCTACAACAGCACATTTATCTGCACAGCACTAAGCAGCTAACTTGGGTCAGCTGAAGGATCCTATAATTCTGTAAGCCATGCAAAACTGTAAAATTCCAGATGTGGCTATATAATTCTGCCTGAATAGCAGATCCTCAGTTTGAAGGGAAAGGCAAAACCACGAGCCACAATGGGGTTGAAAATCCCTCCCCTACAGCAAAATATTTAGTGGGCTTAGTTCTTCTTCAACAGGGAATGTAGATCCCATACTGGCAAATTGCATCCTCCCAGCCAGCTTATAGGGCAAATAGATTCTGAGAACATGACTAGTTGCGTGATTTTTAAAAAAACCTGCTGCAGAAAAGAAACATTGCTTCATCTAATTAGTTTGGACAAATCTCTTTCTAAGAATTGTTGCATTGCAGTTTGGGGTCTCACGCTGATCCAGTTGACATAGCTTAAATCACTTTGACCTGCTACTGCCTTGGTAAACCTTTGATCCAGGCCTGTTTGTAATTTGACCCATTCAGATGACTTTCCTAGAATAGCCTAGCAAGACAAAAGCTAAATCAGCTCCATTTATCTTAATGGGCTCCCCCTTCGCCATATGAAGCCTTGCCAATCTTTTGTAGAGGAAGAAAAGGGAATCTGTGTATCTGATGGGCTTTGAACTACCATCTGGTGGTGTTTAATGTTTTTGTGCTCTGTTCTCATAGTAGTGTGCTGAATCATAACTTAGAAGTTCACCAGCCATTCAGTCACAGAGTCCCGATTCAATACGACTGTGTCATTATCAAAGCCTTGTTTACAAAATGCTGCCTTGAAAACAAAGCAGATTTTTAGGGAGTTCTCCCCGAGGCAGACTCTGCTAACTAAGAGGCATTCTTCCCATGTAAAGCCTGTTTGTCTTACATCTTTGACTGCCTGTGGAGTCCACAGCAGTGTTGTTTAACCTCTAAAATTATTGCCTGAGACAAGTAATTGTGGGTGTTAAAGCCAAAATGAAAGGATTTTAATTCAGGGCAGCTGAGACGTATGGAATTCTGTGGTCTTGGGATCTTTGCTATTGGAAGGAACTTAATAAAACCAGCCATGATCCAAAAGTCTCTTAAGTTTATTATGCAGCCCAATTCTCAGCATCTTTATTGAAATATTAAGCCCAGTACCACCTTAAATATGAACAAAGATTTCCAGGGTATAACTTAGTCAGATACAAATGAGAGTGAATATCCATCAGTCCTTTTATCCTGGTCAGAGGATGGGGTGGGAAAAGACAGTCCAGATACCCTGAATCTAGACAGGGCTTTAAAGATCTGCATTGGCAATTTGAATTATAATCAGAAATAAACTGGAAGTCATTATAGATATGTTGAAATATGGGCAATCACTGCAGTATTTTGGACCAGCTGAAGTTTGATCTTATTTTTGCACCATTTTCCATTTATTCATGCTGATTGTTTGCTTCTCAATGTTAAACATTAATTTTTTATTCTTTTTCCTCCAAGTACAAAATGGCATATAGTTGGGGTATAAATGCATATACCATATAAATAGTGTTCAAGTACCAGAAAATATTACCCTCTCTTGAAATTAAGTCTTGCTCTTGCCTTAAAGGAGAAGAATGTGCAGTTGAGTTGCAAATGACATAGGATTTTTAAGACAAGAGATGAGCAGAAGTGGTTTGCCGTTGCCTTTCTCCACATAGTAACCCTAGTCTTCCTCAGTGGTCTCCGATCCAATTACTGACCCTGGCCAACTCTGCTTAGCTCCCAAGCTCTGTAGAACTGGCCAAACTGGGCTATTTGGGCTGCTGTATTAAGGCAGTTGTTTATTTATTATTAATTGCACTTAATTAAGAATTTATATCCCACACTTTCCTCCAAAAGGAAACTCAAGTCAGCTTTAAAATAGTGTAAAACAATACAATAGTGTAAAACAATACAATATCCATAATAAAATATCAAACATTAATAGTGTCGGACAAGGAAGGTCTGGCCAATTTCAGACCAGTATCATTTTCTTTTCTTTTGGGGACATTTATCAGAGTCATGGTGGCAGAACAGTTTTAGTTACTTATCAGCTAAATTTCTTGTGTGTGTTTACCTTTTTCATTTTATCCTTTTACCCTTTTCAGTCTGGTTTCAGACCAGTATTGGGGCAGAAATAACTTCAGTAGTCCTGGAAGATATCTGTTTTGAGACTGACATGGGAAGCATCTCCCCCGATGAGTCTTAGTCTTCTTGATAGCTTTCAGCATGGTTAACCAAGCTGTTCTCTTTAGAAAGAATCCCAGGGATCATTTTCTGATGATTAGCAAAAAGGTAGTGTCAGAGACGCTGAGTCTGTTCCTCGAAGTAGTGATTTCTACATGGCTTTACATAAGGCTCCATGTTGCCAATAGTGCTGATTAATATCTATATGAAACTGCTGAGTGAAATCATACACTGCTACATAGTTGGTTTCATCAGTAGTATGTAGAAGACGTATTTAATTTTGCTAAATAGGTTTTTTTTAATCTTCTTTGCCAAATTAAGCACCCCAGGGTATTCTTGGATCTCAGCCGACTTGTAGAAAAGCAGGTGGATGGAGTAGCCATGAATGTCTTCTCTCTTCTGCAACTTATTTGTATGCTTTTCCCAATGCAAACATTGGGCCTGTTGGTTACAATGTCCATTTTAAGAGGAAGTGGCTGGAAAGTAGCAGAGCGGGCAAGCCCATTCAAGCCCCTAAAGTTCCAGTTGTTCCTGCCAGGCGTCTCCTTCTCATACCCAATGCCAGACCCAAACTATGGGCAGGGCTGCCAAAGATGTATATATTAAAGCTCTGATAGGTTTCAGTAAAAGTGAACATGTACTTAACTCTTTGGATGGTTTCTGCCCTTTGAGCGCAATCCTGAATGGGGGGCAAATCAGCAGAGCAGCCTGCATGACCCCGCGCCAACGTAAGTGCCCATTTATTCCGGGATAAGGAGCACTTACACTGGCACAAGGGACATTAATGCTGGCACTGTGTGGGCTCCACCGCTGGCACAGCCATGCCAGGAGCAAAATCCTGGAAGTGGGAGCCCATCCCAGAGTGTGTGTGGGGTGCTCCAGGGGGTGGAGCTGCCTTTAGGCAGCATCCCAACCCCTTTTGCCCTGGGAATGCCCCCTTGAGTTGCAGCATTGCTACACCACCTTTTTGGGTGGCGTAGCCTCACTTTTTTCTAGGGGGGCATTTTGCATTTTAAATTGTTTTATTTTCTCTGCGGCGTCCAGGCAGCCTCTGTGGAGGCGCCTCGCCTACACTGCCCCTGGCTGCTGCACCACTCCCGGCCGCTGTGCATCCTCCACCACCCCCTTTCAGGAATGGGCTGCCCATCTCCAGAACAGCTCCACTAGTAAAGCACATCTACTTTAGACTTCTGGGCACTCTTTCCATTTTCTGTGTGGCACACCAGGAAAATCAAAATTAAAGAGAGTGGGGGGGTTGGCTTGATGAGATGTCAATTTAATTAACTAAAATAGCTCCATTGGTCCACAGACTCCACCCTGAGCACCAAGAGCACCAAGGCAAAGGGACTGGTCCTCCAGCAAAATTGGCCTGAATGCAGCTATGTTCATAAAACAATTTCTTCCCAAATGCATTTTTGGCTGTTATGGTTTTTATATCTCAGTGAACAAGGCTATTTGAGTAAGCGATCCATCCTTGACTCATTTTGTGTACAGAGGGAAGATCTGCCTTTGATTGTTGTTTTTATAAACTGGAAGGCTGCCAGCCTTCTCTCAGAAAAGGAACCTAGTATTCATGATAGGACTGTGAATATAGCTCCTGTTTGGTCTTTTGACGAAATTTAACCTTCATTTATCCTCCTCCAGCTCCAGATAAAAGCTATCTTTGCTACTGTTTTCTTCAGCTATCCAGAAAGAGATTTGGATATTTATACTGAATGTGGCCCTTTTAACGTTCTTATAGCATTAAGTGTCAGAGGATTTTGACTGATGAGTTTATCTATCAAAATGCTTCTATCAGCCTGCTGGCCCCAGGATTTATAGCGAAGGAAAATGTGCCATCTTGATCAAAGTCTATTCTTGTGTACATTCTTTGCAAACAACACTAAGGGTTATATTATTACCGAGACAGTTTCTCTGTAATGGCGTAAACAGCTAACGTTCTTAAAACACAGGCAAAAAAAAATCTTTTCCTCCCATTGAATTAGTGAATACCATTTTTACAGCTTCAGTGTTGTCCCTTTAAAGAAATATCTATCAATATATTGATGGCACTGAAGAGATTTTTGTTCACAACACTTTTTAAAAAATTCCTCAGGATTTTGTAAAACTCATCATTAACAGATTTGATAAGAGTCAGATGGGTTTTTACACAGGCAACTTATAATTGCTTTGTTAGAGGAACCCATGTGTTTTGTGAAAAGCCCACTTCTCCCATCTGCCAGGTTAGACATTCCGAATGTAAAATTCAAAACAGCGAGAGAGTATATGGTCTTGCCTGCCCTTCCCCCTTCAATCTTGCCTCTCCTCTCCCTTTCTCTGTCTTTGATCCCATAAATCTTGATAAAAATATAGAGACATTGCAAACGTCTCCAATTTTCTGCCATGTGTTGCACATTAAATTAGGAATTCATATGAAATTCAGGACTGACCCACACAGGATTCTTGAACACAAGGAAGAAATCGTTTCTTGTAGGTTATCCGGGCTGTGTGACCATGGTCTTTGTATTTTCTTTCCTGACGTTTCGCCAGCAGCTGTGGCAGGCATCTTCAGAGGAGTAACCCTGAAGGACAGTGTCTCTCAGTGTCAAGTGTGTAGGAAAAAACAAGGAAGAAAGTTGGTAACACAGAATATTATTACAAAATCTGAAGAGCAATCATTTGCTGATTTTTGTTTGTTGTTTTTTTTGCAAGGGGATGTACTTGTTAACAAATCGAAGCTAAAAGCTGCTTTGGGGGCCAGTTGGGCTGAAAAGTGGGGCATAAATACATCAAAACATCTGATAAAGTAAAACCTGAAAGCATATTGCTAAAATAAATTAATATTCCCTACCATAGCCAGACCGAAGGATCCAGGACAAGACTTTTTTTTTTTTTTGAAATTTTTTTATTGGTTTTTATAATATAAATTTTCCATGTTAACAAACAACAATATACGTAGTATTAAAAACTAAATCATAGGTAATGTTGTTATAATTGTTTAAGTGCTAAATAAAAATAAAAAATAAAGGAAAATTTATTGACTTCCCCATCATCTCCGTCCGCCTCTTAATAAAGTATTCTATCCCATCGTGATATGGTCTGATCTTAATTATTCTTATATCTCAATTAGATTTCAATCATATTATACTATCAATATAATTGATTACGTTTCTTTATGTTAACAATGTCATCTAGATCAGATTAAAAGGTATTCTTCCATTTTCCCCAGTCCTAGTTCATATTCACAATATTTCATCCACGCCTCCCATTCCCCCATAAATTGAACATTGTCTTTTTGATTTAAAATGGCTGTAAGTTTTGCCATTTCCACCAGTTCAAACATTTTCATAGTCCAGTCTTTTTTCCCAGGAGTGTCTGCCCCTTTCCGTTTTGCTGCATAAAGCAGTCTTGCAGCTGTAGTCGCGTAAATCAAAAAAGTCCTGTGTTTTAAAAAATCATCAGGTATCATACTTAATAGCATCATTTCTGGTGTTTTGGGTATGTTTTTTTGTACTATTAGTCTTAATTCGTTATAAATCATATCCCAAAAATCCTTAGCTTTGTCCCAAGTCCACCACATATGATAAAAAGAACCAACTTCTTTATTACATTTCCAACATTTAGGGGATGTCACTTTGTAGATCTTTGCAATCTTCTTAGGCGTTAAATGCCATCTATACATCATTTTATAGATATTTTCTCGAATTGACTGCGCATTTATTCCTTTCAGGTCTTTCGCCCATAGTCTTTCCCATTTGTTTAGAGCAATATCATGTCCCACAGTTTGAGCCCAATTAATCATTGTTGGTTTGATTATTTCCTGCTCACAATAAATTGTTAAAAGAAGATTATACATTTTAGAAATCAGTTGAGTATTATTATCTAATAGCATCCTGTGAAAAGATGATTTTTCTTTAGAGAATCCATTCTTCATATCTTGTGTAAATACTGATTTAATTTGATGATATTGAAGCCATTGTAAA
Source organism: Euleptes europaea (assembly GCF_029931775.1). NCBI lineage: Eukaryota > Metazoa > Chordata > Lepidosauria > Squamata > Sphaerodactylidae > Euleptes > Euleptes europaea. The sequence goes on from NC_079315.1 coordinate 65,370,237, forward strand.
TCGTCTTTAAGTAACTGAAAGTCTTTTAGTAAGCTTTTCTTTCCTTCCCAGTTAATTAACTCTTGGTAGGTGATAAATTTGTCCAATCTAAGTGGGCATAATGTCAACATTTCTTGAGGTGATATCCACATCGGTGTTACTGGTTCAAGAATATGTTTATATCTCATCCATATATGAAATAAGGAGGACCTGATTATATGGTTACGAAATGATGCTTGTATCTTAATTTTACCATACCATAAATAGCCATGCCATCCACTTATATTGTTAAAACCTTCCAGATCTAACAAACGCGAATTGGATAAGTTCATCCAGTCCTTTAGCCATACTAAAGCGGCCGCTTCAGCATAAAGTTGAAAGTTAGGTAGTGCTAAACCTCCTCTAACTTTAGAGTCCACCAGATGTTTATAAGCAATCCTCGGTTTTTTCCCTTGCCAGATGAAATTTAATACGTCTTTCCTCCAGGTATCAAAGTATTTAACATGTGATATTATAGGCAAATTTTGGAATAAGAAAAGCATCCTTGGTAAAATGTTCATTTGGATTGTTGATATACGTCCCAAAAGTGACAATTTTTTATTTGACCAAATGATCATATCAGTTTTTATTTTGTCCCATAGTTTAAGATAGTTATTGGTTATCAAGTCTTTATTCTTTGCAGAGATCCAGATTCCCAAATACTTGATCTTATTAGCCTTCTCCCAACCTGTGTATGATATAAATTCCTGTTGTTCTGTTTCTGATAAATTCTTAAATATTGTCTTTGTTTTTTCTTGGTTAACTTTAAATCCCGATACATTTCCAAAATCGTCCAAAGTTTCCAACAGTATCTTCATTGATTGTGTTGGATTCTCCAAGATTAACAGAAGATCATCCGCGAATGCTCTCAATTTGAATTCATGTTTTTTAATTTTTAGTCCGCGAATGTCCTCCATACTCCTTAGCTTACAGCATAGTGATTCCAACACCAACAAAAATAATAATGGAGACAGAGGACATCCTTGTCTGGTTCCTTTCTTGATTGCGCAGTTGTCGGACATCGATTCATTCACCAGAATTTTTGCCTGTTGGGATGTATATATGGCTGATATACCTCTCAAGAAACGGTCTCCAAAATTTAATTTTTCCAATATCTTTTTCATAAAGTCCCATGAGACCATAGCAAAGGCTTTCTCTGCATCCAAAAATACAAAGGCCGCCGTTTGTTGAATATTCTGGTCATAATATTCCAATGAATCTAATAAAACTCTTATATTATCTTTAATTTGCCTTCCTGGAACAAAACCTGCTTGGTCTTCATGTATAAGGTCCTTAATAAAATGCTTTATCCTATTCGATAAGACCGAAGCATAAATCTTATAATCCACATTTAACAGCGAGATAGGTCTATAATTTGAAGTTTTTTCTGGATCTCTTCCTTCCTTAGATATCAACGATATAAATGCATGTGACCAAGTCTCTGGGGATGCTCCCTTATCCAAAATTGTATTACAAAGTAATACAAAAAAGTTCACTAAATTGTCACTAAATGTTTTATAAAATAGTGCAGTAATTCCATCTGGTCCTGGTGTCTTGTCCGTTTTTTGTTTCATTATTGCTTCTTGTATTTCATCCTTTGTAATTGGTGCATCTATCCATTCTTGTTGGGGCTTTGAAAGGACATTCATCTGTATTGAATTTAAAAACTTGTCTATTTTCTTTTTTGAGATATTTTATTTCTGATATAACTTAGTATAGAATGAAACAAATTCTTTTTGTATATCCGTAGTTGTATAAACTGATCCTTTAGCGGATTGAATTTTTGTTATAATCTTCTTTTGAAATGAGTCTTTCAGTTGGGTCGCCAAAAATTTTCCAGGTTTATTAGCATGTTCAAAGTATTTTTGTTTAGCGGATTTTAAATTTTTGTTCATTTCCTCCATTATTATCAAATTTAGTTGGTGTTTAGATACAGAAATCTTCATTTGTATGTCATTTTTCTCTTCTTCATGTAAGGCCATAACCAGTTTTTGCTCCAAATTTTGTAGATCCCAAAGTATATTATTGGTAAATTGTAGTTGAGTTTTCTTCCAGGCCGTGTGTTTCTGTATCATAAATCCTCTAAGAACAGCTTTAAATGATTCCCAAACTGTATTCAGCGAAGTTTCCCCATTAAGGTTAATTTCAAAGAAATCTTTAATTAAGTCCTGTAGTTCTTTTTGAATCTTGTTATCCTTTAAAAGTTTATCATTTAGTCGCCATCTAAATGCTTGTTTATTGTTCCATTCAAATGTAACTGGATTATGATCAGAAAAAGTTCTTGGTACAATTTGGATTTTGCGTAGTTGCGTGAAAATAGATTTACTAGCCCATATCATGTCTATTCTGGAGTGTGAGTCGTGTCTCGCTGAATAAAAAGTATATTCTTTAGCCGTTGTATTCATTGTTCTCCAGATGTCTTGTATTTCCAATTCTGAAGCCATGGTGAAGAAAGTTTTAGGTAAACATCCTTCGTTTTCGTCTTTTGCTTTTGATTTTTTATCCAAAATTGGGAGAGTAACACCATTGAAATCGCCCATCAAAAGAATCTGATCCTTTGCATACTGAGAAATCAGTTCATGTAGTTGTCCATAAAATTTAGCTTTTCCTTCGTTAGGTGCATATATTCCTACTACAATCGTCTTTTGCCCCAATATTTTGGTCTTGATAATTACAATTCTGCCTTCATTGTCTTTGTACAGGATTAAGGCTAGAATGAGCATATATCACAACTCCCTTTGTTTTTGTTTTAGCCGATGCAACAAATGCTTGTCCAAGCATTTGCCTATCCGGGTATTTTTTGTGTTTTGTTGCTATATGAGTCTCTTGCAGACAAATTAGGGAGTATTTGTATTTCTGTAGATATTTAAAAATTCTAGCCCGTTTGGTTTTTTCATTCAAACCATTCACATTCCAAGAAATTACTTTTGCCATGATGTAGTAATTATTGAAGCAAATATTCAGTCTATAACACAGTGCCTCCTTCTGCTCCCTGTGGTTCTTCTTCTTCTTCTTCCTCCTCTTCCTTTTGTTCCAGGGTTAGTCCTTTAAGCTCTGTCTTGTATTTCCTCAGAAATTTTCCCACATCCGATGGAGATAAGATTGTCATTTTCATTTCTTTGTAGGTAAAAGCCAAGCCTTGTGGCATAATCCAACGATATTTGATACCATTAGCTTTCAAAACAGACACAAATTCTTTGTAATTATTCCTCTGTGAGAGTAAATGTCTCGGTATGTCCTTTAATAATATTAGAGGAATATCTCCTGCTGAAACCGGATTGTCATAGTGGATCTTCATGATCCTGTCCTTGATCCTAGTGTCATAAAAAACAATCATGAGATCTCTTGGTTTAGATCTTTTCATTCTAGCAGGTAATGGTATTCTGTAAACTCTGTTGATGGCTTAGTTCAATTCTTGTTCTTCTATTTGAAATAAATGAGCCAGATTTGGGACTACAGTTTCTTTGTTGTCTCCCATCATATCTGGAAAATTGCGCAGACGAAGGTTGGTTTCTCTAACTCTCATCTCCATCATTGCTATCTGATCTTTAACAGCTGTCTGGTTAGTTTGTATTGTTTCAATCTGCTTCTCTTGGCTTGCTAATTTTTTCTTTGTATCCTTGTGTTCTTCCATCACTTTCTTAACTGATGAATCCATTGCTTGCATGTCCGTCTTCATAGTATTCATTTGGGTCTTTACAACTTTAAGGTCTTCTGTAACCCCAACTAGCTTTTGGTTAATAGCTTGAGATGCTTGGCCAAGATTTGTCATCATAGCAGTCAGCTGTGTCATTTGTGTAGACATCTGTTCAAACTGTTTAGTTGTTGCCTCTATTTGCTTGGCTAACATGTCTTGCAATTTCTTTTCCATGGTTAAGGTTTGTGTCGCTTCTTTCAGTTTTGTATAGGCAGGGCTATGTAATGAGCCAGAACGGGGTCGGGATGCAGACATTTACATTGAAGTAAGGCTGGTAAAATACATGTCCTCAATCAGGACCCTCTGATTAGTTGTTGATAGAAAATGTTTCAATGATCAGCTTAATAATTTTTTCGCTTTAAAAAGACCCCTATTTCACTTTAAAACAGCTTTTTAAAGTTTTGAAATACCAGCGAGTTTTGCCGGCCGCTCTAGGCCAGGTCAATCAGGAAGTATTCCGCAAGTTGATTTCACCGTGGACCTTCTACCGCCTCTTCTCGATGGTTGTTCCCTTCAGGAACTATTTCTATGTTACTCGAGTGCGACGTGTATCCGGTCCTACGAGTTGCTTCCTGTTGTTGTAAGCCAGATGATAGAGAGGGTGATATAGAGGGTCTTCTGGATTAAGGAGTTCCTTGCTGCAAACGTGGCTGGAGGACCCCTTTTTTTTCCTTTTCTTCTTCCACCGGAAGAAAGAAGTTCACCCTCCCCTTCCCTCAAAAGTACTTCTCATTGGTGGAAATTTTAGTCCATCTTATAGGCGTCTTTCTAGCTCTTTGTTTTAATTTAAGCTGATCAACTTGATAAGGCTCCTGCCTCTAATCCTGATGGATTTTATAGGTCAAACTTATCCAGTTCGATTAAGGGAGGAACAAGGATGCTGGGAATGTCTTCATCTACCCCCCAGTTATTCAGTAACATCAGTAAAAGACGAAGGGTTCTTGCGTACTCACTTGAGCGTCTAGAGGTGAGGTTCTTATCTTAAAGTAGTCCTTATGGTGGTTATAAGGTGGTGGAGGGTAGAGCCTTATGCCGAAGTTGCGTTTTGGCGATTTCTTCCCCAGGTGCCCTCGCAGGACCGGCGTCCAAAACTCCAAGGGACTTAAAGAAGCTCCCTCAGAGTATTTGGGAGGTCAAACTGCTTTTGCGGGCTGCAGGGAATTCCTGCTATCCGACCCACTTGCAAGGATCGGGTTGGGATGCATATAGCATCCCAGGATTAACGCAAACTTGGATTTCTCCCAGGACAGCCTGGGGAAACGTGGCACTCATCCCAGCGGCACCACCGGAAGTCTCGGATCCAGGACAAGACTTGAGGCTGTTCATTCCAGTCCCTCTTCTGCATCAATATCTTATAAAAATATCAGATTTACATTTCTGTAAATCTGTCTGATTTACATTTACATCTATAAACAGGTGTCATGGGAATTGGAAGCAGCAGTTTTAGTCCTCTAGAGTTGTTCTAAGAAAAAAGGTGCTGACCCAATCTCTACACCACAGTGCCATAAGAACATAAGAGCCCTGTTGGGTCAGACAAGTGGTCCATCTAGACCAGCATCAGGTATCACGTGGTAGAGGACCAACAAACAGGGCATAAACACCAGGCTCTCTCTCCCCAATGTTTCCACCTATCTCTGGTATTCATATTTATTGTCTCTGGATGTGGAGGCTCTCTTTAGTCATCATGGGTAGTAGCCACTGATCGACCTATCCTTCATAAATCTGTCTAACCCTCTTTTAAAGCCATCTATACTAGTAGTCATCACTACATCCATTAGCAGATACGCAATTTAATTTCTTGTTTAGTGAAGAAGTGCTTCCTTTAGTCCATGCTGAATCTATTGGTCATCTACTGCATTGGCTGCTCCCTGAAGAGAGAGAAGATGGAAAAGAAAGAAGCTCTAGTCATCGAATTTCTCTACTTCATGCATAATTTTATAGCCCTCTATCATGTCCCACCACACTTCAACCATGAATTCTCTAAATAGAAAAGCTTCAGATTCTTTCCTCGCAGGAAGAGTGCTGCAACCCCTTAAATATCCCAGTTGCTGTCTTCCACACTTTTCCTGCTCTGCAATGTCTTTTTTGAGTTACAGCAACCAGAACTGTATACAATATTCCAAATGTGACTGTACAGTAGAGCTATAAAAGGGGCATTATAATACAGGCCATCCCTTGCTTAATCGTTCCTAGTAACATTTTGCCTTGCCACCATCACAAACTGAGTTGGAAGAGCCATTATATTTTTCCTTGTCAGTTACCACCAGTATAGACTCCATCATCATATATTTAAGGTTGGGTTTTTTTTTTAATTCAGTGTGCTCCACCTTGCACTTACATTGAACTTCATCTGCCATATTTTTGCCTAATCACTCAACTTAAAGAGATCCTCTAAAAAGCTCGTCACAATCTGCTTTGGTTTGCACCATCCTCAAAAAATTGATATCATCCTCAGACTTGGCTACTACACTTCTCGCCTCTCGTTCTAGATCATTTACAGACAAATTCAGTAGCACCAGTCCCAGTAGCGCTGTTACACTGAAGATGGCCACAGAGAAGATGGCCACAGAGGGATCAAATGAAAGCTGCTGTCAGTAGATCCAATAAGGTGATGACTCCAGGCTGGGCCTTTCAGTGTGAGCATTTATACTATGAAGACTTTACTACAGCTGATTCTGGTTCCTTCCTATTTGACCCTTGTCTCTATCCTGGACTGCCTTGTGGTTTCCTGACTTCTTGACAACCCTGACCATGCTTCTGCCATGCTCCGTGGATTTGTTAACTATCTCTGACTCTTTGGCTATATGACACTTGTCTTGACTTTGGACTTTTCCATCCTTTCTGATCTGCCACCCAGATGCATACCTGACAGTTTGGTTCAGCATCCAAGCTACTTCCTCTTGAAAGCACCTGAGGGAATGCATGCCTTACTTCAACCTGTCACTTCTTATAAAAAGATAGGTGCACCCAACCTTCTGAACTTAATCAGAAGATCTTGGGATGTGAAAATAAAATGTCTCATGGGGTGACCATGGGGATAACAAGTTTTCTGTACTACATAAAAAATTGTTATTATAATTTATTTCTAAAGAGTTTATGACAGATGGGACCACAAAACCTCCTTCAATCACTAGAACATCAACTTGGTACAAATGCCATTACCTTCTTCCACTTTGTCACAATCTTACATAATTACATCTTTTCAAACCCTAGTCAGATCTATAGGACAATGTCCTTGAATTTCCCAAATGCCTGGCCCCTTATTTTTTCTTTATACTAGGAAGGCATACCAGTACATTGGTCAGAGCTGTAAGGATGACTCCTAGGAGTCCACTCAGGTAGTAAAGGGAGAAATTTTGAGAAATGAAAATGCTGCTCTGTGAGAAAGGATTGGTATTGATTTAATTTGAAAGATGTTCAGGTCCTTTAAAAAAAGACTAGCATGCTATAAGTACAGTTCAACTGTGCGATCAATAACATCTCAGTAGTGAAAGCAGCCTTAATGTCCTTTTGCAACGTTATAAAACATGATGCAACCTAGTCACGATGGCTCTTGAAAGGTTCACATATAACTAGCAGCTTCTTGGTTGTACCTGAAATGTTCACATGCAGAAGTCGGTACTTTTGTAGGAAGAACCAGCATTGGTTTATGTAATAAACGACAATAACACTTTGAAATAAATCTGAAAGAAACAACAGGAAAATATCCCAGCACATGCATACATTTATCTCTCTAGAAAACACAACACTAGTTAGTATCGTGGTATATCATACGATAGCAAATTTACTGTGATATCACAGTAGGTCCTACAAAGTCAACAGCATTTGCAGCAAGACCACCAATGGACTAAGCAGAGGTTTTAATATAATGTGTTCATTACAAGATGAGCCAGAAGCCATATCCAGCTGGCCAGGGTAAGAGGACCCCTTCATGAAAGACAGCAAAAACTGATTCTGCTTGGCAGCATATATTCTGGACTAGACAGGCAATTACTCTGATCCAGCATGGCTGTTTGTCAGCCGTACTACATAATCCCAGCCTAAAAACAATACATTTAAACGACATCGCTTCATTCGCATGTCCTTTGGCCCTACTTCACATTAGGGGTGTGCAGCAGAATATTGCCGGCCAGATATTTTGACTCAGATCAACTCAACAATATCTGATGCCACTCCTGCTCCAGACATGATCCCCAATTCCAATATTACACTCCCAGTAATAATGGGATTGGGAATCCTGTCAGTGAGTGAGGAGCAGCTGGGGAGGAGGGAGCCCTTTTAGCTGGTCCACTGCACATCTGCCCTTTAAACTTTAAAAGGCTATTATTTTCAGTGGGAAGGCCAGGTTTACTCCCATAGGAAAAAATGCCCCTTTAAAAGTTAAAGGGCCCCTGTTCCACCAATAAGCTGGGGCCCCTTCTTTACTGTCCCTCCTCTGTTTTAATTCCATATGGGAGACTCAGGGAGGACATGCTTATCCTTCTTGTTAAATATTGGGGGTGTCATTCCAATCTTAATGGATAATTTGAAGGAATATGTTATTCACAACCACATGATATAATAATGACCACTAGTTTAGGTGGCTGTAAAAGAGGATCAAACACATTCATGGGGGATAGGTCTGCCAATTGCTATTAACCAACTAAAGGCAATTAAATCAATGGTATTATACCTGTTCACATGCATGTCATAGTTTAATACTGCAGTCATCAAACAATGAACATGTGTATGAATGAACCAGCCTCCAAACGTCAGTGCGAGAGAAATCAAGTGATGTCCATATATGTGTGAAACTGGTAAAAATGTTCATTTGAACTGGCACTGAAATTAAAAATAACTCCACTGATTTCAACAGATAAAGAAACAAGGTTGCAGAGGGGGAAACACATTTCTCAGGCATTTGGGGCAATTGCTGTTTTCTATGGAGGAACCCATTCTGACTCTCTTGTACCCATCCATCTTTCTAACCCATAGCCATGACATTACAAGACAAACATATAGTATGGCTGTCATATATATTTTAAAACATCGCAGCTATTATTTCTCTACCTACCACATTTCAGTGATAGAACAATTGCTAGCATTCAATCACTTCCTGGGGGAAGTTTTTTTTCCTCCCTAAGGGCTTTTCCAGATATATTGTTTTATGACATAATAAAAGCTGAATGGTTATTCATTAGTTGTGGAGGATCCAAATACGTTGTTCCCACTATATTATCTAATGAAGAAAAATCATACTTTCTCAACAAAAATGGCAATGTTTGTGGAGCACTGTGTGTGGACTGTGATTATATGTCATGGACTTCTATTGGTTGCCCAGTCTGACATCACAGGGAACAGTTTATTCCCATGCCAATGCCATTTTGAGAAAGTAGAATGGCTGAAACTAGGAATTATAAAATGGGGACATGGAGCAAACAGACTTGCCCACACTTAATGTTTATGCAATTATGAAGGTACCAGTGCTGGATCAGAACCAGATGTTCTTGATGGGAACATGGCTTGATCAAAATTATACGCCTTTAATGATCAGGCAAAGTTCTTGCAAATCGGTTGTTCAGCAGGAAAAGGAAATCAAGAGGAACTGCTTCCATTTCCTCCCACCACTATTCCAAACAGCTGATTGGCAGAATTCTCATTTCTTTTACCGGTATGAGGAAGGAGAATAACACACACACCAGACATTTGCATACACTATATTGCCCACTGAGGTAGCAATACATGAGTGGAACCATGATTCCACATACATGTAGCTGCCCTCATTGCCTGGACAGTTTATTTATTTAATTAATTTAGAATAACTAAATACCAACCTTTCTCCCAAACATCTCAGGACCCCAACTGTGTACACATGTGCACAACTGAGTACAGTTGTCTGTACAGCCAGAAAACGATACATGTAAAAAAGATTTTTAAAAATGCTTCATTGTCTATAGATTATAAATACCAAATAAAAGAAAACTTGTCACACAGGGGTGATAAAATATGGGGGGGGGATGCCAAGCTGCTGGTCTGATGGTCAAAACTCCTCTGTATCCTAATAACAAGTTCCATGCCTTCAGTGCATTAGAGCAATCCTCGCTGTTCCTGATATACAGCATAACTTAATGGGGATAATTAAATGTAACGGTTATTGGATAGCACAATAAAAAGGTGAAATAATATCCATAGGCATGGTTGTCTTCCGAAGTGGGAAACATAAAAATGTAGAGAAATGAATCACTATGTTCTGACAACAATATTTTTATTCAGTAGATTTATGGGCTGATGCTTGAAGGTTCTCTCCCATGCCCTGCTGATAAAAGTTCCATTCCATTCCTACATTCCTCCCACTCCACTTTCCTCATTCAGTCATCATCAAATACCTCCATCTTGTTTAAATAACATGCTACTTAACCTCTGTTTGATGTTGAGAATATAGGGCTGCTGAAATTACAACAAAGAGGATATGAGATTGGATGTGTATGTATAAGGAAAAGTTTAGTTTTATTCTTAAAAAGTTACTTGCCAGCTCATTTGTTTGCAGTTAGTGGAAACTATCATATTCTCTCTGCATTCCTGCAATGCACAATGAAATTGTTGTCCTAATGTCTTGAAAAAGTAGCAAATTGCATATAATTGATCAAATCCTAGGATCCTTAAAGGCTAGACAAATAAATTCACTAGTTTGTCTTATATGACATTATTTATATATGATTTATTTATTTACATTGTTTACACCCTGGCTTTTTTCCTCAATGGGAACCCAAAGTGGCTTTCAGCATTCTCCTCTCCATTTTATTCTCATAACAACCTTATGAGGTAGGTTAGGCAGAGACAGTATAACTCCCCTAATGTCAGCAAGTTTCCATGGCAAAGTGGGGATTTGAACCAGGGCTGTTTAACTTGGAAAGAAGGTGGCTGAGGGGAGTCATGATAGAGGTCTATAAAATTATGCATGGTTTGGAGAGAGTGGACAGGGAGAGGTTTTTCTCCCTCTCCCATAATACTAGAACACGGGGTCATCTGCTAAAGCTGGAGGGTGAGAGATTCAAAACAGATAAAAGGAAGTATTTTTTCACACAATGCATAGTTAAATTGTGGAACTCCCTGCCCCAGGATGTGGTGAGGGCTGCCAGCTTGGAGGGCTTTAAGAGGGGAGTGGACATATTTATGGAGGAAAGGGGTACTCATGGCTATTAGTTAGAATGGATACTAGTCGTGCTGCATACCTATTCTCTCTAGTATCAGAGGAGCATGCCTATTATTTTGGGTGCGGTGGAACACAGGCAGGATGGTGCTGCTGCAGTTGTCTTGTTTGTGGCTTCCTAGAGGCACCTGGTTGGCCACTGTGTGAGCAGACTGCTGGACTTGATGGACCTTGGTCTGATACAGCAGGGCCTTTCTTATGTTCTTATGTTAAAAAGGCAACAGAAGGGCCTGGTATATAAAGTTGTGCAGGGTTTCTAACAGCCCATTCCTGAGCCTTCGGCAGCCAGGGATGGTGTGGCCGAGGTGCTGCTGCGGCACCTCTAAAGCCATTTCCTGGATGCCCTGATCCAGCAGGGCCTTTCTTATGTTCTTATGCCCCCCAGGTCCTAGCCCAAGACTCTAACCACTACACCTCACTGGTTCTCATTAGAGAAGATTCCCATTGCATGAATGATAACTCTATGAAAGACTTGTTGTAGCTACGACTGCTAAATGGAACATACATGTGCTGAAACAGTATGCTTCTCAAGATCAGCAGCTGTAGGGGCAAACAGAGTGATAGTCATCACCCCCAAGCCTTAGGAATTTGTCTTGTGGCCACTATTGGATGCTAGGTGAGGTGGATCTAGTTGTGATCCACCAAAATAAATCTTACATAAATATGTCCTGATGTTGAGGATTTAAAAAAACAAAAACCCTGAGTGCATAAGAGGAAGAAACCATCCGCATCTTAGTTCAGAAGCAGTAAATACTTTCATTCAAAAAAGGCTAACACTTACTGCTGCTTCTTTCTATCCAAGAAACACCCTCTCCAAGTTCAATTCCACTACCAAATCTAAAAGTACTTTGGGCACAAAAAAATGCCTATGAAAATTAGAATAAAAAAATGCCTGCTCAAAATACTTACCTCTTGTTCTCTATTCATGCTGCCGAGTGATATAATGTGAGGGAAATGAAATCTATATGTTAGATTGGCACAGGGACAGAATATTTTGACTTTTGGCATGGGGACAGGGAAGGGTGTAAAGGAATAGTTAATGTGCCTCAGTCTGATCTCCAGGAACACATTTTCTGCCTATTATAGGAATCTTGTGGAGATTTCTAAATCAGAGTAAAACAAACTTATGACAACATCCCACCCCGCACTGTACCTCCACTAATTCCTCTATATTTGTGACTAACATATTCACAATTGTTCAACCAGCCAAAAATAAAGGGAGGGTCTAGATTTATATTCATGACAACTGTCTAATCCTATTTAAGAGCTCTACAGCTACCATAACTAACTAATTCAATGGCCTCTGGTCAGATAAACACTTCCTTGACTTTTTATACCCAGGAATAACTTGCCTTCCTGCTTACCAGGGCAGCAGTTTTAATTATCCTGATTTGAAAAGCACTGTGTGCTTTTTCCACTTTCTTCCTCATGCCAACTTTTAATCATTGTGTGAAGTATGTAAGGGTTGTGACTGGGTCCTTGCACTCTCCCCACAACATCATTACACAAACCCAGACATGTTTTGAAATCTCAGCACACAGGCATGAATTAAAATTATAGCTATAACTCCCAGTGGTTTATAAAAAAGATAGCTACGGCATTCACATTCCCATTCTTTCCTGTTTTTCTGTACCACAGATAGATAAGGGGGCAGTTTTACACTCGGCTGCATGTGGAGGAGGTAAGTGGGAAGCAAGACCACCAAGAGTCGTCACTGGACCCTGTAGACTAGGCAAGCCCTGTAGATGAGGCTTACCTGCTTAGTCTACAGGGCTTTCCTAATTTACAACATTTGACTGATTGTGGGAGGCGAACTTCCACCCCTGCCCTTTGACAGTTGAGCAGTGGGAGAAAAAATGGGGGGGATGTTGATCACTAGGAAGTGATGTTACACGGTGCAAAACTATTGAGTCTGGAAATTTTGATGTATTGGCATGTGATTGGTTAGTCGACCGTATTAATAAATTTGATTTGTTTGTTGATGTTGCACCATCCATGATGTTCATGCATCCACAGGCTCCACCCTAAAAAGTTCCAAGGATATGTAGGTGTAGGCCTAGCAGCTAGGGTTCCCAACTGCCTGATGGCAGTGGGCTATTGCCCATCAACTCACCAGGCTGCTTACTGCCACTCTGCTGGCCAGAAGTAGACCAGCTGAGTGGGGGGGGGGGATCCTAGTGAGCGGTGTGCACACAGCACAGTGCCATCATTTCTGGGCTTACCCTGGAAGTGCCAGTGACACTCTAGCACTCTCCCACCAAAATGCTATGGTTTCCATAGAGTTTTTGGAGGAATGTGCATCCTGCACAATGCTAGTGCTTCTGGGGTAACCCTGGAAGTGACATCATTGTGCCATGTGCACACAGCACACACAGATCTTCACCCCCCAGTCCCAACCCAACAAAGATCCCACCGGTAGAGTCAGGGGACCTGGCAACCCTACTGGCAACCGTACTGTAGATCACCCTCACGCACCATACAGATACAACTAATACATCATCTAAAAAACAATAACATGACCTGCCTGACTCCATAGAACCCCAATGTGACCAGGAGCCTGAAATTTTGTCCCCCTAGACCCTGGTGCATTTGCCTTGAGCAAGGTAGACCAGCCAAAGGAAAACAACCATCATTTAAGCCTGAGTGGGCTGTCTTCCCAAAACTGTTTTTAATTTGCTTTGTGTCTACCACTGCTCCCAAAACATTGCAAGGCAGGACCAGCCAGTTGTCACAGTGGGCCAAATAGGATTCCCCACCCCTTTGACCCTGAACAGCTACAGGAGTTGGGGGTTTTGTGTGGGCCTATTCTGACACTACTACTTTTAAAATGGGAGACACTGTTACACATGCAGGGTTAGTAGGATACTACAATCAGAAGCAAGGTAATTGGGATTGGGAAGAAGGTTAATGAGCATCTTGAGCTATCACTGTCGGGATGAGGAGGACTGCTGGACCAAGGGGTTCATGAATCACGATCCAACGGACCCATCCTTTTAAAACGTTGGGGCTCAGGAGGGGCAATTTCAGCGGCCCCCCCACCCATGCATCTGTGATGTGCACACTGTGAAGGCCCCAGTGCTCCTGCTCCTGGTTGCTGAGCCATAAGGCAGGGATGAAGCAGGAAATGGCAGATCTCTACCAATCCACCCCAAGTGAGGTTATACCTATGCTGGAAGTGGGAATTAGATAGTTAACCATACTAGAAATTATCCCATTGAAGTTCCTTTAAATGCTTACTGAAGTTGTGGCCTGTGGATAAACCCAAAACCATACGGCTCGCCTTCTCAGCTCATCTCTGTGTCCAGACTGGGAATAGATTGATAGATTAGGGCAACTGTGTTAAAATCAGATTGGAAATTCCTCTTCGTTTCAACAGTATCAAAAAGCAAAGGCCATCATACTACTGGATTTGGAAATATACAGGAATATGGGACAAAAGTAATACCTAGTGGACCAGAAAAGTTTGCTTGTAGCTCACTTAAATTTGCACATGTCTGGCTTGGACTGTGTGGTTGAACAAAGATCATATAACTTGGCAAAATCTTATTTAACTCAGTGTTTTGAAATCTTACTGTCAGGTTTCATAGGCAAGCTATTTTGAATAATTAATAGTTTGGTTTTAATAATTAATCATGGGGAAGGTGGTTTTCTCAAAACAGTGGCTGCTTCTGCTTACTTTCTATTGTACTGGAGAAGATCTTCTTTGAACTGTTGGAGTACTTGGCTGTGGTTTTGTGTATGTTAAGAAGCAAAGGAAGAATGTGATTCTTTTGTTAAATGAAGATTTAAGGAAATATTGTCTCATTTTTGAAGGCTGGATAACTGCACAATTATCCCAGGTCAACAAAAGCCATCAACCCAATCAACAGTACAAGTAGTAAAAAGTCTGATTTAGGATTTTGTACCATGTTTTATACAGCTACATGCTATAGCTATGCCTGCCATTTCAGGGAAGATCTATGGCTGCACAGATTGGACACTTTTGTGGTTAGATACAAACCTTAACCCAAAAGAGGGGGAGGTGATTGGAGGCCGTTTTCCCTGCTGCCTTGGTGTTTCAGCACCTACAGCTGTCGATACTATGTGAGGCTTCTGCCATTGGCACCTGGTTGTCTTGGGGGCCGTATTTCACATATGTCATAATGACTATATAGAACAGGGCTGTTTATTGTGAGATTGTAGTGGGTAGGTGGAAACCACTGTGTGTAGTGGTAAATAAGGTTTTTACGGTCCACATGTAAAGAATGAAAAGAAGGAAGAATGAAATGTATAAAGATGAGCATATGTGGCCTGAATACTTGAACTTAGAAGCAGACGACAATTACAAGCACTCGTACCAATTTTGATTAATCTTGTGTGTTTGTAAAAGGACCTGTCTCTTAAGCTGTTATTATAATGACTATGCTTGAGGGGGAGTAGGAAAGCCATGTAGCTATACTGGGATTCATGTACAGAGACTACACAGCTGCTGGCGAAACGTCAGGAAAGAAAATACCAAGACCACGGTTACACAGCCTGGATAACCCACAAGAACCAAAGAGACTACACTTGTACACAAGTATAAGAGTATGTAATCATAACCCAGTTTTTTCCAGGGTTCCCAACTGCATGTGTATACACAGATCATGTTCATGCATACACTCTTTATATATGAATACATATAGATCAGAATGTTAGCCAAATTGCTCAGTTATGAATATTTATGTGGGGAATTAGCAAATCAATAACTGGCAAGTGACATAACTAAAACGGGGTCTAACATATGTCTACGGGAGTCCGTTCCATGACCACAAAACAAGGCGGAAGCAATGGAATTAAATTTAAAAGGTTTTTACTCAATTATATGTTCACACGCAAATAAACACAGGTTCTCACACAATACAAACAGAGCCTAGAGAATAACAGGTAGTAGAAGTAGAGACGGTCGCCAATGTGGCAGGGTCCCTTGAAGAGGGGCGATATTCACCTGATCCAGAAGAGGACGTCTGGGGTTCCATGCAGCTAAAACAAGAGAAAAACGGGGGCAGGGGGGTTCCCAGGGCTTGACCAGCAAGGCGGGAGGAATACGCGGCTGGGCAGTGCTTACCCAAACCTACAGAGCGACAGCAAGTATAGGAGGGGGGGAAAGAAGGTTCTGAATGTATGCAGGAGTCCCCAGTTATACTCTTCCTGGGGTAGGGGATGATGGGCTTACCCCCTCGTGGTTCCCAAAGTAGACAAAGGTGGACAAAAGACCTTAATGGTCGGCTGAGAGGTGTGGCAAGTGGCAATTTGGATGACTACAGCTAAACCCATTGACTGTGCACATTCCGGGAGACTCGAGAGACGATCGTTGATGGGATTATTGGGTTGGGGACAAAGGTGTGAACAGCTGCATCCGGGCGGGTCACTTCCTGGATGCTGGAGGTGCAATCTTTCAGTGCTGATATCTCGGTGCCTTCCGATGCATTATCAATATGCAGATGGAGGAGGGGGGTGCTGGCTACGTGTCTAGTTGTTCCTTGCAAAATGGATTCTGCTGGAGACTCAAAGGGGGTCACAGGAAAATGGATTCCCTCTGGTTCATTTGGAGGGCCTGCCTGTTCGTGGGTTCTCTTTGCCTGTTTCGCTGGATGGTGCGGGAGTGCTCTCCATTGCGTTTGGGGCTGGGCACACGTCTGGAACTGTGGCGACACATATCTGTGAGGTTGCCATGTAACACAATCCAGGAGATGGTAATTGTTTGGTAACAAGAAGTCATCCCATGCCTTTCCCCACATACATTTTTCCTCCACACTTAGAACACCTGAGTAAGCTTTTAGAATCACCTGGTTTCAAATGTTATCAATTATGGCATGCTCAAACCCAATATCTTAATTCTGCTTCACATGCAAAGAGGTACATGAAGAAATTACCATACCAATTGCCAATTTTCCCCATTGCCCCCCTTGCTGCACATGTGTGCAAAGGTGTTTGTGCATATTACTCCAGGATGAGAAGGGGGTGGATCCTTTCCCAAGTGTTGTGGTATGTAAAACTTCAAGTAATACAAAGGAAACTTCCTTGGATATCAATTTCAGTGGAATCTATATAAGGTTGAGTAAATGTGTATAAAACTGGGGCGTCAGCATCTTATTCTTTCAATGAATAGAAACAGAAAGCCTCCTATATTTTAGGTAATGAAAGGGGAAAGCCTTTCTCTAGTAAAACTTGTTAATGAAAGGCAACTTCTGTGCCCTGTAATTTATGCATTTATGAAGTGGTCTTATAAGACATGAAGAGTGTTGGGGAATGAAAGGAATGGTAAGTTTTAAGGAATCCTTTGATGTTCAGAAAAAATACCCATGGATCATATAACAGTGGCTAAGTTGAATATGGTCTTGTGATACAGGATACAGTTTCGCTGAGACACAATGGATATACAATCCACATTTGCCTGGAAGTAGCCTATAAATCCTGCCATTAAAACCAGCTGGGATTTATTAGGAGAGCCATTTTGAAGAATTCCATTCTGCTAAGGATGAAGGAGAATTGTTAATATTGCTTCAAGGGACAGTTGACTTACAGCTTGGATGAGGAAGCAAACTGACCCCCATCTCACTCCTCTCCACTCTCTGGTGTACATTTTAATAGAAACCTGACTAGAGGTATAGAGGAGCAGGGATACACCAGAATGAATCTCTGGGACTTTTTTTAGATCTGGAGAAATGACATCATCAACTGGGGTTCCTGGGGGAAAGACATCATCACTTAAAAGCAATGTGTCTCACCCACTCAGGAGTAACTCTGGGGTGAGGGGCTTGAAACGGCTGTGTTTTTAGGAGGCAGTTATAGCACAGAATTAAAAAAGCACACATCCACAGCCATCTGGCCTAGGATCTGCCTCCCATGTCATATCCACCATGGCTCAGTGGTAAAGCATCTGCTTGGCATGCAGAAGGTCCCAGGTTCAATCCACAGCATCTCCAGTAAAAGGGACTAGGCAAGTAGATAATGTGAAATACCTCTGCCTGAGACCCTGGAGAGCCGCTGCTGGTATGAGTAGACAATAATACTGATTTAGATGGACCAAGGGTCTGCTTCACTATAAGGCAGCTTCATGTGTTCATGTTTTCAGAAGAAAAGAAAAGTGATTCTGTTCCACTTTTTAAAAAAAAGTCCAAATGTCTGAATGAACCATACATATCTTCCTTGATCAACACTACAGCTTCCTGAAAGCAGAGAAATCTGAATGGTATTTGTGTTTCACATCATTGTTTAAACATAGCCTAATTCTGGTTTTGCTATGCATTCCAAAGAATTCTGTGTAAAAGAAGACATCTAAAGGCCATTTCTTGTTGTATGGGCTTATTAAGGCACGGCTGTTTAGGGTGTAGTGAACAGCTCCTGCACTTCAACATTTACCTATACACCGCGGAACCTGACACAAAGCAGGGAGCTTAATTATGTCTGCTCAGATGTGGTGGAAACTTTTGAAGTAGAGGAAAGAGGAAAGACCAAAGGGGCCACAACGGCAAGTGACAACAGACTCCCCATATATCTGGTAAATCGGGCTGCTTCCAGTGTCTGGTTATTTGGGATGCTGCCAATGTAACTTGGAACTCGCTGAAAGCTCATTGTGTGTATGTGTGAGTACAGAAGATAAGACACAGAACAGCAGGCTATAAATGTGAGGTGGAAAGGAAAAAAATAATTCTTTGTAGCTCCCTTACCTGTGTGAACAAAATAATCATTTAAAAGTTCCATTCTGGAGAAGTAAGATGTAGCAGTGTCTGTGGGGTATAATGTTTCCCCACACACACACACAGAATATCAGTGGCTGAAATCCACTTAATGTTGCTTAAAGAATGAATTGGTCTTGTCAGTTTTTAAAAACAGTCCCCGCATACCATGAGAATCAGCTTATATCTAGTGCATAAATGTAAGTGCTGTCTGACTGGAGATTTGAACTGGAAACATAATATAATATAAATATTATATTTTGCATATTTTGCATGAATAGTATATGTTTCATATTCATTCTGAGTGGGTAGCCCTTAGTTAATATCTCAGCTCAGCCATGAATTCACTGGGTAGTCTTAGACAGCTGAATACTGACAGTTTGCCAGGCATTGCCCAGGAGTGATTCAACCTATCCTGGGGAGTCCCAGTCTGTGTTAGAAGAGTAGAGCAATGGTGGAACCTGGGTGGAACTAGGGTTGCCTGGTCCCTCTTCATAACCAGTGGGAGGTTTTTGGGGTGGAACCTGAGGAGGGCGGGGAGGGGAGGGACTTCAATGCCATAGAGTCCAATTGCCAAAGCGGCCATTTTCTTCAGGTGAACAGATCTCTATTGGTTGGAGATCAGTTGTAATAGCAGGAGATCTCCAGCTAGTACCTGGCGGTTGGCAACCCTAAGTGGAACAAGTGCCAGGGAAAGTTTTCTAGTCTTGTGGTACTGTTGCCTCCTTCCAAGACCTGGAATAAGATGAAGCAAAGGTGATTTACAGTGCAATCCTAAGCAGGTCTACTCAGAATCTTACTCAGGAGTAATATATGGTGGTAATTGCCACAAAAATTTCTACATCTGTTAGGGTCTTAGCACAAGTGAAAGTGTTAAAAAAAACCTTGCACTGACCCCTTGCACTAAGTTAAACATAACATGTCACAAACTGCTGTCCCTCTAGTGTAAGATGTTGTGCAAGCAACTTCTGCATGCTACAAAAATCAAAAGGAAAATACTAAGTATTGCAGAAGATCTTGCACAAGAACTGTGCTAAGTCCTTTTACATTTTTTGCTTGTACATCACTCAATCTAAGTTCATAGCTTGTCTTGTCTGTACTTTCGTTTGGGCAAGTTTCAACCTCAATCACATATTTATCTGCCTTTTCAGCTGCAGTCCCTACCATTCAGAATAGACTTTCTGGCAAGGTTCAGAGAGCTATTTTTTCTGGCTGCATTCTACAAGGCAGGGTTTCCCCCCCTAAACATCTGTAATCTGATCATTGGCACAATACTGGTTTGCTCTGTAGTTTTGTGGGGCAATTGATATTGTTTTTCATTCTGTGGTTTGTTGATGTTGTTTTTAATGGTTGCTGATTTTTAATGGATTTGAGTGAAATGAAGAAGCAAGGTAGATGTTTTAAAGAAATAACAATATAAATACTAGTTGTAGCGTTAATTCCTACACTAGAGAATGGCCACATCTGATGTCAGTGATGCAAAGTGGCATTGGTCTTTTATGCATGGCTGTTTCCCTCATGGTCACCCCGCCAACGACTTTGGGTCTTTGTGTTGATTATACATGCCAGTTCCGACCATTAGAGGTCGCCTCGCTCTCCCACTGTGGTTCACGCATTTTGCCTGCGTTTTCAGAGACCCGTTTTATCTCAAATTTGAAAACACAGGGAAAACGCGGGGAAACACAGGGGGAGAGTGAGGCAACCTCTGACAGTTGGAAATGGAATGTATAATCAACACAAAGACACAGTCATCAGAGTGACAGCGAGTGAAACAGCCATGCATAAAAGACCATTGTAACTGTTATAGGTCCTTTATGCATGGGTACTTGGACTCATGTTTGCCCCCGGACTGACTCGATTGTTCCTTGGAGTTATGCATGAGTTTTCTGTCCCTCAGAGATGACCTTGAGGCCAGCCCTCGCAAATCTCGGGTCTTCCCATTGCAGTTAAATCCCGATGCTTCACTCTCTTCTGAGATCAGCCTGGGCATAAGCCAAAATGTGGGACGGGGAGCTGGAGGGGTGACTGTTTTTAAAGTAAGCACTCCAGCCAATCACAAAGCAGCATATCAAGGGGCAGGGACACAAATGCTTCCTGGTTTTTCGTCTCCCAGCTAGAGTTCTTTCTGAGTAGATTTGTCACCAAAATATGGGTTTTAAAACAGTGCTTGGATTTTCATCTTCCCATTCCTTCCTTTAAAAGAACTCCTTTTGGTGAAATGATTTTTAACACAGCACTTGGGTTTCTGCAGGGGGTGGGGGGTGGGGACTGGACTGCAACCAATTACTAAGCAGCATTTTCAAAGGTTGGGAACTCACGCTTCCGAACTTGAGTATGGTGATTGAGCTGGTGCATAGCATTTTTATCATTTGCAACAGGAAAATGTGGGACAAGTGAGCATCAAGCCCCAGGTAAAACTCCCATGCATAAACAACCACAGTTTACTTTTTGAAAGTATATGAATAATCATATTTTTACTTGTCAGTAGTACTACTTAGCATTATATATGTTATTCACCACCACCCTGAATGAGGTTGAAAGGTGGCATAGAAATGTTTTAAATAAATAAATAATATATGAAGAAATTCTGTTTCACTGTATCAATCATTATGAGAGATCTAAAACAGCATCACTTACATTCATCACGACCAATAGCACTTTTCTACTCTATAAAGAGGAGCTATAACTCTGTGGTACAGTACAAAATTTTCCTGCACTCGGAGCCAGGTATGGTTCTTGGCATCTCCAGTTAAAAGGAGTCAGGTAGCAAGTCCCTGAGATCATTTCCATGCCTGAGACTACTACCACTCAGAGAAGTACAGTATGTTAGATGGGGCAGTCATATGACTCAGTTATCAGGTGGCTTTATGAATTATCTGTGCAATATCAGTGCTTACTTCCTTTATTACACCTACCCTTCTTGTCATCCACTCTTAGAAATATTTAATTATCACATTTGTATTGAGTTGGGTCTGGACGCATGCTGCTGTTTGCGCTCTCTTTACAAAAAATTGCAGATATGCTGAAGGATCCTGAAGTCAAAACTATCTCTTCCGTTTGCCTGTAATCAGCCTCTGGTCCCAGCTCTATGCAGTTTTGATTTAGGCTTTCCAGCTGAGTCACAGTAGGGGAGATAAACCTTGAACAGTTTGATAATTTTGGCACTGTCAGAGGGTGGAAATGAAGTCTCCAGGGGTTACCAATTGATGCTCGGTACTTTTACTGCCAAAGAAAAAAGAAGAAGAGGGAAAACTGAACTTTGACGAAATGCTGTTAAAAGTCTTCGGAAGCTGTTAAAAGTCCTTGGAAGGTAAGGCCATCTCAAGTATTTAAAGGCAAAAAATAAGAGTTTTTTTCCTCCTTGTTGCTAGCTAGAACACACACAAGATGGCCACAGAATTTGCACATAAACCATATATATAGTAAAGGTAGTCCCCTGTGCAAGCACCCTGTCATTACTGACCCATGGGGTGACGTCACATCCCAACGTTTACTAGGTAGACTTTGTTTACGGGGTGGTTTTCCTTTGCCTTCTCCAGTCATCTACACTTTACCCCCAACAAGCTGGGTACTCGTTTTAACCTTTATGGATAGGTCTAAAGAGACATGATTAAAAACTGTGAAGCAAGTTTTGTACTAAAGGAATCAATTATAACCTTTCTTTCAGAGCCAGAGCTCAAAATCGGTCAAAACCGGCTCATGTCGCAATTCAGGAACCCTTGGATTTCTATGTTCTAAGTGTCCAACAGGGCAAATGCTTCCCCACTCACATGTCTGTGATTGTAAAGAAACAAAAACACTTACTTCAAAAACAAAGAAAGAAACCATAATATTAGAAACTGACTGCTTTGTCAGACACAAACAATGGAACTCAACAAATCCAAGGCAACCAAACAGAAAGTTTAGGAGTACATTCCAGCTGAAAACCTGTGTGTCACGTCTGAGATCTACTTACAGTTTTTCTCAGGCAAACAAGCCCCACCTAACTATGCTGCTTGTAAGTGAAAACAAACTTAACAATGTACCTTGAGATATTTCTCTGTCCTGCAAACAAAGGCTGCTGTGCAGAATTTATACATGTTGGGTTATAGGATGTCCTGCCCTTGGCTTCCATTTCCCATTGCTGTTCTGAGTAGCAGTGGGAGGGGGGGCCAATAGCAAGATTTCATTTCCAGGGTAAACCTCAAAGTGACATCAATCATTTCTAGTAATTGCTGGAGTCACTATGGTTTTACTATAGAGTTTCCAGCAATTCCTAGAGAGGCATGACATCACATCCAGGTTTTCTGAAAAGTGATGTCACACTGTTGCTGATAGTTATGCCCCCCCCCCCAAATCTTCCTCTGGTTGCCAGGCCAAGAAAAGAAGAATCCTTGACACAGTGTATACTCTGGCCACAATCCTATATAAGACATACTTAAATTCCTTTGGTTTGCACAAAGCTAGAATATATGCTGGAAGTTTTACAGGGTTGCCAGGTACCAAAGCTAGAGTACATGCTGGTAGTTTTATAGGGTTGCCACATACCGGCATGTAGTCTAGCTGTGTGCAAACCAAAGGGGCTAAAGTATGTCTTATATTATGTAGGATTGTGGCCAGAGTACACACTGTGTCAAGGATTCCTTTTTTGTCTTTTCAAAGCGTGTGACTATTACTGTATTGAGCTCACTAGAGATAATTTGTTCCATCACAGTCTCTGAAGAAGGGTTTTTTTTCATTGTACTTTAATTTTACCTCCAGTATTCTACTTTTTCTTAAGAATGTATTTAAAAAAAACCACACATCTGAGGCCAGCTTAAAACTATTTGCTGCCTATCTCCTTTTCCTCTCCTTTCTTCTTTCTCATTCTTTCTTTCTCACTGACATTTCCTATGATGAGTGCTCAGAAAGAATAGCTATTGCTGCTCGTGTCAGTTTTGTTTTGTCAGCTTGGTATGCTGGGCCTTGCTTTGCCATTTTCAAGGTCTCTTTCAATCCCGGGAACACAGCTGGCACTTCAATCAGGAGCTCAAACCGTGAAGAAACTGGCAGTTGATCCCCAACCAACTATGTGGAAGATATATTATATATTTCGCAGTACACAGTGGAATACCCTTTTCATTTCATCATTGAGAGAGACTGCATCACTCATGAGCTCTTCTCTACAAAAATATTAATAATGTCCCATTCCCCTAAGGGATGAGAGCATTTCGGAACTGAACTGCAATGACCTTAGCTTGTCAGATTGATATGACTTCACGAAATTCAGAGTGGAGCCTTTCCCCCCTCTTTGCAACTTGGTTTTTAGATCTCATGTGATCTCCGATCTGCGGATATTTTTAATCATTTTTTTTCTGAAAAGGGGATAAAGAATGTTAGCAGTACAATCCTATGCAGAGTTATTCCAGTCTATGCCTATTGAAATCAATGCTAAATCAATTTATAAACCACTGTGTCTCCCTATAGCAGGTATTTTGCTGTTGCAACCTCCTTCTAAACAGACAAAGGGGCAGTAGTAGGTCACTTGGGGTCCACGCAGGAATTTTGGGATCATTCTCAGATTACCCTTTTTCATCTGCTTTACGTTAAGGACAGAGGATGTCTAATAAATAGCCCTGACCCTTTGGGGCTAGTTAGGCCTTTACTAGGTCACATTGCCAGTTCCCTTATCCCATCAACAGCTAACACCATAAAGCATATTTTAGCCTTAAAAGCTCTGTTATAGCCAGTTAGGAGGAGATTAGAATAGAGAATAGAAGCACTGAAGACTGACATTGTGGCTTTGTCCTAGAGCACATAACATTATCCTTCATAGCATTCGTTTTCACAATGGGAGTGTGGCAGAACAGTCCTGCTCCCTCACCCTGTTCTGAGGCCTCGCCTCTGTATATCCCACTAGCCAGCATCTGGTTAGTCCAGGGACAGCTCACTGCCTTGTTCACCACTGGGGCTGCCAGGTGGGTGGTTTCGATGGGCAATTGCTCCGGAGTGGGAATCATGGCTGTGAACGCGATTGCCCCACCCCCAAAATCCTCCGTCCGATGAAGAGGGGGGATCTGGCAACCCTATGTACCACAGAGGGAATAACCACTTGCAAACAGACTGCCCCACTCTTCCTGGACTCCTTTTTAAAACAGTGTGCTCAGAATTGTAGAGGTCTAAAATGATACAGAGAATCACTACCCACATTAAAAGTTATAAAGCGTTTATTTAAAAGAAAATGTCCATCCACATACTCTCAGCACAGCACCAGATTGAGCTAGGGATCCAAATGAAAAGGGTAAAATGCAATTCCTCTGTTCCTCCCTTTGTACATGCCCAAGTAGATTTTCGTATAAGGCAGGCACCTTAGTTTAAAAAGTTATAGTTGTTCTAAAGGAGAGCCAACGTGGTGTAGTGGTTAAGAGCAGAGGTTTGGAGCAGTGGACTCTGATCTGGAGAACCGGGTTTGATTCCCCACTCCTCCATATGAGCGGCGGATGCTAATCTGGTGAACTGGATTTGTTTCCCCACTCCTCCACAAGAAGCCATCTGGGTGACCTTGGACTAGTCACAGCTCTCTTATAGCTCTCTCAGCCCCACCTATCTCACAGGGTGTCTATTGTGGGATGGGAAGGGAAGGTGATTGTAAGCCAGTTCGATTCTTCCTTAAGTGGTAGAGAAAGTTGGCATATAAAAAACAACTCTTCTTCCTCGTCTTCATCTTCTTCCCATTACCTTGAAGCCTCTGCCCAGATGTGCAGTCTAACCTCCAGCAGACCTCAGGTAAGAGTTCTGCTTGCCTGGATGGAATCAGCACCCAAGAGACCTTCCTTCTCACTCTCAGGAGTTTTATCATCTCTCTTTCTCCTCCTACTGACCAGGTCAAGCCACATCAAAGAAGCTTTTCCTGAAGTACCCGGGAAATTGTCCCTGAAGTCTTTCTAGCACATTAAGTCCTCCAAATCTCCATTCCCTGCTATATATCACCTGTCTAGCAGGAGGGTATGTGTGTTGTGTGTGTATGTGACTTGCTCCTCTCATTGTGACTGCCAGGACTATCTTTTGCATATCTAAAGGCTTGGTGGGTGAAGCTGGAGAGCAGCTCCCCCTCCCCCATCACTTGTACTCTGCCAAGAGAGAGAAGTTTTTTTCAAATGCAAGGAGAAGGTTTCGCTCCGTTCAAACCTGCACAGACTGAATTAGAGTAAGTTAGACATAATATTTGCAAATTCCAAACATGGACTTCAGCATATGCCTAAATGACATGCTCCTCACCAGTATGCATAATGGTAACTAATGGCCCGGACAGAAGGATAAAAGCCATATCTATGGAGAGGTGCACAATAGTCATGGTTGTAGTGAGTGCTTAGCCCTAATCATGCCCACTTTCTCCCTCTGTGCACCAAGTAGCTTTCTCCCATACAGGGTGTCAGATGCTGGCCAATATTTATTAAAAGCTTCACAGGGAAGAAGACCTTTTGGGTGAATACTCTTGCCAATAGCTCTCATCCAAGCTGGCTTTTTCTCATCTTCAGGTTATTTATTTAACAGTACAATAATTTCTAGCTTGGAGTTCAAACAGAACCAGTGAGTTTCATGTACGCATATCTGAGCATGTGACGGCTGCCACACCCCACCTGTAGCACCTGTATTCTGTTGTCACTGCCCAGCCTGATCCTTTAACTACAGCCACTCAGCCACTCTTATTATGTCTGCACCAGCCCTTTGTTATCATGCCCAGCTGGTAACTTAAAAGGGTGGTTTAACAATGGGCTGAATCAGCATAGTTGACACCTGTATTTCACACATTGTGCTGTTCCCTATGCTGACTGCTCTAGTCCAAATAGATTAGCAGGATCTACATGGGCAAAGGAGCAACTGTTTTCAAAAGACACAGCCAGTTGACAAACCCAGGTTAAGTGGTTCCTCTTATAAGGAGGTAATGTTTCTCTGCTTCCTGTTTAGTACAATTTTTGCTGGTAAAAGCAGCCAGCTAGAAATGCCCTAAAATGGATTTCCCCTTGAAAATATATTTTATTGTTTTTGAAATATTTACCGTATTCACCATCACAATATACTCAGATCTATGTTACTGATTAATACTTTGTATATTATGACAGCTAGATTCCAATCCTGTAGTACCTTAGAGACCAAAAAGATTTTTGGGGGTATGAGCTTTTGAGAGTCAAAGCTATCTTCATCAGATACAAGCTTTGATTCTCGAAAGCTCATACCCCCCAAAATCCTGTTGATCTCTAAGGTGCTATTGGACTGGAATCTAGCAGTTCTATTGCAGACCAACACAGCTACCTTCTGAAACTTTGTATATTATGTCATTTAAACAGCTCCTTTAATAGAGTGGGCTTTATTAATAAAAAAAGTGATTCTATAGGATGATGCTTGCTGGGTAGACACAGACACATAAGAGTACTTCTTTTCACAAGTGCTGCGCAGTAACAAGTAAAATAACCTGCCAGGGCCTGGATAACACTTATGGATAGATTTTTTAAAATGGTACCTGCTGCGAGCATCTCAGAATAAATACAGAGTGCTTTAGCAAATCACAGATGTGTTACCTGATAGAAACAACTGACAAAAGTAAATCACCAGTGGAAGAGCTGATGTGAAAAAAGCTGGAAAGGACAAAGAGAAACTTGGTTCCTCATTATATTTTAACACTTACTAGATGCTGGACAGTTAGCAGTGGCTTTTGTGAACATTCGTATTGTATAAGCAACAGAGAAAGCAAACACATTTATACCCTACTTGTAAGTTTTCAGAGCTTTCACCCTACTGGGAATACAACGCAGGGCCTTGTTCTGATCCAACTTATAGAATATAGGGGCCTTGGTCAGATCAACTTCTTCTGTTACTGAGTTGGCTAGTGCTGATCATGTATTTTGAATCAATGGCTCAAATTTTGGATTAAAATGTCTTATGTACCTAAGAAATAAGTTGATAATAGGTTCTTGATCAACAGTTGATAATTGGTCCTTGACCAACAGTATCAAGGGATCTGATGAAGAGAGCATTGCCTTGTGAAAACTCATACCCCGAAAATTTTGTTGGTCTCTAAGGAGCTACTGGACTCAAATCTAGCTGTTCTACTGCAAACCAACACAGCTACCCTGTGAAACTATCAAGGTCCTCGAGCAACATAAAATTGTGATACAAAATGAAATGGTTATTCTGATATTAAACTGTCACACATTCACATGACAACTTTTGTAATTAAAGTAGGCCTAGGATGGCCCAGGCTAGCCTGATCATGTCAGATGCTAAGCAGGGTTGATCCTGGTTAATACTTGGATGGGAGACCACCAAGGAATACCAGGGGTGTTATGCAGAAGAAGGCAATGGCAAACCCCCTCTGTTAGTCTGTTGTTTTGAAAACCCTACTGGATTGCCATAAGTCAGCTGCAACTTGGTGGCACTTTACACATACAGGGATACAATCTGGAAAGAAAAAAATAGACCTTTTTAACATAACATGATGTTATCACACCTATTGTAACCACACATATTTTGAAATATACTCAGATAACATATTTTAAAATGAAGAATTACTTAAAACCACAGAAACAAGTTTGTTTGTGTATATGTGTGTGGAGAGAGAGAGAGAGAATTTGCTTGTACTAAGGTAGACAATGCAAAACTTAAGGGCTTATATTTGCCCCTCCCCCATAGGAACAATTCCCCATCCATTTGTCTCAAGTATATAAGTTTATGGGTTCACTGATGGTCATTGTTGAGTTTTAAATACTGGAATTTTAGAAGACCCATGTGAAGAATAACACAAAATAACATGCTTTTCACTCTGGGACCCATATGATGTACAGGTGTTCTACTGTGCTGTGAATTAGATAATGCTCCATATATATTGTATAAGCATGACTCATTGAAGACAATAGAGTAGCCTTTGCAAGCCCACAGAGTTCCATATTCACATCACAATGTCATGGATCTTTGGACATAGATGCTATAAGATCCTAAGAAAGCAAAGGTGCATTTCAAAAGAGGGATTATGGGTAGCACTTTCACATATGTACTATACAGGGCAACCAGAGGACTCTTTAATTAAAGTCACACTTAGTCTTACCATAAAGGAACTTCCTGAATAACTTAGTGTTGGAGTTACCGCACATTAACAGTCTACTTCTAAAAGGGTCCTCTAGAGTATTGCCTTTAAAAAAATATATTTGACAGTTCCTCTACAGAGAGGGAAAAAGCATTTGAAATAATGTTGGGTATTTTGCCAAGTCTGTCAAATGAGTAACACTTCCACTTTCTCAGTTCCGTCTCATTAAAATTGTATTCTAATTCTGCCTCAGCTTGGTCTCTTTGCTTCATAAGTCATTGCCTGCTCATTACTTCTAGTGTGAGAGATGAAATTTATTCTAACCTGATAGCGGGGATAAAGAACTGAGAGACAGGCAGCTGGGAGAAATGAAATTAGCTTATTCTAATGCCTTTTTGAAAAGGCTTTTTCATAGCCATGGGTTATGATAAGTGTCAGTTTGGATTTGTGACACTATCTTTGTTTAGCTTGCTTTTAAAAAAATACACACAGAATTTCAAACAATAAAATATGCTTTACTTCTCACAATCACTTTGAGATCAGTGATGCTAATAAGGTCACTGATTGTTTCCTCTGGTGTTCTGTAATTATACAGCTACTGTAATTATCCAATTATGAGTCACATTTCCCATTTTAAACAGTATTTTTTCCTAGAGTAAAAAAAAAACACCCGACAATATATTTATATATTGTACAATAAGAATGTCTCAAAATCTGTACATACACACATCAGTCAATATCTCTAATTCTCAATGTGGCCAAATCTGTGGATTCTTAAACATGAACAGACAAAACAGTTCTTTCTACAAGCCTGAGAAAAGCCCCAGGTTTGCAGAAAAATCTGAAATATTTTTTTTAAAATACACTGAGGGGTTAAAAAAACCCCAAAAATAATAGAGCCATCATGAGTAGCTTTAAGAATCAAATGCCCTCTGTAACCATTGCTGGGCAACCACAACACTATTGCCTGCTGAAGCCTTGGTTTTGATCTGTAAAAGGCAGGTGGAGGGGGCAGGGCCATTTCCAGGGCTGTTTTGGCCTTTGAAGAAGGATTCATTGTGGCCAGACCCAGCAGCAACCACAAGGCAACTTGATTTCATATGACTCTCATGACCAGGCCCGGTGCTTGCTACTGTTGAATGGCAGCCACCTCATGAAGGCCAGTGTATGGTTTAGATACCTGTTAAATGTATTTCAGCTGTTTGTATTTGCACCCAACTTGCCTTTTCACGTGTTATTATTATGGCCCTCAGGAAAATGCTTGATTTACTTGATTTCTCCCATGCCACTCAGTCCAAAAAAGCCCTCAAGGTGATTTTGATATGAAACCATTAAATTTTGGATCTAAATATGGGGAAAGTTAGGATTTTTTAACCCACATTGCACCTTTACCTTTGAGTGTCAACAGGAAAAGTATGACTGCAAAATCAAGCAAGCAAATTATTGAAAGCACTCTTCTTTCTCAAAATAATGCTGAACAAATGTTATGGTCTAATTATTGAACTTGGTAATTATTGACCAATTGGATAACAAACTGGTATTATCATTAACTAGATAGTAAATTGACTGAAATAACAAATGGTAGTGGAGACATACATTCTGAATTAGTTTCAAACTTGGAAGCAAGTTGTCTTGATCTGTTTGAGTGATTACACTAGTAGCATGGGTTAGTTCAGAGATTTTGGAAGACAGATTTCTCTAAGAGATATTTGTACAGTTAGTTCCCAGAGAAATGCACATAAGATTTTCTATTCATACAAAAATAGAAACACTAAAAGTTACTAACAGTGCAATCCTATGTAGAGTTACCCCAGTCTAAGCCCTTCGACATGAATGGCCTTAGAATGGTTTAACTCTGTTTAGGATTGTCCTGTAACAGTAGTGACTTTTGTACTTAAATATAGAACAGATATAGGCACTGAAAATATCATTTCTGGACACAGTTCTCTCCCACACACCCCAAATTCAATAATTTAATTGAGGCTAACTCCAGACTAGATGCTAGAAGGTCTGTGAATGAATCTCCTGTGCATTTTTTCATGGTAAATGGACATCCCTGATTTTGATTAGTATTGCAGTGGGGGGTAGAGAGAAGTTACCTCAATTTCAAATGACCATACAGAGCAATTATCTCTGTCATGGGAGCCAACTCACAGGTTGGTTGTATCTTACCCAGAAGGTTCCCCCAGTGAGGCAAATAAAATCTCTTGGAAGAAGTGAAGATTTGAGGTTAAAAAAAAAAAAAAAGGTACAGCTTACAACCATTGGCACTGCAATCTTACTCCAAATTAAGTCCTCAGCATCTATATACCAACAAAAGAACTTATGTCTGACTGACATCCATTCTAAGGATGCACATTCAAATGTCACTGAGACAAATATCCAAAAAAACATTATTGGTAATATATACATAATAATTATATATATATTACCAATAATATATATATATTCATTCATTCATTCAGGGCTCCATATGGTATCTGGGATTTTCCAGGATATTGGTAAATGCGTCCCAAAAAATCCCAAAAATATTTGGGACTAACCGGGAGCATCTGGAGCCAGCATTTGAAGGTTTTCAAGATTGTTTTAGTTTTCCTTCCCCCCCCCACCCCAGTGCAAAAACGTGCTACTCATTGTCCTGTAAGTATCAAGATAATGTGCTAATGAGGGTGTGGTATGTTAATATGGAACCATTGTATCCTGAAGTGATCTGTTAATTGTATCACTATTGTATTGCATCACTATTGTATCACTTCAGGATACAATGGTTCCATATTAACATACCACACCCTCATTAGCCCATTATCTTGATACTTACAGGACAATGATTAGCACATTACCTCTGATACTTTTTGCAGGACCATGATTCAGCTCAAACCCAACCCCCTTCTGACTATATATTACTCTTCCTACACACTTGACACTGAGAGAGACTGTCCTTCAGGGTTACTCCTCTGAAGATGCCTGCCACAGCTGCTGGCGAAACGTCAGGAAAGAAAATACCAAGACCACGGTCACACAGCTCGGATAACCTACAAGAACCAGTGAACTCTGACCGTGAAAGCCTTCGACAATAGCTCTAGAGTTGCTTGCAGCTTGGCAGGTAGGAGTTTGTGGCTTGCCAAAAGGTCCTGTTCCTAAATCCCAGAGCTGATCAGTGTCTCAGTCAATCTGAGGTAGAAATTTAAGCCATTAAAATTTTCAGTAGTTATTGATTCCTGTTCATCAATTAAATCTTTCGGCTCCAGCAGAAACATGCTTTGTTTTCATTGGACAAAGCTCTTCTTAAAGGTGCGTAATGATTATGGAAATAATGGTGAGCTTGAATTAGTCTCTGAAGAGATATAACCTGAACAGGATTATAGAGGACTGGGAATTAAAGTAGCAGAGTTTACAAAAAGGAGCTACTTTCTTTTAAGTACAACTAACATTCTGGGCAGGAAACACAAAAGGAAGTAGCATCACCTATGAATGTGGGTATACCGAGAGAGTTCTTGATTTCACAGAGCATTCCCACAGCCCTTAACAAACAGCTCGGGGGCCCTCTCTTTCCTTCTGCTTTGTCTCCGTACTGTGGAACTCTTCAAAGAATACATTACCCAGCCAACTGGATTCACTACAAAGCTGCAGTGTAGCTCTTTTTATCGCAATGATCAAGACAACAATTGTGTGCCTACAAGAAAAGAACAACTAAAGCGATCGAGCAAAAGAACAATTCCAGAGATAGTTGCCTTTGAACTGCAATAATGGGCAACATTCAGTCCCAGATTTGAATTCTGTGTAAAAGAATTCATTACTCACTGCCTCCCCTTGTAATTATCTGAGCCGCTGGCAGCATGTATTTTCAGCAGCATTAATTTTGTCAAATGTAATATTTTATAGCCTTGCTGAACTCCACACAATTGTTGTATTGTAAATCTGCTTTAAGGAGTTAGTTTTATTTTGTTGTAGATTTCCTTTTACGAAAGGCAAAGGAATCTAAATTTTGCCTTGGCTTTGTCCCAAACCACAGAAAATGCAGTATTGTTTGACAAGAGGTTGTTCTGAAGTATGCTGCAATTGTTGAAAAGAGCCTTCATTTTGCTGTGACCTAGAAGCAATTTTAACTGAATAGTAGCAGACACTAACAATCGAGAGTCAATGTTCTATTTGGAGGAAGTTCAACCACTGTTGTTTTAGTTTGGGAGCCAAAACTCCAAGCTCCATAATACTTTCTGGCAATCATTCTGCCCACATTCTTTTCTGTGGTTTTATCATAACAGAAAAGTGTTGGAATAATGTTGCTTTAATCATCCCTCTGAAACTTTCTGGAGTGAACACATGACTGAACAAGTCCATCACAGATGCCTGATATTATTTTTTTTAAAGAAACTTGAAGATCCAAATACCTTTAAAAGACACCATCTAAATTTAAAACAATCAGATACCACAAAATAAGGATTTCATAAATAAACTACAATTATCGCTTGAAAACCTGGTCTTCCAGGTTTACTTTTCCTCATGAAATTGTTTTGTGCATTCAGAAGAGGAAAGCTGGAGTATGATGATGGGCATGTTAATATGTGAGGGTGATGATGAACATTTAAATCCACTCTTACTTAACTAGCCATTTTCATTAGAATTTTATTGTAAGGGAATTCTCCATCTCAGTCAGTGGTTGCCATTTCTTTTTTGTTCAAGATCTGTAACACATAGTCTTGAACAACATAGCCTCAAATGCCACTGTGAAAATAACTATAAATCTACCTCCTATTTATCTCACTGAGTGGTGTAGTGGTCAATAGCAGTGGTTTGGAGTGGTGGACTCTGCTCTGGAGAACGAAGCCAGCTGGGTGACCTTGGTCCAGTCACAGCTCTGTTAGAGCTCTCTCAGCCCCACCTACCTCACAGGGTGTCTGTTGTGGGGAGGGGAAGGGAAGATGATTGTAAGCCAGTTTGATTCTTCCTTAAGTGGTAGAAAAAGTTGGCATATAAAAACCAACTCTTCTTCTACTACTACTACTACTACTACTACTACTACTACTACTTGGGAGTTCCACCAACCATTAGATTTTGATCTATGGCTATAAGCATCTATCTGTGCACATAAAATTGTGTACATAGCTAGTGGCATGGTGTCTCTGATCTCTAATGACCTAAACGTATTGCCTTAAAAGTGAGTATAGCAACCCCATGATCAGTCCTACAAAACAATGATAAAAGCATACAACATAACATTTGGGACCCACTTGTGAATAATGTTACTGCTGTGTCATGGATATTGTTTTAAATTGTTTCATATGGCACTTGTTATCTGATGTGTTCATTGCATGGACTGGTCATTTGTCTCTTCACCACAAACAAGCATCAATCTCTAATTTTGTATGATGACGATGACGACGATGATGATGATAATAATAATAATAAATTTTATTTGCGGTTAGTATGCCAGATAAAACAGGTACAATTGTATGTTTATAGCAGTATGATGAAACCACACAAGCCAATACACATTCACTATGTTCTACTGGTAATCCATCACATGTAGAGAAACCCTTACGATGGAACTTCAGTCACCTCTTTTCTATTTTACATTTAAAATGAAAACTGTAATTATAAAACCATCTACAACAAGATAAATTAATTATCTGTAATTTTACAACAAAGACTCTTACCATATATGGAATGAGAAATGCCATATGTTCAAGATGAACTTAGAAAAGGAAGAGGCACGAGAGATTGTATTACAAATGTACTTTGGTTACTGAAGAAAATCAGTTTATGTTTTATAGATTACACCAAAGGTTCTGACTGGGCTATCGATGGTTTTAAAAGAAATATTGTTTTGATGTGCAAATTGTACTCTGGACAAGAGACTATTGTTAGGAGAGAATATGGAGAAACAGAATTGTTTCCAATTGGCAAAAGTGTCAGACAAGGATGTATTTTATCTGCTTTTTTCATCAATCTATATGCTGAACATACAGTATCCTGAACATATCATAAGGAACCTTGAATAGATTTAGGTGAAGGTGGAATAAGAATTGATGGAAGAAATATTAACAATTTGAGATATGCAGATAACACCACATTACTTGCAGAAAATAGAGAATACCTGAAATAAATACTGATTAAGGTTAAAGTAGAAAGTGCCAAAGTAGGATTATAGCTTAAAATCAAGAAGACAAAAGTAATGACTACTGAGGAATTACGCAAATTTAAGGTTGATGATGAAGAAATTGAAATAGTTAAATATTTTCTATTCCTTGGCTTAATCATCAACCAAGAGGGAGACTGCAACCAAGAAATCAGAAGATTTGGAAGGGAAGAAACTAGAAAAAGATCTTTAAGTGTAAGGAAGTGATGCTGAAGACCAAGATCATTCATACTATGGTATTCTCCATTACTATGTATGACTATGAAAGTTGGACCATGAAGAAAGCTGAGAGAAAGAAATTTGATTCATTTAAAATGTGGTGTAGGAAGGCAGTTTTATGGATACCATGGAATGCCAAAAAGACAAATAGTCAAATCAAGCCTGAATTCTCCCTCCGGTTGGTCAAGATGGGGGAATGACCGCACCTCGCAGGAGCGGGATTGAAAATACCTGTTTTGTGGCTAAAAACTACTTTCTTTTGCCCGGGGCCAGAAGATTTTCTTCTTAAAACCCAACTCTTGCCAGGGAGGAGGAACGTCGCTACTCTACAAGAGCTACAGACGTACCAGCAGGCAATTTCAGGCAAGTCCTTGCAATTCCAACCTACCAACCGACCCCCCCACTTCCCTACTTTCCTCACTTTCCCGTTCCTTCCCTTCCCTTAATAAAGCCACCTCTGTACTGAATGTTGGAAAGGAAAGATATTACTCTGATAGGAACACCACTAATTACTGTTTCTCACTTTTCCAAGGGCTGTCCTGTTCGGAGACCCGAGAGGGAGGAGGCAGCAGCCCGAGGCGGCGGTTGGTGGTTTGCTAAGGCTGGCGGTCGGTGGAGGAGGCGGCAGCCCGAGGCGGCGGTTCGCGGAGGCGGCTCACAGAGGAGGCAGAGGCGGCGGTGCGGGTGCAAAAGCTAGCGACGGTCGAGAGGCAGAGGACGGCAGAGGGCCTCGGTGATGACTGGCAGGCGGAGAGAAGCGGCGGCGGTGGCGATTTTGAGATCGGCGGGCTGTACTTGGAAGGCAGTGGTGTCTTGGCAGGAGCCGGCGGGTGCCGTTTGTGTAAAAAAGCGCTGGCCACTTTAACAAATCAACCCCTCTAAACCCCCTCCCGGCGGCACAACACGAACTTCCGGTGACATTCAAAAGTAAAATAAGATTAAAACTACAACTCCCAGGTGGCATAGCGGTAGTAAGGCACGGAGTGAACATGCAACCAGCCAGACACTGAGTCTGCTAGAATTTTAAAGTCTCCCGATAGACTGGGGATCCTGGTGGGCGAAGAGTGGACTGAGTAATTAATATATATGAATTCATGTGTTGAAATAATAACTGATTGTGTGATTAATTAACGGAATTAATTAGCCTAATTATATGAAATTGGTTGATGCATTAAGATAACTAATCATCTATTGGTAACCTAACTGAGCTAATTTCATTGCTGATAACATTATAGAAAACAAAAGGCCATTAACTAAGAGTGATTCTAATATTTGTGAAAAATTAATTGAATATTAAATTAAGTACTAGTCCAAACGATACTATTTGAGGTATTTACAATTTTGAATATATTTACAAGATTTACAAGATTAATAAGAATACCTGCACTAAAATTCATTCAGAAGTCAGAATACTGCAGATTCCTCTGTGTATGTCAGACACCTTTAAGGAACTACAAACTAAAAGACTAGTCTACAGATATAATCTGATGGAAAAAAACAGGAAGACAGGGAAAATATCTATACCCTCCAAAAAAGATCTAGAAGATCGGGAGAAAGAAGTAGAAGAAGAAGAAGAAGAAGAAGAGGAGGAGGAGGAGGAGGAGAAATTAGAAGGAGAAGAAGAGGAAGAAATCACAGAACAGCAATCTTACCAACAGCCTTCAGGCAGCGGCACAAAATCTAACATGGAAAAGACGCTGGAAAAATTGGCAACCCAACTTGCAGCACTCACAACTCAAATAGCCGGAACAGAAGAAAGATTAAATGCAAAGGTAGATCAAGTCAGTAAAAAAATGGATAAAGTGAACAAAGAACTTGAATTGTTGACAAAGGAATGCGTCTCAGTCAGGACAGATGTCCAGAAGGTGCAAACTGAAATGAAGACCGTCAAACAAGAACTAACTACAGGATTCCTGGACATAAAACAAAAGTTAGAGGAAAACACCAAAGAGATCTTATCCAATAGAGAAGATATTAAAAAACTCAAAGAAAGACAAATTAGAGTAGAAAAGTCACAATCAGAACAAAGACCCTGGAAAGAAGATACGGAATATAGGTTGCATCCACTGAAATGCAATCGAAAGAAACAAATCTTCGTCTCCAGGGGGTCACTGAAGATATAAAACCAGAACTCTTAGAAGAGACAATGACTCAGACCTTGGCAGACTATTTGGAAATACAAGAAGAACTTGTAGATATAAGAGGCATATATAGAGTTAATTCAGCGTATGCATCTAAGAAAAAACTTCCAAGAGAAATCTTGATAAAATTCTCTGATAAAAAAATAAAGGATGAAATTATGTCCAAACAAAGAAAGGAACCTTTAGCTTTTAAAGGTAAAGAGATCGCAATCTTCCCAGATATTCCACTGGCGGTGAGAAAGAAAAGACGAGAATTTGATTCACTACGTAAATTACTCCGTGAATTAGAAATATGGTATAAGTGGATTGGCCCATATTTTTTGAGTGTACAGCTGCCAAAAGGAAGAAGATTAATCAGAAATGTGGAGGAAGCAGAAGAGCTAGAAGAAGAATTACTGGCAGAAAGAAAAAAGAAAGGAGAAAAATTGGGCAAAACAAGCCCGCAACGAACTAATGGTAAGAATCAATCAGTTGGACATGATAATGGCCTCCTAGGTGAAATAAAAATATAAAATGGAGGGTCTAGAGATAATTTCAATTAATGTTAATGGACTGAATACACCACAGAAGAGGAAGAAAACTTTCCATGGTCTTGCAAAATATAAAGCAAACATATTATGTTTTCAGGAAACACACATGAAAAGAAAGTATAATTATCTACTTAATGATAAGAGACGGTAAAGTCTATACATCCTCGGCGATGGAAAAGAAAAGAGGTGTTGCTATTTACATTAGAGATCCTGCCATAAAAGTTTTGGAAAAAATAAAAGACAACGAGGGCAGACAACTAATACTTAAACTCCAACTACCAACAGGGAAAGTAAAAATATTGGCATCAATATATGCGCCTTTAACATCGAAAAAAGAAGTCTTCGCTGAGCTTTTGCAACGTTGGCAGAACTGCAGGAATATGACGAGTCCTTGAAGGCAGTTTGGATCGTTCCAAAAATTAAAAAAGCGGTATATTACCACAAAATGTAAAACAACATATGCAAATTCTCAACCTACGGACATTTGGAGGTCTAGAAACCCAAGAGTCAAAGACTATACTTTTTATTCGGAGAGACATCAAACGTATTCGAGGATTGACATGTGTTGGACATCATCATCGCTCCTAAGAAATCTTGATCGTGTGGAAATATTACCAAGAGTTCTCTCGGATCATAACCCTATTGCAATAAAATGGCATAAAAAACGTAATGGCCCATTCAGATGGAGGTTGAATGATACATTATTGCTTAGAAAGACAGATCTTGATAAAAGTTGTTTAGAACTTAAAGACTTTTTTCAGAGAAACGAAACACCAGGAATGAGTCAGGCCACAATTTGGGATTGCTCAAAGGCATATATGAGGGGTATATTCATCGCGATCAATTCTAAGAATAAAAAGGAGAGAGAAAAACAACTAGTAGAGCTACAAACGAAGATTAGACAACTTGAGAGGTCCCACCAACTATCGGGTAATAAAGAGACTCTAAAAGAGATTACAGAAGTCAGACATCAAATTGATCTCCTATACACAGAGGAAATGGCGAAAAAACTCAAATTCATGAGGCAAAAACATTTTGCACATGCAAACAAGCCAGGTAAATATTTAGCATCTTTGCTTAATAAAGAAAACCAAAAAAGAGCAATATTGTCTGCTAAAGTAGACGGACAAATAACCTGCAAAGAAGAAGAAATATCACAATGCTTTGTAAATTATTATAAAGAACTCTATAAGGAAAACGTACAAAACACACAAACGGAAGAAATTAAGAAATACATTGCGCAAAATCATTTGAAGGAGCTATCTAACGAAGAAAAAGATGTATTAAACCAAGAAATTTCAACGGAGGAAATACAACTGGCAATCGATAATTTAAAAATGGGGAAAGCACCAGGACCAGACGGTCTGACGGCTAAATATTATAAATGCTTTAAGGAAGAGCTAACTCCTAAATTGTTAAATGTAATGAATGAGATACATAAAACCTGTAGGGTACCTAACACCTGGAAAGAAGCTTACATAACCCTCATTCTAAAAGAAAACATGGATCCCTCACTGCCATCTTCTTATAGGCCGATTTCTCTGCTTAATGTTGACTACAAGCTGTTTACTTCGATAATTGCACAGAGGATTCTGGCGAACATCGACACACTGATTAATGAAGACCAAACAGGATTTATTCCAAAACGACACATGAACGAGAATATAAGATTTTTGATTAATGCAAGAGAACTGGTCAAATGCAGAAAAGAAAAATGTGCCTTTATATTTTTAGACGCAGAAAAAGCTTTCGACAATGTCTCCTGAGAATTTATATTGCAAGTGATACGCAGCATAACCGATAAAGGAAACTTTTTCAAATGGATTACCAGCATCTACTCGGAACAGGGAGCAAAGTTACTTATAAATGGAAATTTGATGCAGAACATCGATATCGGAAAAGGTACCAGACAAGGATGCCCTTTATCCCCAATGCTATTCAATTTAACATTGGAAATACTCACCAATAGAATTAGATCCAACCCGAAAATTACAGGATTGCAAATAGAAGAAGAGTTTAAAATAAGAGGATATGCAGATGATGTCCTATTAACAATCGCTCAGCCACAATTAGGTATATTAGAACTAATGGACAATATACAACAATATGGTGAAATGGCCGGCTATAAGCTTAACAAATCAAAAACAAAAATCTTCCTAGAAAATACAACGCAAGAAGAGGCAAACATAGCGGTACAAACCAGCGGTATCATATCCAAAAAGCTGATAAAATATCTGGGAGTATTTATCCCAAAAAATAATCAAGAATTATTTAAATATAACTATGAAGTGTTCTGGAACAAAATAGAAAAGAATATCTTCACGTGGTCAAAACTAAGAATCTCCTGGCTGGGTAAAATTGCGATTGTAAAAATGAATGTGTTACCTAGGTTAAGCTTCCTATTTCAAATGATTCCAATAAAAATTACTGATACAGTATTAGCCAGTTGGCAACGAAAAATCAACAAATTTATATGGGATAAAAAGCGCCCTAGGATTAAGTTCAAAATTATGATGGATATCAAGAGAAGAGGAGGACTTGCTCTTCCGAATTTAAAATTATACCATCAGGCAGCAACCTTGGTCTGGATTAAGGATTGGATAATGCATCCAAACAACAAGAGCATTAAATTAGAACTAACTGACTGGCAAGTTGGGCCTCATCAACTTTTATGGGGGGGAAATCCCAAAAAAAAGCTGGACAAAAAAAGAGATCACCCGATTGTGGACAACATGATCGCTGTGTGGAATAAATTAAAACCAAGACTAAGTCCCAATCCTCCGCTAATGATGGCTCCATTCAGTGTTTATGGTTCTAGAATGGACAGAAAAACGTTTGGATCTATAAGATATGGCAATATAATGAGAAAAGATGAAACATTCAAAACACTAACGGAAATTCAGGAAGATCATCCACAGATATCTTGGATGACATATCATCAATTAATATCGAGATTTAAGGAGGACTGTACAATTAGAGGTAAAATCAGAAAAGAGACGGAATTCGAACAACTACTGAGTAAACCGCTACAACACCTGTTAGGAAAGATCTATAAACTCTTAATATCGTTTGATACAGAGGAAGAACAAGTTAAAGTATGTCAAATTAAAGGGATGGAGAACTTAAATGCAACGATAACGATAGACGAATGGGAACAGATCTTTCAGAAAAACTAAGTTTACTCTATCCCAAAGTATTCAGGAAAATTGCCTAAAGATGCTGCACAGATGGTACATAATGCCCAGTGACATTCAGAATATGAACAGTAAAGCTTCGGGACTCTGTTGGAAATGTCATAAAATCAGAGGCACCTTTTTCCACTGTTGGTGGACATGTGAGGGCGTGCTGAAATACTGGAAAAAGATTCATAAGAACCTCGAAGGCATTGTAGGGCAGAGTATAAAATATGATCCCAAACTCTCCTGAATAAAGCACCAAATACTATGAATGAGGACCAACAGACCGTAGTAAAAAATCTTGCAACAGCGGCAAGAGTAGTTCTGGCATCACTTTGGAGAACGAATAAGATTCCAACACTTCAAGCATGGTTAGACAAGTCCCTGGAATATATTACTATGGCACACTTAACAGATTATCTGAAAGATACTACACGAGAACAGAATCACGAGAGATGGAGATCCTTTTATGAATTTATGAAAAACACCAGACAAAAGATCCAATCGAATTAAACTACTACTAGGTTAAAAATATGGAAGACATTACAAACAGGGGTAGTGAATGTTAGATATCATTATGTTGATATGTAAATAATATTATTTTTCCTTTCCCTATTTTTTCCTTCACTCTATAAGGTGGTAGTACTAGATATATTAAAGCTGCACAATATCTATGTATTTATTTATTTCTATATTTTCCCATGCATATTCCCCCACCCCTCTTTCCTTTTGTATCCCATTTATTATTCAAAATCAATAAAAACATTTATATATATATATATATATATAAATAAAAAGCCTGAATTCTCCCTAGAAGCTAAAATGGCTAAACTGAGGCGAGTGTCATTTGGTCCCATCATGACAAGAGAAGACTCACTGGAAAAGACAACAATGCTAGGAAAAATTGAAGGCAGCAGGAAAAGAGGATGAGCTGGATTGATTCAATAGAGGAGCCATGATCTTCAGTTTGTGAGATCTGAGCAAGGCTTCTTATGATAGGATGCTTTAGAGGTTATTAATTCATAGGGTCTTCATAAATCAGAAAGTTTAGTCATGTAACTGCAAGGTGCCATTGTAGGTCCTTGTGTCAAGGGATGCTGATTTTCCATCACCACATATTGGGGCAGGGAGTTCCACAATTTAACTATGTGTTGTGTGAAGAAATATTTCCTTTTATCTGTTTTGAATCTCTCACCCTCCAGCTTCAGCAGATGACCCCGTGTTCTAGTATTATGAGAGAGAGAGAGAGAGAGAGAGAGAGAGAGAGAGAGAGAGAGAGAGAGAGAGAGAGAGAGAAGCCTCCCTGTCCACTCTCTCCATACCATGCATAATTTTATAGTCCTCTCCCCCTAACCACCTTCTTTCCAAGCTAAACAGCCCTAAGCATTTTAACCACTCTAGTTAAAAGGCCATTGCTCTAGTCCCCTGATCATTTTGGTTGCTCTTTTCTGCACCTTCTCAAGCTCTGCAATATCCTTTTTTAGATGTGGTGATCAGAACTGTACAGAATACTCCAAGAGTGGTCTCACCATAGATTTGTACAAGGGCAGTATGATGGCAGCAGTTTCATTCTCTATTCCTTGTCTAATTATGGCCAGCTTGGAATTTGCCTTTTTCACACACAGCAGTTCCTCCAGAGGTGATTCTGGAGGGGTATTTTGAAACCTCTAGCCATTGATAAGGTTCAGTGTAGTGCAAATATGGCCATTAGAAAGACAGTATTGGATTTGGAGTAAAAAAAGAAAGAAAAAAGAAAGACAGTATTGAGGATGGGGGGAGGGCTTCATAACCCATCCTTACATCTGCCATTTTGTGCATTTACATCTGAATAGAAAGATGGGGGCCACCTATCTGAAGCTGGGTATGACCTTTACCTGGCTGATCTTCTTCAAGGGCTGTGTGACATAAGATTCAGCAAGTTGGGCAAGGGGTGTTAAGCTAGGCAGGAATATGGTGGGTTGCTTTGGATAGGCAGGTTCATCAGCAAGCACCCTGGGACATCTGCATGATGGAGGGTGTGTCTGGAACAGGCCATCACATGCCTTGCAGCTGGCTGCACTGTGAAGGAGCATCCTTGGTACTGAGGGGCATCTTTTGATCCTGGTAGTAGCCTTGCAGAGGGGAGAGGGATGAAGCTGGGCACCTCTCTGCACATAGGGATGTGCAGGCGGTGGTAAGAAAGGCCAGCAAAAACACTGGTCAAGTTTGGAGCCAGAGTTGATCTGTACAGAAGGCAGACCAATGGGGTGCCTAGTGCAGCCCCTCCCTCAAATCGACAGCTTATTAAAATAAGAAGAATAAGAGTTGGTTTTTATATCCTGATTATATCTTCCCTTAAGGAGTCTCAAACTGGCTTATAATAACCTTCTTTTCTTCTCCCCACAACAGACACCTTGTGAGGTAGGTGGAGCTGAGAGAGTTCTGAGAGAACTGTGATTAGCCCAAGGTCACCCAGCAGGCTTTATGAGGAGGAGGTGGAAAACCAACCTGGTTCTCCAGATTAGAGTCCACCACTCTTAACCACTACACCATGCTGGCTTTCCCCATAAGCAGTGACATATTCAGCCATTTATGTAAGCTGAATACAGTTA
The DNA here is from genome assembly GCF_029931775.1 of Euleptes europaea. NCBI lineage: Eukaryota > Metazoa > Chordata > Lepidosauria > Squamata > Sphaerodactylidae > Euleptes > Euleptes europaea. The sequence goes on from NC_079315.1 coordinate 65,413,673, forward strand.
AATTAATAAGATAGGTGGACCCATGCTTGGTGTCACCTATCTTCATTTTGGGGGTTCCGGGGCATTTTTTTAAAATTCATGCCAGTTAGCATGTCCACTAAAGAGGGAGTGGAGCATTCTAGTGCCTACTTTACCAATCATATAATAGAATGGCTTAGATCCTCCAGCAAGCCATTCTCAAGTACCCTTGGAACAGTCCAAAGGGTTTCACTGAGATGGCTCTTAAGAGAGAAGTTTATCAATTTTGGGTTAAGCATATTTCTTACTTTCTCCTCTTCCATGATAATGTACACAAATGCTCAATTGAAAAATTAGGCACCCCCTCCCCAAATGCCTCCTAAACCCTGATTGGAAAATTAAAGAATATTTGGGAGAAGTAATGTATAAAGCATAGATGAGATTCCACAATAGTCTGACTAGCAACTCAAAAATGGGAGATTACATTAAAATGTAATCATGAACTCATGCATTATTAATGCCATTATAAGAGCAGCTCTGGGTCTCCCACGTTTCATATTATTGTATTATTTACTTCAAATTGCAAGTCTTCAACTTATTAAACATAAATGTACTTTCTAAAAGGATATTATTTTAAGAAAACAAATTATTTAGATTATCTTTCGAAATCTCTAAAAGCCCCATAGGCAGAAATAATCCCCTTAACATTAATTGCTATTTTACTTGCTATGGTAAACTGTGCTTGTTTATTTTAGAGATTATGCTCCAACAGAAATTTACCAAAAAATAACTACTCTGGTAAACTGTGCTTGTTTATTTTAGAGCCCCTGCTCCAATAGAAATTTACCAAAAAATATCTACTCCCGCTGCAATCCTAATCTGGAAAGGAATTGCTTTGCCAGTTTGTTTTAGGATGTACTCACATTGGGCCACTCACATGCCCTTAAGTGTGATGTAGTAGTTAAGGGCTGTGGTTTGGAGTGGTGGGCTTTAATCTGGAGAACTGGGTTTGATTCCCCACTCCTCCACATGAGCAGCGGATGCTAATCTGGTTGAACTGGGTTGGTTTCCTCACTCTTACACATGAAGCCATCTGGGTGACCTTGGGCTAGTCACAGCTCTCTTAGAGTTCTCTCAGCCCCGTCTACCTCACAGGGTGCCTGTTGTGGGAAAGAGAAGGTGATTGTAAGCCGGTTTGATTCTTCCTTAAATTGTAGAGAAAGTCGGCATACAAAAACCTACTTCTTCTTCTTAAAGGCATGCAGCCCAACCCTATTCATGTTTACACAGAAGTAGACCCAATAAGACTTTCTCCCTGGTGAGTATGTCTTGTACGTTACTCCTAGGCACTCCAAAGATTGATTGATGATGGCACAATGTTGGGTGAAAGAACATGGGAAATGACAGAGTCCAGGGCCACTCTATGAACTATTTCCACCAAGGGGAAAATGTGCATGTGATCAGAATCTGCATCCCCAATGCAGCAGCATCTCAGTGTAGCCATTCTGGAAGATCAGGAAGGATCCCAAAAGGTAAAGATGCTAAAACAATGTCCTTTGGTGTCTTCTATGGCATGAGATGTGAGCAAAGGAGTAGATCACTCCAGTTCATCCATTTCATCTGAATTCCTCCTCCGGCCTCCTCAGATGTCTCCTGCTGTGAGTAAACCTAAAACACTCGTTGTTTCTGTTAATACTGAAATTATGTGATGTGTATTTGTATGACCCAGACTGGTTCCTTGCATAGCAAGGAAATAGATATAAGTTGGGGTCATGTGTGTTTTCTGAAGTAACCTTGAAGTCCTCCAGCCTTGAAGTCACAGCTGAAAGGACATCTACAAAATCTCCATTATCTTTTCTCCTCTCCTCTCCTTCTTCTCACTCACATAGTTTTCATCTCTTCTCCATGTTATCTCTTGCAGGCAGACTTGTACAAAAAAAAAAGTCTGCAGGAAAGCTTGCGGCAAACAGCCTTTTGACATGTTTGCCTCTTAAAAGCTTGAGAATCCTTTGTGTATGCATAATGTAAAACTGTGAATAAGCCTATGTATGTGTGGGTGTTCCAGTTACATCATATATGAACCACTTGTGTGGTTCTCACGAAGTTCCTTTTATGTGCATAACCTTTCATCTGTGTTAACAAAACCTACATGGTATGCATCTTGTTTTGACAATTAACTCGAGGGGCCTGCTGTTGCTTGCTCTCCTGCCCTGCTCGCTTAGCAACAGGCTCCTTAACCTCCTGCTCAAAGGTTCCCTTAGGCCCAGGGCAGCATTCATTACAAATGCCACATCTACAGGGAGAACCCTGCATCCTGTAAGGTTCTTGCCTTGACTGGGTCTGGGTCATACAAATACACATCAATGATAGGAAAAGTTATTCCGAGTTAGAATTCTCTTTTCGTTGATAGCAAACAGGCAGTAGGGTTGTCAGCTCCATGTTGAGAAATACCTGGAGATTTTTGGAGTGGAGTCTGAGAATGGCAGGGTTTGGGGAGTGGAGGGACTTCCATAAGAAGGAAGTTGGTTTATTGATTCTCAAATTGCACCCAACATTCCATTTCTCATTAAAGCAATATATATATAAACAAGGAAGACAAAATTCAACTCTAGCAGTCTTTTCTTCATTTAATGGATTTCTTTGCCCTAATTTTTCTGGCCACCAAAACGAAGAGCATCATTTTTCAAGAGACAAAGGAAACCACATCTGATATTTAAAAAAATAATTTATCAGCATCAGATAAGGAATGTAGAGTCATTAGTATATTGGCCAGGAACTAATTCCTAGGGTCAATATATAGAGGATAAGCCAGGACATAATGAGGGGCATGCCATATAATCCACCTTCCAAAGCAGCCATTTTCTCCAGGTGAACTGCTCTCTGTTGCCTGGAAATCAGTTGTAATAGCAGGAGATCTCCAGCCAAGTGATGGAATAATCTCTTTCTTTTATGTAAGCTTAGCCTTTAATTTGTTTACTTTGTTCACTAAGACTCAAGGCGGATTATAAAATTGAAAACAATGCAACAGTCCTCAGCCTTCCAAACAGTCTTTGTCCAATGGCCCATCCTGAAACCAAAGATCTACAGCAGCTGAGTCGTCTTGGAAGACTTGGAGGTATTCTGAAGCTACTTTCTCAGCCACCTTGACCAGAAGGACAAATTAGAGACTGAACAATAATTGGCCACAACATTCTTCTCTAGCAATATTTTTTGAGAGCTCAAAGGTAACTGTCTATTTTAATGAAGAAACATGTATTGAGTCAGTGACTGCTTTATGAGGAGTTCATTGAAGTGATTCTTAAAAGATTTCCGCATCAATGATGGGCAGAGATCCAGAGAGCAAGGGGTGGCTCTCACAGATCCCAAGATCCTGTCAACATCCTTTGAAGTAACTGAGTTGAAATGATCCATAAATAGACCAGATGGTGCTCTGGACACTTCTACTGTTTGAGCTATATTACAACTGACATCCAAATCAGAATGTATTTGAGATATTTTATCAGTAAAAAAAACTTTGCAAAAGTGTCACAACTAATAATCAGGTCCTGAGAATTCAAGACCTAGGAGTTAGCAAGCGTCAAAATACCTTAAACAACTGAGCTAGTTGTGAACTAGCTGAGGCAATGGTAGCGGAGAAATACAATTTCTTTCCCACTATTACAGCCTCACAGGACTTCCAATAAGCTCTATAGCATGTTCTCTCAGATTCACTCAGAGTTTTCCGTCAGTGCCTCTCTATATGTCTCCTTTTCCTTTTTATGGCCTTTTATGCATGAATGTTTCCCTCGCGGTCACCTCTCCAATGACTTCAGGTCTTTGTTTTTATTATGCATGCCGTTTCCAACCGTCATAGGTCGCCTCACTCTCCCCCTGTGTTTCCCCGCGTTTTGCCCATGTTTTCAAATTTGAGATAAAACAGGTCCCTCAAAACATAAGCAAAACATGGGGAAATGCAGGGGGAGACTGAGGTGACCTCTGACAGTTGGAAATGGCATGCATAATCAAAACAAAGACCAAAAGTCATCAGAGGGGTGACGGTGAGGGAAACAGCCACGCATAAAAGGCCTATGTCATCAGATCCATGGTAAACTGCCCAAAGGGTGGGAGAGAATGATTTGGGGCATTCCAGGTTCTCGTTGTGGCCTCAATACTATCATCTAACTGTAAGTATGTATATTTCAAATATCTAGTTGGAGAGGCTTTTCTTAAAGTAGGAATTTGATCCTTCAGAAAAAGCTTATCAGTACAGTCTCCTTGAACGTTAATAGTGAGACAGTTTATCTCATCACTCTGGAGAATGAAAATCTACAGAGATTATGGAGTTGTTTCAAAGTGCTTAGTATAGTGAGCTTGCAAAACAGAAGGAAACCAAAGTTGCCTTTGAGTTTCTCTATACAACTAGGTCATGATGGTACAATACCAACTACTTGGGTATTCATATGCAACACCTCAAAGTGGGTGGACCATATAGATTTGAGTTTGGCAAACACAAAACATAGAGCAGACAGATCACACTCAAATGAATGGGGGAAGGAAACGTGCTGGGAAGTATCCTGAAATATCCCCAAATGTTAATAGCCAGATGGTTCCTTTATCCCATGACTTCAAAAAATGAAAACCTACAAAGCAACTAATGACTTTGTGATAGACCCATACTAAATTTCCAGTGACAGAATGGAACTTTTCTGCCTCCCTCTTCCACTGATCTCTCTGAAATGATGTTCCTGGGAGACAGGGAACCTTGATGGGGATTTGCAGCAGGAAGGAGGAATTAGAAGAAATTTCCAGTTTAGACTGGATCCACCCCAGTGGCTTGAAATATTAGCATGTAAATAGCACCAATAAGGAGAAAGAATTAAATGCAAAAATATAATGGAAGAGCTTCAGCATGAAGAAGTATTGCATTTGAATATATGTACAAAGACACCCACAAGTCGACGACAAGAGTCACTGGAAAAGACAGTCATGCTAGGAAAAGTTGAGGGCAGCAGGAAAAGAGGAAGACCCAACAAGAGGTGGATAGACTCAATAAATTTGCAAGATCTGAGCAAGGCTGTCAAAGATAGGACATTTTGGAGGACTTTCGTTCATAGGGTCGCCATGAGTCGGAAGCGACTTGACGACACTTAACACACACACATATTTATATATATCACATTTCTGTAGCATGACTCAAGGTCATGTTTACCCAGCAGGTCTTCCCTCACATTGTTTTAATGTTTTGATTTTATATATATACACACACACATAAAATTTATGGTTCTAATTGCAATATTTTTATATTGTTAGCCGACCTGAGCCCTGCTTTAGTTGGGAAGGGCGAGATAAAAATATAATTAATTAATAATTAAAATATAATTAATAAATAAATAACTCACCCAGTATCACAACATTGTCTTCTTTAATCACCTTCCTTATTTCCTTCTTCATCTTGAGATCAGCCTCAAGGTTTTGATCAGGTGGGCAATAGTACACCCCCACTTTTAAGTAACCCTTGGGGTTCAGTATCTCCACCCAAATCACTTCTGTTGCGGAATTCATTCATGTTTTCTAGCTTGTTTGAGTCTGTGCCCTCTTTGATATACAACACTACACTTCCCTCTCTAACTTTATTCCCAGATGGAAATGTGACCTAAATTCCCTCTAATAATAGTCTTTTTTAAAGGTAAAATTATATTTAGTTCATTGAATTGTACATAAGACATTCTTACTTAAGAGGAGCACAACATTGTTTATCTTTACTGGTTATTTTTAATTATTCAGAGGGAAGGAGTTTATTTGCCTGCATATAACTCTAAAAATAATAGGATTATTCTCACCTTTCATTTAGCTTAATCACAGGCCATACAGATTTGTCAATCAAATTAGAATTACTGTCAGCCTGTAAGAAGGCATTTTAGTTTAGCCAATATCAGTCAGTCCTGATTTATTTGCTTAATACATATCTAATTGACTTGCAGGCTGCCCTCCTCGTTTCAGCTCTCAGCCAACCAAGTACATCTTTACGATGGTTTGGTAGCAGGGCAAGGAAAGATGGATTTGCATAAGACCCCAGAAGGGTGCCAAAACTCTTCACGCTTTAAACAACAGCCTTTATTATGCTGTAAGTGGATGTGTTGCATTTCCATGCTTTTGTTTCCAGTTCAGCCTTGACAGAAAAGAATCAAGTCGATTTTGCCAGCGCCCCTGCTGTGCCCTGGGGGAGATATTCAGCGTGACTCATTTGTCTTAATTGGAGAGTCACCCTTTGCACCAGCTTTTTCTATGAATGCATTAACATAACAGATAGAAAAAGTCCAAACTCACTTAGGTACAAGTGGGTTTTTTAATATATACATCTATCTATGTGGCAAGACATGCATCATCTTTTATGCTTCTTCCAGTTGTAAAATACTCTATTACGGTGGATATATTCAGCCTTCTTTATCTCTCCTGTGTTATCCGAGTCGACTGGTGAAAAATGTGATAAACACCATCTAAGGCAGAGAGCTGAAAGCTGCTCTTTATTCTTCATAATGTGCTAATCCTACGCATTTGTTCTCCAATGGGTTATGTTGCTTTTTCAGATGGAACAAATAGTTTTACACACAGAGAGACTAAAGCATGGTGAGTGTTAAACAATTGCAGCACAGACAGAAAAAAAATCCTTGCAAATAAGAATTTATTAATGCTAATGCAAAATGAAGTTATCTTTATCATCATGAGATTCTGAGCCCCGTACCTATTCATTTGCACAACAGGAAATGATTCATTTTGTTTTTTTCATTTCAGAAGAGAACTCTAAATCTGGACAAACAAGCTTAGCAGCATAAATCTATTTGAAATCAGGGTCGAAGTGAACTAATGAGATTTAAAGGTTCTTTGAAAGAAGATTCCATTTCCATGTTCCCATGACTAATATGAAGCTTTTCTTCTATAAAAGCAAGCCAGCCAACCATTAGCTGTGATCCAGCAAAGGATGTTACATGGCAGGGACTGGGTTTTGTGAGTGAATCTTCTCTACCAGGTTCAAAAGTGACTGTTGTGAAGTAGAGCTTCGTTGCTGCAGCCTAATCCCAGCCTAGAGACCCCCTGATGCTGCTGTACTCGTCAAGGTCTTTATTCTGTTCTTGGTGGGAAGGCTCATGCCAAGTACACCTTTCTCTCCCTCCCTCAGAACATTTGACATGCAGGCTCTGGATCAGGGTGATTTCCTGTACAGTGGGGGGAAAAGTGAAAGGTGGTAATATTCTTTAACAGTGGGCTGTTTCTCCTTTTGTGTAATGAAGAAGTTCCATATGTGGTGGTGGAAAGTGTCATCAAGTCATAGCTGACTTATGTCAACACTGTAGGGTTTTCAAGGCAAGAGACATTTGGAGGTGATTGGTTTACCATTGCCTGCCCTCAGGTGGGCTGAGAGAGTTCTGAAAGAACTGTGACTGGCCCAAGGTCATCCAGCAGCCTTCATATGGAAGAGTAGGGAATAAAACCTGGTTCTCCAGATCAGAGTCTACTGCTCTTAACCACTACACCACTCTGGCTCTCCTCTCCTTTTGTGTAATGAAGGAGTCCCATACGCAGTCTTGATTACCTCTGTTCCACATGCCAGTGCACTGTAGAGGACAGATTCCTCGACTTTGATCAGGGTTCAGTTTTATTTATTTATTTATTTGCAAATTTTGTATGCTGCCTTTCTTCCCTTACATGGGCCACCATGGCAACTAACAATTTAAAACATACATAATAAAACTACCTTATAAACCCATTAAAATCAACTCCCAAACATTGAACAATTTTTTTAAAATAGTGTTAAATACATATAAAACATAAACACAACAATTGAAACAATGGTTAAGAAGAAGTGAGGGAATTCCAAACGAAACAAAAAAAAGTATTCACCTGCTGGTGAAAGACAGTGACAGAAGGGGATAGACGAACCTCCTTGGAGAGAGTTCCAGAGCTTTGGTGCCATGACCAAGAAGGCCCTTTCCCAGGTTGCCACCCCCTAAGCTCAGAAAGTGGGGGCACCCAAAACAGGGCCTCTGAAGATTACCGTAGTGGTCAAACAGATTCATAATTTATCCTTCAGTATCATCTCTTCGCCAGTCTTGCTGATGTGATTCTTTTTTGTTCTACAAAATGGGAATATTAATGGCTATGCCACTACATTAATGCGATGAAGATTAATTATTGTAATGTTTTGTGTATACTTAGAAAGTTCCAGTGAGGTGACTGATAATATTAATGTTTTAATATTATTATATTATTAAATATAACAATTTATTTTATTTTATATATTATTTTAATACCGCAAAGTAGGCCAATATTGTTGTTTTTAAAATACAGATACTGGGGCTTGAGTATGAGCACCTAACAAATATTTGGCTATGGATAGATTTGCATCAGAGATTCCCTGGATCAAGGCTCATGCTCTTGGCCACTACTCTCTTTTTTTGTCATCAAGTCACAGCTGACTTATGTTGACCCTGTAGGGTTTTCAAGGCATGAGATGTTCAGAGCTGGTTTGCCATTGCCTGCCTCCCCTCCACGACCATGGTGTTCCATGGACGTCTCTCATCCATATACTAGCCAGGGTCAGGGCTGAGCATGTGACTGGCCCAAGGTCACCCAGCAAGCTTCCATGGCGCAAGTGGGGATTTGAACCTGGGTTTCTCAGGTCTGACACCTTAACCACTGCACCACCCTGGCTCTCAACCACTACTTGCAGCTTAAAACCTGCTCTTTAGCCAGGAATTTAAAAGTCAGATTTGGGAAATGGTTATTTCGAGAGAGATCTGTAGAAAATGAGACATTTCTGTCCATGTAATCACTTCAGGAAAAATATCTAGCTTGAGTCTTAAGTTTCCAATAGCAGCTGGCTTGGGAGCATAGCATATTTAGAACCAATAAAGCCCGACTTTCTGCATTTATTCTTTCAGCCACTAATTCTGTGCAGCAGTTTATAAAATGTAGTCAGTGTTGTAATGCAAAAAAAAAAAAAAAACAGATTCTCCCACCTCCTTGTCAGGATTTCATTCACACCCTTTGTTGCAATGTGATGAGCCACTAACTGCAGAAGAGGAACAGGAGAAGTGTTTGCTTTCTCCCGCGTGGAAAGCTCCAAAATAATTATTAAACACAATGTGCTTTTTTGAAGGCTTCCTGTTCTACCAGTGGTTTCATTTACATTATAAAAATGGCTGTGATTCATCATGTGATCCTGCTTCACTGCTTTGTTAACCAGACCAGAGGCAGACCATAGCTGAAAGACATGTTCACACATGAAATCTTTACAGATGATGCTGCACTAACTCTTCAGTCTGCTGACCTACACAATGGCCTCTACTTTATTAAACATATTTTACCTCAGGTTCTAACCCATCATTCTTGATGCATATTGTGTTATCAATTTAAAATACTATAAAAGCAAATACAAAATTATAACAAATCCAGCAGACTCTGCATCATAATATAGTTTACACAGCGTTGAATGCCTGGTTGAAAAGCCATATTTTTAACTGGTGCCTAATGCTCGGAAAAGTTGAAGGCAGCAGGAAAAGAGGAAGCCCCAACATCAGATGGATTGAATCAATCAAGGAAGCCACAGCCCTCAGTTTGCAAGACCTGAGCAAGGCTGTTAATGATAGGACGTTTTGGAGGTCATTAATCTATACAGTCGCCATAAGTAGGAAGCAACTTGATAGCACTTAACACACATAACACAAGAAATGGGGAGAATGTGGGGAGGAAATGAGGCACTGCCATTGAGAAGGCTTTCCTACCAGTAGCCACCTACCTTATGCCCATAGAGCATCACATATCCTGGAATCAGGATCCCAGCAGACATCTTATCAATCCTGTTTGTTGTTTAAAAGTTAGAAAATCTCTTTCAATAAATTAACTGAAAAAGCAAAAATATCTACCATACCATGAAAGGAAGCCTGATAAAAGGACATGAGCCATTTTGGAGTGTTTCATATATGGACACACATCCATTATATGGCAACAAAGTTGAGTTGGCCACTCAACAGTGGGACAGAACTAAACTCCTATGGGAGAAAAGAGCATAAATTAACTCGCTTGTTTTAAGAAGTATAGTCCATTTTTTTAATAGATTTGGGTAGGGCAATCTTTCTGAATTTATTCTTTTGGCCACAGATTTTGTGTAATGGTTTGTTAAATGTAGTCAGTGCTATTCTCAGCTCAAGTTCTTGCACTCCAGGTCATCTGCTTTTCAAAAGGTGGCCTATAATGTTGACTGTTGTAAACTTGTAGTTACACAAGTCCCTAACAGTCTGCTTCCAGTTCTAGCACTCCCTTTTTGTGGGTTTCTCAAGTATATATTCATGGCTGGCTTGCGTACAACCCTCATGCATTCACCTTTAAGCTGGCGAAATGAATAAATGTACCATTTGTGATGCTCACAAGACTGTCCCACATATTTAAAGTCTGCTTCCAACCACCCAGCGTAGTGGCAGCTTGGATATCATATACTCTGCGTTCCAGTTAATGCACAACCAAAAAGAGGCATTCAAAACTCCAACACAAAGTGTACCTATTCATGTACAACATAAATAATGTTATTTTCCAAAAGTATGGTCTTTCAAGCCCTAACCGGCTGAGACCGAGATGGTGTCCCTCTAAGATGGTCATGAATAAGGCAGTGTGCAAACTTCTTAAAACAGGTATTTTATGTGAAGTGTCTGTGTCTTTAATATTAAAGTCCTTTCTGTCTCAGAAATAAGGTTGCCAGTCATGTCATAGAAAGTTGACCACAATTTGCAGTTAATGCTGATCAAATTGCTGAAAATATTCTTGTATAGCAATGGTTGCTGAAACAGATGGTTTTATTAAAGAAAACAGAGTTGGCTTCAGTGTTTGCTGCCAACAACACCTTAACTGTATGATCACCCAGAGTGTTCCCCAATTGCATTTTATCCTTTCCACAAGTCTTGCGCACTTACGCTCTGTAACCCACAAAAAAGTAAAATCTTTATTATAAGGATCCCATGCTTGTGTAAAATAAGTACAGTGAGTTCATTATTCTGTATTTATACAGTTGTAACTGCCTCTCTTTTCTCCTGTATTTCTCAATGATGCGTGTCCTCTACATGGGCTTATGTGCACAAATGGACCATAAGGTTGCAGCCCCCAGGTGGGTTTTGGGGATCCCCCGCCTCTTGTTTCCCGCCACCACTTGGAGAGGCCGCAGGAGAAAAATATAAGGACCACTGAGATTACAGCATGACATCATTTCTGAGGGAACCCTGAAATGATGTCTTCCCTCCCTAGAAATCTCCTGGAAACCAGGAAATCCAAGAAATCTCTAGAAATCCAGTGATTCCTAGAGAGGTGTGATGTGACTTCCAGGATTTCCCTGGAAGGGATATTTCCAACAGCTGCTCCCTCATGTCCCCACCCCCCAGTCTTCCACAGGACAACCCTAGTCAAGGAGTGTGTCACACAACTAATGGCCTAGGAATTCAATAATCAGAATTATTTCCACCTGAACACAAAGGAAAGAAATCTGATAGAGCCCCCCCCCCCCATTAACTTTGCTAGGCACTGGAAAATGTACTAAAATCAATATCCAAACTAAAACCTGATTTCATCAGATCTTGGAAGCTGAGCAAGATCGACCCTGGCAAGTATCTGGATGGGAGAACTCTAAGGAATGCCAGGGTTGTGACGTGGAGGCAGACAATGGCAAACCACTTCTGAATGTCTCTTACCTTGAAAACCCCACCAGGGGTCACCATAAGTCAGATGTGACTTGATGGCAAAAACAAACAAACAAAAACTAAAGCCACCTTGTTATGGTGATTAAAGTTTTGGATTCGGATCTTGGAAACCCAGGTTCATATCCCTACTGTACTATAAAGCTTGCTTGGTGATCTTGGGCCAGTTATAAACTCTCAGCTTAACCTATCTCACAGGGTTGTTGTGAAGATAAAATGGAAGCAAGGAGCCAACGAATTCATCACTGAGCTCCTTGAATAAAGGGTGGGATAAAAACATATCATACAAATAAAGTTGTGCAGAGTGTGTGCTACAAATAGGTAAGAAAGGCACATGGACTTTTCAAAAATTGAAAAGAGAAAGGCTTTGGAGTTTTATAGTCCTCTTTAGATTCCTTTAGATTTTACCTTTAGATTCCTGGCGTATACGTGATAGGGAGGGGAGAAGAGTGAGTGTACACCTTGACACTGTACCACCAGTCACCTATGCAATGGCTGAATGAATTAAAGGGTTAAACTTCATGTTTATTCATTTAGATCACATGGTTGACTTCCCAGATAAAATCTGACAATCAGCCACATAATCTGAACCACATGCATGCCATTATGGCATTACAGCATCCTTATGAACTGCAATATTGTCTGGGCCACTTCTGTTTACCTTCTTTCATTCATTGGAGACAGAAGTCAAGCTTAGAGATGTACAAGTTCCCTGGAGTTACCTTACTTATACCCTTTTAAAAATGGTGTTACAATAACAACCTTCACACAACTTGGTAAACCAGCTACATCATGCTAAATAACATATTGTAATTAGACAATTTCATACTCAGATTCTTGGAGAACCCATCCATGTCCTTGGTAATACGAAGCTCGTGGATTTGTTTTAATGCTTTTTCCATTTGTGGCCTTCTTCTCAATGTAATACTTGGGTAACAATACCTGTACCAGATTTCATTCCTGATTATGTATTAACAATTTCATGTATAGAAATAGACCAGGATATATCCAAAGCATTTAAATTTAGAGGTGCTACTTACTTAAGCTTCCTTAAACTGAGGGTGAATTGGATACAGCTATAATTTGGATAGACTGGATTTTTTTTTTTAAGTAACCACTGTTTATGGAGCTCTAATATACAGTGCCCTAACTCTTCTTAAAGCCTAACATCATAACACAATGCTATAAACTTCTCTTATCTCTACTTTCTCCAAGTTCCAGACACTTTGTAACTGCTATATCCATTGTTTCTGAATTTTTTTAAAGAACCCTTTCAATAAAATATTAACAGAAAAGTACATATTTTATTCTACCCCCCTTGGCTGCTTTCGCTAGCTTCGATGATACTTTTTTTTTTTTTTAGAAGCCGATATATTCTGTTTCAACTCCTAAAAAGAAAGTGTGTGCATGAGTTTGGAGGGGTAAGGAAGAAAAACCGTGCAGTCTTCCTTGACTATTCTAATATTAAATCTTGTTTTACAGACATGATCTAATATGTCATTGGCCAGCCAGGAAGCCTTCAAAATACATTTGTCACTGGATCAAAATCAAATATGTACTCTGGCTGTTAGGCAGGGTTTTCCTGGACTAAATGACTGTGCTGTTTTAGACAGTGCTACAAAATTAACGATGACACCAGTTGACCAATTTTCTCCCTTGGGGCAGTCTTATAAAGATGTGCCCTTTCTATGCACCTGATGTTCCACATATCAAATGCATCGTTCCTTCTGCTCTGGCATTAGCAGTGGTCCAAGATTCTCTCTCCCACTAAGAAAGATTAACATGGCATGGGTGTAATTTATCTTGTGGCTTTTTTTGGATAGACATATACTTAACTGGTGTTATGTTAGATAGGTTAATCTCCTAATCACACAGATGACTTTACAAGTGTGTATGCCTCAAAGAATAAAGCACTCCATGGCATATAACTTCTGCAGCCAAGAGAAATTAACTCTTGCTTGGCTTCCTTGTTCTTTAGCCCTAGAGCTACTGACAACTGCAATAAAATCTTGAGGATCCAATCCTACCAATCTGTCTCCAAAGCCAAATTTGGTAGACTTAAATGAGATTTATGTAAGGGAACTCAACACAGGATAGTAGCCTTTTCTATACATACAAAAGCTGTTTATTCATCCTTATGTTAAAAAGGCAATAAGCTACTACAGAGATTGGAGAAGTTTGCTTAGCGATGTCACATATGCCAGAGATCAGCATCCTCCGTGATATTTGCTACACATGTGTAAAATAGGCTTGCCCACCACAGCTTTACCCCTGCTGTCAAAAGCTGTGCTTTGATGAAATGCAACGTGGTTGCTTCAAAAACTGTTCCGCTGCCCTATCGATGTGACATCTCTCCTCAACATAATAGCACCATTATTTATTGTCATCTGACATTTGTATTCTGCCCTTGCTCCGTAAAGCTCAGAGACCTGTTTTAGCTTTCCAGCAACCCTGCAAGGTGGATTATATAAGAGACAGTAGCTTGTCCAAGGCCATCCACTAAGTTTTCAAGCAAGTCTGATTTTTAAATGGATTTTAAAAATAGGAAAGATCTTTTAATAATACTTAGCAACTATATAACACGGTTCAGGTACTGAAATACTTCAAATACATTATCACAGTAATGTGGTGCTATGAGGAGGGATCAGGTGGGAGTTGGCATCTGATCTCCTATTGGGGAAATTTTGCTCTGTACCCAGGAATGTTTCACTGGGCAGAGGGATCTGGAGCATTCTCCCAGTCGCATGGCTATAACTCAGGTTTGCACCCTGGAAACTCTGGGCTTTTCTGCATTCTCATTTTCTTCATTTGTAAGTTCCTGTTTCTTCGGGGGGCGGGGTGGGGGGAGATCTGTTTCAAAATTGTTTTCCTCCCTCTAGTGGTCAATTCGATATTACACCGGCTTATGTACAGCATATTTCCCTGCAGATTTATACTGCAGGTTTTTATGCTGGACATAAACTGGTGTAATATTGAATGGGCCACTAGAGAGAGCAAAACACATACAGAAAAGGAAAAACCCCTGAAGAAACAGAAATTTACAAGCAAAGAAAATGAGAATGCAGAAAAGCTGTCTGTTTCTTCCCAGGCAAGCTGAGATGCAGCACATTTAGTGTGTGTGTGTGTGGGGGGGGGGGCAGGTGATCAGAAGCCTAGCTGATTTTTCTCTCTACCTCAGCCTGTTGGCGTAAACTGCAGAGAAACAAGCCATTTCTCCCCTTCCTTTTGCAATGCAGAGATCAAAAGCATTGCTTCTGTCTCCTCTTAGCTTGAAGTGTGGGAGTAGGATTACCAGGTCCCTCCTGGAAACAGGTGAAAGATGGGAGTGTGGGGACTTACCAGCTGACGAGCAGGCTGATGCTGACGCACCGATGTAACATCCAGAAGTGGCGTCATCACGTTGGTGACACTGAGGGAAATGCTTTGGTATTTGTGCAAAACCTCTATGGTAGAGGCTGTTTTTACCATGGAGTTTTGCCCAAATACCAGAACGTCTCCCACAACATCACCAACATGGTGGCATCACTGATCAGCCGTGAGTCTGCTTCTGGCTAACAGACAGCTGCAAAATTGTAAGAAAATTTTAGACGTGCTTGATGCAATCTAACCGTATCCCTGATCAGATAACAGTGTGAACATGAGTGTCGATGTCGAACAGGGTAAATTACACTGCCAAACAGCGTTGCTGAGAAATTTGCACGATTCCCACTCTGCAGCATTTCTACTTGCTTGCACAAGGCCATGAGCAAGCCCTATGGGTGCCAGCCATATTATATGCATACATATACTGAATAACTGAAATGGGTTTTTATCTGAGGCAAAATTTGCACCAGGAAACTCTTTAGTTCCTATCCTTTTGCCACAATACTATACCACTTTCTTAACAAAATGAACATTTTAGAATGTTTCTTGAATGTGGTTCATTATTCCATTTTGGTCTAGTAATTGATCTGGAGGCACTGGCTCTCTCACAATGATGCTAAGGAGATGAGGACCTGGTTTGTATCGGGACAGCACTGAAAGGCCCATGAAAGCTACTCTCAGCTTTCTAAAGGAAGAATGGAATACAACAACAAAAGGGGGAAACCTGAGACCCCAGCAGTGCTGTTGTTTAAAGGATGCCTTTAGCAACTGCTGTCCTTTGCTTCATTGGTTTGTATGGTGAACTACATGGAAATGTCCCTCCCCCCCCCCCCATTTGTCCTGGTAATCACCTTGAATTAGCTTCTGGCTTTGTTCTTTTCTGTTCATAGGACTCAGCTGGTCTTCTGCTGCTCATTACTATTGAACTTGGAGGTCATCCTGAAAGCAAAAGAGCATTATAACTCTGTGTTACAAAGGTCAAACCTTTTTCAAAACCCTGGAGATTTTTGTTAGGAAACCCACTGAGGTTCTCAAGAGTTGTTCCTTCACCAAAAGAAATTAGAGTCTCATATTCTAAAACAATTGTAATTACTCAGTTCCTGAAGAACATCCATGGAATCAGTTCCATTCTTTACCTTATTATGCAGTAAAGTCTCTGTGTTCTCTCTCATTCCTCTTCCTTCCAGGCTTACATGTTCTTCACTATTTATTACAGTCCTAATAACTCATTAAACATATTTATCTTCTGTTTGTCATCATGTTCATCAGTAAACCACACACGCCTATTTGTTATTGAAAATAATAAAAATCATGTGTTATCAGTATGCTTACTGAATGTGTGTTTTCACTTATCTGAACGCATGGGCAAATTGATGACCCAAAAACTCCAATATGAAGAGCATCCGTGCACCAGCAAGTGGCAGTCAAGTTGTTGTGCATTATGATCAGTGTTGGGTTGAGAAAGGAAGGTGGCTATATTCAACTTCCCCCTCCTCAGATGATTGGCTTGGTCAGAGCTGATAACAGTGACCATTTGCTCGGTGTCAGGTGCATATTCTGGGTTGGGTTCTGTGTTCCAACAAGGGAAACAGAATGGCTTCCATTGATACTTCACCTAGTGCATCTTTTAAAATTCAACTCAAGTTTTAATACAACTATCATTTTTTCCTGTGGTCTCTGGCTTCTAAGGGAGCTGTGTATTCTGCTTGGTGATAAAGAGGCATTCGATTAACTGCTGGTTTTTCATACTTTCAGTGGGCTACCACCTTTCTTCTTCTCAGAAGGCAAAGGTGCAATGTAATGCCATTTCTACCTGGCATCCAGTCATTGGTTCAAGGCTGCTTCTGCATGGGTTTTTTGCTCTGCCTTCCTTACTATAGTTCCCCCCCCCCCCCCGGGGCATTCATGTAATGCCATCCTCTCTTTTTTTCTTGTTTGTGTTCCCTCTACTTTGCTGTGATCTTTCCCAAACCTGATTGGGTACAATCTTTTTGGCAAGATCCCAGTGAAAGGACCTTTGGAGGCCATGTAGATGGGAAGTCCCACCCACATCAGCACCATTTTCCTCGCCTCACCCCTGACAGCTGCCATTTCCCTTCCCCATCAGAGGGCTTTTCCCAAGCTTAAAAAAATGTAATGGACATATCACTGTGCGTGTGATTCTTGTCGTCAAGCCACATAGGATTACTACTCTGATGAACACATGAACACATGAAGCTGCCTTATAGTGAATCAGACCCTTGGTCCATCATAGTCAGTATTGACTTTGAGAGCAGCGGCTCTCCAGGGTCTCAGGTCTTTCACATAATCTACTTGCCTGGTCCCTTTAACTGGAGATGCTGGGGATCGAACCTGGGACCTTCTGCATGCCAAGCAGATGCTCTACCACTGAGCCACAGCCCCTCCCCATGTTTTGAGTGGCACAGTGATTAACGTTTCTAGTGGCACAGCTATCTAGTGGCAATTGCAATCATCAGAGGAACAGCATTATTCACTGAATCCACCCTTAGTTCTGCATTAAATTACTGGTCGACAAACTGTAACCCACTTACCCACCCCAATCTTTCTGACATACAGTACATTTGTGGGAATCAGAGGTTGCAGGTCCAAAGTAAAAATGCATGTATTTTTTTTGGTGCTTCTGCTGCATCTTTTTTTAAACAATCTTATTGAACGTGAAACCACAGGCCATCCCAAAGCTATGAAAACAGATGTCTTTATGGGCCAAGAGATATATGAAGAGGGCAACCAGCCCCAAAGGGATTCTTTGGCTCTGAGAAGGACGGAGCCACTTCATCATCCTGACTCTGCATCTCTCAGCAGGTGCAACGCTGCCACGATGGCTGAACCCAGTAGCAAATTAATCAGCGGGAGTCTCATCTGTACAACAGTTGACTCTGCCAAGCACAACTGTCACTCATTCCATTGACGCGACCTCGCTACTTCTTTGCCAGAGAAGTACAATAGAAGTACTTTCTGGCTCTAACACACCAGTGTTTCTCATGAGAAAGTGATATCTGTGTGGAGGCGTATTGCATGAGCTATGAATGAATCAGTCTTTGCAGTAAAACTCTCCCCTTTGGTAGTTGTATTCCATTTCAACATTCAGCTAGCTACCATTGAAAGCATCTATCAATATTATTTGGCTTCTTGCCTATTCAACGAGTAGTGGATTGCTGACAGGCTGGGTGATTTTCAGTGATTTGGGGTGGGGGAAATCTGTCTAGATATTAAAAAAAAAAAATGATTCAGACTATTCACCCCCAAGTAATCACATACATTTCAACAACTGTAGCCTCTCATTTTTCCACTTTGAAATATCTTACAGTATTGAGCTGTTTCATTGAGTGTCGACAGGAAAATGTGCCAATCTCTTTCTCTCTGCAGTTAACAAGACAGTGCTACTTTAGCAGGAAGGAAGGGCTCCGTGCAACTTTTCATTTTTTTTTCTGTCCAACATTTATGCAATAATGAATGAGTTGAGTACACGATTTTTCATTCCTGTGTAGCTGAAAATGGTAATGCATGAAATGCAGGAGAGAGCATTAATCTCTCAGGCTGCTAAGAGATAAAATGTCACACAGCCACTTGTGCTATTTTAATAGCATGAGGGGTCTCCATAACATTCTTTCCTCAAAAGGCATAGAGATCACCATTCACAATGAGCAAACTCCCCCACTGTCCAAATCAGCATTGGCATTGCAGTCCTAAGCAGAGTTGTGCCCTTCCAAGCCCATTGATTTAGAAGACAGTGTGGTGCAGTGGTTAGTGTTGGACTAGGATCTGGGAGACCTCAGTTCATATCCTCTGTGAAAGAGTGGGGAAGGAGTTTCTGTTCTACTTTCCCCACCTTTGTAGACCCTCACAAATTTCTCCGTTGAGAAATTTGTAGCTGAGAAACCAGTAGCTGAGAGGAGGATTTAATACTCTTTCTACCCTACAGACAGTCACCCTTGCTTTTGTGAGGAGAGTTTCCCTTTCCTTCCCCCTAGTAGAAATAGAAAGGCTTAGAGGCAGAGGCTGAATTTAAAAGTATGAATAAAAAGATGTTTATTATTTACAGAAAGGTTTTTAGATTGTTGGTTATTCTTCAAGAGAGGCACAAAGCTTAAATGGTTACAGGGGGTTTAAAATCTCAGATGGTTACAGGCACAGTTCTTAATTCAAAGTTCAGTTTCTTCAGGATATTCAGTAATATACTCAGATGTAATTCAAACTACTTATAGGCCATTTATTCATGGTAATTAGCAGCACATTCCAGGCTCAATTGCCCCACGTATTTTTTTGAATTTTACATGCTGAACAGTCATTCCGGAAGTGACTGCAAAGCCAGCGCAGACCTGCTTCACATTACTAAAGAGCTCACTTAACACAAGCTTTGGCGTTTGCCTCGAAGAATCCTACTCAAAGAACCATGCAAAACAACAGCGGGAGGAACAAAGGAGCAGGCGAGTGGTGGGGGTGGAATTTCTCCTCTTGCTTTGGGACCGTGAATAGGCTTTTTTTATATAACATTTTTTATTGTTTTTTATAGTACAGTAGTTTCCATCATTCATTAACATAATTATATGATATAAACAATATTTCACTATTCTATATAACTAATAGAACTAATTAATTCAAATATTTATGTTGACTTCCCCTCTCTCCTCTTCTATCTTTTTGATAACTTTATTGTCACCTTTGCATTTAATTTCTGATTCAATACAATACTTCATATAAAAATCTGATTACAATTCTTAAAATCCAAATAATTTATCTTAATAATATTTCTACCTTGATCAATTGAATTAGGGCAAAACATAACCAAATTCATTTTGACAATATATTGTCCATGCCTCCCATTCTCCCTTGAATAGGCATTTTTAAAGTCGCATTTTTAAAAAGAGCTTTGAGTGAGCATCAAAATTGACCATGAATAAATGGCCATAGACTCAAAATACTTAGTGTGGACTCACACTAACCTAACACACAAAAATACCGGTGAGTGGAGGCTCATCCACAACCTTTCCCACTCCTTAGATCTGCCCACCTCCTGTGGAAACAAATCTCTCTTCCCCAAAACACTGAGGGCATTAACGCATGGGCAGAATGTTCCTGGTTCGCTCCTCTGTTATCTCACAATAATCCCACAATATTTAATCCCACAATATTTAAGTCTGGATAATCAAACGCATGACGCCAGCCTATCCCACATTAAGTCTGAAACAAGTAGCTGCTGGAGGCTGCCCGTGCGTTTGAACCAACCATATAATGTGGGATAGTTCACAATGCGGGATAGCAGGGGAGTAACATCGCCCAAGGATTGGCTGAGGAGTTATCCAATCAAAGGGCGATTCTCCCCCCTTTTTTTTTCTTGGAACACCAGCGTTCCGGTATACCATCGTCTCAACCTGTCAATTAAAAAAAGGCGGGACGGGAGACCGGAAGCAGCAATTGCTCGCACAGGAAAGGGGGCGGGACGGGGGACGGGAAGCGGCACTTGCTCGCGCAGGGAAGGGGGCGGGACGGAGGAGACCGGTAAGGGGCATTAGTAGCGAGCTAGCCGAGTAATTACACGCACGTCGGCGTTCCGGTAATGTAGCGGAATTTAAAAAAAGTAGCGGTTTAGCACTGGAAAGATCGCTAGAAAACAGGGATTGATTAACCCGGGTTTTTTTGCCTTAATTTGCGACTAAGGTGGGTCCGATGCGCAGCCCTTGGACGGTCGTGCGTGTGGACCACGGAGATTCGCTACTATTAAGGCACAAAAGCGAGACAAATTGGCCGTGCGTTAAGCCCCTGAGTTAGGAGTCTCCCTGTTTCAGAAGCCACCTCCCACCAAGCGACTGAAGAAGGGGCTCTCACACACGGCCACAATCTTCCCCTTGTCACTACTCAGGTTTGGTTCTAAACAAGCTAGGTAGCATTTGAACAAGTGTTCTCAGAGTCTCTCCGCACCACCACACAGTTCGGGAGCTCAGAGCTAAAGACTCAAGATATCTTCTCTCCCTCCAAAAAGAAGCCTGTCTGCTTTCCAGACTCTGCCCACTGCTTGCTGGCATTGGCTAATTGACAGTTATCAAATCTCAGAGTTTAACCCTGTATCTGTCACATCCTCACTATGTCGTGGAAGCTTGCTGGGTGACCCTGGGACAATCACACACTCTCAGCCTAACCTACTTCACATGGTTGATGTGAGACTAAAATGGAAGAAAGGCAGGGTTGCCAGCCTCCAGGTACTTGCTGGAGATCTCCTGCTTTTACAACTGATCTCCAGCCAATAGAGATCAGTTCACCTGGAGAAAACGGCCACTTTGGCAATTGGACTCTATGGCATTGAAGTCCCTCCCCTCCCCAAACCACTCCCTCCTCAGGCTCCGCTCCAAAAACCTCCCACCAGTCGTGAAGAGGAACCTGACAACCCTAAGGAAAGGAGACGGATATAAGATGCTTTGGTTCCCCGTTGAGGAGAAAGGCAGGATACAAATGAAGAAAGTAAATAACTCCGTTTAGGATTGCACTGTGGTTCACCAGTCATCTGTGACTGTTTGAACAAAGGTGAGTTTTATCATTCTTATAAATAAAAATTTGCTTATCCCCCCTCTAAATGTGTATTGATACATGAGTATGACGCGGAAGCCAAACGGATTGGCAGTCTGGCCAGGATACCCATCAGAAAGTCCTCGGCCACATAGAAAAAGTGTAGTTTATTTGTACAGTGCAGAAATATATACAGATACTCCTTTCACACTCTCCGCTCATAACATCCCGCATAGAACTGCGGTTTCACTTCAATATATACACCTGGTGGTTGCAGCCACCAATCATAGCAGATACCCAATTACCCTGGCATTGCTACTGCATTACATCAGCCACCTGGCTCTAGCTGGATCAGGCCAGCTTTCTCTAGCTCCCCAGGTACTTTCCAGGCGGATTACATCATCCTTAGATCCCTCTGATCTATCCTGCCCTGTCAAACGAATCTGACAGACTTGTAATCTTGACAGAGTATTGGGCAAGGTAGCCTCGGCAACTGTGATATTTCCTTTCCTGGTGCGTATCTTGTGTTTTGCCACTCTGCCTTGTTCCATTTTCAACATTTACCACCAAAGAGTCAGAGAGAAAAGGAAGGGGCATCAATGGCCGCAACTCAGCAAAATTTACAATTATATTTTTCACTTTTAGCTATCAGGATCGTGTCACCAAGGCCAAGCGAGGGGCTAATGTGATCTTGAGCCTGCACCAAGAGCAGGTATAAGCTTCAGCTTGGTGAAGGCCAGCTGCACAGAGCACAAAAGTGCCACAAAGACTCAAAACACACCCCCTTCTTAATTCCAAATGAAAGGCTTAGTTTGAAATAAAAATGAGAGGGAATTTGTATAATGAGCATGTTTGTTTTTAATTGTGCAGAATCACAGAACAACATATGTGGAATGTGGTAGTGGGGTAGAATTGCCATGTCCCTCTCCACCACCAGCGGGAGGTTTTTGGGGCAGAGCCTGAGGAGGGTGGGGTTTGGGGATGGACTTCAATGCCATAGAGTCCAATTGCCAAAGCGGCCATTTTCTCCAGGTGAGCTGATCTCTAATGGCTGGAGATCAGTGGTAATAGCAGGAGATCTCCAGTTAGTACCTGGAAGTTATCAGACGATGTCTCAGCCAGCCATCCACTGTTACCAGGAAAGTACATCTTTGTCTAAATGAATTCTCAAGCATACGGAAGAATTTGAAGCTTGACAAAGCTGTTCATGAAATGGGAAATGTACCGGAAGCCCATTGTGTTTTAAATGCTCCATTGCTTTTTTGACATGTTAAATGCTTTGCGTTCCATGTTAATTGTATGTGCTTATATGTATATCTTGTTTTATGTCAACTGCGGTTGCATGGTTGTCTTTTGACAATACAGATCATCAGCATAATTCCAAGAAATATAAATGAACTATTTTCTATTGATGTAATTAAATGCTGGGTTGTACCCATTGCTAGTGTAACTAAATGCATCAGGAAAAATGGTTGGCATGAAGAACCTTTTGTACCAAATATGCACCCTTTTTTTAAAACCTAGGAACACCACAATTGTTTGGAAGTGGAGAGGTTGCTTTTTGCTTACAATATGGACAACAAGAATGCTGGGAAAATATGTTGTATTTTTACTATGCATCTGCTTAAAAGCACAATTCGGTCAATATATAGCCTGAAGAGGCTATAGATAAAGATCTCCAATATCAAAATAAAACAGAAAATAAATGAAAGATATATACACTTCAGTGCTCTTCTTTCTGTTTTCTCCTGGAGGCAAGAATCTTTTGTTCCTCTTGCTTTTTCCTCTCCACTCACAAGCTAAGAACTGAAAATCCTTTAAAAATAATAAAAGGATATTTTATTTGCAGGGAATATGCTCTAGGCCTGCTTTTGAAGAGTATCAGAGCTCTCAGTGAAGAATAGGGAGTGCGTGAGTATACTTCATCTATGAAGGCATTCAAAATGCAAAGTATCTTGTAAAACCTTGGTTGAAAACAGTATGTTTTTAAATGGGTCATTAATTGTTCCCCTTTTATGGTTCTCAGTACTTTATGATGCTGTTATTAAAATGTCTGTGTAAAAATAGTGGAGGCATTATCCAGGGTCCATATCAGAGAACCAACCCATAATTATGACTATGATCCACTGCAGCTCCCCGTATGTACAAAAGCTTGTCTATTCTCCTCTGTGAAGTAAGGAACTGCTGCTGTGAATGCGCCAGGGAGCCTGTTACGTATTAGTGGTGAAGACCATTTCCCTTCTCAGGAAGTCCCTGTGGATGGGAAGCTCTAAGAAGCCCTCTATATTGGGTTGCCAATCTTCAGGTACTAGCTGGAGATCTCCCGCTATTACAAGTGATCTTCAGCCGACAGATATCAATTCACCTGGAGAAAATGGCTGCTTTGGCAATCGGACTTTATGGCATTGAAGTCCCTCTCCTCCCCAAATCCCGCCCTCCTCAGGCTCTGCCCCAGAAATCTCCAGGTATTTCCCAACCTGGAACTGGCATAGGTTTGTCAGGTCCCTCTTCGCCACTGGCGGGAGGTTTTTGGGGCGGAGCCTGAGGAGGGTGGGGTGTGGGGAGGGGAGGGACTTCAATGCCATAGAGTCCAATTGCTGAAGCAGCCATTTTCTTCAGGTGAACTGCTCTCTATGAGCTGGAGATCAGTTGTAACAGCAGGAGATCTCCAGCTAGTACCTGGAGGTTGGCAACCCTAAGCTGGCAACCCTACTCTATATGGAAAGAGGGACATTCTGCAAATGTCCTATTTATGTTCAGATGCAAATAAGGAGGTTTATTGACTCATACTCCTCTTTCCTACCAAACAAGAACATTTCAATTAAACACTGAATGTATCTGTAGCATATATGTTGCTATCCTTGATAGTAGTGCCCAGGAAACAGCATCTCTTGTCATACAGAAGGCTGCCACTATGCCATCCATTCCCACCCCTATTTTCAGCAGCTTTTAATCAGAGAAATTAGCTCCTGTCTCAGGGCAGTCCCTCATCAAGCTGCCCCTCCCCCCTCCCCCCCCAATAAAAAGAAATACAATGCTTAGCATTTGAAGAGGAAGGGTTGGGCAGCAGCAGACAGGATTAGCCACCTGCCTCAACTGGGCAGCCCTGGTCATTTCATCACAAAGTCAATAGCACTTTTCGAGGGGAGGGGGAAAAGAGAAAAGGCTCCCTCTCTATTCCGCTGCAATGCCTGAAAGAACTTGCAAGGCAGTAATCCCAAATCCAGGGACAATCTATTATGAACTTGGCATTACCAGTCCTGAGACTCAGCTGATAAGCACATTCTTTTCCCTCTACCCCCACCCTTAATTTTCCCCCCTCCAAAGTTAATCTTCTTAAGGCTTGTGCTAAGTAATGAAAGAGTGGGATGTAAGATGACTTTTTATTACTACCACATAAACTGCTTGTGTAAATATTTCAATAACACACTGCCTGATCAGTATTAATTTTCCCCCTCCTTCCCCTCCTCTCCACCGTGATACTTCGGTCTCATTCAACGCTGTGAAAAACACTCGTGTCTTTGGATACTGTTCCTAGTTGAAAAAGTAGGCCAAGGGGACAGCACCAACACAGTGTACAGTTCTATTTTTATATGTGTTAATGTCTTAAAGGATCTATTGCTTCCCACGTTTTGTTTATTCTTTCCTTGAAGGGCTGGCTCATATGTGCACGCACAGCACTTCATTTCTGACTATTAAATGCCTGCTACCAGTGAAATGGCCATAAAGAAATATTCAAGGTGTTAAACTCTGTCTGTGGTGATTAGTCCTATCTGATCACATTCATGATCTGTCCCCATTCAAAATGAACAGCATTGTAAGTATTTTGCATCTGTGCAGTGGTGGCATTCAAAATTATTGGCTTGCTTAGATCAGGGATTCCACAGGGTCATTGTCATCGGCAGATCATGGACACTGAAAATCCACTGTGTTAGCATGCATGCATCTGCACATTTAGTGGCATGATGTCAGTGGCAGTCATCACTCAGCGCATGACTGCATCAAACTATATGTCCTAGGCAGCAGTGTAAGGACATGTACATTAATACACATGAATATGGCTCTTTGGCAGTCAGGCAGGGAGTAAAATGGGAAGGCTGGAATAACTGAGAGACCAGCCATGCAGCTTCTTCCACCCAGCAGGACTGAGACAACCAAGGAAAGCTCCTTTTTTGTATATTGACTTTTAAATAGGCGATAGGCAAATATTTGTGATGTGGACTCAACAAACATTGAGTCAGTGAGGCAAATGAGCAAGAATTAAGTCTCTCTCTCTCTCTCACACACACACACACACACACTCACACACCAGAATTTAAACACCTCTTTTTATTTCATTTATTTTTTAAAACACAAACCTGGTGAATCAGGGATGGGGGAGCAGTATGTACTGTGATTTCACTGTATGGCTCAAGACCTCTGGTTGAAGGAGTCTGTTTTCAATAAAAGAAGTAAAGAATGTCATGTCCATAGCATTTCTATCCATTTCTGAAATGAAGAACACTATTCACACATTGCAGTCCAAAGGGAGGGGTGATCAAGAACCCCTACGCCAGCTAAATTGCTACTTTACGGTGTTCTATGTTAACCTCCATTGAAAGTAAATAATAAGTGCTTCTGTATTCCTTACTCTTAGGTCAGAGGTGCATTTGAACTCTTTCATCAAGGGCTGAAGGCTACTGCTTGTTGTTTAAATGCCACATGCAGCTCAAAATTTGTAAGCTTGTTTATTGCCATGATCTGGTTTCAAAGCAAATAGATTCATTTGGCTCAAAAGTCCCTCAGGAGTAAATGTATAAATGTATTCAACTTTAGTAAGAGCTAAAAACGTCAATACCTTCACAAAGCCACTTTGATTTGTATTGACTAATGTTGGGCTACTAATTCACATACATCATTGTTTACTTCACAGCCCTTTTAACATGGTTTTATGATTTATAGAAAGGGTGATTCAATTTTCAGCAGAGAAGTGGTCAGCTCAGACCTCCTCCCACACTCTTTATCGTTCCTAAAACAATAAAGCTCAGAGAGAAGAGCTGTTGTCATCACAATGCAAATATATGGCTCCATAAATGTTCATGTCTGCTACATTTTTGTTTACTTTTAGTAACAGGTAATAGATTTGGGTGGATATACCAGATAAGAGATGATAAATTATCTAAGTATGTTCCTGATATATTTGCTGCAAAACTGTCAGTTACATTCAGGGTGAAAGAATAAGAGAAATGCATTTGTCTCTGTGTCTTGTCATAAACACACACGCACATTTACAGCAACATCCTTGCAGGAAAACCCCCCCAAAACAAATCCATCTAGATATTTCAAGTTAACTTTTTTGTTAATGTTGAAGAGGGATTCTTTATAGGGAATACTTGAGCCCAATGTTAAAGTATAAGAAACTGGAAGAGATTTGTTCCTACCCAAAGAAATGAAAAGCTTGCATTTGGGATCAGTTTAGATTTTTGTTTGAAGTTCCATCAAAAGAAGGCTTTAAAACATTTTGGTAACCAAGTAGCACAAGAATAATATACCAAGCACTTTCTGGTGTGGACAAGATCCCGGCCCCCAAACTCATGGATACTTCTCAATATTTTTGATAGAACCTATACTATTATTGTCAAGAAGAGCAATGTAGCTGGATACAATCAACATCCAGTGGGAAAAAATGGAGTGACTTCGCAACCCTAGGATGTCTGACCATTGGTAGTGGTCCCATTCCTTCTGCAACCCTATTCTGAATTACTTCTAAGAGATAGACTATAAAGAGGGAATCAGGAGTAATCTTCAGGATAAGACAACAGGTAAATCCCACCCTATTTTTTGAGAATGAAATATCACACAATGAAATTGATCATCAGTAATAGAGTACAGACCCATCTCTGCCACCTCACAAAGTAGAAACTGTAAAAACAATACAATCATCAAACAAGCACAGAAATTCCCAGAATTAAAACAAGCAGTATAACTGGCTGAGAGACTGCCAGGGAAATTAGAAGAGCATATAAACAACACTGAACTGTCTAAAAAGCGTATATAAAGCCATCAGGCACAAAGCAGGGCATAAAAACAACTAAGTAGATGGAACCCTTCAGTTTAAAACCTGGTTAAAATGAAATAATTTGGTGCTGAAAAGACAGCAGACTGCAGGCAAGCTTCAAGAGGGAGGGCATTCCAAAGGTATGGTGCTGTCACTAAAAAGGTCCTGCCTCTGGTTGCCACCTGTTTCACTTTTGCAAGGGGGAGTACAAAGAGAAAGGCTAGAGAAGAGGATCTTAACCCTAAACTGCTTAGGGCTTTAAAAGGTAAGTACCATTAGATTCAGGACAGATATAATTAGTACTTTTTCACCCGACATAATTAATGTATGGAATTTACTTACTTAAGTCACAGTTATGTTTACTGGATTACATGGTTGCACAAGGGAAATACAACCTATTGGTCTACCAACACTATTATCCATAATAGCTAAATGGAGCCTCCATGGTGAAGGTACCGTATCAGAAAGACTAGTGGGTAGAGCTAGTAACGTCACAGCCTGCTTTGGGGCTTCTGGAAACATCTAGTTAGCAACTGTGGGAAACAAGATATTAGACTATGTGGACATTCAGTCTGATCCAGAGGTTCCCAAACTTTGTGAGTCATGGAGCACTTTTCAGGAGAGAAATTCATCACGGAGCACTAATTTTCACCCAGCACCTATGTTCTAAACTGAATGACAATAGTATTTTTCTTTCCAATCTCTTCACGGAGCACTAGGAGATGCTTCATGGAGCACCAAGTGCTCCTTGGAGCCCAGTTTGGGAACCTCTGGTCTGATCTATCAAGTACTATTCTTGTGGAATGACTCCTTTTCATGACACACCTGATGGGCCATACACTTATTTACTTACTTACCTGTTTATTTCCTTTATCCCTCACCTTTTTCCCCAGTGGGGATCCAAAGTGGCTTAAATTATTCTCCACTCCTCCATTTTATCCTCACAACAACTCTGTGAGGTGGTGTTAAGAGTGTGTGACTAGCCCAAGGTCACCCAGCAAACTTCCATGGCAAACAGGGGATTTGAACTGGGGTCTCCCAGATACTAGTCTGGCACTCTAACCATTATTAAATAAACATAGTTGGAAGGGATCACTTCATCAGTCTGAGACTGGGGCACATGCACAAGTGATATTTTATAACTGTGGCAAACCCACAATAACAGGGCATAGCAGTCCCCTTCTTGCATGTCAATTTCTCATGTACAGGAATCTATGTAACATGCTCTGTGCACAAAAAGTCTCAAAACAAAGGTGTACATACTCTTCCGGTTCCTGTGCCGATCGCCGTGGCAGCTCAAGACTAGAGCTCCGGGCTCTAAAGCGGAGTGGGGGGAGGTTCCCCCCCCCCCGGAACAACGACGCGGCTCCCCTGGAAGGAGAGGGGAAGCTGAATAGGCTGCCGGCTCGCGCCCCGACCAAGGTGCGCCCGCTGCCTCAAAATCGGCAGTGAGCGCCAGGAGGGGAAAGCGGATGAGTCAGCGCCATTAGATCTGCAGGAGCCCGGGTGGCGGCGGAAACGGCACGGAGCAAAGTAAAAAGTTTTTTTTTTCTAATGATTAACATTTGCTAACAACTAACTCACGGAGGTGTCTAATCTGTTATCTAAACAAGGAGAAGCATTTTTGATTCTGTTTTCTACACTCGCTAACCCTAACAAAGTGAAACTTGGCTTTTTGCCAAAGTGTTGCGCATTTAAAATTCCAGCTGTGCCACTTCAGACCTGAGAAGCATCTGACCAGGACTGAAAGCAAGTGAAACATTGGCAATGGAGCATTGAAGGAATATAAATGCTATATCCTCTCCAGAATTGATTCTTGACTTTTGATTTTTTCTGCTTGAAACTGAATGTTGTTTTGAAATAAAAGACATTTAAACAAATATAGCTGAACTAATGTTTTAAGCAATAATTCTCACCCCCCCTCACCCTCCCTGGATTACAATAGCAGCCACCTCAAGTTTTTTACATGGAAAACAAAGAAGACAAAGTCAAAAAAGACACAGAAAAACATCCTAAAGTATTAATAAAAGAGACCAAACAGCTTCAGATTCAACAATCACTACAATTTAAAAGAAGAGCTTCTGTCACCAGCCCTGCTCTTTCACCAGCTTCTTCTCCTGGAACAGAGACATCAATAACAGCAAAGATGACTAAAAAACCTGATGCCACTCTTAACTCTCTACAAGAACTGCTGACTAAAACACTCCAAGAGGTGACATCAGTTAAACAAGAGGTGACAGAAGTTAAACAGGAAATGGTCTCAATGAAGCAGGAAATGGAATCTGTTAAGCAAGGCCTAAATCAAAATGCAGTGGCTATTACTACACTTCAAGAATCCATCTCATCTTTAGCAGCAAAACAGGATAAGCTTGATGCAAAAGTTCAAAAGCAAGCAAAGGACAACAAAGAAACCAGAAAGAGGGTTGATGCTCTTGAATTGTCAATGGAAGCCTCCCAGGAACGTGAGGAATTGCGAGATGACAGTACCGCAATGTTGGAGTTGAAGATAAAGGAAAGTTGGATTCGTTTACGTGGTTTAAAAGAAAAACAGGAAGGTACAAACCTGAGAAATTATTTGAAAATATTGTTGGCTGATTTTTTACAGGAAGATGATGCTGTGGTGGAAGGTATGATAATTACAGCCTACAGAATGAACTCTGCTTATGCTACAAAAAATAAAGTTCCAAGAGATTGTTTGATTCAGCTTTTTTCCAGAAGTCATTGTGACCTAATTTTGAATAAACATTTTAACAATCCACTAACAATTGATGGGAATCCGGTGAGATTGATGAAAGAAATCCCTGGAAGACTGCTGAGGAAAAGAAAACTTTTTTGCAGAGTTTGTGGAAAGACTGAAATACAATGGAATACAACATAGATGGGAATACCCTCAGGGAGTTTCTTTTATCTTCAAGGCTAAAAGAGTTAAGATCACAGATACTGTCAAAGTAGAACAATTCTTGCGAAGATATGAAGGGGAGCTACGCAAACCACCAGGCCAAACTTCAAGAGAACATGATGGAAAGGATCGTGCTGAAGAAGAAAAGGCAGAAGAAGCAACTGGGGGGGCATCATCCTCAGATGAGTGAGGAGTGGGGAGATGGCTGAACAAAGGGGGGAAAAAAGGGGGGAAGAGGGGAGGGCGAGAAAAGGATAATGGAGGTTTTTAAGAGAAAAAGAGAAATAACTATGGAAATTTGAGTAGGAGTTTATATTAATAATAAAAATGCTACAAATTGTATCTTGGAATGTTAATGGTTTGAATTCTTCAATTAAGAGGAAAAAAGTGTTTTACCATCTACAAAAGTCCAAAGCTAATATTTTTTGTTTACAGGAGACACATATATTACCAAAGGATATTCACAGGTTGGAGCAAACAAAAATGGGCAAATTATTCACTGCGTGTAATGAAATGAAAAAAATCAATGGTATTGCTATGTATGTCCCTTCAGTATTAGAACCTAAACTTTTATATAAAGATGTAGATGGGAGGATTTTAATTGTGGAAATTGTAATGGGATTTCAGAAAATAATATTAGTGGGTATTTATGCAACTAACATAAATCAGAAATTATTTTATTCTAATCTAGCGTCGATATTAGCAGAATACGCTAATGGGAAAATGATTTGGATGGGAGATTTTAATGGGGTAATGGTACCAAGATTGGATAGATCTACAAAGAAAAAAAAGAGTAAATATGAGGGTAAACTTCCAAGTATTTTTAATTATATAACAGATCAATGGGAAATGTTTGATATATGGAGATTAATGAACGGTAATAAAAAAGGGTATACTTTTTATTCATCAAGACATTGTTCCCATTCAAGAATAGATATGTTTTGGTTATCTAAAGATATTACAAGTTTATCTGAGGCTCCTGAAATTTTACCTAAGGTGTTTTCTGATCATAATGCGCTAATGTTAAGGGGTAATATAGGTACAAAAAAAATAAATCTTGGGTGGTAAATGAATATTTACTTAAAAATAAGAAAATTGTGGATAAATTGAAAATAGATATACAAAACTATTTTTTAGAAAATACAGATAAAGGGACACCGGATGATATTGTATGGGACGCAGGTAAAGCAGTACTAAGGGGTTTATTGATACAACAAAATTCGAGATGGTATAGAGAGAGAGAAGGTAAAAAGAAGAAATTGTTAGAACAGATTAAACAAGAAGAGAATCTATTGAGAAAAGTACAAACTAAATTGCTTAAACAGGAATATAGAGATAAGATTAAAAATTTGCAATATCAATATGAATTTTTAATAAATGCGGAAATAGAAAAAAAATTATGTATAATAGGCAGAAATTTTTTGAACATGCAAATAAACCAGGTAAACTATTAGCTTGGCAACTTAAGCATAAAGAAAAGAATTTACCTATAATAAGAATAAAGAGAGATGGTAAGGTTACAATGGATAAATGTAAAATTGTAGAAACTTTTGTGGACTATTACTCAAATTTATATAGACAAGGAGAGGTTTCAGAAAAAGAAATAGAGACATATTTGAACCAATTAGAATGGACAGGAATTTCACAAGAACATAAAGAATTATTGGACGCTAATATAACCTTGGAGGAACTAAAAGCAGTAATAGGTAAAAGTAAGTTGAATAAAGCACCAGGAGCAGATGGTTTTACAACATTTTATTATAAAGTTTTTATGGAACAAATCTCTCCACATCTTTTAAAAGTGATGAATAATTGTTTGCAGAATGGATCTATTCCAAATACCTGGAAACATGCAAATATAGTGTTAATTCCTAAACCAAACACAGACTTATTAGATGTTAAAAATTATAGACCAATCTCATTATTGAATAATGATTATAAATTTTTTTGTAGCGATTCTGGCAAATAGATTGAAAAAAATACTGAGTCAGATTATTCATAAGGATCAAGCAGGCTTCCTTCCCGGAAGGCTGATTAGCCAAAATGTTAGAGTAGTAATAGATCTTTTAGAATGTGCGGAATTTAGCACTATACCTTTAGCAATGATATTTTTGGACGCAGAAAAAGCATTTGATAATGTAAATTGGAAGTTTATGAAAAAAGTATTAGAATATATGGATTTTGGAAAGAAATTCCAATTAGCTATTGAAAAGATCTATACTTACCAATCTGATAGATTGTTGATAAATGGGAATATAACATCACAATTTGAAATACAAAAGGGCACCAGACAAGGTTGCCCTTTATCACCATTATTGTTTATAATAACGTTAGAAGTTTTATTGAAAAAGATTAGAAATAATGTAAATATTATAGGTTATAAGGTTGGGAGAAATCACTTTAAGCTTAAAGCATATGCAGATGATTTAGTTTGTTTTTTAACTAACCCTATTAGTCAGATTGCAGAATGGAAAAAAATGGTGGAGGTTTATGGAAAACTTGCAGGATTTAAAATTAATAAAAACAAAACAAAAATATTGGTTAAAAATATGACACTCTTGCAGCAACAAGAATTATCAAAAAATACTGGTTTTACTATAGAACAAAAAATAAAGTATTTGGGTATTTGGTTAGCTTCAAATGATTTTAATTTATTCAAAAATAATTATATAAAAACATGGCATCAAATTAATACAGACTTGAAAAACTGGCAAAGAATACCTTTATCACTATGGGGTAGAATTTCAGCTGTTAAAATGATGGTTTTACCCAAAATGCTTTTTTTATTTCAAAATTTACCAATAATTAAGGGGGTTAAAATATTTAAGGTATGGAAAAAAGATATTTTAAACTTCTTGTGGAACAAAGGAAAACATAGAATAGCTTACAAAAATTTGATTCAACTAAGAGATATAGGTGGATTAGGCTTACCAGATTTAAAAACGTATTATGAAGCAGCATGCTTTGTATGGTTGAAATCTTGGATAATGTTAGAGGATACTGAATTATTAGAATTGGAAGGTTATAATTTACGTTTTGGATGGCATGCTTATTTATGGTATGAGAAAGAAAAAGTAAATAGAGATTTTAATATTCATTTTGTTAGAGCTGGTTTGTTTAAAGTGTGGAAAAAGTATAGAAAGATATTAGAAAATAAAACTCCTGGATGGCTCAATCCAGTGGAAGCTTTTATGAGAAGAGGAACTCAGCTGAATTTAGAAATGGATATATATAGAAATATTATTAACTGGAAAGAAGGGATATGGATTCTAAAAAGTAGAGAAGAACTGGATATAAAGGATTGGTTTCTATACTACAAAATAAGAGATATATTTAATAAAGATAACCAAATTGGATTCAATAGAAATAAATCAGAATTAGAGAAAATATTAATAAAAGGAAATAAAGGACTGATAGGTAGAATGTATAAATTGTTAATGGAAATTAATTTGGAACAAGAAAGGGTTAAACCAATTATGATTAAATGGATGAAGGAGCTAGGTTTTAACATAGATTTGGAACTATGGGAAAAATTATGGAAAAAAGAATTTAAATTTACAATAACCAATGAAATTAGAGAAAATCTATATAAAATGTTTTACAGATGGCACATAACACCAGTGATGATTTCTAAAATAAACAGAGAAGACAGGGGTCTGTGCTGGAAATGTGGTAAGGAAAGAGGAACATATATGCATGTATGGTGGTTTTGTAAAAAAATAAAAAAATTCTGGAAGAAAGTTTTGAAGGAAACGAATAATTTGATTAATGGTAGTGTGAAAAGAAAACCATTATTTTGCTTATTGGGAATACCACCAAAAAATATCAATGATCAAGACAGAATTGTCTGCCAGTATAGCTTTGCTGCTGCAAGAATTGTGATAGCTAAAGTTTGGAAGCAAGTGAATAAACCTTCAATTAATATCTGGAGAGAGAAGATATGGATATATATGAGGATGGCCAAATTAACAGATTTCCTACATGGGAAAGATATGGAAAAGTTTAAACAAACTTGGTCAAAGGCCGCCTCATATTGGGATAAGATGGCAAAAATGGATTTTATGGTTATAATTAACGAGTTGTAGAAACTAGAGTAATTTTATACCTTTGTATTTTTAATAGTAAAATCTGATTAGACACCTGCTGCGGAAGTCGGGTGAAGGGTCACTGTTAATGGTGGGTGGTGGGGGAAGGGGTATCTTTTTCTTTCTTTTTTTGAATATAAGAACTTTGATATTTGAGATTGTAATAAATGAGATATATGGATACTCCTCCAAGTTTGTATTATGTATTTTGTAATTTTTGTTACTTATTATTTTTTGTTATTGTTGTTACATGTATTGTTTTTTTTTGTTTGATATTTTTTTATTGTTAAAAAAATCTTAATAAAAATTTATAAAAAAAAAACAAAAAAAACAAAGGTGTACATAGACTGCTTAATAATGCCCGCGTGGTGTAGTGGTTAAGTGTGGTGGTTTGGAACAGCGGACTCTAATCTGGAGAATCGAGTTTGATTCCCCACTCCTCCATATGAGTGGCGGATGCAAATCTGGAGAACTCGGTTGATTTCCCCTCTCCTACACACAAAGCCAGCTGGGTGACCTTGGGCTAGTCACAGTTCTCTCCAAACTCTCTCAACCCCACCTACCTCACAGGGTGTCTGTTGTGGGGAGGGGAAAGAAGGTGATTGTAAGCCGGTTTGATTCTTCCTTAAGTGGTAGAGAAAGCTGGCATCTAAAAACTACTTCTTCTTCTGCCTGTATATAATATTAGCAAGACTATTATAATGGAGAATCTGATTATGCTTTCTCAGTGACACTGCTATAAAGAGCAAACAATTTGGGGGTACAAGGAAGAACAGCTGTTGAGCAGCTTCTGCGTGGAGATAGTATTGTGGGATTAAGCTGTTGACAAAGTCGTCTTTGTGGCTGTAAGCACTTCCTATTTCTAGGGACACTAACCCTAGAAAGCAGAGTCACACTCTAGGACTCGTCAGCATCTCACAGTTAATTAAAGGAGCGAGTGGAAAGCATCAAGGCTTGCTCACCTCTGCATGAATAATTCACTGCTGGTATCCATTATTAAAGCCTGTTACTTCACCACAATGATTTCCAGCCCAAGATGGATTGGTCTCAGAAATGAGAGATAAATTGCAACAAGGCCTACAGCTATATTAATAAATTGAACTGAACATTTATTTGCTCATCTAATTAGAACTGTAGTTTTTTTTCCAAATAGTGTAGTAATGTATTACCTTGACAGCTCTTACCTGCTGTAAGATAATTAAGAGAAGTGCAGTTTCTTAAAATTCTGCATTCACTTAAATGATTTTAAAGCTAATTTTGTTCACTATGGGGAGTTCTGGGCTTTAGCTGCGGTGTACTGCAGAACGAATGTGGTCTGTGACAACCAATAGGTATTACATAGATTGACATGTGTATTTGGGGCCTTGGGTATCTGCATGTTATATACAGTGAAAAAACTGGGATCTGTCATGGACTTAAGAGTTCAGGAACCTTTTTAATACTAAATTTCAAGTCCTCATAGACTGAAAATGCCCATATCAAATAGCAGATATCATTTTAATATATTAACAGATATATCCTTCCCCCTTCCTTTTCCTCTTCTCCCTTCCCTCTCCTTTTGTCCCCTCCCAGATTGTTCTCCCTATTGTTGGTATTAGTTTTATGGTATTAGTTTTATTAGTCTTGTATTTTAAATTAGGTTCGGATTTTAATGTTAGCCTATATCCTGTATAGGGTATTCATTGTGTGAAGACAGGAAAAGCCATTCAGTGTTAGCTTTTGCTTAGCATCACTATTCTCCATTTTGAATGCTTAGAAAACGGTTGTTATAATTGTAGAGGCCTACCAGAGACCATGAAAAACAAGATGCACCTGCAGCCTGTTACCAAGGAGATAAGACCGTGCAAGGCCGAACCAGCCAGCATATCAGCCTAGTTGGGAGATAGTTTTCATCTGTGAGAAGTTGGGAGGGGGGAATAAATTCACTCTTCATTCCTAGGACCCAATCCAGCTTGAACCGGCCTGAACCATCTACAGCAGTGGTTCCCAACCTTTTTTTGACCAGGGACCACTTGGACTTTTTTGTTCGGTGCAGGGACCCCAAGGTTCAAAATAAAAATTCCGGGAATTTGAAAATAAACTTTAATCATAACTGTTAGTTAAACATTAAACTTAGAATTATATTTGAATATATATATTTTATAATAGAGAACTTTTAATTGAAAATATTAATTTATTATGGGTTTATAACTTTGTTTCGCGGACCTTAATTTAGTTCTTGCGGACCCCTGGGGGTCCATGGACCCCTGGTTGGGAACCAGTGATCTAGAGGTTTCTTTGAACCGCTGTTCCTGATTGGAAGTCAGGGGTCATCTGACTAGGATTCAGATTGCCATAAGTTTAGCCATGCTTATTCTATGTCAACCATTATCGACTATTATCATCACCTGAGCTGCTTTAGCACATTACTCTGCTTATATACAGCAATGCAAGAAACTAAGGCCTGAACCAGCTTAGCTTAAGAATACGGAACTTCAGCTATGTAGGAGAGTTGTAAGTATAACCAGCAAGACTTTGTTATTTTCTTTGCCAGTGTGTCTTTAAGATTACTGTACTCGCATTTTAATTATTTTCTTTTTAATTTCTTAATAAATCCTTTTCATTTAAAAGGTGGTTTGAGTTATTTGACCTGACTCGGTTACGTTACAACACGGCTGGGGCTCTGGAGAAGGCGGCCAGTCGTGATACGTTGGGTGCAAAGGCAGCATAAAAATAATTTAAATAATAAATAATACCTTAAATTGTCACAATCCCACCCTGGGTCTGGGTGTTCTCACATGCATGTTATGAGTTTGCCTGCATGTAAAAATGTATTTCCTCTCTGTTGGCCCCATCCCAAGATATAAAATCCAGCCTCTCAAGTAACTAGGGCCATGTGGTAACCTGGTAAGGTTGTCTCTGAGCTAGTACAAAGAGCAGAGCTTCCAATTACTTCAGCTGCCCCCAAGTGTGCGTGTCCTTAGCATGTAGGAATGGTCTTCAGCATGTAGGTAGGATTTGAGTCACAGTCCGCTTTCTTAGTTCTATTGCTAAAGATTAAACTAGAGCACATACATGGAAAATAGCTGACATAGTTAGGAGATACAGATCAAAGAAATAAAATGAAACGTGACTATAATAGATAACTTCTAATTGAAAATATTAATTTATTATGGGTTTATAACTTTGTTTCGCGGACCTTAATTTAGTTCTCGTGGACCCCTGGGGGTCCATGGACCCCCGGTTGGGAACCAGTGTCTTAGATGGAGCAAACATAATCCAGCCTCCCTGCTGCCCCCTTGACAGAGGAGGATGCTTCCCACCGGTCATAGCACTGGCTCAAAGCATTTGAACCCACAACAAAGGAAGATTTCACCTTTTAAAACCTCCCCTCCCCATGCCAATCCAGAGTTAGGAATCCTGCCCCTTGTGGCGGATATCCTAAGCTCTGCCAATGAAGTTTTGTGGCACATAGCCCAGGGCTCTCTTCCTCAACCAGATTTTTATGATGCCCATTCATCAGCTAATGTGGCAAGCAGGCCAAATGGGTTGGTTTTTCCTGCTGTTTTCTCTGATTCTCCCTCTCTTGGCAAAATAAACAGTTGACATGGTTTCAGGGTCCCCACTCATAACACACATTGCAACCACATCTGTCCACACCACACACTAATTTGGGCTCATTGTGAGCATCGCTGAAATCAATCAGAAAGGATGACAATGCAGAGTTTGTGTTGTATGCCTACTTAAGTAGAAATAATTGCGCTCAAACTAAGTAGGATCATGACAAATGTGTACGATAGGTACAGCCTTACTAATTGTTCAAAATCCCAGCATAATTCAGGAAGAATTTTCCACTTGTTGAATATTTGACATGAACATGAAGGAACTATTATCATTATTGGTACTGTTATTATTACATTATTTGTCATTACGTTTAAAATAAAATGAAACAAAATAACAAAGAAAAAATTAGGAATTCCGAGATGAAAGGATGACCAGTCAGCTGGCACCCAACTGACATTGTTAAGCTTTGTTTGTAATTCAGACACATGAGAAAGAACAGGGTGAGTAGATACTTTCTGATGTGCATTCATCTGGTATGGGAAAACAACTTGCGAGCTTCAAGATGCATGTCAAAACCAATCTGAGAGGAAGGGAAGGGAAGATGGGCTCAGTTGAGGTTGAAGTGAGCAGGCTGTGTTTAGTAAGGTAATCACATTCATTCTCCCTCTAGCCCAAGCAGTGACAGTCTAGAATTTAAATGCAATAAATGGTGTTGCCAACACACAGCTAGTGATTTTATGCGGTCACTGTTGTTTGAGGAATTCAATTTGTTTCCCTGATGGGAAGGTCACAGATTGGGAAATCTTTGGGAACATTACATGTCTACTTTGATGCCAAGGGTCATTGCATGAATACAAAGGAGGAATTAATCCCATGTGCCAGCGCACCAAATAATATTTAAATCATTTTAAGGGAATGACTGTGGGTTCCCATTCTTCCTTTCCATCTGGACAGGCAGA
Organism: Euleptes europaea; assembly: GCF_029931775.1. Taxonomy (NCBI): domain Eukaryota; kingdom Metazoa; phylum Chordata; class Lepidosauria; order Squamata; family Sphaerodactylidae; genus Euleptes; species Euleptes europaea. Next base: position 65,452,756 of record NC_079315.1, read on the forward strand.
GACAAATCAAAGGAGAGCTTCACACATGAATATTCAAGGCAAAGTCTTGCTTCATTGCCGGCTCTAATTGCTAGTTTTACCTTATTAGTAGAAGCTTTTCTGAAGCTGAGGCTGACATCCATTTGTTTGCACACTGTTATTAGTCAAGACTCAGTGAAGTCTTGTAATTAACACCTCCACATTATCTCATGCAGTGAAAGTAAAGACAAACACATATGACTCACTTTGTTTCAGCTTTGTTCTTGTTTTCCTAAACCCAAGTACTTAAGACAGAGTGTAAGCTCATCAGAGTGCCATATGGGATGAACAGAAACCATGAAAGCTTTTCTAGGGAGCAGCACGTGGAGGTTCGTGACGAACTGAACACTTATCATCACAACCAGTTTTAAAACTCCAACACACAACTAACGGGTCTTGCAGGTACATGTTCGGCATTTTACTAATCGCTTAGAGTTCCCACTGCATTAAGAGCAACATAATGTCTTTAGTGAGCTTTAGTACATCAGGATCTGTGCATTAGGAACATAAGCCTTATCCACATGGTACAGCACATGCAATGAATGTGGAATGAATCATACCTGTTAGCTTTGTGTCAGGGTTTCAGTACCTCGTAGCATTCCAGTAATATAAACTCCACTTCAGACGTTATAGAAAGTTTAAAGTTTATTTCAGAGAAGCTTACGAGATCAGCATCCTTAAGATATCCATCGGCAGAATGACCAGAGAAAGACAAATACAGCATATATAGAACATACAAAGAATTAATTACAAGTAGACTTTGAAATGCAAGAACAACAAGTTTCTTTGAAGCTTCCACAAGGTGTTATAAATGACACTAGGAAGATCGATCTCAGATCTACAGCAGGAAGGCTTTGAAGTGGAGGTGTTTCAGTTCCCAGCCTCTGTCCCTTTTCCCATGGGAACGGAAGGGGGGGGAAAGAGGACAGAGTTTACTCATCCCGGGTCCGACTGGGTGCCCTCACTGACACTCCGCCTCCCCAAAGACCCCTCCCCGGAGTTTCCCGGTTTGGCGGGATATTGTCGATGAAATTCCGCCACCAGGGTGGGGGCTTGTACGTGTACAGCGGAGACCTACTCATCGTGACTGGAGTTCAGGTGTTTCCAATGCACGAGATACTCCAGCTGGCCCCTTCGCAATCGAGAGTCTAACACCCTGGAGATCTCGAAGTGCTGTTCCCCTTGCACCATGATCGGGGCGGCCGCCGCGGGTTCAGGGTGCCATTCCGGTGCCGTACAAAGGGTTTCAACAGGCTTACATGAAATACCGGATGCACGCCCTGTAAGGTCTTTGGCAGTTCTAACTCCACTGTAACCTCATTGATAACCCGGGAGATTGGGAACGGTCCCACGAACTTTTGACTCAGCTTTTTACACGGACGTAGCGACCTGAGATTTTTGGTAGAGAGGTACACCTTCCCCCCAACCTTTAACTCCCAATGAGGCGCTTGGTGTTTGTCTGCTTGCGCCTTGTACCTTTCCTTAGCCCGCTCCAAGTTTTGCACTAGCCAAGGCCAGGTGTTCCTCACCGTGTTGGCCCATACAGATACCTCGGGGGGGTCGCCACCCGGAGGGAGGGGCACGGCCCCCAAGGGTCCGAAATCCATTCCGTATACTGCTTTGAATGGGCTTATGCCAGTGGCAGAGTGCACCGAATTATTGTAGGCATATTCCGCCAACGGCAGCAGGTCTACCCAATTGTCTTGGTGGTAGTTTACAAAACAACGCAGATAACATTCTACAACCGCATTAACCCTTTCTGTCTGACCATCCGTCTGTGGGTGATAAGCCGAAGACAGACCCTGCTGCACACCCACGAGTCCTAAAAATGCTTTCCAAAACTTAGACACAAACACGGACCCCCTGTCGCTCACGACCTTGCGTGGAAATCCATGTAATTTAAAGACCTGATGTACAAATAGTCGGGCCAGCCTACGCGCTGAGGGCATTCCCTCGCAAGGGACGAGATGAACCTGTTTGGAGAAGAGATCTGTGATTACCCACAGGACCGTCTTTCCCAGGCTAGACGGAAGGTCGGTCACAAAGTCCATCCCGATCACCTGCCAGGGTGCTTCGGGAGTCTCTAGGGGTTTCAACAGCCCAGGGGATTTACCCATCAAGCGCTTGTTCGTTGCGCATATCGGACAAGACCTGACGAACACTTCGATGTCCTGGCGCATTCCTGGCCACCAGAATTGTCTCCTTATTAGGTGCAAGGTTTTTACGAACCCAAAATGCCCCCCTATCTTAGCACTGTGGCTTCACTCCACTACCTCTCTCCGAAGATCCAGGGGCACATAATGTTTACCCTTGAAGGCACCATACTCGTCTGCAGCCTGGAGTGGGAGAGACCCATCCCCCCGCTCGCGTTGAAGGGCTCCCTCCCACCTGCTTATGACGGTCTCGGGGAGGTTTACCGGGATCGCCCAGACCTGGGGGGTGCGGAGAACCGACTCTCGAGAGGAGGCTGTGATCGGTTCCTCCGCTCTGTCACCCCGCTCGAGTAAAGAGGATCCCCTTCCCCCGCCTGTGGATGCGTTCAAAGGTGCTCTCGAGGCCGCCGGGGGTGAGGTGGCCGAAGTCACTTCAGCCCGGGAGGGAACAGAGGTCGAGCCTCCCACCGCTGCACTGGACTGGGCTCTGTTCAGGACTCCCGCGCTCAGGACCCCAGCGCTCCCCCTCTCCGGATTCAAACCCAGATGCTCCGGCATAAAAAGGGATCCCACCGGCCGTTCGACTCTGCATTTGTATTGAGGCATTCAGGACAACCCGTCGGCCAGACAATTGTCCCTCCCGGGCATATGTTTAATTGAGAAACGGAACTTAGAAAAGAAATCTGCCCAGCGCAATTGTTTAGCCGAGAGCTTCCGCTGCCCCAAAATAGCCTCAAGGTTCCGGTGATCGGTCCAAACCTCAAACGGGTCCGCTGCCCCTTCCAGGAACTGTCGCCAAACTGTGAGGGCATGCTTGATAGCCATGGCTTCCTTTTCCCCAATCGGCCAGTTTAGTTCGGGACCAGAGAACTTCTTGGAAAAATACGCACAGGGTCTAAGCATCCCCTGAAGGAGCATCCCTCTGAAGGAGAGCACCCCCCATTGCCTTCTCCGAGGCATCCACTTGAAGGACAAACGGCTTAGAACAATCGGGGTGGGCCAGAACGGGTTCCGAGGTAAAACGCCTCTTCAGAGCCTCGAAAGCCGACTGACACCGGTCTGACCAAGGAACCTGGTACTGTGCAAAAGTAGTCTCCTGCCCCTTACCCTTGGTCTTAAGCAGGTCAGTGATTGGTAAGGCTATCTCGGCAAAGTCCTGTATGAACCCTCTATAAAAATTCGCGAATCCTAAGAACTGTTGTACCTGCTTGCGTGTTCTGGGAGGTTCCCATTCCCAGACCGCCTGGACCTTTTCGGGGTCCATGGTCAAACCCTGGGGAGATATGACATATCCGAGAAAAGACAACTGGTTCTGGTTGAACGCGCATTTGGACAACTTAGCATACAAATGATTTTCCCTTAAGCGGCGCAACACCTCCCGCACCAACCCCCGGTGCTCACCGGGATCCTTTGAATAAACTAGAATATCGTCCAAATAAACTACCACTCCTTTAAACAAAAGGTCATGGAGGATCTCGTTAATTAATTGCATGAAGCACGATGATGCCCCAGAAAGACCGAATGGCATGACTTTGAATTCAAACAAACCATAACAACAAGAAAAGGCCGTCTTGGCTTCATCCCCCTCCTTGATCCGCACCCGGTAGTAGGCTTCTGCCAGGTCAAGCTTTGAAAACACACAACCCTCCTGGAGGGTACTCAGGAGGTCTGGGATTAAGGGAATGGGGTAAGCGTTAGTCTCAGTCACCGTGTTAAGTCCCCTATAGTCCACACACAACCTGAGATCCGAGGTTCCTTTCTTCTTCACGAAGAAGCAGGGGGAAGAGAATGCCACCTTGGACGTCCGTATGAACCCCCGTGCCAAGTTCTTGTCGAGAAATTCACGCAGCACCGCCTTTTCCTGGGGGCTCATGGGGTAAACTCGAGCCTTGGACGGCTTGATGTCTTTAACCAGTTCTATGGCACAGTCCGTAGTGCGGTGGGGGGGTAACAAATCACAGTCCGACCCCTCAAATACATCTGCAAAGTCATTGTACTCCGGGGGTAGCGTATGTGCCTCTAACGTGGCGGCATCTCCCCCCTCGCCTCCGGGCATATAGTCCCGGCCGTGCCTCTCACACTGGGGAGCCCCAAAGACAACTCGCCTCTGCTCCCAGTCAATGCTCGGGTTGTGTCCCGCCAACCAGTTGCTACCGAGGACCACTGGATAAGAAATCTTAGGTACAATCGTAAAGTGGATCTGTTCCCAGTGGTTCCCCACCCCCAACAATACCTTGCGAGAGCGCAAGTGGACCGCCCCCCCCCCCCCGCAAATCGCTTCCATCCATTTGATGAAAATGCAAGGGCTGGTCCAGTTCTCGAGTCCAACTTTCAGGCGATCTACTACCGCCTGATCGATCAATGTCCGGGAGCACCCAGAGTCCAGGATGGCAACTACAGCCACCGGTTCCCCTCCGTGGGGGTTCCGTAACACAACGGGTAATAGTAGCGTTTCCCCCTGATCACTCACCCTACTCGGAGCCGGTTTGATTTCCTCCGAGGGCGCCCTCCGTGCCAGCTCCCTCACAGAAGGCCGTCCTCGTTTTTTGCCGGCGAGGGGTCTCTGGAACGGTCCTGAGGGCTAAGGATGTTTAGATCAGGCGTCGCCTCCGCATGCAGAGCTGCTGTCCCGCGCCGGGTTGCAGTCTCCTCTGCTCCTTTCCGATCCAGGATTCCCGGTGCAGGGGTCTCTCGCTCTCCAGGCGTTCGGCTGCTCAACGACACCGCCGAAGAGCTGGGGCATTTCGCTGCGAAATGGCCCATCTTCCCGCACTGGAGACATGCTCCCTCCTTGAAACAGCGTGCCTTTTCTAGGCTGAAGCCCCCGCGGCTCCTTTCGTCCCGCCTCGGTCCCGTCGCATCGTCCCCCTTAGCGGGAGTTGCGGGGGAGACCTTTGACGAACGATCTTTAGAGAACTGGAGGGTCAGCTTCCGATTCTCCACTAAAGCCGCCAGTTTAATCCAGTCCTCCACCGACTCTGGATCTCCCAGAGTCAAACAGCCGTCCAGCACTTCCCAACGCAACCCTTCTCGGAAATGCTGGACTTTGGTGGCTTCACTCCATTCCCTTATCTTGCAAGAAAGGGAGAGGAACTCCTGAGCGTACTCACTCACCGCGCGGGCCCCCTGTTTCAAACGGCGCATGGCAATCTTTGCCTTCTCACCACTGTGGAGGTCCTCGAACCGGCGCCGCAGTGCAGACATGAACTCCGGCAGGGATTTCAACACCCTGGGCATAGTCTCTGCAACTGTCACAGCCTGTCTATCGCCTCCTTCTCGAGGAGGCTAATCACATACCTAACTCGGGCCTCTTCCGAAGGAAAGGTGTCTCCTTGATCCTTCATAAACCCACACACCTGGAGTAGAAAGTGGGGTAGCTGAGTGCTGGACCCGTCAAAAGATACTTTTAGATCCCTGGGGTTAGGGCGCCTGGGTAAGGGTACCTCTGTACTGGCAGGAGGGTTCGGTGGTTGTAGGGGCTGGCCGAGCCCCCTCACTGCCTCCAACACCACGGCTAAGTCCGTTCACAAAGCATCCAGCTGCGCCTGCATGTCCCGGTTCTGTAAAGCCAAGGTCTGGTTCTGTCCACGTAGCAGGGCAACTTCCTCTGCGGCGAAGGTGACCGGGGTGGCCGGGGTTCGGGGGAGCAAGGGTTCCTCCCCTCCTCCCCCGGGAACGTCCTCCCGGTTTCGCTCTCCCCTGTCGCCATACCAAGCAGTCAGCGGCCCCCGGTAAAATCCGCCCCATGGTTCAGAGGCTGCCCGTCTGTCTGTGCCAACTCTCCGCCGTTGCTCGACTTGCGCGGGCAAGGAGGTCCATGCTGGCACTGTGGAGAAGCCGGCGTGCCCAGCCGGGCGCTGCCCCGGGGTCGCTGCTTCTAGGTCCAAATCAATAAGGGGAGTTGCCCCCTGTTCGTTGCTCTGACTGAAAGGCATACTAACACTAACTAAAACACAAAATAAAAACACAAAACAAAAAAGCTAGGGATTCTGCCGAACTGTCAGGGTTTCAGTACCTCGTAGCATTCCAGTAATATAAACTCCACTTCAGACGTTATAGAAAGTTTAAAGTTTATTTCAGAGAAGCTTACGAGATCAGCATCCTTAAGATATCCATCGGCAGAATGACCAGAGAAAGACAAATACAGCATATATAGAACATACAAAGAATTAATTACAAGTAGACTTTGAAATGCAAGAACAACAAGTTTCTTTGAAGCTTCCACAAGGTGTTATAAATGACACTAGGAAGATCGATCTCAGATCTACAGCAGGAAGGCTTTGAAGTGGAGGTGTTTCAGTTCCCAGCCTCTGTCCCTTTTCCCATGGGAACGGAAGGGGGGGGGAAAGAGGACAGAGTTTACTCATCCCGGGTCCGACTGGGTGCCCTCACTGACACTTTGCTACTTATTTCCCCCATGTTCTTCTCTGTGTAGAGGTCAGGGGTGAAGCCAGAAAGCATGATTACAATTTCATAAGAAAATAACATAAGAAAGGCCCTGATAGTGGCCAACCAGGTGCCTCTAGGAAGCCACAAACAAGACGACTGCAGCAGTACCATCCTGCCTGTGTTCCACCGCACCCAAAATAATAGGCATGCTCCTCTGATACTAGAGAGAATAGGTATGCAGCATGACTAGTATCCATTCTCACTAATAGCCATGAATACCTCTCCTCCATGAATATGTCCACTCCCCTCTTAAAGCCCTCCTAGGGGGAAGTCAATAAACAAAACAGAAGAACAAAGTTGCTGCATGGGAACATGTAATGGCAGATGATCCTTCAGGTATGCTGGTCATGAAGAGCCTTAAAAATGAGCACCAGCACGTTAAATTGGACCTGGAAACAAGTAGGCAGCCAGTGAAAATAACTTGAAAGGTGGTGTAATATGGATTAGGATTGCCAGCTCCAGGTTGGGAAATACCTGGAGATTCTTGGGGTGGAGCCTCAGGAGGGCATGGTTTGGGGAGGGGAGGGACTTCAATGCCATAGAGTCCAATGGCCAAAGCAGCCATTTTCTCCAGGTAAACTGATCTCTATCGGCTGGAGATCAGTTGTAATGGGAGATCTCCAGCTACCACCTGGAGGTTGGCAACCCTGAATATGGTCCTGACTGTCAGGCTTTGATAACAGGCTGCTGCATTTTGCACCAGCTGAAGTTTCCAGGAGGAAGCTGTTTCAGGCTGCCGGCTTGAACACTAGATCTCCACTGGGATTTTGGCAGGATTTCAAACACTTGGGTGGTAATTTTCTACTAGCAGATGGGAGAAGTGATTGTCACCTTTTCCCTCTTCCCATTATGGACCACCAATTTGCCCCTCATGCTGTTCTAGAAGAACCATTTCCTCCAGAAGAAGCATTCTGGGGTATTCAGTGGAAGACTAGGGAGAGGCAAAAAGTATCCTTCTACTGAGGGAAGTGCCTTGTATTAAGAAGAAATTACTGCTGGATCTATTCCATAGAATTTTCAACAACTATTCCCTAAAAAGTCAGTATAAGTAATACTGTTTCACAGGAAAATAAAAAATCTCTTAAAACAAAATTGGGGTGGGGGGGAGGTTAGGGTTGCCAAGTGCCAGGTGGTGGCGGGCAAACCCCCACCAATCCACCTGGCTGCCTGCCGACCAGCTGAAGGTCAGCGGGCAACACGGGCACACACACCTGCTCGCAGCGGCATGTCACTTCCGGTTTACACCCGGAAGAGCCGCATCGTAAGGGGCCGGTTACCAAACAAACTCCCAGTTTGAGTGGTAAAAGGCCCCTTACAATGCAATACTTCTGGGCATGTGTGACCCCCCTCCCACTCCAAAAACCTCCCGCCGAAGGAGAAGGGGGATCTGGTAAGCCTGGGGGGTGGGGATGGAGAAGCCAGTTTGCCCAGGCAAACCTTGGTTCTAATGCTTCTCATGGCTGTTTTTGTGCAAAGTAAACTGGCCTCTCTGTTATTTTTCATAACGTGTTAACAGTATTGTTGACATGTTTCTTAAGGCTTTATTAACATGATAAATTATCCTGAAGCATCCACAACCTCTGCCTTGATGCATCTGATAAAGAGGTGAATTTAAATTAAAGAGAGTTGGAGGTGAGAAAAAGAACCTTGGGGGTTTCTGAATCTTCTCTTTGGATCATGTAAGGACAGCTTTCAGGTGAATCTAGATTGAAATCTTTTGAAAGGCTGAAATGCTAGCATTTAATCTGGTTGATCCACCAGGGCTAAACATTGCAAAAACTGTAATTTGCCTTTCCTTTGTGGTATCAGTTAGCGGGAGAGATCCAGATGCAGCTATTATAAAAATGAAAAAGACTTACATTTCACATAATAAGCATTCCCAAAACAATAAGGAACCCAGTCTTTATTCTTATAGTTGTTATTACTGTTATTCTACAAATCTTGGCTCAGTCAAAAATTCAGTTAACAATTCCTGATTACAGGAGGAAAGATTACCAAGAATGGTTTTTTTTTTAATTTCACATCGTGCAAAAGAGGCCACCAGGGAAGGAAATTATGTATGATGAAGTAAATCCACATGTCCGCTGTGTAAAATGTCTCTTTGTCTATAGACTGAGACACCATAATGAAGCTCTTTAGCTGATACATTTTGCGTCATTATACTTATTGATCCAGAAACCATGTGTGGTATTGGTGTGGTATTGGCCATGACAAAGAGCTTTCCTAAAAGCAGCCAGGACAGTGTCATTGTATTGTTGTGATGTGGAAACATAATTAAACTTGATCACATTCATTATTGTTATATCAAATTTTTATATTAAACTTTTTAAATTAATATATAGAAAACTAACATGACAGTATATCACACCAAATAATAACACATATGTTTCATAGAGGTCATACATTATTTCACATACTATTAAAAAAAAAATCACAAAAGAAGCATTCTGTCTAAGGTACCAAAAAAATAAGTAAGCCATTCCATGAATTTTTTCTTTCTCTAAATTTAACAGCGTATTCCTGAGCTCTGAGGCTGAAAGAACTCTGTAGGTGCGCAAGTGGGTGTGCTGGTGCCCGTGCCACTTGCGCCAATGCCCATACCACTTGCGCCGGCAAGACTGGCACAAACACTGGCGTTGGGGTACACGCCGGCGTCCCTGGACCCAACTACTAACAATGAACTACCATTTATCATTAAAATACATTGCCAGGGTGCATTTAAAACATTTCATTTCATTAATTTCATAGTGAATACATCTGCTATAAAAAAATCTAATATACTATTCATTCCTAACAGCTTTAATATAATAACCTTGCATTCATAGTATATATTAGATTTGATAAGACTCCTTTAGTTAGCTATAAAGTGCTTCTGCTCAACCAGAATCATCATTTTATCCTATACTCAAACACAAGCAATTGAATGGATCGAAATCACAAGTATTGTGCGTGCTTTGGCAATGCTGTGTTACACTATATAACAGGGTGGAAACTCAAGATCCAAAATGCTGTGCAGCTAGATTGTGACACCCTCCAAAAGGCTTCTATAAGGAAGCAGGAGTTCCTACACCTCTGTAGAAGTCTCTCCTTTTTTTGGAACTGGGGAGAAATACTTCTAGACAAAAAGAGCCAAGCCCTTCACTACACATGTGCGAGCTCTTGATTTCCCTATTTCCACTCTCAGGTGCAGAGTCAATGAAATGTGTAATTTGAGTCCCATTGTCTGCTATAGAAGGCAAAGACATGTGAGCTCAAACTGTTCTTCATTTTACATAGAGTTACTAGATGGGTCAGGATCCCTTCTTTGGAGATTGCTTTGCTTTTAGTAGAACAGAGTACTTTGGAGTTTAGCACTAAAACTGAAGAATATAATATTCCGAAATCCTTGAACAGAGTTTCTAATGATACTATTCCTTAACTTTTTGGCAGGGACTCATTACAGTCACCTAAAATGAAATAAATAGTACAGGGCCCAAATCATAACATTACAGGAGCAAGCAATTTTTCTGCACATTCATGTTCATGTCCAAAAAATAACTTCTGAAGGAAATATTAAAAGAGTCATTTTAAAATCAATGTGATACGTTCACCCGAAATGAAGGTGAGAACTGTTTCGCTATCTACCCACATGGTCTGTTTTGTCCTTTAGTTCAGCCCTAACACAGTCATTGATTAATGGAAGAGCATGTGGAAGAGTCCCAGATTCAGTCCTTGGCATCTAAGAAGCTAAGGTAGCAAGTGAAAAATCTTTTCAGCCTGAGATCCTAAAAAGCTGCTACTAATCAGAATAAACTATACTAATCTAGCTGGACCAATTGCTTGATTTGTTATAGGTAAGACTGATGAGTTCTAGATATAGCTATCTGTTGGATGTGATGACAGTTACAAATCAAGTATGGCAAGCCAACAAAGGTTTTTGTCCCAACCAAGTGGTCTCCAGGGTCACTGAGGACAGTAGAGCATATGGGGTAATGTGATAATGAAGGATAATGGGAGAAGAGTGATGATGATGTACAAAATAGCTAGTGTAGTACAGATAGTGTGTCTGACCAAAATATATCTTGCATGGGGAAACTAAAAAGGTAAAGGTAATCCCCTGTACAAGCACTGGGCCATTACTGACCCATGGGGTGATGTCACATCATGACGTTTACTAATCAGATTATGTTTGCAGGGTGGTTTGCCATTGCATTCCCCAGACATCAACACATTACTTAGGGTTGCCAGGTCCCTCTTCACCACCGGCAGGAGGTTTTTGGGGTAGAGCCTGAAGAGGGCGGGGTTTGGAGAGGAACTTTAATGACATAGAGTCCAATTGCCAAAGCGGCCATTTTCTCCAGGTGAACTGATCTCTGTTGGCTGGAGATCAGTTGTAATAGCAGGAGATCTCCAGCTAGTACCTGGAGGTTAGCAACCCTAACTTTACCCCCCAGCAAGCTGGGTACTCATTTTACCAATGCAATTAATCATTCACCCCCTGGCTCACTGTGTATAGTTTTGGGCAAGTCACCCTTTCTCAATCTAACCTATGGCAAAGGTTTGCTGTGATAATAAAACGGAATAACCCTATTACATATATGCTTCAGAAAGACACATATGTGCTCAATAAATCCTGAGTGGCTCTACACTACAGCATAGAAGGACTCATTGTGAGTAGGGTCTGCCTTGTTCTCTGTGGGACTCAGGAATGGTGTGTATGTTACATTGAAAACACTGGCATAGGATCCACTTGTGCAGAGCTCTGTATGTGCCTTAGTACCTCGTGAGTATGGATTTGTTTTCTAAAGGAAAGCAAAAATTACCACAATATTGTTTCAATTGCTATAAAAAAATTAAGGGGTTGAGAAGCATATTTAATGTTAAAGGCATCTGAATATTCATGGCAAAGATATCAGTTGTTACAAGCAGTTAACATCCATTTTGTTGGTTGACCTCCAGTGAAAGGTTAATACTCTAAAATATGGTCATTAAGTGTGGTAACAAATGTTTTTCGGGGAAATTATTGCTTCCATAAACTCCAATCAATGGTTCGAAGGCAGCAGCCTCTAGTGCGGTGTTCTGACTAATGAAGAATTAACTATTTCCAAGCAGTTAATAAAGACTTTTCACCAATCGGACGCAGAACATGATTTCCTTGCTTTGCAATTAACATATTATCCCTAGGGTGCAAACTCTCACACGTGCATAGCAAGATTCTACCCTGGCAGGGATGACAAGCTGCAAATGTAATACTGTTTCGGCGGCAGTTAAGTTGGTTGTTTAAACCAAACAAAACAAGTTCTCAGTAATCAGAAAGAGTGTTGAGGCTTTAATGAATATTTGCCTACCAAATCATACTGGCAATGTTTTGTTATGACTGAAATTTTTACACTCCAGTTTCTTGCAAGCTGGAACTTGAAGTCAATTAATGAGCTCCAAAGACGAACAACAGTAACCAAAAAGATAACGACGAAAGGGTTGTGTGAAAAACACACCAAGCACCAATGTGTGCCTTATAACTGTAAAAGCAGGAGGGTACAACTACCCCTTGGGGCCGTGCTTTGTTTTTCAATGAAAAGGTCATCCAGGATGAATTAAAGTTATGTTCCTGCTGAGATTCAAGTATGTGGCTTTGCTTTCAAGGCAACAATAAAATAGCTCCTGTGGATTGCAGAGCTGCCATTATTATTTTTAAGCAACAAAAAGCCGTAACTGTATGTAGGTGCTTTGGGAAGCAACTCCCTAAACAGCCACCAGATTAGCTCTATACTGAAGCTGTGTGACCAAGAACTCATCCTATATTACAAGTAATCATTCCATCAAACTCTAGGCATCTACAGTTTGTGGTGGCCTCAATAGCAGGACAGAACCACTAGCCATGCCAGATGACTTGCTAGGGCTATGCTAAACCTTCTGTTTGTGTTGCCTGCTTTGGGTGTGCAAAACCCTGTGGGCTCTCCAGCTCTTGACAGGTAACAAAAAATTCATGGTGAAATTTGGTGCATCACAAAGTGAACTGGACCAAGGATGCCTCCAAATATTTTGCTTCCAAAGCTACGCTATGTCCACAGCTTCCTTCTGTCCTGCCACTGGCTGAGAATAAGGTAAGCCCCAGTGGTGCCACCAGCATTGCCAGAGCTTGCATCCTTTGCAGGAGGTGGGGTTGCAAGCTGAGGAGGTGACAGTCTATGCCCATAGTCTGCTCCTGTGCTGCTGCCAATCAGGATTCAGGAGGAAAGCAAGCTCCAGAATTGCTATCAGTGCCACTGGAGTTTACCTTGGACTCAGCAGTAGTGTAGCAGTTCATAGAATCATAGAGTTGAAAGGGGCCATACAAGCCATCTAGTCGAAACCCCCGCTTAATACAGGATCAGCCTAGAGCATCCCTGACAAGTGTTTGTCCAGACTCTGCTTAAAGACTGCCAGTGAAGGGGAGCTCACCACCTCCCTGGGTAGCTGATTCTATTGTCGAACAATATTTACTCTAAACTTTTTCCCCCTAATATCCAGCCAGTACCTCTCCGCCCGCAAGATAATGCTGGGTGTGAACTATGCCCATTCTCTACTGCTACCTTTTCAAACTGTAGCACCCCAAGCAGCCATGTGCTTAGTTTGTGCAGTGAACTGGTTCTGTATGGAACTAAGTCTCATAGTAGACCATAGGAACTGAACTGTATAGATGTTAAGTGTCCAAGCCCATGACTGAAGGCTTGATATGCTTAGTTCTTTGAGGATTCATTCGAATGCAATTAGGTGTGCTTTCATAATTACATTTCTGTCAAGTTTGAAAAGTACAGCTGAATAATTTCCAGAGCATTGCTACAAAAAGGCTGGAACAGGAGTTTGGATGAGAAGATCTTTAAAGTTCATGTTGGTAAGGTCTGATGCATGGAACGGAAGGAGCTTTTGTGGACTGCATAGGGTGGGTTTGGGGGCTTCATGTGGGTGGGCCAAACTGGGTTCAGGTAGAAGGAGGGGTTAGAACATTGTGCACCACAACATTTAGAGGAGTTCCAGCTATCTTTGTGTTGAACAAAACCTGGGGGTTCATCAGTCATCATATGAAAAGTGAGCTACTAAGTTTGAATCAGCAAGAAGGATTGGGGTTTTCTGAAATATCCCAAACTCTTTAAAACCAATTTTACAAAGAGGTCATAGTTGATCTAGAACACTTCATGTGTCCATCCCTACTGTTGACTAATCAACATGATTCAATTCTATATGCCATTTCAACACATGATGATCTAAAAATTCTTCCAGTTTACTGTTTTCCATTCTTAGAGGATAAATGTCATAACAAGACCACATGTATTATATACCCTTGATTATACAAACCTTTCCAGAAAGATTCCATCAAATCCTTCCATCCATGTATATATGTGTGTATGTATCATTAAAAACGTGTATTCCCTTATGTAGACCAATTTTCTTCTTTCCTTGTTGTTTCTTACTTGGCTAACTGCTGAGCCACAGGAGTAAATCTTCAATTCTGCTACTGTCAGCAGGGCAGTGACAACATCCATATCTTTAGCTCTGATTTTAGCCAACTCAATGAAATGTCTAAATTGATAAACAGTCCTGGAAATCTTATGTATCAAGAGCATGCAATTTTCCATTACAAAATCTTTTTACAGAAACATAACAATTGTAAGCAATCGGGATTTGACTTTTTTTTTATTTCCAAACACTAAAGACACAACTATTTATTTATATTCCACCTTTCTTCTATCATACAACTCAAGGCAGAATACACAGAGTTACCAGGAGGTCACCTATCCTTTCTCTGAACAGACCTAGATCTCTGTTTTCTGCAGAGCTGCCCCCCATGTCCCACAATCATCCTTAAATATGTCTGACTTTACTACTTTTGAATGAGATGCAACTGATATCTTGAAAGTGATTATCTGCCATATTTAAATTATGCAATAAGTTGGTCCAAGCAGCTTTGGGTTGAACTCCACAGATTTGCCTACTCCTAGTGATAATCCACTTCAGTATTTTCAAGACTAAAGTAAGTCTTGTGCATGCGTCTTTAATTTAATTTAGGATGACATCACCTGTACTGCACTACAAATAGCCTGAAATTGTTTACCATGTGTAGTTGGAGTCTATCATCTTTATTCCTTGGGTGCCTACGTTGCTGAATTGGGGCAAAGGATTTTTTTTCCCATTGGACTCCTAGATTTGGAAACAGTGAAAAAAATAACGTGCAATGGAATAATGCTCAGTTAAATTATCCCATGTATTTGTGTGTGCGTGCTAAAAAAAAACCCTCCTTAGGTTGCACTCTTACGCACACTTTCTTGAATTCTGTGGGACTTACTTCAGAGCAAACATGCACATCTTTCAATACATGTTTGTGTGCGTGTTTCTTCAGATGTAATTCCTCTGTTGCGGTTCGCTTCCACAGGAGGGTTCCTTTTTGTCAAGTTTAACTGTGCAGAAATCAAGGCTTTGTGTATCCTTTTGTCCCCCCCTCCCCCAAGGTCATACTCATCAGTGGTTCTGGAAAGACTGCAGGGAAGGCTTTAGCGACTGCACAGTGACTGAACCGTGGCTCTGGGTTTCATTGCCTTAAAGAACACTGTCACAATCCCTGGATGTGTCACCGAGAGATAAAGAGGCTGCTCAGTCACTTGAAATTCAATTTGTACGTTAGTCCAGTCTACCCTACCTCTTCCCTTCATGGTACCTAGCAGCTGCTCACTGGCACTCTGCATTTCAAATGCCTGGGCTGCAGGACACAGTTTTATAAATGGGACAGGTTTTGATTAATGTAACAAGGTGAAAATAGACAATGATGTCATGCATATTTCAGCAGGCATGGAAGAAGTTGCTCAGATCAAAACTCTTGAGAAGGGGAAATGCTGCAGCCGAGTTAGCCCGCACATATTTATTTATTTTTGGCTCTTTCTGTGCTGCCTCTTCAGAGTCCTGCTTAGGGTTGCCAGGTTCCTCTTTGCTGCCAGCGGCAGGTTTTTGGGGCGGAGGCTGAGGAGGGTGGAGTTTGGGGAGGGGACTTCAATGCCACAGAGTCCAATTGCCAAAGCGGCCATTTTCTCCAGGTGAACTGATCTCTAATGGCTGGAGATCAGTTGTAATAGCAGGAGATCTCCAGGTAGTATCTAGAGGTTGGCCAGTCCTGCTCAAGACAGCTTACAATTAAAATCACAATACTTATATTTTCATAATACCTTGAAAATCCAGAAAAGACAATATCTAAGATTGAAAGTTGTAATCCTGTTAAGACCTGAAGCACACATGAGAACATAAGAAAGGCCCTGCTGGATCAGACCAAGGCCCATCAAGTCCAGTAGTCTGTTCACACAGTGGCCAACCAGGCGGCTGCACCACTAGCTGAACACTAGATTAAGCTATGACACCAAAGACATTTCAGGAAGGGCATACAAAGGGCTGCTCTACTAACAAATTTACAAAGATCTTTGGCTCTCTCTCTCCCCACCCACCAATAGTAGCCAAGATTTTATTTTGCCTGTATGGCACAAAAATATTTTTTGTTATTGGGGTAAGACTACAAGCATGTGTTACAGGCAACAAATGTTATTAATGCCTAGTTGTTTTTGCGCCACTATTTGACTAGGTTGGAATTTATTTGCAACATTTTCTAACCTTTCCCAAAGGCTCAGGACAGCTTACAAACAAAGGTTAAAAACAGATATAAAAATCAGCCTATGGCACAAATAACAACCATCCACAACCAACTTCAGACTATCAGTTTCAAGCAACAGCATCCCGATCACTATAAACTCTCCGAAATAAATTGTTTTCATGCCCCCCTGAAGGTTAACAATGGCAAGGCATTCCAGAGAATCAGAGCAGCAATGGAAAAGGCTTGTGATCTTATCAAGGCCAACTGAACACTCTGAAAGGAAGGGACAGTCAGGAATGATTGATGGGCAGCATGGGCTCACAACAGGCTTATACCAGGAATACATGCCAGGTCAGCTCTCTTTAAGGGCTAATGTGGATGTAACTTACAAACATAGTTGTAAAGGAATGGGATGGGCTTATGGGATTGCATATTCACACACGAGTGCACACACATGAATATTCTTCCCCCCCAAAAAAAATCATTAACTGTTTGTTGCTGAATATAAAACTGATTCTCTCATGATATAGAAGTTATTGCAACTAACATACAGTTTGTTCATAGAGGTAGATTGTAGTAGCACATTATGGCAAAGTTCCTGTGCAGGTTCCAATCCACTTTGCTTTGTTTCCATATTCACCATATACACAGATATGAAAAGTTGTAGGAAGATCCTGAAAGACACCATGTTAGAGAAAGGAACAAACTATTGGAGGTCTCAATGGATTTGTACTTGAAGAAACTCCTGTTAATAAGGGATCGTGATGTGCATTCTGGAGACCCAACTGCTTTTAGTCAGTTTCAGCTTGTGAAACCTTCGTGCAGCTAATGCTGTCCTCGAGGCGCATCTGCTGCACCACTTTTTTCATAGCCATGATGCTGGAAGAGCTGGACATGGTTTTTTTGTTGGGAAAGGAATGCTGCCGAGAGGACAACGGCAACAGACGACTGAAGGGGGCTTCCCTTAAACTTTCCACTACGTTTCTCTGACTCAGTGGTAGAGCATCTGCTTGGCATGCAGAAGGTCCCAGGTTCTATCTCTGGCATCTCCAGTTAAAGGGACTAGGCAAGTCAATTATGTGAAAGACCTCTGCCTGAGACCCTGGAGAGCTGCTGCCAGTCTGAGTAGACAGTTCTGACTTTGATGGACCAAGGGTCTGATTCAGTATAAGGCAGCTTCATGTGTTCATGTGTTCACCCTGTTGCATGATAGAGGAAGACAAGGAGAGAAGATGCTACCATATTCGAGCTTTGCTGACATATGGCAGGGTCTTGTCCCCTTGACTTCACCTATCATGATTTGGTCATGACAACACCAGAACTGCAGTTGAGACAGTTATGTGTGCAGTGGAACAGTGATGAAGGGGAGTTGGAATGTGCATGCGAGGAGGAACAGAAAGCACATGAAGATTCTTTACCCTGTTGCTTTCTGTTTTTTTTCCCCCTATGGGCCCCAAAAGAGCGTTCTCCCACCCATCCTCCATTGGAAAAAATGGAAGAAAATGGGGCCCCATAAAATTGGACTCCCTGACCCAATCTTTACCTAATTTAGAGGTTCTTCTAAGGAGAGTCACCAACAGCTATGCTGCAAATTTGGTGCCTCCGCCTTTAAAAAAACCCCTCCCAAGAGCCCCAGAAAGATTTCCCATAGGTTATAATGGAGCTAAAGGGGAGGGTTAAACTTTAAAATCCTGCGGAACCTGGTGCCAAAGTATGTGTGTGTGTGTGTGTGTGCGGGGGGGGGGGGTTACGGGGTTTTCTTTCCTTTCTATTGCTGTAGGTGGTGATCCCAAAATGATCCTGAAAAACGGAAGGTTTTTTCCAGCTTTTTCAGGATTCGGATTGCTGGCTACAGTTTAAAATTCCATTTTTTTCGGTTCGGCTTGTCCAAATGCACACCCCTAATGGGCACTACATGTTGGTTTCCTAAGATTTGGGCTATGTAACTGACATAAACTAGCTTTCCTCTATAAAAGGGGACTTTGCAGGCTAAGTCTGAGCTGGCAAGGCATTCAAAGCCCTGTGTGATGGCAATCCTGCAACATATCAATATTGGTGGTCACCTTCCCAACAATTGCACCCTGGGAGGCTCTGACAGAAGAGGCATTTTAGACCTTTCCTAGCAGCCCACTAATGCATAGGGGAACATGTATTGGATAGAATGAAACTACTGTGGTGTTCCAGCTATTGCCACATGTTGGTTTGCTCTTTCCATGTATGGCTAATGTGGTACATGCACTTGACACCAATGGATGGTTATACAGTTGCCAGTGATGTTGTGGGTATGGTTATGGGTACTGCTATGTTAGCATTTGTTTCTGTCATGGCGATGGTATTTTTCAAGACCAGACTTAGGTTCTGCTGGCCTTAAGTGGCAGTAACCAGAGTAGCAGGACGATAGGGTCAAACTGCTAGAAAGATTTTAACTTTAATGGTATATTTTTATATCCTGTTTAAAATGTTCTCACTGCCTACCTCAAGTGTGCAGGAAATGGCAGGGTATAAATGATCTGAAAATCCAGATTTGAAGGATATTAGGATACATAGGTATATACCTATCTAGCTAACATTTGCCTTGGAAAAACATTCCTTCATCCTAACCTGAAGCAGAAACAATAATAATATCTGACACAGATGAGCAAGCACACACATATCATGAATAGTGAATAGCAAATGATAAGCCTTTTGTGAATAAGCCATACGCTGAAATTTGTCCACATTAAACTATTTAGCACAGATGCATCAGGTCTATGTTCTTAAAATTGTGATCATTTCTCAAGCAATTCACGAAGGAAGAACAGAGCTACATTCAGATAGTTCACAATAAATAATTAAACTGACTCCAGTAGGGATGCTGAGAAGTGCTGAGATGCTGGCAGGGGGTGGACTTAGTTTATTTTCTGACAAGCACACAGTACCGTTTCATTTGGAAGAAAGTGATATTCTGTTTAAAGTAAGCTGTGGACTTGGACAGGTGGATGTAGCAGAAATAATGATATGGCTTAAAATTTAAGCTGTCATGTAATGGAAGTACAACTTCTTTTTTAAAAAAATGAATCATTGTAAAGCAGAACCTGTCCCTTTTATTGGACCATGCAAGAAGTACAGCAACCGTTTGAAACATCAGAACACAGCCGTTCATAAACACTGATACAAATAGAATTTTGCTGAAAAACTATAAAAAAATTGAGCTCGAATGTGAAGAACTGCTGCTGCCCACTCACTTGTGTGGTGAGACTTGCACAGTTTCTTGCTATGCACATACTCTCTGCCATTCATATAATGACTCAGAAACATTTCTGACTTTTAACGTTTCATACTACGTGACAAAAATCAAACCCTGATTAATTTCTGGCCTTCGGCCAATCTCCTACAGGAGTGTGCAGGGCCACTGGTGGAATGGACAGATTTACATTGAGTAGGCAGCCATGAAGGAGCTAGAAAATATTTTGAAGTGTAAGGATGTGTCACTGGCCACCAAGACTAGATTAATTCATGCCATTGTATTCCCTATTACTATGTATGGGTGTGAAGCTGGACAGTGAAGAAAGCTGATAGGAAGAAAATAGATTCCTTTGAAATGTGGTGTTGGAGGAGAGTGTTACGGATACCGTGGACTGCCAAAAAAACAAATCAGTGGGTTCTAGATCAAATCAAGCCTGAACTTACCCTAGAAGCTAAAATGACTAAACTGAGGCTGTCGTATTTTGGTCACGTCATGAGACGACAAGAGTCACTGGAAAAGACAGTCATGCTAGGAAAAGTTGAGGGCAGCAGGAAAAGAGGAAGACACAACAAGAGATGGATTGACTCAATAAAGGAAGCCACAGCCTTCAATTTGCAAGATCTGAGCAAGGCTGTCAAAGATAGGACATTTTGGAGGACTTTCATTCATAGGATCGCAGTGAGTCAGAAGCGACTTGACGGCACTTAACACACACACACACACATTGAGGAGGTACATGAATGAACTCGCATATGCGAAGTGTGTCCATAGGCCCTTTTATTTCTTCAGGACAAGTTGGAAGAGAATAGGAGAAGCAGGGAGAATTCCTACAGATGGGCAATGCCATTCTAAGCAGGTCCATTTAGAACCCCTCTGAAGTCTACTCAGTGGGGCTTACTCCCAGGAAAGTGTTCCTAGGATTGTTCTGCTATCCTCCTATGCATCTGTTGAATTTTGGTCTGCTTTCAAAGTGCTATTGAAATTCTGTTTTATTTCACAGATTGCTGTTTATTTAAGTGACCATCGCAAAATGTTAAGAATATAAAAACCTAAGAAGAGCCCTACTGGAACAGACTGGTGGTCCAGCACCCTGTTTCACAAAGCAGCCCTGGAGGGTCAACAGGGCTTTCCCCAATGTGATGTTGCTAGACGGTATCTTTTTGCCTGGGAGAGACAGGGGGTGGAAGCAGTTTAAGGAACAAAAACAGGCTGTAGCTACAAACTAGGGTATCTAAGGTCTGGGTCTAGACCATCAGGAACTTCCTTAGTCTTCCTTAGTCTTTCCTATCTAGTGAAGAAGAAGAAGAAGAAGAAGAAGAAGAAGAAGAAGAAGAAGAAGAAGAAGAAGAAGAAGAAGAAGAAGAATTGGTTTTTATATGCCGACTTTCTCTACCACTTAAGGAAGAAACAAACCGGCTTACAGTCACCTTTCCTTCCCCTCCCCACAGCAGACACCCTGTGAGGTAGGTGGGACTGAGAGAGTGTGACTGGCCCAAGGTCACCCAGCAGGCTTCATGTGTAGGAGTGGGGAAACAAATCCAGTTCACCAGATTAGCCTCTACCACTCATGTGGAGGAGTGGGGAAATCAAACGTGGTTCTCCAGATCAGAGTCCACCACTCCAAACCATCACTCTTAACCACTGCATCACGCTGGCTAAGTGAAAGGCCATGTGCTTGTATTTAGTACAGTCCAAAATCTTCACAAATAGCTTGCTATATAAAGTGAGCAAGTCCAGCATTATTTTATAAACTGGTTCATGTACCTCAGAGTCAGTGTTGGGAGATCACCATAACTGGAGGGCAGTTACAGGAAATTGTTCCTACTGGAAGGCGTGTTCAACTGGAGGAGATTTTAAACATTCGATGAGCTGATTCATTACATCTAATTCAGCACACCTAATATACCAAACATGTACAACCTGCGCCAATATGCTGGTAGTCTTCAAAGACAATTTAAAGAGTACCATAGGTGGCCCAGCCCACGCTGACAAATGATGTTCCACATTCCAAGATATTATGGCACTCTTTTTTCCTAATGCAGCTTACTGAGATTCAAGTTAGATACAAAAGAAGAGCACGTAGAACAAAGCTCTGTTTTTAATAACACTAGTAAAGCATCACTAGGGTTATGACTTAAATATATGTCATGTGTTCGTAGCCAACGACCATGGCAGAGAAGAGACAGAAAGGAAGAGATATACCAAGTGAAGTTAACACATACTTCATTAATTTAACAGTATTTTCAGTGTTTCTGTCAATGATAGTCTTTTTTCTCGTTTTATATGCTTTTATATGCTTTCAAAAGAAAAATGATTTTGAGAGCTTGAGGAAAGTGAACATCATGGCATGGTTGACTGGGAAAAGAGTAGGGAAATGAAAGAAAGCTTGGGGAAGGGGAATATTTATTAAATGACAGTTGTTGGACTAATATGAACTTTGGTTGGGAAAAGGAGAAACAGTATTCATTGGACTTGCTGCTTAAATTCAGGGAATGGGGAATGGAACTGGACTTGAATATTACAGTTGTGTCTCTTCTGAATGCTGATGCAAACAGTCTGACAGCCCTTCCAATAGTGCTGCATTTCAAGGCATCTAGAGAATTTTAACTGGCATTGAATTAAGTTAGTCACTGTTGTTAATGGAAGCATCATGGCAGAAATGAATATATATGCTATTTTTATATTCATACTATATCTCTATTTTTTTATTTAACAAAATTTATATTCCACTTTTTTGCTCTCATAAGGGCACCAACGTGACTAAAAAATTAAAACATAAATAAAACTACATCTTAAAAACAATTAAAATTTAATAAACATCATTAAAACAATTAAAACCCAAGCTTAAAAAACATGCAAAAGTCTGTGTTTTAACTTGAAATTTCTAAATTAAGGTGTACTAAATGATGCCAAACTCTAACTCAGCAGTTCAGATATGCTTATTCTCAAGTATCAGTCAGCATGTAGCTGCTATAGATTCATCAGTATTTTTCCATCTCTCCACATCAATGTCTGGGTTTGAGTTTCAGCATGAGGGGAAATGATATAAATTTTCATTAAAGAAAACACTCTATTATGACAGCCCTAAATGAATCATCTGCAATCAGTTTTAAAATACTTGATTTATTTTCCACTGTTGGGGAGACTGTATGTTATAAAAATATTTTCACTGACAAGCATGAAATATAGACTATATATAAATAAAGAAGTGTATCTGTCTATACAGTCCACTCTTCAAGTTCTACTTGGTTAAATTTGCTTAATAATAATAATAATAACACCACCACCACCACCACTACTACTACTACTACTAATAATAATAATAATAAATCACCACCTCATACAGTAACATAAAATTCACCATAACTGGAGATAATATTTTTATGGAGTGATTCATATTCACAACACTTTCTGCAAGATGTTCATATATTTGGTGACATTGTGAAATGTCATTCAAGAAAAGGCAATTTGGTTTAGCCTTGAGCAAACATTCAAGGGGTCAAAGTGTGTACATGCAACCCTTTCTTCTTCTGAAATTTTTTATTGCTGTCTCTTTTGAATATATATCTATATATGTAACCTATATAATACACGCACAACTAATGCTACGTTTATCCTAGCGAGGCGCTGCATAAGAACTTGGTTAGCAAACATGTTGTGCAATCCAATGACTTTAATAACAAAAATCCCAGCAGAGCATTCCAGAGCTAACTGCATTTTCACTCTGCAAATAGATCAATGCTTTGTCCTCATTGATTTTCTTCCGCTGCAGTACTAGAATTATGCACAAAGTGAACCTGCATCCCTAGACTTCCTGATTATATTTTCTAGCTCACACTGGTTGCCTACCTCTGGACTATAAACAGAAGGTTATAAAAGTATAACATATCCCTTCTGCTATGGTTGCATGATAAACAGAGCACAATATAATAATCCCGGGCTGTTGAAATTCATCACGCAAAAAAGCACTGTATCGGTGCTAAACCCACTCCTCTTTATTGCATACACAGCTTCCAAATAAATGGGTAAAGATGCCATGCCTACAAAATGAAACACTTTGCTTAGATTTATTTAAGCCTGGAGACACTTTAAATGTAATGTAGTTTCCTTTCCAGCAAGAATTCAGATCTCAAGGAAACACATAAAAAAGAAATAATTCCTTCCAAGTTCCAATGCAGTACATCTTCTGGACTCAAAATAAGCTTGCAATTTACTATGCATACACATTTAAAACTACCCACTCCCAATTATAATGACATTGATCAGCGGAACATGACAGCTGACAATCCTTTTATTAAGAAGCTACGGTTTCCCCATATGCCAGTTTTGTAGGCAAGAGACAGAAATCCATCAAATGTTGGTGTCCAGCTCAATACAAGAATTAATATAATGTAATGATGTTTCTGCACAGTGTTTTACATTCTAACTATGCTTTATAGTTGGATTTAGGAACACATGACAGAAAAAAAGCAGCAATGAAGAACCCTAATTTTTTTTTAAAGGAAATGTACTATTTGTAAATCAGCAGAGAATCAGGACCTTTTGTCCTGATCTCTTTACCTTTTTTTACTTATACACTTTTTAAAGGTGTGCACCTATTTCTTTTTTTTTAAAATGTAAACCTTTGTAGAAAATACAACATAACACAACACAAAAGAAAATGTGTATGTGTATTATGCAGATACACTCATCAGAATTGGCTGTAGGGTCCGGATTCCTTGAATTTACCATTGTTGTTGTGTGTGGTGTCCCTTAAATAGCTTTGAAAGTAAGGTTAAATAAAGCATTTCAGAGACAAGTGTAGTGATTACCCATCAGCTCAATAATTGTTCAGAAACTGATCTTCTGCACTGGATTCACCCTATTTTGGAATCACTATTAGATCTCACTTTCTACATATACACACCCAAGGCTATCACTAATTCTTAAGCATAAACCAATATATCATTCCTCAATTTATGCAAATTTAAAGATAATCCTTACAACTGGCAGTCCCCATGCAATGGCTTCTGGAACAAAGAGCAGTAGTAACAGTAAATTTACGGCATGACCAAAATCATGGGTATATGAACCAACCTTCATGAAGTCTGTGCACCCTCAGTGAGTCATTTGCAAGCAGTGACTATGGCACAAATCAGAGGCCACATGTTCTAGCTGGAGATCTCCTGCTATTACAACTGATCTCCAGCTGAAAGAGATCAGTTCCCCTGGAGAAAATGGCCACTTTGGCAATTGAACTCTATGTCATTGAAGTCCCTCCCCTCCCAAACTCTGCCCTCCTCAGGCTCTGCCCCAAATACTTCCCTATGGTTGTGAAGAGGGACCTGGCAACCCTATCCAGAGGTACCAAATTGTACACAGTTGGTAATGCCAGGAACTTTTGGCCATGTCATGAGGCTACTGGAAGTCCTACACATTCCCACAGGTCCCTGCATCGGAGCTGCTAGCTTTATGAACTGGCAATAAGTTACTAGAATTGAATTATTAGGCAGCAACAACTGAGCAACTTTGGGTTTAGATACTTCATTCATACCCTGCCTTTCTCCCCAATGGGAACCCAAAGCACCTTACATTGTTCTCCTCTCCTCCAGTGCTGTAAGCTAGGTTCGACTGGGAGTGAGTGACTGGCCTAAGATAACCTGCTAACTACCATGGCAGAGCAGGGTTCTGAACCTGGATCTCCTGGATCCTAGTTCAACCTGCTAACTACTATACCACATTGGGTCTCACCGGGTTGAACCAATGCAATGTTTCTGTTTCCATTTCATGTTTCCATTTGTATGTAGCAATGGATTTAGTAAAGTATTCATGGGAAATAAAAGAGACTGAAAATGCAATATTTATTTATAGAAATATATATTTATATATATATAATATTATATTATAATATTTATTATATATTATATTTAATTGATGAATACAAGCAAACTGATCAGGATCTGCATTTCATAGGCATAGTATCAATACAGCACGGCAGTGCCCTTGCGCCACAAAGTTTACATTGCGACTGTCAATCACTGCTAGGCCCTCCCACCATATTGTACCACTTTATTTGTTTGTTTAAGTGTAGAACCAGTCTTATGCAGAAGCAAACCAAGAAGATCAATTGATTTCCTACATCTAACTGGAAACCAGTTGTGGGCAACTCTAGAAGTTGAGCCTCTATGATCATTCTCACACTCTGCGTCCAGTGCCTCATTGGTAGTAGCCAAATCTGTAGACATGCACAATTATGTGTCTTCCTAAGGAACTGGTGGTGGAAAGTACCGTCAAATCACACTTGATTTATGGCAACCCTGTAAAGTTTTCAAGGCAAGAGATGAACAAAGGGGGTTTGCCATTGCCTGACTCTGTGTAGCAATCCTGGACTTCCTTGGAGGTCTGCCATCCAAGTACTAACCATAGCTGACCCTGCTTAGTTTCCAACATCTGACCAGATTGGGCTAGCCGAGGACATCCAGGTCATGGCAAGGATCTACAGCCCCGTTTTTCTGAGTCAAAATGCAGCAGAAACCTTTCTGGTACAGTGTCAGGCTGTTATCTCGGTTCAGTTGTTTTCTTTCGTTTCTCTGCTGAACCGTCCAGACCTCAAGGACGGCTTCACATACCAAAGCCTGGGAACGCCACTCCTGGGAAATAACGCTCTGTTTATGCTTTGTAATCTCCCGCCATTTCTCTGCCTTATATTCCTGAATACTGAGCAAGACAGCTCATAGCTGTCATCTTATCCTTGATGCACTGTAATGCCTATTTGACCAGTAAAGCCATCTGCTTGGATTCTGACTGTCTCTGTGGTGATTTCTGGTTCAATGGGTCAAGAGCTGACATACAGAAATTATGTGGTCTCCCTATGTCCAGGTTGCATTTTATGCCTTTTAAACCAGTTGTTCACAATTTTGTTCCTATAACCATACATTTGTTGTACTGGGCTGTGCTCTAGTCCATGAAAGGTTGTTCCCCCTAAAAAATCTGCTAGTCGAAATTGCCCCAAGGCTGCTTTTTATATATCTAGACCCAAGCACATTGGTCAAATTAAGTCTTTGATCAGCTACATTCTTAGATAAATACTAAAGGTTTGACAAATTACTTACACTACGCTGCTTGTGTTTTATCTAATTAAGCCCTTTTTCTTATTTTATCTCTGTTAATTAATCATATTATTAAGCTTCCCTGATGTCAAGGCATTGGCACCCTGACACCTTACTATGATAGCAAAGTCACTCTAATTAAAGCAAATTAATGAAAATGCAAAAAAAAAAAAAAAAACATGCTTAACAAGTTTGTGGATCACTAATCCCCAGCTCCTAAAATTAAAGCTAGGAAAAGGTGGAATACTCCCAAGGAAGCCTCTTGCTTTTTGCATCTTTCAAGAGAGCACCTGTTTTTGCTTCTATTTTTTTGACATTGTAAACTTAGATACCAATGGAATTGAGAATCTGATGCATTTCAGACTTTGTATACTTGATCTACATGATAGGAAGCTAAATAAACATGCTAAAGTAATTTGATAATGAATAAGTAGGAGGATACACAGAGAGGTCATACCATTGTTTAACCTCAAAACTAGGATTGTGCAAATCGATATACCCGAACAGAAAAAAAACCCGAAAGCTGTTTCAGCAATATTAGGGTTTTGTTTTGGCCGAATACCAAAACCTGAGAATCTTTCCGAAGCCAAATAGTTTCAGCTCTTTGCCTTTGTTCAGATGCACAGCCCTGCACTTTCTCCCCTTTTTCTATCTTTGACTGGTATTGTTAGGGGCCCTTAGCTGGGGCCCTTTTGAGGTAGAGGTCATATAATCAGAGCCAACTTGGTCTGACCAGACTATCCATCACCATTCAGTGGAGTGATCTGGATCAGGATATCTGGAGGCAGAAGGGTCATTTAAAAGGCGGGCTCACTCAGTCCCATCCGGAGGGATATACCCTCCAACTAAAAAGCACCAGCTTCAACAGCTGCTGAACAGTCTTCGATCTGAAGAAGACTGCTCACCCGTGTGGATGAGCAATCTCCTTTACAAGAGCTACCTTGGTCATGACTTTGGCTGGCTCCAATATCACCCCCCCCCAAAAAAAAACTGCTCTCAAACTGAAGGTCACCCCAAGTAGAGGTTTCATTTCCCCGCACTGTGACCATCTCTTGAAATCAGACTTTATTTTTCTTGCATTTAAGCTGTTTTCCTCAGTTTGGAAGCTAATTTGCATGGACACATCAAACCCCACATACGAAGGAAGCCCCCAGACTTTGAGGCGCTAGCCTGCCAATCAGCTTTTTCCACCAGTCCTCGGCAGTGCTGAACTTATGAACCTGAAAACCAATGGACAGCTCAGCTGGCAAATGCCTGGAGGATGTGGGTGACCCCTTTGCGGGCCATAAAATTGGACCCCCTGTCCCAATGTACACCAAACTTAGGTGTCTGTCTAAGGAGAGTCCCTTGCAGCTAAGCTGCAAATTTGATGACTCTATCTCCAAAAATGCCCCCACAGGAGCTTTGGAAAAAAAAATCCCCTTAAACGATAATGGAGCCAAAAAAAATTGGTAAACCGAGAAATAAAGCTGAAATACCTCTTTACCAGTATGGGTATTCGGCTTGTTCCAGGTTTACTTCCAAAAGTGGGCCCAATAAACCCAAAATTTACCGATTTATTTTGTTGTACAACCTTACTCAAAACTATGCTAATACGTGGAGGGTAACAGACATGAAGCTCTGAATAATGGAGCTGTTATTCTAGCCCAATAGGGCCATCTCCAGGGACTCATAAGTAGATTTGCCATGCCAGGACTAAACACAGCTCCAGTGCTGCATTTTCCATTGCCTGAAGTGTCTTGTTGCAGGCCTATCCATGCATTTATCAAATGAAATCACATTTGGAGGAACAATATGTTCTTCCAGTCCAGATAGGAGACATCTGTGTATCTGATTTGCATATTATTTGCATAAATAAATGTAAAATGGAAGAATCCCCTAGCAAGATTTTACAGAGAATGTGCTTGGGTCACAAGGGTTCCATTAACCGCCTGCATGCTTTCTGTTGTGTGAGTGTATGCTGTTAAGGAGAAAAA
Organism: Euleptes europaea; assembly: GCF_029931775.1. Lineage (NCBI taxonomy): Eukaryota > Metazoa > Chordata > Lepidosauria > Squamata > Sphaerodactylidae > Euleptes > Euleptes europaea. Next base: position 65,481,255 of record NC_079315.1, read on the forward strand.
TCCTGAAGACAGTAACTTTTAGTGGCAGCAAATATGTATAGCACATTATATTATTGTTGTTGTTACTATTATTATTAAAATAGGCATACTCCTCATCTCTATATCTGAGGCAACTTACAATACAAAAGATAAAACAGCATTGTTCCATTTACACCAAAATTACAATAGAACAAAACATACACACTCCCACCAGGTGGATGAATGAAAAAAGTAGATGCATATTGCAATAAAATGTATGATATATACATGTGTGTGTGTGTGCATGCACATAAATGGCACTACACTACACATACAGAAAAACACACACAATGCATAGATAATGTGCATATAAACACACACATTTGCTTGCCTTGAAGCTGATTATTAGGCAGATCATAACTTTAACAATATGGGCATAGCTTTAGGCGAAGCCATCTGCACTTATTCAGCTCTGAATACTTAGTTCTTTGCTTTCTTTTAACAACAGCCTTGCCATGCCAATAAAAGATCAAATGCTTTCGGTTACTGGGCTGAATTCTGAAAAAGTACTTGATGTTCCTGTGAATCTGCTCTTAGTTACAGCTCATTAAAGGGCCCAGTCTACTGGTGATTCTGTAAACACAGGCATAAGTTGAAAGTGGTGTTTTCAAAGCAGGAGGCATAAGGCTGATGTTAAGTGATTTCCACTTCAGTCTATCTTGTTTATACAGTTTGCAGTCCTCAAAGTGTACAGTTACGCAAAGGGGGAGAGAGAAGAAAGGAAAAGGAAAATATCTGTTTGGGGCACTGTGTCCAATTTTCAATAGCCCCTTTCCAGCATATAACCACACAATTACAGTTCTCTTGAAAACCACTCAAATGAAGCAGCAGTGACTTCCATATGTTCACAATGATGTGTTTTAGATAAATTACCATACTCTAAAGACTGATAAGCAGGATCTTGCATGGTGGTTTCCCTTCTGACTGTTGGCAATTAACTTCCTCACAATATTTACATTGCTATTTTTTAAGAAACAGAAGGAAGTTAGGATGGCCTCCTGGTTGTTCTAACACTAGGCTTCTCATCTAGTTTGCTCTTACTGGCATAGTTAAAACCAAGATGGGCACCTCTTTGAAGTTTTAATTTTGGGATCTAAATGCATTCTATGGTTCATGCACACAGAGAGCTTTAGCTTTTGCCCATTTTCCATCCACACGGATGGCAAAAGAAGCATGAGATACGCAGAAGGCATAAAGAATATTGATCTTATAAGTGTGTGTGTGTAAGAACGGTGTTTTTTGTGTGTGCGAGTTTGTGTGTACATGCACAATGCACATGTTCTGCAGAAAGAAACACTTTTTGCGCAATGCACAAGCCATTCACACATACAATTCTGATAACATTTGGAAAGGGCTGTAGTGCCAGGGAGGGCAGGGTATAAATTAATTAAATAAATAAATATTTTTGGCAGACAGAGGGAAGCTGATGTGATGGGCACCATACAATCAGCTGGCCCATGATCATCACACAATTATCACTGAAGGAGAGGCTTGTAGTTTTAGTGCTTCAGCAAGAGCAATGGGGGAACCATAACTTGTATAAAAAAGGGTTGTATTCCTTGCAAGCAAGGAGTTATGGCAATAGTATCATTGAACCATGCCCCCCCTCCAACACACCCAAACAACTCCCAATTGTCCATAGTTAAGATAAATGAGGATGGGCTGCATCTCATTCCAGGGGACATTCCAGATTCCTTTGATCTAGGACACAGCAGAAAGCAGACTAAACCTGATCCTCACCCCAGACACAGGGGTCACTAGGGCAGGAAACAGGTTTAGCTTCCATGACAGAGGCTTTACCAAGTATATACCACATAAAGGCTGCCGCTACTCCTGCCAGAAAAATTAAGTGCTGTGCACTGGGACAGTGTCGGGATGAGAGCAAAGTTTCCCCTTCAGTCATGACTGGGTGGCTCAACCCCCTCTGTTAAGTATATGATGCAGTTTTCCTTGGTGCACAAAGATGAGCTATACCCCAAATGAGTCTACACAGCTTCCCTCTCAGCAGTCAAAATGATATACATCTTCCAAATATAGTAATGTTTGTCTTTCTACAAGACCAGGTTGCCCTGATCTGGATACCCAGGCTAGACTGACCTTGTCAGATCTCCGAATTTATGCAGTGTCAGACCTGGTTAGACCACCAGGAAATTCCAGGGTTGCTATGCAGAGGAAAGCAATATCAAACCACCTCTGCATGTTTCTTGAAAACCCTGCGGGGTTGCCGTAAGTCAGCTATGACTTGACTGGCAAAAAAAAAAAAAAAAAGAACCAGGTTTCTCTACAGCCTTCCTCTCTGCTCTCCTGCTTTTTCTGACATTTACTGTTCCTTGTTATTGAGCCACTTTTTTGATCACTTCATTAATTTCCCCATAGAGCCATAAAATAAAATGAACCTTTGTTTTCATTGCCAAATTGCTGAAAATATATATTAAATAGCACTCGCCTAGACAGTGGTGGTCGGAAAGAGAGCTCATAATCATTACAAGCATTCTTCTTCTTCTTGTTCATTAATGTCCTGATTATTAAATGGTGAAAATAATTTACATTCTAGAATTATGAACCAATTCATTCATTTTATGATCACTAATCAACAGTGATGCAAATATTGTTTGGCTTGAAAAGACAGAGGAATAGCTGTTTATTAGTTTCGATGGGCTCCTGCCTCAGGGATTATCTAAGGAAATGATCCAGACATATGGCAACTGCAGGGGTCTGTACCAAGTGCACTTAAATACAATAATGTGCTGATTACTTGGAAGTAATATTGCCTTACTGAGCTTGAAAACATCCCATACGTAATGGAAATAGCCATAAAATCAGGGTAGCGACAACTGTTTTCTATTAAATAGATTGATATGTCACATCTATCAATAGCTGTGCAGATGCACAAATATTTGTATAACTCTCCCCACTGCCCTCTCCCATACATAGAGCAATCATGCATTTTTAAAAATGTTCAAATGGCATTAAGATCCTCAAATACCTATTATCAGTCTTAATCAGTCTCATCCAGTCTCTGGAAAGGCTGGAGGAAATAAGCGGATCTTGTCATATGTAGAGATCTAGGCTTCAGCAGACCATATGTTGTTTCTCTCAGACAAGTATTAAGTCATAGTGTACACACACACACACTTCTAGTAAATAACTTCTAAAGAGGCTTCAAACGGATGATCTCTGGACACTGATATCCAGATACCAGTTAACACAAATTAGATCTATAGTCTATTTTCTTCAGATAGATGATCAGCCATGCCTCACGTACTATAATAAGCAGCTGAAATTGATAATTTGATTAGAATTATATGTAGTTAGAATTATATGTAGGGGTGTGCAAAACAAATTCGGTAATTTTTGGGTTTATTGGGCCCAATTTTTTTAAGTAAACCCAAAATAAGCTGAATACCTATTCCAGTAAATTGGTATTTTGGCTTTATTTCTGAGTTTCCCGAAAAAATGCAAGTCCATTATACTCTCTGGGGATTTTTTTGAAGAGCCTATGGGGACATTTTTTGAGGTAGCGTCACCAAATTTGCAGCATAGCTGCAACGGATTCTCCTTAGATGGACACCAAAGTTTGATGAATGTTGGGAAAGGGGATCCAATTTTATGGGCCCACAAAAGGGTTGCCCCTATTCTCCAGGCATTTGCGAGCCAAGCTGTCAATCAGTTTTCAGGTTCAGAAGGTCAGCATTGCAGAGAACTGGTGGAAAGAGCTGGTTGGCAGACTGGTGCCTCAAAGTCTGGGGGCTCTGTTTGTATCTGGGATGTGAATTTGTCCATGCAAATTTGTCCATGCAAATTAGCTTCCAAACTGAGGAAAAGGGCTTAATTGCAAGTAAAATAAGGCACAGAAAACAGTCTATTATAGTCAGCAAAAATCTGATTTCAAGAGATGGTCACGGTGTGGGAAAATGAAGCCACTTATTGGGGTGACTTTCAGTTTGAGAGCAGGTTTTCATGGGGGGGGGTGATATCGGAGCCAGCTGAAGTCACGACCAAGGCGGCTCTTCTGAAGGAGATAGCTTATCCGTGTGGGTGAGGAGTCTTCTTCAGAAGCCGAATCAGCACCTGTTGAAGCTGGTGCTTTTTAGTTGGAGGGTATATCCCTTCAGATGGGACTGGGTGAGCCCTGTCTTTTAAATTATTCTTCTGCTATCCAGATTAATCCACTGAAGGGTGAGGGATAGTTTGGTCTGACCAAGTTGGCTCCAATTACACAATTCCGAGGCTCACCAATCAAGGATCGGCAGTCAGCTGCCAGATTGCCTGATCAATTCATGGGGCTCAGCCTCTCCTTACAAACCAACCACAGAGGGAGCTCTAACATACTCCACTGTGCCCCTGCACTTCTGGAATGCATGCACATAAAAGTCTGCATTGTTTTGAGGAGGTATAAGAACAAGTCTTTAAGCAGTAATCCAAGTGACTGTAATTGTAGCACTGTCCGATATTCTTATAAAGTATGTGCACTGATGCAAGCCAGTAAAACTGAGATCCCAGCTCATCCATATAACTCAGGTAAGAAGGCAGATGAGGAGACATAAAACAAATCACAAAATAATAATAAAGAAACCCATACTAAAGCTATGATTTATCTCTTTCAAAATCATAAAGGCTGAAAAGGTCATCCTAGTACAGCCAATTACTTCAACCACTTGAAAAAGCGATTGAGATCCCAGGGTGCAACTGGGCTTTAATAGAACATCTGCAAAGGAACAATATTTTTGATGGAATATTTCTACTTGTAAAAACTCTCTTCATGGTTGTTATCGTTATAAGAGATTTTCTAGGCATCTCCCTCAGTTTCTATTATCCATATACCTGACTGGGATTAGATAGGTCAAGACTTCGGTTTGGAAATAGACTAACAATAAGAACTTAAATAAAAACCTGGACCTTATTCTATAGATTATTGAGGAGCATCCTTAGATTATTTACCTAACAGTGCAATCCTATGCAGGTTTACTCAGAAGTAAGCTCAATAGGGTTTACTTTCAGATAAGTGTGCATAGAATTATACTGTAAGTATTAGTAAACCTTTAATGTCATCTCCGATATTCCACATAATAAGAAAAAAACTCAACTACTTCCTTCTCTTCCTGCCAATAGTAATGGTACTCACTGAAAATGTGTGGTATTCAATGGTAGTTGGTCCTTCTTTTCAGTTAGTTTTTAAATGGTGAATAGTATTTCTTATTTAGCTCCAAAGTTTACAACAAGAAACACTGTGACTCATTTAATACTTTACCTCTTAAAATATTCCCTTTTGGAAAATAAGAACGACCTCTTTATATCGCTAAACTTCAGCTTGTGTGAAACAGAAGTTTAAATTCCATTTCTGATCTTTGTCCATAAAGCATCCACATTTTAACCTTCTCTTCATAACTGAAATATCTAAAAGAAAGTATCTAGAGAAAGCTCCCAGGTGGTAGTTTGCATTGGCATTTGAGTGCCCTTTCCCATCAGCTTTCATGGTACATCATGTTTCTGATTCTGGTTACCAGGCAGATCTTTAGTGCCGTTTTCTACATCTGTTCCATCAATCTCTTGGCACATATGCAAGCTTGACTATTATTTTCTCGATATCACCTGCTTTGGAACAAGGAGGCATCATTTGGCAGGAAGAGGTTTTTGGCTGGTGTTCTCTAGAATCTCATGCTTCTTATCCCTGTCATTTCAAATCCCCATTAATTTTAATAGATTATTCCTTTAACGCCCACGTTAGCGGCATATTTCAATAGATTATTCCAAGAAATTGATACTGTTTCGAACACACTGTCAAGCATTTTATCGGGATGTTTTTGTTAACATCTCCCCCTGATGATTTCAGGCAGACTCCAGAGATCCAGGAGTAGAAAACCACTTATGGAACAGACTTCCTGCCTTGGAGTCTTAGTGACCAGGACTGTCTTTATTTGCAAATAAACATAATTCCTGTTACCGATTGTGCCTAGCTTCAAATTGCATTTCAGCTAAGAACAAATCGTGTGTTTTCCAAAACAACTCACAAGCTTAAAAACTAGGGACATGTGCGTAATGTTCCACTTAACATGTTGGACAGGATGGGGGTACTCAGGTTTCTGTTCTTTGGTTCATACAGCAGAGATGCCTGTGCTCAAAACAACAACTGCTTATTAACAAGTAGATGCAGGGATGGGGGCTACTGGTTTCAGGAGAAGGGAGCTCATGCAATCTATAATCTCAAGGAGGAGGAGGAGGAGAGGAGGAGGCAGAGGAGGAGGAGGTGGTGGTGGAAGAGCTGGTTTTTAAACCCAGCTTTTCTCTACCTTTAAGGAGTCTCAAAGTGGCTTACAATTACCTTCCCTTCCCCTCCCCACAACAGACACTTTGTGAGGTAGGTGGGGCTGAGAGAGTTCTGAGAGAACTGTGACTAGCCCAAGGTCACCCAGCAGGTTTCATGTGGAGGAGCGGGGAAACAAACCCGGTTCACCAGTGTTACAACATGGGTTGTCTATTTCCCGGACTGGTCATGGCAACCCCAGCTGCGTGCCACTGCCTCTCCAGAGCAAGCGGCAAGCCCAAAGCCGCCTGGAAAAGAGCGCCCCGCCATCCCTCAAACCGGCAGTCAAGGAGCAGAGGCCAGGTCAACCCCTCAAGTTAACCAGAGGGAATCCATTTTCCTGTGTGCTCCCGTTCCAGTGGAAGCCATCTCGCAGGGAGCTGACAGCACGCAGCCACCATCAACACCCCCCTCCCCTTGCCTCATCAGCATGATTAGCGAGCCATCAAGAGAAGTTGAGACAACAAGGAAACCTCATTCCTACGGCTATGCAAAATGACGCGTCCCGGAGACAGCGATGTGCATCTTTGTGTATGAGCAGTAATCCCATGTACAAGCAGCTCCCGATTCTCCCAGAATTGCGCACATCAATGGAAACAGCATAGTTTACTCAATTGCCCCATTTCCCGACAATACTAGCCGATCGTTAATCCCTTTTGTCACCTTTTGTTTTAGCTTGGGAACTGCGAGGGTAATCCAATCACCCCACCCTCCCAGAAAATAGTATATCTGGGATCCCCACCATCCATTTGGTACCTTAGGTCTTCCCTTGGCTTCCTTGCCGCCACTCTATGATTTGGGTTTTGCACAGCCTGGTCACAACCCCCCCCCTCCCGACTCGCCGGTCAAGCCCCCGGGAACCCCTTGCCTCGCTTTCCCAGTATCTTAGCCTACAGAACTCAGGACACCTCCAGTTCAGGACAGGTACTGTATAACCCGTCATCAGGGCCAGCCACATTGGCGACTGTCTCTATACTCCTCTCTTTTGCTCCTAGATTCTGTATGTTGTTGTGTATATGATATTTGCATGCTTGTGCACATATTTTATTAATAAGTAAACTCTTGAAACTAAAATCCATTTGCCTTCACCTCATTTATTGGGTCTCGGATTGGACTCCCGTAAACAATGGTTAAGATCCCTAGGTTATGTCCCTTGCCGGTTATTGAATGCTAATTTCCCCATAAATATTCATAACCGAGCATTTTGGCTAACACCAGATTAGAGTCCACCGCTCTTAACTACTATACCACACTGGCTCTAATAAAAAGATCTAACTATGGGGGGACTGCACCCATGAGGCTACACCAACTCACACAAATACCAGGGATGAAGCAGACCATCCCACTGAAATGTATACAATAAATCTATCACAGTGTGGCTATACCATAAGAAGAAAATAAAACAAATGATATATGACCAGATTATAGGTTATGTATGTGTCAGAAGGTAAAAAAGAATCATACCAAGTAAATCTCTGATCGGAGCCATACAGGGAGGAGAGAGGGGATTTAGTCTGCCACTGTAAACCTATTGTGTCTAGGCCAAGCTCTACTAGCCTTGGAAGGGAAAAAATCAGTCATCTATCTTTTGCCTGCTTTTTTTCTCCCTTCCAATGTTAATAAGAACATGGGGTTAGGTTCAGAATAGGAGGACAGTTTCAGTAAGTAAAACCATGGTGAGGTAAAGGATTAAACCCCCTCTCCACTTTAATTTGAACCAAGGCTATCCATGCCTGAAATTTTCCTTTTAAAAAAATAAACAAAGCCAAAGGACCAGGCAGCCTCCATCTTTAGCTCCATTTAGGTCTCACAGAATCCTTATGATGTAGAGGAAGAAAAAGTAAAACCATGGTGAGGTAAAGGATTAAACCCCCTCTCCATTTTAATTTGAACCAAGGCTATCCATGGATAGCTCAATGAAGATGTCAACCCAGTTACGGCTGCTGTAAAAAAGGCAAATTCCATGATGGCCATAATTAGACGAGGAATAGAGAATAAAACTGCTGATATCATACTGCCCTAGTACAAATCTATGGTGAGACCACACTTGGAATACTGTGTACAGTTCTGGTCACCATACCTAAAAAAGGATATTACAGAGCTTGAGAAGGTGCAGAAAAGAGAAACCAAAATGATTAGGGGACTAGAGCAACTGTCCTATGGGGAGCGGTTAAGATGCTTAGGGATGTTTAGCTTGGAAAGAAGGCGGCTAAGGGGAGACATGAGAGAGGTCTATAAAATTATGCATGGTTTGGAGAGAGTGAACAGGGAGAAGTTTTTCTCCCTCTCCCATAATACTAGAACACGTGGTCATCTGCTGAAGCTGGAGGGTGAGAGATTCAAAACAGATAAAAGGAAGTATTTTTTCACACAACGCATAGTTAAATTGTGGAACTCCCTGCCCCAGGATGTGGTGATGGCTGCCAGCTTGGAGGGCTTTAAGAGGGGAGTGGACATATTCATGGAGGAAAGGGGTACTCATGGCTATTAGTTAGAATGGATACTAGTCGTGCTGCATACCTATTCTCTCTAGTATCAGAGGAGCATGCCTATTATTTTGGGTGCGGTGGAACACAGGCAGGATGGTGCTGCTGCACTCGTCTTGTTTGTGGCTTCCTAGAGGCACCTGGTTGGCCACTGTGTGAGCAGACTGCTGGACTAGATGGACCTTGGTCTGATACAGCAGGGCCTTTCTTATGTTCTTATGTTAAAAAGGCAACAGAAGGGCCTGGTATATAAAGTTGTTCAGGGTTTCTAACAGCCCATTCCTGAGCCTTCGGCAGCCAGGGATGGTGTGGCCGAGGTGCTGCTGCGGCACCTCTAAAGCCGTTTCCAGGACGCCAAAAAGCTTTAAAAAGCCTTTTGGAGGCTTTTTATTTTTTAAATGGGGCATTTTGCCCCATTGAGAACAGCGAGGCTGGGCCAGCAAAAAAAACTGGCGCAGCAACGCTGTTCTCCCCATTGGCGTACCGGGCTGAAAGGGGACAGTGTGGGGCTTTGTGCTGGTGGGGCGCCAGCAGAAGGCCCAGCTGGTGTCCCTGGATGGCTCTGCCAAGGAAGTGCTGGGAGACCGGTATCCAGGTCCCCCTGCCAGCATCTGTGCCAACCTGTGCCCCTTTTTGGCCTCCAAAAGACATTCATCCTTTGCGATCAGGAATAGGCTGGAAGGCACTTACATTTGGCTTTCTTTCCCCTCCCCCTGCTATAGAATTCTCCTTTTGAATGACAATAAAACAGTGCTTCAAATGACAGCTCCAAGGATTGGCTGCAGAACATAATAAATGAAATTACCATTGCTCATTTGGATCAAAAGGCATGAGAGAAATCACAAGGAATTTTAAAGACCTTAAAGTAGGGAACAGCTTTGTGTCAAATATCTGCTGAAAAATAAAAATGCTTTTCTGGGTTTGCATGAAGCAGTAACAGAAATGTGTTAATATCACAAACATTGCTTTACAAAGTCTGCTCGACAACCTTTGTTTTAACATTCAAGCAAAATTAGCCACATAAAGTAAGAAGGCAACTGAAAGAAAAAAGTTACACAAGCTCCGGTTAAGGCAGCCTAAAGGTCAAAATTGTAATATTAAATAAATCTTGCATGGTTTTATAAACCTTAATTTATTGTCTATGTGCAACTGACATTTTAGCTCTTGGTTTAATACCAAACATTTCAAAGTAGTCTTGTAGAAGAATGGTTGATAACCCCCTTACACAGTATAATTGGAATTGTGTATGTTAGAACATTTGGTTTTGGAAAGATTTTTTTGTAAATGTTAATAGCTGTCTTTTAAAATAGCATAAGTGTAAAATGCTATGAAAAGCAAAGGTTTAAATGTCAGCATGTCTGTAATTTCCATACTGTGAAAACTAAATATGATTTTTTTTAAAGATAGGAAAACCTGAAGTCCTGCTGCCAAGCTTGAAGTTATGAACACCATTTTATCATTACTGTTCTTTTGAAACCAATATAACAGGCAGTGGTGTTTGTGCAGGCCTTCGTGATACAGACGAACTGTGTAAGAATGACACCATGAAAATGTGCGTCTGGTATGCTGTCTTGTTTTTCATCGTTGTTCTGTTCCACTGCTCCCCTGACACTCCAAATGTGCTGTTTTTATTTACCATCCTACACATCTAAATCAAACAGACAAAATGCATTTCAGGCCTGGCCTAAGAAAGATCCTATCATTCCCTAATATACTTTGTCCACTTTTAACTGGAAAGGTGAAACCCAAATTTCTTTGTTAACTGTGTGTTTGCACTAATTTTTTTTAAACAAAGAAACCGCATTCCGGATTAGTTAAGTTTCATGGTTGGGCATGCTTGCCAATAAATGAACTCTTCAAAATAATGTATGCGTGAAAACTTCAAACCACTTCCTTCCAGATAATCCTGAAATGGGTTTGTTGATTTTGATATGAACCCTGAATGGTTATTCGTTGATAGGTAATTTGAGAGCAACAGACTTAGAAAGTTAATATATTACTGAAAGGAGTATCAGCAAGTTATGTTTTTGTAATCTTATATTCTAATAGTGAAGTTGCCCAGGTCTTTGCATAGTTAAATCCAGTGACTGGAGCTGTGAACAGGCAAGACAGATCTTTCTACAAACCTGAAAAGGGCCTTAGGTTTGCAGAAAATGTGAAATCTAAAAAACAAAACAAAACACTGAGGGGTTTAAAAAACCTGAAAATGATAAAAGGAGTGTCTGTAGCTTTCAGCAACAGATTCCCTCAGTGGCTGTTGCTAGGTAAACACAGCATTTCAGGCTTCAGTTTCTGTGAGTGAAAGGCAGTGGGAAGGGAAGGGCCTTTTCCAGGGCTTTTTTGGCCTTTGAGGGAGGACTCATTAGAACCAGGCCTATGGTTGTGAGCTCCAGGTTGGGAAATTCCTGGAGATTTTGTGGTGAAGTCTGAGGAGGGAAGAGTTTGGGGAGGGAAGAAACCTCAGAATGGTATAATGCCATAAACTCCAACCTCCAAAGCAGCCATTTTCTCTAGGAAGACAGATCTTTGTTGTCTGGAGTTCAGTTTTAATTCTGGGCAATCTCCAGATGCTGAGATTGCTTCCCTCCCCAAACCTCACCCTCCCAAGGCTTACGGTTGCCAGGTCCCTTTTTGCCATCAGCGGGAGGTTTTGGGGTTGGACCCTGAGGAGGGTGGGGTTTGGGGAGAGACTTCAGTGCCATAGAGTCCAATTGCCAAAGTGGCCATTTTCTCCAGGTGCACTGATCCCTATTGGCTGGAGATCAGTTGTAATAGTAGGAAATCTCCAGCTAGTACTTGGAAGTTGGCAACCCTACCAAAGCTCCACCCCCAAATCTCCAGGAATTTTCCAACCTGCAGCTGGCAACCCTAAGGGGGAACTGATCTCTATAGTTGGTAGAGGTGTTGTGATTCCAGGAGATCTCCAGGCCCCACCTGGAGGTTGACAACCCTAGATAGAGGGAAGGAAGCAGGAATAGGGGAGAGGCTATGGGGTCTTTCAGGAAAGGGAAAGAGGAAATAGTGGGGGAGGGTTAATGAAATACCTCCTGCAAGTCTGTGAGAGTTTCCACTTGTACAATCCCTATTTGGACGACATGGTACATGCTATAAATTAATGGAAGTGTTGTCAGAATTTTTCTCACTGACCTTCTTGAATGCATGGTCCACACACTCTGTATTCTGGCATTGTTATAGTTTGCTCAGAACTGGGAGGTCAGTGGCCATGACTGAGCATTCCATGCTTCTATTCTATTCTATTCTATTCTATTCTATTCTATTCTATTCTATTCTATTCTATTCTATTCTCATCATTATCAGTATATCTAATTCTCAAAGTGGCCAAATCTGTGGAAACTTAGATCTTTCTACAAACCTGAAAAAGGCCCAGATCTGCAGAAAAAGCTGAAATCTTAAAAACAAACAAACAAACAAAAAAAAACTGGGGGTTAAAACACCCCAAAATAATAGAAGCAATACCTATGGCTTTAAAAAAGAATGCTATCAGTGGCCATTGCTAGGCAACCATAATGGTGCTGCCAACCTTCAAGCGTTGGTTTCTGTCAATAAAAGGTAGGGGGAAATAGGCCTATTTTGACCTTTAAGAGAGGACGTATAGGAGCCAGGCCCACCAGCAAGGAGGAAATAGTGTGAGGAGGAAGTACAGAGGAAAGTGAGGTGCAACCCACAAGTTCTTTTGAGTTCTCCACTGTACAACTGATTCTGGTCTGGCCCAGCAGTCAGAACTATGCAGAATTTTCCACGTGGAGGCTGCCAAAGGGAGGGAAGGATGGAAAGCTAAAGACAGGGGAGCACGTAAAGGTAGGCTGGCTGGTGGGTGGGAAAGAGGGAAGGTAGGAGGAAAAGGTGATGATTTGGGAGGAGGGAATAATAGTGTACTGAAGCCATAGTGTTGGGAAGAAGATACAGAAGACAATGATGTACTCCCCACAATTCCTTGAGGGTTCTCCACTATGCAACTGGGTTCAGCCTGACAGCCAGCACCACATAACTCAGCCAGGCCTGGTGGCCAGCAGTGCACAACTGGACCATAGTTTTCCCAGGTAGAAAGGGAAAACTGTCTGGGTAAGGGAAGGAGGAAAGGCTGAAGATGTAAGCAGATAAAGGTAAATTGGCTGATGGGAGGGAAGGAGAGAAGGAAGCAGGAAAAGGGGAGAGGATATGGGCACTTTCAGAGAATAGAAAGAGAAAATAGTGGGGGAAAGGAAAATAAGATTCCTCCCACAAGTCCTCACATTTCTCCTATTTCTCTCTCTCTCTTTCTCTCTCTCTCTCTGTCTCTCTTTCTTTTATAAAACATCTTTCTCCCCAATGGGGAACCCCACTGGGGAATGATGGAATATGCCATCATTCTTTTCTCCTCATTTTCTCCTGAAAACAACCTTTTGAGATAGGTTAGGCTGCATGACTAGGCCAGGTTACCCAGCAAGCATCCATGACACAGTGAGGATTCTATGTGGCATGTCACCCAAACAGGGTTCCAGCATCTAGATTAGGGCTGTTGAAAAAAAAAAAATTCGGTATAGTTCGGCTTCAGCAAAATTCGGCCCGTTTTTATTCGGGCCGTGCCGAAGTCCAAACTCCCCCGCTTCAGATCCCCGGAAATTTGGGGGGATCCGGAGTTCGGGGGTAAATTTGGCCCCCGCGCGCCTTCAGGGGGCTTCCCAGCTGGGAGGCGCAGATCTGTTTAATGGGCTCCCCACGCGCCTTCAGGGAAGCCCCCTGAAGGCGCGTGGGGGGCCCTTTAAACAAACCCCTCTGCGCTGTCTGCGCAGGCAGCGCAGAGGGTTTCCAGACCCCCCCCCCAGCCCTGCTGGGAGCCCCCGCTGGTGGACGAAACCCTTCATGACACCTGTTCTTCATATACAGATTTGGTAGCTAGGGGAATAATGTCATCAACTTCTTCAGGAGGATCGTCAGTAGCCCCAAAGCAGGTAATTTCTGCAAGATGGAGAAGCCGAACCCAGTACCATAGAAATCTCTTCCCAAATGACTGAAAGGACAAATCTCAGTGTTTCCCCATTATTCCATAAACTCTATGTAGTAACGATATACCCAACTTCATGTCCCCCTGTCAAGGGAATGAGCTTTCTTTGAGTAAAATTCCATCTGTAAGATTATTTAACCCATGCGATAAATGTATCTAGGAAGTTAGCTTTGTTTGTTTTTATGTACTTTGAACCCTCATTGGAACTATACTGTTTTTAAACCTTTGTGTTTTTAAATGGTTGAGGCCAGCTACAGTTGTACTACGGTTGAACTATAAATGCTGGCCTCCCTATCCTTCCCACCGCTGCCAAACAGCAACTACCTGCAGGCCATTACTGTGGCCATATATTGCAATTCTATGTGCCCTTAGGAATTAGGATTTGTGATTTTAATTTACTTAGGGCTATTTTAATGTCTTGTTTTATCTGATTTTATTATTGTATTGTATATCTCGTAGATTATGTGAACTGCTCTGAGCCTGGCATGCTGGGCTAGAGCAGGTTATAAGTTTGACAAAATAAAATAAATAAAGCTTATTTAGCTTTATGGTATTTCTTGCTGTGAGCTGACTGGTCTTGGTTGTAATGTAATCTTGGTTACATTATCAAAGGAGGGTCTTGTTCCATTGTCTCAGGCTTGAGACGGGGAACAATTCACTCAGAACAAGGCAGGGAAGCCTGGACACCCTCTCCAAAATGGTAGTCATAGCTGTAGCTGTGCAAATGAGGTTGAATTCTTTCATACAGCATGCCCATTAAAATGTTGTGAGTAATCCCCCTACCAAGTCCCACAATAATTAGTGGGTTTCTTGGAATCCATGTGCTGGATTCTGACCCAAGATCCACTTAGTGATCCAGAAGTCTCCTGTTGCTTGGCCACTTGACATACTGAATGCTACATTAACTTGTACAAGGAATTTGGCCTTTCTTCCACAAGTGTGGCTGCCCACAGTAGATCTGAGAATCAGTCTTGCAGCATATTTCTATCTCTCCCCTCCCCCAATTTGATATGTCTGTATATTGCTGCCTGACCAAGACCTTGATATTTGATTTATCATTCAGAGAAGGAAAACAAGCAAACCTAAAAAATCTTATGAGTATGTGTGAAAGTTTTGTAAAGCAAAAATAAAAGAAGAAAAAGAAGAGTTGGTTTTTACATGCCAACTTTCTCTACCACTTAAGGAAGAATCAAACAGGCTTACAATCACCTTTCCCTTCCCCTCCCCACAACAGACACCCTGTGAGGTAGGTGGGGCTGAGAGAGCTCTGTGACTAGCCCAAGGTCGCCCAGCTGGCTTCATGTGTAGGAGTGGGGAAAAGTGGGGAAACAAATCCAGTTCACCAGATTAGCCTCCACTGCTCATGTGGAGGAGTGGGAAATCAAATCCGGTTCTCCAGATCAGAGTCCACTGCTACAAACCAGTGCTCTTAACCACTACACCATGCTGGCTCCTATTTGATTAGGAATGTTATTTGTTATGAGGCCAGCTCTGAGGAAACCATTCATTTTTATGGAAAACTCAAATATTTCATTTATTCTTCTTTAATTAGCTTTATAAAATGTTTCCACATTCATAGCTGAGACAGAAAGCACACATTTTCATCCCCTATGGAAACCTTCCACTTGAAAGAATATATGATTTTTTTTAAATCCTACATATCTTCATCCTGCCTCCAACTAACCAAATGTGGAAAGCTGCCACCATGTTGGAGGTATGAAACAGCAACATCTTCAGAAATTTGTCATGTTGGGGTCTTAGTTTAGTGATAAATTTTAGTTAAACATTTTATGTTGTGATAGAAAAACACATAAATATGTTTTATGTTGTGATGTATATTTAGGTTGCAATATTTCTCAGTCTGTTCATATATATTTTTTCATCTTCATTTCATTTTTGTCAGCACAGATCAAGTGACCTTGAAATCAGCACTGGCGTTTTGCTGGAAAAAAAAAAAAGCTCTCGTTTCTCATTTGCAAAAATGAATAACAATTTGATCATTCTTAAACTTCTAAAAGGTTAATTATGCTCTCGCCATGAGTGCTGAATAAAAGCATGCTTTATCTCTGCCCAAATGAACCCCACAGGGCTTCTATTCCTTCTAACTCTGCCTGGAAACCAAAGCATGGGAGCTGTCAATTAAGTCCTATCAGCTCACAGATCTATGGGAGCTGCGCTTGATTTTCTCATCCCCAAACTGACGGCTCTCAATTGCTGGAGCTGTCTGGTGACTTTAAAAATTTCACAGCAGAAAAAAGTGTTATCTAGCTGTGGCTTGGGAATGAAAGTTGGAAAAGAAGGAGGGGGGGAAGAGCCCAAGGTCCTAGTGTAGAGAGTTCATTGGGAACTTTAAGATTTCTGTCTGTGTGTTTGCAAGATCCTGTTTGAAATCCAGCTTCAAGAAAAGAAACGAAATCAAAATATGAATACAAAAGAAGAGGCTGTACTGAAGGAGAGACACTGTCCTTCAGTGTTACTCCTCTGAAGATGCCTGCCACAGCTGCTGGCGAAACGTCAGGAAAGAAAATACCAAGACCACGGTCACACAGCCAGGATAACCTACAAGAACCAAATAATAATTTCCCCCTAGATGGGTTATAACATGCTATACCACAAATACATTAGCATCACAACCCTCAAATTCAGACTTCTATATTTTAGGTATTTTCCGTTTGTGACTGTTGCGATTCTATAGTGTTATATTACATAAGTGCTAATGTTTTGAAGACTCTAAAAGATTACAAAATCTGAGATAAAGTTCCCAAAGAAAGCATACTGCATTTTGCAGAGTGAGTAAAGTCTATCTGGATGAGATTCCCAATGTGGCACCCATGGGCACCATTGTGTCCATCTGTGTGTTTCCTAGTGCCAGCACTACCTTCTCCCCTGACCCTCTCCTTTATCAGTTTTCAACTTCCCTTTTTCAATTTGGCCGGGGATGAGGGTGGGAGATAATAGAAAAATAGATGGATGAATGAATGAATACATTTGTCCTGCTTTACCTTATTTACCTCATTTTCTACTCTTTCCTCTATCATCTTCCACGTTCCTTCAGTTCTCTTTCTCAGTCCCTCTTTCTCTCTTGAATCTTTTTGCACGTCACCGTACTTTTTTCAACCTATGTTGAGGTGTGCAGTGGGAGGAAATGAGAGGATGGAGGGATTACAGTAGTGGTGATGGGAGTGGCCTGGCGGGGGAGAGCCAAGCTCCAGCTGCGTCCCCAAAAGTTCAGCAGTAGCCACAGCTCTAAGTATAATGGTTGCCTGAACTCACAGCTTGCCTCCGTTTGTCTTCATTAGGAGCATGATTTGTTTGAAAGGGTTTCTTCACACCAACAGAAAGATTCCCACTAAGAGAAGGGAGAAATGAAAATAAATGCAAGACAAGATGGAGGGGGAAGAGAGTGGTGAATCTATACTCCCATAATCTCAGCTGTGGAAATCTTCCCAGTCCTAGAACCTAACACATCTAGAGAACTTTCACACATACACACAAAATAAACTCCATTTCACACAGGTTTATGAATTATGTTGAACTGGTTGTGAAGGGCTTTAAAAGTCATAATCGGCACCTTGAATTGAACTCAAAAACAGACCGCCAGCCAATGAAGCTGCTTCAAAATGGGCAGGATATGTTCCCAGCATTTAGCCCTTGACAATATTTGGGCTGCTGCATTCTGGACCAGTTGTAGTTTCTGGGTTGTCTTCAAGGGCAGCCCCACATAGAGTGTGTTGCAGTAATCCAACCATAAGGTTACAAAAGCATGAAACAGCATGGCGAGATCAGCTGCGTCTAGGTAATGAGAAAGTTTGTGAATCAGATGCAGCTGATAGAAGGCAATCCTGGCCACCATGCCAACCTGCTTTTCAAATAGCAAGGCAGGGTCTATGAGCACCCTGAAGCTCTTAACCTACTCTGAAAAAGCCAACATTACTCCATCTAGGACAAATGGGTTAAGTCTATCTACAATATGACTGTTTTGTGTGTGTGTGTGTGTGTGTGTGTGTGAACAGCTGTTTAAGCAATCACCCACTGAGCAGAGCAGTCATGCAGCTGGTTGGGGGGGAGTATAACTCAATTGGGATGTGTGAGAATGTGCAAGCACAAAAAGCTAATTGCACCGTACTGCATGGCTGAACATACAAGAATCTGCTTTATACTGAATTGGACCATCAGTCCATCCTCCCACCTTTTACTGACAAAGCCCAGGTTTTGAATGCTGGCAATATTGCTGTGATTGCCTAGCAACTTCCACAGTGGCCACTGACATCTCCAAGGGCATTACTTTCTTAAAGGTACAGGAGCTGCATCTATGCGGGGGGGGGGAAGGTTTGTTTGGCTTGGCTTCCTGTCCTGAAAACCTCCAGACTAACAAAGACTACAGTCCACAATAGCCATGCGGATTAGCCTTGGATTCCACATGTTAACAGATCACTTCAGGATACAATGGTTTCACATTAACATACCACACCCTCACTAGCACATTATCTTGATTCTTATAGGACAATGATTTGCACATTGCCTTTAATACTTTGCAGGACAATGACTCAGCTCAAACCCAACCCCCTTCTTACTATATATTACTCTTCCTACACACTTGACACTGAAGGGCACTGTCCTTCAGTGTTACTCCTCTGAAGATGCCTGCCACAGCTGCTGGCGAAACGCCAGGAAAGAAAATACCAAGACCACGGTTACACAGCCCAGATAACCTACAAGAACCAATGAACTCTGACCATGAAAGCCTTCGACAATATTTTGTTTGTTTGTTTCTCCATGGCTCCAGTCTCTGGATTTAAATGTCTACAGATGTGACCATGTTGAGAATTAGATATATTGATATCAGTGGTATCATAAAATCATGTGAACTGGAAAACCAAAAGTAAATTATTGTCAGTAGTTTCAATGAAATGGAAAATCAGATAGTATAAAGTCTAGCAGAGAGTGTATTTCACACTCAGTTTCTGAGGTCCCATCTGCCCACCCTCTATTTCAATAATGTGAGACTAGGCAGTTGCTTTAGAATCAAGCAGGAACTCTTGGGTTTATTCCAGATTGGCTGTATAAACAGGCTTATTTTTGCCTGTTTCACAATGCTGATTTTATTTCAGCACTGAGTTGTTAAATAGGCATGGTTGAAGGGCTGGCTGGGCCCTAGCACAGTGGGCTAGAATAGTGTGGGTTGATGAGACATGGATTTTTAGCAACCCCCTGAGGATTCTCAGGGGAGGTTTCCTACACCTTACATGGCTTTTCAGATCCAGGATGGTTGGGGAAGGATCTGTTCAGAGCTGGTACTCCACCAGTTGTATGCTCTTGCTGTCTAGCATGGTGACAGAAATTAGATTCAGTGCTACATCTTGTAATCTATTTACTCATTGCCTGACATTATCATATTTTGTAATCTGCCTGATGGTTGGCTGAAAAGTTTTTTATCCTACTTGTAATCCACTTTGGGCCCCAAAGAGAAATGAGGAGTCGGAAGAGGCAGCAACTGCAGAAGCAGCAGCTGGGGTCAGCAGGAATGATACTCAGAGTTTTAAGCCATAATACTTCATAATGCTGACATGGCTTTTGACAGCCTAGTAGATAGGCCAACCTTCACAAATGGGTGGGTGATGCAATTTAATTAGTGTGCAGATCAACTGTTTAATCCAAGATTTTTTGTGGTGTCTTCATTTTGGGGCTCAGTGGGAAATAATGTCCTCAATAGTTTGGTTAAGAAAATCTCTTTTTTAACATTAAGCTTCAGAGTTTTAAAAGGCTATTATCCAAAGTGTTTGCATTTTTTCATCAGTACAGTTGTAATTAGCAAAGGGGTGCATAATGATTGATATTTTGACAAGTCTCACAAGTCTATTACTGTGAAGTATATTAAAGAGGGCTAAATGAGACTTTACTTCCCAGTTCATTAAGCAGCAGAACATGCATAAGTATGTTTGCAGGATAGCTTATCATTTATAGATCAACAACACTCCAAGACTGCAACTTAAAACTTATTTGAGCACTCTTTAGATAAACCAAAACCCCATAACACATATAACTTGCCAGGTTTGAAGAAATAACCTTAGCATCAGAGAATACAAGTGGGAGATCCACAAGGACTTGAGGGGAGGCATCTCATTTTCCCTTCCCCTCCTATTTCTTCTTTCCCTCCCCAGAAAGTCCCCATAGCCCTTTCCTGCTTCCTTCTCTCCCTCTTACCTACTAGCCAATCTATCTTTATCTGCCCACATCTTCACCATCCCCTCCTTTCCTCCTCTTGGCAACCTCCCCCCAGGAAAACTCTGGCCCCGAAGTGTAATGCTAGCTGAGCTGGGCCAGTTGCAAAGTGAAGAACCTGTAGGGGGGAACCTGCAGGAGGTAGTTTACTTTCCCCTTTATCCCCTCCCCACACTTCTTTCTTTCCTGCCTCTTGGCAGCTGCTATAGCCTCACCTTTTCCTGTCTCCTTCTCTCCTTGCCAGTTACCAATTAACCAACCTTTTATTTTCCCCCATCTTCAGTTATATCTATTATTTATTTAATTCATTTATACCCTATCTTTCTCCACAATACATGGATGTTACTAAAAAGATTTTTGAAGCCAGCTTCTTGCTTGCAACTAACTGGCAGACTAAAAATTAATGCAGGTTACCATTCTGTACTGGATGTCATTCGTTGTTGGCCCGTTTCAGAGTAAAGTGATACAGCAATGGGCGTTCATACAGCTCGTTTCAATCCATCTATGAGCCATCTCTAAAGCGCTCTGACCAGTTCAAACAGCGGCACTATTGTTTTCCTGCCTTTTTTTTTTTTTTTGTGGAGTGTTATTTTTTTTGGCTTAAAAAACCAACAACAATAACTGTCCTTTCAGAAGAGCTCCAAAATGTTCAAACAGCACACTCGAGCGATTCAGAAGTACAAGGAAGAACTGAAAACGAGAGAAAGAACTTTTCATAAAAAGCAGCCAAGCCCCACAATGTCGACAGGATGCAAGCGGCTTTGGCTGAACAGGTAAAAAACATAGTTAGCAGCCAGGGGCAAAAGGTTGTGTCTCAGTTGACACAAAAAATCCATTAGCAGCCCACTCTCAACTGGATTATAAGGACAGTGTGAAAGGGGCCTAGGCCCAAGCATCAAGATCCAGTGTTCTTGGTTGCACACTTTGTTGTTTTACTAGAAAAGAGTTTCATACCATACTTCTGTTGGCAGAGTAATTAACACAACAAGGGTGCATGACCTGATTAAAGTGTAGACAAAAGGTTTATTAAGGAACTAACATAATTGATAGTAAAGAGTAGAGACAGAGATAGTCTCCTAACTACATAACTAGCTGAGAGAGACAAACTGAAATTTCTGAGAAGGAGGATATTGCCCTAACAGTGCATTCCTAAGGAGAGTTACTCCAGTCTAATGGGCTTAGACTGGAGTAACTCTCCTTAGGAATGCACTGTAAGAGTAGTAATGTGGAGACAGACAAGGAAAGACACTTAACAGGAGAGAAGGCGCTGACCTCAGTAGCCTATCGAACTGCCCTCTTGCTACCCTCACAAGGTAGTCTTTTTTGTACATCAGGCACTGCCTATTCCAACAACTTCTTCATTCAACATGATGATGAAGCAGAATGGATCAAGTTGCAGATTGCTTTCTCCTCCCATACTATCCATCCCACCAGTTAAGATCTGCCTCTCACGCCCTGCTCTGTGCGTGCCCTCCTTCAGGGGTGAGCTGAGTAGTGATAAGAGACAGGGCATTTTCTGTGGTGGCAACTCACCTTTGGGGCCCCTGCCCCTTGAGGCTTGCTTGGCACCTACTTTCCATTCTTGTAGGTGCCAGGTCAAAACACATCTTTTTTTTTACCCAGGCTTTTAATGAGGAGGTTTTATCTTTTGAGCCTTTTAATGCTCCAATTCTGTTTTATATTTGATGTTTTTACTGATAGTTCTTATGTTGCTTATCTATTTTATGCTGCTTATATATACTTTAATAGCTTGTTTTTAATATTATGGTGATTTTAATTGGAAGCCACCTTGAATAGGTGGCTGCATAGAAATATCCTAATAAATAAATAGCATGAAAACTTCCATGGTGGGGCTCTCAAATATTCATCTCCTCCCTTACAATTATGCATCCCTCCCAGAAGAACTGAACATGTGCTTTTTCTGAGCCTACCAAACCACCCTGAGTCCAAGAGTTTCTGGATTGCCCTAATGTATTACCCAGTGCACCACTGAATTAAGGAAGGTTCTTGGATTTAAACTGCTTTCATCATAACTGGATTAACTGGGTTGTAGGCTGGGTTGATAGCATTAGGATGAATATTTGATATGCCTATAACAAGAACACTGTGGGATATAACTGACATGCACAAGAACATTTCTTTCCTGGCCAGTGTGCCAAGCTCTCACAAGAATAAAGCTGCTGAGCTAACATCAATCACTGACTTTCATTTCATTAATGATTGTTTTTCTTTGGGCGTGATCAAACTTCAAAACCAGCCATGCTGCAATAACTTTTTTTTTTTTTTTGCTATGGTACCGAGGTGAAAGGAAATACAAAGAAAACACAATAGAGGTACTGAGTAGCATGGCAAGCTAAATTTTGCCAAGCATCAGCTGCCAAGAACACATTGATCATCAGTTATGTGATTTTGGACTTCATCAGGAAAACAAAACTGGAGAAAATGTAATCAGAGCAGCAGCATTAGACAATATGCAGGAACACAAAAGTAAACGAGAATGAGTTGGCTGAGGAAGACAGATCATTCATGTGACACCCATCTATGCATACTATTTCACATGATGAATATCAGTGTTCCTGGACTGTGCCCAGAAGTCAGTAGGGCAGCAGACAAAAAAAGACTTATTGAAAACAAGATTACTATCAACAGGAAATTACCAACTGAACCCTTTCTTTCTTTCTTTCTTTCTTTCTTTCTTTCTTTCTTTCTTTCTTTCTTGCTTGCTTGCTTGCTTGCTTGCTTGCTTGCTTGCTTGCTTGCTTTCCTTTCCTTTCCTTTCCTTTCCTTTCCTTTCCTTTCCTTCCATCCATCCATCCATCCATCCATCCATCCATCCTGACCTGGATGGTCCAGGCTAGCCTGATCTCAGAAGCTAAGCAGGATTGGCCCTGGTTAGTATTTGGCTGGGAGCCCACTAAGGAAGTCCACCAAGCAATGGTAAACTACCTCTGAATGTCTCTTACTTTGAAAACCCTATGGGGTTGCCATAAGTCAGCTGTGACTTGATTGCACTTTCCATCCATCCATCCATCCATCCATCCATGGATGAAGAAAGCTGCTTAAGGTGGGTCCATTTACTAGAGCTTTTGAAGATTCCTTGGGGCTGTTTTAGCTGCTGATTTTATTTTGTCACTGGCCTTCCTGCTGTGAGTTTTCAGTGTTGTTTAATGTTTTATTACTATTTTATTTCTTTTGTTAACTCTTTGACTGGCCTTGTTTTGGACTAAACCACAGGATGTAAATTTGAATAGAGAGTGTAATAGTTGCTATTATCATCATCACTTTCAAACCAGTCAAAGCTATTGGTTCTTGTAGGTTATCTGGGCTGTGTAACCGTGGTCTTGGAATTTTCTTTCCTGACGTTTCGCCAGCAACTGTGGCAGGCATCTTCAGAGGAGTAACACTGAAGGACAGTTACTACTCTGAAGATGCCTGCCACAGTTGCTGGCGAAACGTCAGGAAAGAAAATTCCAAGACCACGGTTACACAACCCGGATAACCTACAAGAACCAATGAACTCTGACCGTGAAAGCCTTCGATAATATTCAGTCAAAGCTATTTTTCCTCAGAATGAAATCCCCTTGATTCCCATGGCAATTATTTCCAAGCAGTATGCTTAGGCTTGCCGTCCTGGACCAAACCATGTTATGCTTTACATTAGTTGACCATGGGGACTTGCAACCATACTACACCTGTGAGTTCCTGGTGGCAACTGCTGTGTAACAACACAGTAGGAATCTAATTCAGACCAAAACATTGGTGTAGAGGGAGGAGGGGCTCATGCTTTTACCCAGCTCCGTATTTGGGAGTCAGAATAGGGCTTTTGGGGGTGTTATTTGCCCTGTTAAGAATCTGCCCATAAAAGCATTCAGTGCAGCTTCCCAACAGGGCAAATAATGTCCTCTGCAGTCCCTGGGCCATTTCAGCTCCCTAAAAAAGCATAGGGTTCATGGTCCAGATCTGAATAAGACCTCTGCTGGAGGACTCATAGGGCGAAAATGCATGGTCGCTTTATCCTCCTTTAATTCCTGTTTCAGCCAGGATTCAGCCTGGATCAAATGCATTTCACCTAATGTGCGTTTGATTCTGGCTAAAACAGGGATTAAAGGAGGATAAAGGGACCATGCGTTTTTGCCCATAGATGCAATATAGCTGCTAGTCCCTGTTGACAACTGGTGTAAACATACAATAAGAACATAAGAAGAGCCCTGCTGGATCAGACCAGTGGTCCATCTAGTCCTGCATCCTGTCTCGCCCAGTGGCCAACCACTTACTCTAAATGTGGAGACTCAGGCTGTTACTGCACTAGATATTCCCAGCGATGTATCAAGAGTTTGGAAATGTTATAAAAAACATCGCTTTAAAGGGTTTTTTGGATGCCACGGCTATAAAATGGTTGGAAGACGTCTTCACAGCTAAAAGGGCCAAACAAAATGCGAACAGTATTTTTTATAACAGTTTCAAACTCTTAATACGTTGCTGGGAATACCTAGTGCGGTAACAGCCTCAGTCCCCATGGCTAATAGCCAATGATAGATTTATCCTCCATGAATCTGTTTAATCTCCTTTTGAAGTCATCTCTGCTTGTAGCCCTCACTACATAGTGTAGAGTATAGATTGGCCCTTTACCATCTGGAGCTGTAGTCCAGATGTACCATAGCTTTACAACTGCAGGGTAACTGGATAGAGGTGACCCTGGAAAATCTGTTGTAAAACCTTTCTTCCTGAATGCTACATGACCAATTTTACATAGGGCTACAAGAGGAAAAAATGGCAATGTTCCTCAAAGCTGGTTGCAAATATATCATCTGAAATACACAACACTCATTTTGTATCTCAGATGCTCCTTACTGTTTTCTATATCATCAGTTGTGATGCAATAGCAGTGATCAGATGTATTTTCTGATTTGAGAGCAAGAGAAGTCAGTTGTTCTTTGCTAAACCCTCTCTCCTACTGGGCCTTTGACAAAACTTACACTTCCTTCAGTGCGTGTTAAATCAGGCCTTCTGGCTTTCCCCCTCCTCCCCACCCAGTTCTGTCTCTCTCTCTTTTTAAAGGGACATTGAATGCTGCTGTTCATTGACATTGTTTTCCAGACACCAGCAATTGTTCGCTGACCCAAATATGAACTTTTACTTCTCCTTCCTTCCACCCTTCCGCTGTTCATGGACCCTCTTTTTCTGTTATGTGTATCTGTTCAGCTCACGGGGACCTGTTTAACTGCCTGAAAGTTTGTGATGGGCCAAATGAAAAGCTTGCAAAAAATGTATATAACTAGGCATGTCAGATTACATTTTGAAAAAGAGTGGGATTCCCCCCCCCAATAACATTTAAATAGTTTGAGATTGCTCGATCAGCAGTTCCCTTTTTTTTTTTTCAGATTATCAAGTACAAGAGAGAGAGAGAGAGAGAGAGAGAGAGAGAGATTACTGTTCCAGAAGAAGGGGAAATAAATCGCCTTTTTTGTTTGACAAGACAAGATGGTCAGTTTCATGGCACTCATGTGTTCCTTTTGCAATTCCTGAGAGCCACAGGACCCTGCATTTTGGAGTAATGCTCCCTTTTCTTTCTTCGCAATTCTTCGATTTCGTTGTTTCCCCTATCTTGAGAATCAGAAGCTCTTCACTAGACTAAAAAAGGCTGTGGGGGGGGGGGGATTTCAGTGAGAAACCAAAACATAATTTTGCTTTGGAAAAGAAACAATATTTCTTGTTTTAGAATGTACTTCTTTTGCCTGTGTTTGGATTTTGTACACACTTGTTCAAAGAAACTCAGTCCATTTAACAAATTAGCTCTGAATGATGTTGTATAATTTACATTCCACTGATGTTTATATGGCAACCTAAACACAGGTTCAGGTCACAGTTCTTTATTTATTTTAGAAAATTTCTTAACTATTCTTCATACAATCGAAGTGATGGCAGACAAAAACAAAAAACATGCAACATAATCAGTGACAATTTATATAATTAAATCACAAATACAACAGGAAAACAGCATTAAAAGGCATTAAAACAACCTCCACCTGTGGTTAAAACACAATTACAGTATCAAAAACATATAAATATAATTTCAAGAGATGCTTAAAAGAACCAGGATGCACGAAAATGGAATACTGCAATTTTAGTATTTTAGCTGTCTCATCAAGGGTGCTGTGCAAAACCTCAGGTTTAAACCCACCAAAACACTGCTCCCAAAACTATGAGATCAGTTTACCTGGAGAAAATGGCTGCTTTGGAAGGTGGACTCTATGGCATTGAAGTCCCCTCCCCAAACCCCGCCCTCCTCAGGCTCCACCCCAAAAACCTCCCGCCGATGGCAAAAAGGGACCTGGCAACCCTAGACTGGAGTGGTAAAATGTCAGCCTAGGATCTGGGAGAGCCAGCTTTGAATCTCTACTCTGCCCCGGAACCTTGTTGGATGGCCTTGGGTCAGTCATATACTCTCAGCCTAACTGACCTCATAGGATTGTTGTGAGTTTAAAATGGAGGAGCAGAGAATCATGTAAGCTGCTGTGGGTCTCCATTGGGGAGAAAAGCAAGCTATAAATGCCAACAAACAAACAAATAAATAAACGGCTAAGGAGATGGTTCTGAAAAGCAAAAGAAACCAGGGGTGTAATCCGCATCTCACTTATGCATATGGTAAAAATATTCATATGGCCTTAATGATTCCAATGTCATTCTATATTGCAAAGATTTCTGCGAGTTCTCCTGTGCAAGGTTACACTGAAATTAATAGGAATTTTGCAAAAATAATAGACTTGGCAAATTTTCCATTGAGATTTTGAAGTGCCAGAATATTATTCACCAGCTTGAAAGGCTACAGAACTGAATCAACATTCACTTGCAAATTCCCTGATAGGAGTTAATACGAAAACACTATAAGAAAACTATTAAAGGGTAAATGTCCAGCCAAATTATAATCACTTTTACCTTCAAGTATAGGTGCATGAATTTGCTTCCAGCTGGAATGTCAAAGACTATTTTTGCTACCTGTTCTATTACCAACACTGCTGACTCACAGCAATGAATTAATAACTGGCTCATAAAACAATGGTGATTCGCATACATATCATGGGTGGTCTTTCTCAATCATATAATGACCTATTTCTGAAAGATTTTGGAATTTGGTACTTTTCGTAAGATATTAAAATGGGGCTCCCTATGTTGGGCTCCCTATGTTGGAGCCCAATATTCTGACCACCACTCCTACTGTGGTCTGCCAAGTTCTGTGACTTGTTGAGCCCCAGTGGGGATTTGTCAGTCCTTCATTCCCACCCCTGCACTGACCAGTGCCTGTCAACGTCCTAGGCCTAGCCCACCCATTCTCCCGTCACCACCATTATAACTGGACTTTTACTACTCATTCACGTATGCCTCACTCATGGCTGCAACCCACTTAATTATTTGGATTCTCCTGTTTATTTTCAAATTTTATTTACGTTATTTATAGTTTGCTTTTCTCACAGGGGCTCAGAGTGGATCAGTACCATTAACACAATGGGACATACAATAACCAATGCATTAGGATTTTAGAAGTCAGGAATCACTGAAGCATAGCATAAGTATTCACATGACTAGGTTTGCCAACCTCTAGGTACTAGCTGAAGATCTCCTGCTATTACCACTGATCTCCAGCCAATAGAGATCAGTTCACCTGGGGAAAATTGCCGCTTTGGCAATTGGACTCTATGGCATTCAAGTCCCTCCCCTCCCCAAATCCTGCCCTCCTCAGGCTCCGCCCCAAAAATCTCCCGCTGGTGGTGAAGCGAGACCTGGCAACCCTACACATGACACATTGAGAAGTACAGAAACTACATAGTAGGATCCTACTTACAATAAGTTATACACAGCAGTGTAGCTCACAGTCCCTAACCATTTATCCAAGCAAATCTGTAAAACCATTTTATACGGTGCAACCCTATTACCTGTGCACAAAAGCCTTCTTGAATAGTTCAGTTTTGCCTAGTTTGTGGGAAGCCAGGAAAGTGGGAGCTTTCCTGACCTCCTCAGGCAGGCCATTCCACAAGGTGGGAGCCACAATGGAGAACGCACATGTACAGGCAGTTGTTGGTTTTGTGCATTTGTAGGCTGACACCTGCAGAATCCCTGCTGACACGAGCAAAGTTGTCATGGTGGAGCATAGGGTCCCACAAATAAGAGGACCCAGGGCTATGAAGGGCTTTGTACGTGATAGCCAGTGCCCTAAACTGAGCTTGGTAACAAATAGGCAGCCAATGGAGCGTCTGCAGAATGGAAGTAATATGCATGCTCCATCTAGCTCCTGCTAAAAGTTGAGCTGCGGCATTTTGGACAAGTTGGAACTTTTGAATTGATTTTGAGGGGAGACCAATGTACAGTCCATGATCAATTATTTGAACCAGTTCAACGCACATGCCCAGATACCTACTTCTGCCTCCAGGCAGCTTTACAAGATGGCATTATCTACTGTACTGAAACCTGCAGATAAATCCAATAAGAATGACAGAAAGACTTTGCTTTTGACTGTATTCAGATGGTAGTCATCAACTAAAGCTAGAAGAGCAGTCTCTGTCCCATAACCTTGCCTGAAACCAGACTGAAAAGGGTCTAAAGCAGATGAGTTACCCAAGATGACTTGGAGTTGGTTTGCTACTGCTCTCTCAATCACTTTGCCCAGAGAGGTAGATTAGACACTGGGCGTTAATGGGCCTTGTCATTTTTCTGTTGCCTAGCACTTCCTTATCTATTGGTCATCCAGCCCCTGACTCTCAATTTTTGCTAAGCAGCAAAAATACATGATCAAGGTCATGGTGGAAAAAGATTCCTTTCATTTGGTTTTGCAGCCAAGCTGCCACAAGGCTCACCATGCAGTTAGTTTGCTGAAGCAACACGGATCTAGATTGGTTCAATTCCCAACCAGGAATTCGCCAAAGAAACTTTTATCCATGACCTGAATTCCACAATGGAATCAAGGTGGAATATCTATGAAATTAAAAAAATACAATGTGCTGTTCTTTACAGTGTTGACAGTGCCCATATATGATGTTTAAAAAAGGGCTCAGTCATGCAAAGGCCCAAACATTCTAGATATATGAGCTGGTCCAACCAGTATACATATATCTTTCATTCCAGAGAAGCCATTTCATATTGTAAACAGCTTCTGTCAGTCTCTCTATTCTTACTACCAAGTGTTCTTTAGAACCAAATGGCAAATAAAACATTTCTAGTCAGCAGTTACAGTGTCCCTGACTCAAAGAAAGTTAAATTGATCTGTCAGGTTCTCTCTTCTTAGTAAGGAAGAATATTTCAAGAGATTTAGCTGGCTTTCTTAATGTGCAGTGTGTATTTCCAAAGCAACCAACTGCTGAAATGGCTGCACTAATGCAATTTCAATCGGAAATTTCAAAACATAACTCATGATCGTACCAGTCAACATATTTAAGGAATATTTATTTATTTAACATATTTACGGAATCAGCCTGTGTGACATGGTGTGACTGTGTGACTTTGTCTGTGGGTGTCTTCTCTCTAATGGCAAATGAATCAAATATAATCAATTAGTGGAAGCTATAGCTGTTGTGAGAATGCCTGTTGCCCCACTTCAAGGAGCAAATTCAATATATGCATGGCTCTAATTAAATCAAGGCTATAAACAGAAAGGCATCCTAGTACAAGAATCTAATAGACAACTATACTCAGGAAAAGAGCAAAAGAAAAAGAAGATGATCGCATGGGAAATTACTGAAATCTTTATTCACTGTCATTTAGCATCTCCCTCTTTCTGTATATGTTTTTCCGGAGAATGCATATCGTGTGTGGACAAATATTAATGAAGTAAGGTACCAAAGAACCTATATAAATTAAATGGGAATAAATCTGATATAGAACCACAGAATTCTATTATTCTAAATCAGATTTAATCCCATTTAATTTATATCAGATTTTTAGGTTCTATGGTACCTTATTTCATTAATGTTTGTCCACATACGCATTTCCATTTGATCCTTCTTTGTCACCTTGGATGGCTTTCCATACTTACAAATGTTATAATGGTTTCCTTGTCCAGAAATTCCACCTCTAGTTTTCACTATTCATGTTTTATTAAACCCTTTTTATTTGTGATATTTTTATTTTTAACTCCATCAGTATTTTTATTTTGCCATCAAATTTCAGGCTTCTACAAATGCACAGAGAAATACACTCCTGTGATTTCCATAAATTAGTTATCATGAATCCACAAATAGAATATCAGATCCTACAGTGTGCTTCCACATTTCTTATGCTAGTGCAATGTCACTTCAGTTGGGGGAAGAAGGGGATGATTTTTGTTGATTCTGCTTCCCATTCCCACTTTGTCCCCAGTGCTGTAAGTGTGGGTTCCTGACCCCCAAAGCAGAATTTGGTAGAGCTCACAATGCAATCCTAAACAGGGTTACATCTTTCTTAAATCCACTGAAGATGATGGGTTTAGAAGGATGTGACTTGGTTTAGGATTGGCCACTGTGTGAATGGACTGCTGGACTTGATGGGCCTTGGTCTGATCCAGCATGGCCTTTCTTATGTTCTTATGATGGCACTGTCAGTGTGCTGCACTCTGTTGGAAGATGTTGGGAAAGTACTTTGAATCTAACCATGATGTATAGCTTATAGTGTCGACATTAGATTTCCAGCGCAGTAAAACAAGAAAGAGTCTTATGATTCTTTAAAGACTGATCAGTTTATTGTGGACTGGAGCCTATTTCCATTTGATAAAGTGGACTCTAGCTCTAGCCCACAAAGGTTTGTGCTCCTTTGAGTCTCTTAATCTTTGATGAGTCACAAGACTCTCCATTGTTCTTCCTGAAGCACACTAGCATTGCTATCCCTCAGCTGTAGATTTTCATTAGGTGTTTATGTAGATGTATGTAGATTTTGCTTCTCATGAGAAAAGATGATCTATTTTGTCAGTAGAGGATGGAAATGGTTTCTTTCTAGCCTAGAACTCCTGGGCAATATAATATTAGTTCTCTAGGGATTCAACCATTGTGGAATCTTCCAACGTTAATAAATCAGTCATCATCATACCAACCTACAGCTGGGCATGTGTGAACCCTATTATGGCAAGGGCACATCCCATGGCAGTTCCTGTGTTAAAACCACAGCGAAGGGCTAATATGAATGCACCCTTAATTTAGCAGTTCTCCCAAAGGGAAAGAGATTACCAAAGACAGTACAAAAGCAAAACATTTCTACTTTCATCAAACACTTTTCAATACTGTTAAAAGTGACAAAAATATCACAGAGAGATGGAATTATTTCTCAGCACTTCAAGGACTTGAAAAATTTCAAAAATATATATTTTCAAAAATATAAGAAACATAAGGCCATACTCTAGTACTCTTGTTCAGACCCTTTAAGCCAAATCTTTCCTTTTTTTCAATGTTTTATTTTTTTATGGTAAACCAGTGGATGGGGAAGCCTGTTTTTAACCATATTCTGTGCTTTGCTTTTATGAAGAACTACTACATAATTTATAAAAATATGATGGTGGTAATAAATGGAATAATATCAGAAATATCAAGTAGTAGAATAGCAGAAGTAGAATAACAGAAATATCAGGGAATGACATGAAGATCTACCTTCTATCTTCCCATCCAGTGAGAGAAAAATTCCTATCTGCATCAAAATAGTGGTGTTCCTGTTGGGTTCCTAACCATCAATGAAAGCTGAGATTGCCCAATACAATATTAGTAAAAAAATCCGTACAATATGATAACCAAACTGATATTAAAAGTGATACTGCAGAATAAAGCTGGAAAAACCTCAAAGCAGTTGTAACCCATGCCAATTCATGGACTTTAGGGCCTAGGGAGCAGGAGCTCCCTGAGCAAGGGCTGTTGGTATGTTACAAGACCTTTTCTTGGCATCTCTCTTAGCCATTCCCTGTCAAAGCAGACTGCTTTTAGCACATAGCAAAGCCAACCTTACCACAAAGCCACATAAAGCAGTTGCTTTGGACAGAAAATGTCTAAGGCCAGTATTGAATCTAAAAATATCTAACTCCACATAAAACATGAAGGAGTTTTGAGCCACCTTAAAGATGAATGAATTTTGTAATGTATGTCTTCATCTTGCTCAAGATGATTGTCTATCAATCAGATTCTCATTAGCTACTGGGTTCCATCAGGCCCCAAAGTGAAGGAAATTTCAGAAAATTGTAGCTTAACATTGAGTTATCTACTTATTAAGCACTTTCATCTACATGGTTTGTCTTTAAACACATAATTTTTCTTCATAATTCCTTCGTAAATATCAATTTTTGAATTTCATAATAGGCTCTATCTTCCTTTTAATCTCGCCAGTGAATTTTTTATATGCGGGTGGCTATGTATCATTAATCTGAACCTTCCTCCTTCTGTCCATAACCCACTAAGTCTATGAAATATCAGTAATGTAACTATCAATCAAAAATGAACAAGAAGTAAATGTAGTTCCAAACATATAATGGCCTGGGAAGACACTATGTTGCTTAATTGTTAGACAAGGCCAGCGGCGACGGCGTAGTTGTGATTTGAGAGATTACCGTTTGAATATCAAGTGTGTGATACAAAACATTTTATGTAGCTTCAGATTTCCTTTTGTTCAATCTGTTAGAACTTTAAAGGCCTGATCCTATGACTGCTGAGTCAGCAGGTACATCTGATAGGTACCACGGAATATGGCAAATACTACTACAAGGACTTCATTCTACTACTACAGTCAGATAAGCTGGCACCAATGTATAGGATTGGTGTGTGCCAGCTAGTAAAGTAAAACCAAAATTATTTTCGCTTTATTTCCTCATATGGGTGGCATAAACAGAAATAGTTTGGTAGCAGTACATGTAGATGCATCTAGCAAAATACACAGTGCAAAATTCAATGTGGTCTAGTAGTCAAAGGTGTCGGACTAGGATCTGTGGTATTGGGCCACTCTCAGCTTAACTTGCCTCATAAGGTTGTTGTGAGGATAAAATAGAGGAAAATGATGTCTCCATTCTTTGGGTCTCCATTCGGGAGAAAAGCAGGGCCTACATGAAGAAAATAAATACACAAAATGTATTCACATAGTGTCACTGGTCTTCAAGTCATGTGTAATTCAGGGTGGCATACATGGTTCTCCTCTTCTCCTATGAGTTTCCAATGAGGACAATGTCTACATATAATATAGTAGGTGTTCTTACCAAGGGCCTTTTAGTGAAGCATATTTTGAGGTCCAAATGATTGGCCGCCAAACCATATTTTCTCGTCTAGAATCATTCAAGTTGGTACACGTAACTGAAGTCATACTCCTCTGTGCTTTATCCCTTCTCACTATACATCCCAGTCTTCCTTTTTCTGAATATTATTGCAAATTCTGCTTTGCACTCTGGTCAGGTTCATAATGTCCACTGCCTCCCTTTCTTGTTGTGATGGTCTTGACACTCACTACAGTTCAAAGGGACCAATGCACATTCAAAATGCTTCCATAGGAAGTTCATTCCTCTAGTTTATCCTTCCACATATGTGACAGCGTGTATGGGATTTTTTTTTTTAAATGAGCATCTGGGCTGCACATGTGGCAGTGATCCAAGAACCATTGGGACCCTCCCTTGGGTCTAGCAAAGAAATGGTTTGCATAGTCATTTTTGTAGCACCAGTCACCTAGAGGGAAAATCCAAGCATCCCTTCCCAACATCTGCCCAAGAAATGATAAACTCCCAAAGTTATTCATGACAACCATTTGTTTGTGAAGCAAACACTAATAGGAACTTTTATACACCAAACCATGTACAGCCTGCTGCTGCTGCAGGCAGGGATATGTGGATGAGGGATACTATGTCTTGCGAAATAAGTAATTTTTTAAAGCCTGCCTAAAACAGGGTGAAGGATCAGCATGCACCATATACTACCTTTTATGTACTAAGTATTTGTGACACAACAGGAGCCTCAACTTATCTGTGCATTACTCAACAAAATGGTAAATCTTGCCCTGCGTCTTATAAAGCAAAAAGTATTTTTAAAAACACAACAGCCCTCCAAAAGGCACATCCAGGATGTGGGATTTATAAAAGAAGAACTCCTTTACATATGAATTGTATAAGGATTTCTTGTATGGAGGCTGGTTTAAATATAGTCTGTATTTTCTAATCTTGATCAGCAGTGTGTAATAACTATTCACAGACATGGATACCAGAAGCTTTACATTTTATCACTGAATATTTTGAATTTCATACCTCCTTATTTCAACATGAACATTTTCAAACCTAATCTCTCTTATGGGAGGAATGCTTTCAAAAATGACGGCTACAAAGCATAATTTAGTGCAAATAAAGTGTGACTCATGCACATTTTCTCAAAGAAACCCCATTAAGTAATCCTGTGTACAAATCTGACAGTCGTTTTTGTCGCATGTGAAAGGTTTAAGGGAATAAGATGAGATTTGAGCTTTCAAAAATTCATCACTGAATATTTGTTAACCTTGCTGTCTGTGATAGCTGTAGAGCCAAGATAATAACCTTCAGATCGAGATAAATGGCTATCTTTCAAAAGATTATCCCCATCTTAATCGAGTTTGCTTCTACAGCTGAACAGCCAGTGACCTTGTTACTTACATAACAACTATAGCCACTATTTTCTGTTTATAGTAATATATTTAACTAGCGTACTATTACCCGCTAGGATTAGTGTTGTTAAAATTTTTATAAGATTAAGGTAACCAATTTAGCTGGATTGAAGAGTTCTCCCAAATACACAATACTAAGAACATCATATACGACATTTACACTATAAGCTTCCTCCTGCCAGATCTCAAAAGGCTTCTGACTACCCAGAACAGCTCCACTGGCCTACACTGTGCAGACACCATGGTGGTGGAAAGGTAGTGTTTCTTTGCTGCCATCACCTCCACAGAGTATGCTTTAAAAGGAGCTTTAGCCTGTGTCTTATTGGATTTGTCCACTGTCGCACTGGCTGTCTCCCTTGTCTTTTCATCACCTGTAGCGCCTCAGTAAATCTAGAGGCTGCCTGGGCTATAAAGCCTGAGAGAGAGTGACTGAAAGAAGGCATATGAACATTGCACTATTTAATATCCACAGTGCCCTAGTCTGAGATTATTCAAAATGGTGAAAGTACATAATTAAGGTGCATAATAGCCTTTTTACAGATGAACAAGCCTGTTAGCTGGTCTAAGTGAACAGCAGATTTATGGATTTGACTTATGCCACTTAGCGATCCCATTCAGGTAAATATATTCTAGTAATAATGGAAAGACTACAGTAAACATTTCCAACAAATGAACAATTCTAGAGTCATCAGTGCATACACATGTAATCTTAGTATTTGCTACCCTTTCAGTCAGCATCAGTTACAAATTAGAAAGTGAGTTTAGGCAGGTAGAACAGGATGCCTTACTGTGGGCAACTCCGCCCCCCGCCCATTTTCACCTCAGCAAGGGTTTCAAAACAAGGGTCCTATATACACACTTCCCTCATGCTTTGGAAGACAACATGCATGAACCAACTAATTCAGTTCCTTGAGAGGGTAGTATCTTGGCCCACTTTCATCCAATCCACAGAGCCATCAGGCAGTTATGGAGAGGACACAGCCATGTTTTAAGACCTCTGGGCTCCTCCCTTGCTGAAGGACACAGAAAGAAAGAACTAAAAACAAGAAAGTCTCTCTCTTCTACCTCTCCAACACATCACAAATATCCCATAGATCCCCACTGCTGTTTACTTATTTTTTTTAAAAAAATGTGTTTAAAATATCCTAATATTAAAATGATATAGTACTGAAGTACGTAATATTATTACTTGCCAATAAGATAAAGTACTTTATAGTACACTCACTCACATACATTAGGAAACCGCAGTTGGCCAGTGACATTAAATAACATGGAAGGCTGCTGATAGGGATGCCAGCCTGCAGGTGGGACCTGGGGATCCCCCAGAATTACAGCTCATCTCCAGACTACAGAGATCAGTTCCCCTGGAGAAAATGGATGCTTTGGAGGATGGACTCTATGGCATTTACCCCATTGAGGTCCCTCACCTCCCCAGGCTACATCCCCAAATTTTCAGGAGTTTCCCAACCTGGATCTGGCAACCCTACTCCCCATCCCTCTCCGGTGGTCGAGGGGACCTGACAACCCTAGCTGGTGAGGAGGACTAGGGGAAGGACACTGTTGTTACTGGATTCATTTTTAGAATACACATGAACACACACATGAAGTTGCCTTATACTGAATCAGACCCTTGGTCCATCAGTCAGTATTGTTTACTCAGACCAGCAGCGAGTCTCCAGGGACTCAGGCAGAGAGCTTTCACGTCATCTATTTGCCTAGTCCCTTTAACTGGGGATGCCAGGGATTGAACCTGGGACATTCTGCATGCCATGCAGATGCTCTACCACTGAGCCACAGCCCCTCCCCAAATGAGTGGAGATGCCAGGGATTGAACCAGGGACCTCATACATGCGAAGCTCGCTCTGCTGCTGAGCTACATCCTCCTGCGCATTATGAAAGCAGAATGCTCACAAGAGGGGGAGGGAACATGGCATACCATGTCCTCTTTGCAGTATTGACCAGTTTTTCATTGGCAGACATAGCAGCCTAAAGGTCTAGCATACTAACAGATTGTGCCTCAGAGTTCACCCTCTGCAGAACTATGGCAGTGGGAATTAGAACAGCATTAATTATTAAATGATGACATTTAGTCCCACTGCTGTGCAGTCTATGTCAAAAGTAAGCCTATATGCAGACAGAAAGTATGCACAGCCTAGGCTAACAGTGTAGAGAATATTTAGCAGCTTGGACAGAATTTTGCAGATATATGACAAGCAGCTATTCAGGCTAACCAGTCACTCCCCACCCCCCGCTAACAGAATGACCTTTTCTGGACTGAGTGTTTCTTGATGTCAAACAATGGCACAGCATGGCAAGAGATCAAGCCAACAATAACTGACTGGCCTTTTGCTCTCTGGGATAGCCTCTGCTCCAAGGACTGGGCTGTTTGAACAGAGTTCAGAATTGGCTATAATAGGAGAGGGAATCCAGTTGCAATTTAAGGTAATGCATATGATGCTGGAGCACATCCTTACTTCGTAACCGTGAGGGCATTCTCATACAGAGAACTGCCGGAGTGGAGCAAACGGGTAACAAAACAGTGAACCTAAGACAATATTTAGGCTTCTTTCTCATGTAGGCCTCACCTTCTGGCTTTTCAAAATGGTTAGAGTACAGTAGGGTTGGCAGGTCCTTCTTTGCCACCAGCAGGAGGTTTTTGGGGCGGAGCCTGAGGAGGGCGGGGTTTGGGGAGGGGAGGGGCTTCAGTGCCATAGAGTCCAATTGCCAAAGCAGCCATTTTCTCCAGGTGAACTGATCTCTATCAGTTGGAGATCAGTTGTAATAGCAGGAGATCTCCAGCTAGTACCTGGAGGTTGGCAACCCTAGGCTACAGCCACATGACTCACAACACTGAAACTAGGCAGAAATGTAGCATGAGATACCCTGATTGCTAGAAATATCTAAAAAGGGGACATTTATTTATTTATCTATCTTTGACATTGGGAAACTCAATATATAACCCCAACTGAGTTTTCATCACTGTTCAGAAAACCTTTGCTCTGCTTTATGTTTTAATTCGCTCCAAAGTATGTGCTACTGTCAGACACCAGCACAATTGCAGCTCTGTATGCCCAAGCTTCAATACACTAATTAGTTCTGCTAATAAGCTGAATGCATGGTATGAAAAATAAAATAAAAAGTGAGAATGAAGAGTTGCAAACTAATTGGAACCCTTGATGGAGTTTGCTATGACTGTGTTGTGGAGCTTAAAGACTACAGGAATCACTGGTGCATCAGCCATTCATTTTCTTATGTTCATGGCCTGAGTCAATGGCCTGAGTCAGTTGATGTACATCATCATTTTGTAGAGATGAAACTTCAATTGTTCCAAAACTCTGATGTAGCAGGATCTCATCTATGTGTTGCACAACTCAAAGTTGGTCAGATATATCCCTGAATGAGACAACTGCGTTCTGACCATTTAAAGAGTTGCATTTCAACTACTAAAAAATAAGGTGGTAGGCAAAAGCAAGCTAGTGGAGATGGAAAAAGGGGCACAAAATGACACATAGTAATTTCAGGGCTTACAGATCTGCAGAAAATGTTATCCCCAAATAAGAAAGGTTTATGTGTAATTTTAAAAATAAGTTGGAAATATGTTGCCCTGTATAACCATTATGACTAGAGTTGCCGGCTCCAGGTTGGGAATTACCTGGAGATTTTTGGGTTGGAGCCTGAGGAAGGTGGGGTTTGGGGAGGGGAGGGACTTCAATGCCATAGAGACCAATTGCCAAAGCGGCCATTTTCTCCAGGTGAACTGATCGCTACCAGCTGGAGATCAGTTGTAATAGCAGGAGATCTCCAGCTAGTACCTGGAGGTTGGCAACCCTAGCTGGCTCCCTGTGTACAACCTTCTCCTCTTTCTCTTCAACCTAGGGTTGCCAGTTGCCCTGTGGTAGTGGGTAAACTACCGCCCATCCACCAGGCTGCCCGCCGGCCAGCTGAGGGCCGGTGGGCACTACGGGCACGCGAGCGCAGACAAGGCACACACGCCACTTTTGGGTAAACCCGAAAGTGATGCGGACGCTCTAGCACCCTCGGCTAAAACTCTATGGAAACCATAGAGTTTTGGCCGCTAGAGCGTCCCCATCACTTCCGGGTTGAACCGGAAGTGACGTAGGCGCATTGTGCACGGGTGCATGGGTGCGCTGTGTCCAGGCGTGTGCGCTCATCACCCGCTAATGCCACAGCCCCGTGAAGCTCCAACCGGTGGAGCTGCGGGACCTGGCAAGCCTACTTCAACCCCTTTGCTTGTTGGCAGAACAACAGCTTCACAGGTAGGCATTACATGGTTTTCGGCATTCATATTAAAAAGTTGTCTACATTTAGGAGCCCCTCAGTGATGCTTATATTATGCCTACGTTACAGACAGGGAAGATGCTGAAATATGGTGGCTTACCTATAGACGCCCAAGGATTAACAGTATTTGAAACTTTCAGCTCATGGCTTAACCACTGCTCTAAAATGATCCTTACGCTAATGAACTCTTTAGTATTATTAATATTTCAGTTTTGTCCATAGCCAATGAGCTGAGTTTTAGTTCCTCACCATCCAATTGTTGATGATGGCAGTTCAATTGATCCTATGTGGCAGAGACCAATCTATGTGAGATTGGTTATTTTAATCCTTTCTAATATGTTGTGCACTTCCTTGCTCCATTTTTGAATTGATCAGAGTGTTTACATCTCTTTGGGTGACAATAAGTCTCAACGCTGATGACAGGCTCTGTTAAAACTGATCTCACTGGCAATTTACAAGAGATTAAAAAGTGGATGGGGAAAAATTTAGGAATTACAAACACGACGATTTCAAATTCCCAAAGAATAAACTTGTGTCAGTTAGTATTTGTATTCCAGCTAGTTGAAGGTTGTATGGTAAGCAGCTTTCTACTCTCATCATAAGGAATGTGATTGAGAGTAAATCCCATTGATTTCAGTGCAAATTATGTCTAGGTATGCCTTGAACTGCTGCTTTTGGGCCATACTGATGAGACAGTGGCAAATGCAGATTCCACGTAAGATAGTCTGAATCACTAGGGTTGCCAACCTCCAGGTAGTAAACTGGAGATATAGAAAACCTATGCTGCAATTAGTGAGAACTATATGAGAAGGCAGCACGTGGCTCAAAATTAAAAAATTACAACATAAACTACCAATTGAGAATTGTAAGCATATATTATAAAGTCAAACACTAACAAAACAACAACAAAACCAAACGTTTTAGAGGCCTCGCAGGGCTTAAGGCTAATTAGCTTACAAATTCAACTCAAATGTAGCCAGCCAGCTTAAAGGTAACATATAATCACAACTCAAAAGTAGCCAACCGGCTTGAAATGTTTCTGAGCCTCGCAGGGCTTAAGGCTGAGCTAATTAGCTTCTATTCAACTCAAATTATAGCCAACAGACTTAATAATAATCACAAAGAGTAGCGAAATAGTAATAATGAGAGAGGTCCATAATAGGGTCTGTCGCAAAGATAGGGTCTGTTGAAAGGACGTGTTTCGACCAAAGGTCTTCTTCAGCTTAACGACCCTGTGGAATTTAAGAGGACTATGATAACAACTATAATGTACATGCAGTTCAGCCCATGGCAAATTGTATTTGTTTTAACAATATAAGCAAGTAAACAGTCACCTGTCCACAAAAGGAGACGACTTACCAAGTGAGTGTTAAAGAGATGAAAGGCTCCCACCGGGACTTAATGAGACACCACAGTCCTAGAGATATGCCAATACAAAATTCTAAGTAAAAGTAACACCAGCATTGTAATATTGTGCAGAGGAAAAGAATTAAAGAGTCTAATCTTACCCAAATTTTGGTTGATTCAGATAAGGTATTACCAAAACATGTCAAGTAGCTCATCTTTGGAGTAATGTCATATGGTACTCCAGTATTAAAATATCCACAGCTGTGAGGTGGGGTTGATATTACGAAGGGATATCATTTAAAGAGATATTTCTTACAAGAAGCAAGATAAGTCGAATTCTGTATTTAGACCACTAGGGGTCATGGTTTTGAATAAGTAGATGAAGCGTCTTTCTTGACAGTTTAAAATCTTTTTTATATCTTGATTATGGTAGGCACGTGATTGATATTGCCAAATGACAAAAAACTTAAGATCCTTATCTGTGTGGCCTGCATCTATGAAGTGACTGACAACCGGGGCGTCTAAAATTTTTGTTCTGATGCGCGTTCTATGTTCACCTATGCGCACACGGATCAGGCAAAGTGTGCATCCAATGTACATTTTTGGTGTGGGGCAGGAACAAAGAAGCGCATACACGACACCGGCAGACGCGCAATTAGAAAACTGTTTGAGAATATATACGAATTTGCCATCCATGGCAGTGACCTGTTTTACCGGTAAACTAAAAGCACAGACGGCACAGCCACCGCATCTATAATGTCCAAGCGTTGAGATTCTGGGTTTTTGTGGTAAGAGATCAGTCTTTACAAGCATATCTCTCAAGGAAGATGTTTTTCTTAAACCCAAGAGAGGTGGAATGTTGCAGCCAGGTATATGTTCAATCACGTGCCAATGACGTAACAGAATCTTTTTTATGTCATAGG
Organism: Euleptes europaea; assembly: GCF_029931775.1. Taxonomy (NCBI): domain Eukaryota; kingdom Metazoa; phylum Chordata; class Lepidosauria; order Squamata; family Sphaerodactylidae; genus Euleptes; species Euleptes europaea. Next base: position 65,522,466 of record NC_079315.1, read on the forward strand.
ACAGATGGCTGTAGCTAAAAGAGGCTGTCAGTCTTTGGGAATATGTTTTAGGTTTGGGGATGAGAAGATCTTTGCGGTTTTGAGATATAGCTCTAGAGTATGCTGAAGACAAAATAGATTCAGGGTAAGATCGTGCTCTGAGATTTTCTGTGAGAGTTTGGGCCGCAGACACAAAATCATTAGATAATGTGGAATTGCGCATGAGTCTCAAATATTGGCCATACGGAAGGTTCTTACGAAGGTGTAGTGGATGGTGAGAATGAAAATGTAAGCCACCATCCTTATCGGTGGGTTTACGAAATGGAGCAATAACAATGGTATTGTCTGGAGACCTTAAGGTAGTGATATCTAAGAAAGAAATTTTATTGACATGGAAGGTACCTGTAAATTTTAAATGAGGGTTTAATGAATTCATCCATTCAGACAAAGCTATAAAGGATTCCTGAGATTTACAAATAAAATATAAATCATCAACAAACCTAAAGTAAACGTGCACAAACTCATGAAAAATTGAAGAGGCTGGAAATAGGTGCTCCTTTTCAAAGTTAGACATATACAGATTGGCAATGGATGGTGCGCAAGAGGCACCCATAGAGACACCTTTTACTTGTAGGTAAAATTGGCGTTCATAACGAAAAAAATTGTGTTCAAAAATGATGTCTAATAATGATAACAAAAAATGTGTAGGAGGATCAGAAACGGAGCGAGTGGAAAGGCTGAGTTGAGCAATGGTCCGGGCTTCATCTAAAGGAATATTAGTATAAAGGGCAGTAACGTCTAAAGTAGCAAAAACTGAAGAGGGAGAAATCTCTAAGCCTTCAATCTTGTTAATAAAATCTCTGGTGTCGGCTACATATGAAGGGGTGTCAATAGAGAATGGGTGTAGAAAAGACTCCAAATATTTGGAAGCAGGTTCAAGAAGAGAACCTACGGCACTGAATATTGGTCTCCCAGGCGGAGCAGTAAGAGATTTGTGCACCTTAGGGAGTGTGTGAAAAATAGGAACTCGGTATTCAACCGGAATCAAAAAGTCTGCAGTTTTTTTGTTGATGTAATCCAAAGCCAAGGCATCTAGAACAGTAGAGCGCAGTAGTGAGTAAATGTGGGGACTGGGATCACTTTTGATCTTCCTGTAAAAAGATAAGTCAGAAAGTTGTCTAAGGTTTTCTTCATGGTATGCAATACGATCCAAAATCACCAGTCCCCCGCCCTTGTCAGCTGGTCTAAATACCAAAGTGTCATCATTTGTAAGGGCAGCAAGGGTTTGTTGCTGCGTTTTTGAGAAATTGGAAGAATATGGACAGTTGGCTTTCCTACGTTCTAGATGGTCAATATCTTTAAGAACCAAGGATTGGTAAGTTGAAATGTGGTGGCTGGGATTTTTTGGAAGGAATTTAGAACGGGGTTTGAAAGGTGTGTACATATGTTCAGATTCCTGGAAGAACTCCTTTAGTTTGATGGCACGAAAGAACTTAAAAAGATCAACCCGGGTGTGAAACCTAGAATATTTAGGAGTTTGAACAAAACCCAAGCCAAGATTGAGATTCCTCAGAAGTATTAGATTCCTCAGAAGTAAGTGCACGACTGGAGAGATTAATGATTATGTTGTTTTCTTTTGGCTACCCCGAGGACGTGGTGGAAGCTGAAAATCCTTTCTACCAGAATGGCCACTTTTGCAATTGGACTCTATGGGGTTGAAGTCCCTCCCCAAACAGGCAGGATGGTGCTGCTGCATTCGTCTTGTTTGTGGCTTCCTAGAGGCACCTGGCTGGCCACTGTGAAAAATGGCCACTTTGGCAATTGAACTTTATGGCATTGAAGTCCCTCCCCTCCCCAAACCCCACCCTCCTCAGGCTCCACCCAAAAAAACCTCCCGCTGGTGGCGAAGAGGGACCTGGCAACCCTACGAATCACATCAACGAGGAGAATGGAGTAACTTTTTAACAGCAAAAGGGTGCATGTGTAAGGAGCTTTCAAGCTCTCCCCCCTGTTGCCTGCCACTGCTTCTCTCTTCAAACATTGTTCTCCCAGCTCAATTTTGGGAGCTTGGCTGAGGAGAAAAGAGGGAGTGGACTGTGGAGAGACAAGGTTTGGTCCCTGTTTGTGTGTGTGTATCTGTATGGCTTTGTACTATTCAACTGCATGCTTCATTTGTGGCCATTACTAAATATGGGTCTAATATACACAGTATACTAGAGGTGTAGTTTGTTGGTAGACCAAAGGGGGTGATATAGAGCAAACTTCTTAAACTATGGGTTGTGACCCCATATGGGGTTGGGTAACTGAATGTGGGGATCATGAAAAATTTGGCAACAGTAAAAGTTTTTTAAATTTCTTTATGATTTATTATCAGTAAATGTTTGATTTGTATACCTATTTTATATACCAATGTAGCCAGGGTCACATAAAAATTTCTCGGGCAAAAAAGGGTTGCGAGGGGGGAAAGTTTAAGAAGCCCTGATGAAGAGTACTCACTCTCTATAGAAGGTTATGTTCAAAATGGCTGAATAAAGAAGTTGTTCTGTTACTGAGGCCTTGGGATGCACACTTCTTTGTGAACCAGATATGTAACATGGTGTTAGAAGTAAAGATGAACTGAAAAGTGAACTGAACAAAATGGCATTCACCACCAGGCAAGTGCCCCGCTATGGACTTTTAACATGGCGATGTTGCTGAGAACTGGGTGCAGTGTTTGCAGGCCCGGAGACAGACAAGTGGTCCGATGGACAGAAGTTTCAAATCAGTTTCAAATCAGCATTGGAAACAAAGGCAGAGACATCTTGCAGGGCCTGGAGTGATAGTGGTAAAATATCAGCAGAAGACAGAAAGAAACCCACAGTTCTGTTTACAATATTTGAGGTGAACTGCCCACCAAGAAAAAATGGATGCTATAGATCATACCTTGTTGATGTCCCTCCCCAATCCTGGTTGACACAGCTACCTACATCAGGGCCCTGCACAACCTAAATGAGTTTTGCAGGGCCTGTAAAACGGAACTGTTCCACCTGGCTTATTACTCGTGTTGCCAACTGCCAGGTAGTAGCAGGAGATCTCCTGCTAATTCAACTGATCTCCAGGCGATAGAGATCAGATCACCTGGAGAAAAATGGCCACTTTGGCAATTGAACTCTATGGCATTGAAGTCCCTCCCCTCCCCAAACCCCGCCCTCCCCAGGCTCCACCCCAAAAATCTCCCACTGGTGGCAAAGAGGGACCTGGCAACCCTACTTATTACTGAGGGCAGCTGCCAGTTACCATTCACTGTCATTGTTGCTGGCCTCCCCATCCTTCCCCCCCCCCATCTTGCTTATGGGGGGCTCACTACCTGGCTGGGTTTTTCTAGTAGCCACTATCCATGAATACCGAATGCCATCTTAGTTGATAATTTATATGGAGTATAGAATTTTAGTGATGTTTTAAACTATGTTTTAATTGATGTTTTATTCTGCATTGTTGTAACCCGCTCTGAGCCTGGCTTGCTGGGAATGAGGGCGGGCTTTAACTACAATAAATAAATAAATAAATAACCACTGATGCAAAGAATCATGAAATTCCACATATCATGCAATTCCGCCTATACAGAGAGGCACAAAAGGGAAGAGATGGGGATTCCTTTCTCTTTGATGGCTGCGAATGGAAGACCGAATTTCAGCAATGCAGACCTTAGGGAGAAGGAAGTAAGACTTGTCCAAATCCACAACTACTAAAGGACGAGGTTGGATTTTCATTGAATGAGTACATGGTTGCCACTTAATTTCGGTGTACGGCAACTCTCTGTTGACAGATTGTTTTCTGAAGTGCGCATATCACTAGCAGGAGACCAGCTAAAAAGCATTATGACAGTGGAATCCTAAACAGAGTTAAATCCTTCTAAGTCCATTGAAGTCAATGGGCTAAGAAGGTTGTAATTCTGCTTAGGTCTGCCCTGTAGGAGGCACGTGTGAAATCAGTCTTGGCCAAAAAATGGAGCCATCAGCATGTGGTGGTGGCTGCACACTAGCAGCTGCACACTGGTAGGGACTAGCCATGCACTGAAATTTCATGAGTCTGCTTTGTACTCAGTTGTGGCAGAAATCAAGGATTGGACATTGTATGATCACTCTTTTTATTCAAAAAGCAGACTCTTCAGAACAAAACAAAACAAAACTTTCAAGGAATCAGTACACTGGGACGCATCCCTTACTACTACTACTCTCAACTGTGTAGTAACTGCAATTGCAACTTAACAACACCAGACTGGTCAGCACAGTTAATACTGTTAAAGTAATTAAGGCTGGCAGCTTGTAAGGTCAACTAAAGGTAGCTGTGTAACAACAATACGGCAGCAGAAAATTACTGACATTTCCAAGTAAATTATATTCTCCAAATTGTTGTCTTAATGCTAAATAAATACTGTTATGCTAATGCGGGGAGTGATTGCAGCATGAAAATTAGCACAACTGCTTGTTCTTCAGTCTGCTAGGGTTAACATTTTTTAACATAATTAATAGCTTTTGCTCTGTCTATCTGGTTATAACATCATGTATCTCATTTACATTCCTTTGTAATATGCTGACAGTGCTAAATGCTTCAGGGAAAGGAAGAAGGTGGAGTGGCGACAGAGATTTCACAAACGGGAACAAAATGTTCCCCCCTTCCGCATACACACACCCTGCTTCCAAGCTTCTGTTATAGAAATGGCAGCTAGGTTGTTTTTATCCCAAATTAATAACGACCAGGAAAGCAGGGAAGGAAAAAAGTGAACCTCTGTGCTGTTTTTCTTTTCAGCGTTGTGTTCCAAGTCTTTCAGAGAGTCAATGCGAAATGTAATTGCTCTTTTGACCTCTATCTTCTCTCTCCCCAGGTCTGAGGAAGAGCTACACTGGTTGATTATTGCAGGAATGAAAGGCACTCTGACCTTGTCGACCGAATGCCTTGCTGCTTTCAATGTTGCCCATTATGCTGAAGGCAGGCAACTCCTGGAGAGAGGCTGGAATCTGTAGGAGAGCTGAAATCTGGGCAACCTGCCAGCAAAGGCTTCATCATCAGCAAGTCAGTCACAGCCAAGCAGCCTGGGCAGCGAAGGAAAGGGGGAGGGAATGGATCTCAAGCCCTAGTTACCACGTCGCTTAGATAGGCTTGCAGATGCTGTTCACAAATTTCCACCTTATTCTTATGATTTCAGGTAATTCCCCTGAACGTCTGTGTGTGTGTGTGTGGGGGGGGGGACATAAGAAGAGGGGCACTTGCTTGCAATGGAACGTGAACACCATTTTATAAAACTCCACATAGTTTTCATAATAATGGAAACATGACAATTCCATCGAAGTCCTTTAAGTGGAGAAATCTGGGATTGAACGTGGTTCCTTGAGCATGCAAAACCTGTGCTTTTCTGCCCAGCCGCAGTCTCGGTCAATGCTGTGTCAATTAAAGGCACATACATTTTACAAAATGGGAGCCCTTTCCACAAGTGTGCCTTTGGAGATGACTGGCAAGCTTTGGTAGCTGAGTCACAAGACTCTACACCCTTCAGGGGCTGAAGCATTCCAAGAGCAGTAAGGCAATGTCACCCATTGTGCACAACAGGAACATGAAGTTCAGTAGTCAACCGACGGTGGTCAATACAGATGTAGAATGCGGAAATGTAGAGTGCTGCAATTATACTGCTCGTGTGAGACAAATTCTGGCCAAACAAGTGGGAAACATTGCTTTTTTATTCCTTAAAATCAAAAGATTAACCATTCTAACGAAGGGGTAAATTGCAGTTAAACTGGAGCCCCAAGTATGATATTGTGGTTGGTTTATATTCTTTTTCCTTTGATGGGTCCTTTTAAAATAGCCAACAGATCATCATGCCTGTTTCCTTATTAAACCACATCTGTTTCAGCTGAATAGAAATGTAACACACCAGTGGTCTTGAATGAAATGAAGGACAAAACATCCTGTCTTCCATTTCTAAACATATGGTTATTACATACTTTCTAACATACAGTTTCGTTTCCTTTAACCTAATCCTGTCTCCACTCTTAACTTCAGTTCTCCCCTAAATGCTCATGTAGAAAAAAATGAACTTGTCGGGCACTCCTGAAGGATTAGCTGTGACACACACATACATACACATCTGGTCTTCTTTCGGAAAGGAAACCTATGCAGATGTACCAGTTTGAAGCTTTTTTTTTTTTTTTTGCCTTTCTGTATAGTAGAGCCTTACCTACCTTGCAATGAATAACACAATTATTTGCTAACTGGCTAGCAATAAAGATCCAGGATTCAGTCAGTGATCCAGCTAATTCCTGGATGCAGCATTGCAGTGGCTATCTAGTGCTCAGACATGAACACCAGGGATATTTTATACTTACGTGCCTTAAGGCAGGTGTGATTTTTGTTTTTCTGTGCTTTAGACTTGATTGCTAATCCTCTCGTATTTCCTCGAGCTCTGATTTGTTGACTCCACAATACCTCCACACAATCTCTGCATTAGATTTCTAGAGTGCTATTTTCCTTCATTGTTTTCTTATCAATACCAGAGACATCTGAAACATCAACTCCTGTGGGCATTGCCGTGAAGGATCTTGTGCTCCCAAGGGCAATGTAGCTAAAAATCTGGATTACAGGGATTGTCCTGGAAAAGAAGGTACCACCCAGGCACTTTCTAAAGGAAGGAGGCAAGGGGATAAATGTCCCAGGCCTTGTATAAGGAGAGGCCCACTGCAACACTAACTAGAAGTATTGGGTTCCAGTATTAATTAGATTCATAGCTCATCCTGATGTGGCACCAAAGCTGCTATTTGGCCAGCTGGGGTAAACATGCGGCTCATCATAAGTATGTTTGCCCCAACGGGACAAGTCATAGTTTTTTATTTACATTTTTTATCGTCCCCCTTACTGAGGCTAAAGACAGATTATTCATGTGGACGAGTGGGGAATCAAACCCGGTTCTCCAGATTAGAGCCCACTGCTCCTAACCACTACACCTCACTGGCTCACCAAGTTGTGGGTGCAACCAGAAAATGGCTGTCACAGCAGGAAGAGCCAACCAATCACCAAATGCCCCATGAGGTGGAGCCAACCACAAAATGTCAGGAAGGGAGGCTATGCATAACTTTAGTAGTAACTCTTCAACATCTCAGTAGCTCTGCTTAGCAAGATTTCTTTTTTAAATGGACATATTGTTTAAAAATAGAATTCTTGCTGGGATGGAAAGAGAGATAGAGAAAAGAGCTGGGTTATTTTCTCCTTAGTGCACATGGAGGCTGCCAGCCAGGCTATGGCAACAATTCCAAGCATCTTCCTTCCCTTTAGCATTAGCAATGTACCTTGGTTTGCATCTGAGGGAGATTTTTTTCTCTCCCTCCACAGTTTATATATTTGCTAGTGACTTAATATGCTCCTGCACAATCAGATAAGAATGGAATGGAATTACTAATGATAAGAAGAGGAGGAACACAAACAGCCTGGTTTCCCCCTTACCTCATCCACCCAAGCTTAATTTCAATCAAGTCACGTTCCTTTTCAAAGTGGCAGTAGAAGAATCAATAAGTACTCTATATTGAGCATGATGTTTCCTACAGAGCCTTTAAAGAAAAAAGCATTCTCTGTTGGTAAGTGGTGGAACAAAAGTTGCTTTTCTTTCTAAAATCTCAGATAAAATAAAAAGCAAAAATATACCTTTCATGGATTTGAACCTTAGAAAACTGAAAAGAAGAAACAATTCTGGCTAACTAGAAAGGTGGCCAGCATGGCTATCGGTTTGATGTTTTAACACTAAGGAGTAAGTTCAGGACTCATAAAAAGTCTTTTAATACTTTTTTTCTTTTTCTTTTTAATTCTATTTAGTTGCTAGGTTTTCAGATTTTTTCTCTTTTTTTAACAAATAAAATAATTAAAAAGCAAGGAAAAGTGGGAGAGCTTGCAAGCAGGGTTATGCAGAATACATACTCTATGGAGACCCAGAGTGGGCTGAAACCCCAACACACATGAACTGCATTGGGTCAGATGAGCCTATAAATAAGTGTCCTGCTTAAGTGTCATCAAGCCAGAGGATAACACGGATAATTCTGCACGCTGAGTTTTTGTTAAATGTTTCTGGTTTCCCTATTGCCAAATCCCAAGGTGGTCTTTGGAATTCAGCAAGAGAATTCTGTGAAGGGAGAGGGATTAAAAGTGACATGGATTTTGCTGGGTACATAGAAGCCTTTCCTGAAAGGGGGTAGGATTGCAGCCTCACCATCTGGGGGATATTTCTATGTTGTTCTCTTGTTGTTTTCTACAGGTAAACTATAAAACAGATTTTTCATTCCCATAAAAGAAAACTCCATTGGCTCTTCTGTCTTTGCAGTAAAGAGCTGCTTAAATGGAAAGGCCTTATACTTCTATGGGTAGTTCAATCTTCTGCCCAGCCCTGTCGGTAGCTGTTTGTCATTGGTTCAATAAAGGAGTTTCTGGTTGTTCCTATTGTCAAAGAGAGACAGAAGGAAAGTTAAAGCCCCTGTTAGCCTCAAGCCTTTTGTCATTTATCTGCTGTGAATTCAAGAAAAGGCTGCTGCAAGTTCCAAGGGCTAGTTTGTGCAATTTAAAAATGAATAAGACTTCCTGCAATTCAGGTATCTCCATCAAATGTGTCACCTTCTCTGCTAATCCTTTCAGAACTAAAGGAATCCTAGGGTGGAATGGGTTTGATTTTCCTTCCTGGTAGGGTCCAGTCTTCTCCTACTCACTGAGATGTGTGTTCTTATTAGGGGCTCATCAGGAGCCGTGTTTGTTTGTTCTGACCCTTAAACTGGGATAACGAAGGATAATGTGGGTAAACTCAAGCAGGTCTAGAGTGATGGTGAGTTCAGACATTTGCTGGAACTCCCGAGACTAGCAATGCAAAGGGCTTCCCACCCTTATAGTGAATAGGGTTGCCAGGTCCCCTCGCTCCACCAGCAGGAGCTTTTCGGGGGCGTGGCTTTAGGCGCATGATGCGCACACGCGCCTAGTGTGACATACATGAGTCCCGCATGCCACACCTATGTCACTTCTGGATTTGCCCAGAAGCAACACAGATGCTCTAGCAATCTCCGCCGAAACTCTATGGTTTTCATAGAGTTTTGGCGAAGATTGCTGGAGCGTCCGCGTTGCTTCCTGGTGGCATGCTCCTCCCCCTGTTGGGGGGGGGGGTTGGCCGCCAACCCTCAACTGGTCAGCAGGTAGCCTGGTGGTTTGGCAGGATTTTGCCCGCCACCACCAGGCAGTTGGCAACCCTAAAAGTCCAGTCATTTTCACTTTCTGCAGAATGCCCAAAATGAGAAGTAGCTTCAGGGAGTTTCATCAGAAAATTCTGCTTCTTCTAAATTAAGGGGAAACCACTGGAGATTAGCATGGCTCTAATCCTACCCCTCCACATGAAGCCTGCTGTGTGACCTTGGGCTAGAATTGCCAACCTCCAGGTGGTAGCTGGAGATCTCCTGCTATTACAACTGATCTCCTGATGACAGTAGGGTCCCACTTTGCCACTGGCGGGAGATTTTGGGTGTGGAGCCTGAGGAAGGCGGGGTTTGGGGAGGGGAGGGACTTTGATACCATAGAGTCCAATAGCCAAAGCGGCCATTTTCTCCAGGTAAACTGATCTCTGTTGGCTGGAGAACAGTTGTAATAGCAGGAGATCTCCAGCCAATACCTGGAGGTTGGCAACCCTAGATGACAGAGATCAGTTCACCTGGAGAAAATGGCTGCTTTGGAGGATGGACCCTATGGCATTATATCCCAATGAGGTCCCTCCCCAAACCCAGCTGTCACCAGGCTCCACACCCAGTAACAATTCTCTCACAACTCTCTCAACCCATGCAGAGGCAGGCAATGGCAGACTACCTCCAAACGTCTCTTGCCTTGAAAACCCTATGGGGTCACCATAAGTCAGCTGTGACTTGATAGTGTGTATGCATGTGCACACGCACACACAGAAACTGAATATGCCATGCCCCAAATCCTGGGACTCTCAAAAATAGTGAGTAAGCGTAGTCGACAGCAAAGTCAACAGCAACTCAATAAGAAAAGGCTTGGGGCAAATTCAATTTAACAGATTAAGTTGTGAATGTTAATGATTCAAATTTGTAGCCTCTGTTTCTGTACTGTCTTATCTCTTCCTTTTGCAGCGTAATAGCCAATGTCAGGATATATGTTGTTACAATGGAAACCTTGAATGGTAAGAATTGATTATAAGGTTGATCTTTATCATATAACTGGTCCCCCAAACATTTGGCAAGCCAGACTTGTTGAGGAGTTCCAAAAACATGGTAGCCACATAACTAATCATGAATTAATCCCTCGAAACTCTATTCTTGCGAAGATGATTTGTATTAACAAGTAGGTTTCTGCACACAGATGATTGGTGCATATGCGAAAGAATGCTGTGGGGCACATCTAACACCTGATAGTTGCATGGACATTCATGCTGAATTGAGTCTCCATGTGCATCCCTAATGGACTGCACTGGCAGAAAGTATTACGTTAGTATGAAAGTACTTATCTTTGATAGTACTGACAACTTCTTGGTGGAGTGCTGAATTGGTTCCCTCCCTCTCTATCTTCCAACATGTGCCCCACATTGTTAAATCTGACAGCATTAATTATCTGATTCTCAATGGTAGTTCTTTTCATGCATTAGTTTGCAAGAACGGAGTGATTTATTTAAGCATTTATCTAGTCGTTGTCCCCCCCCCAGGGAACTGAAAGTGATTTAGAATAAACGTCAAAATGCTGTTCAAATAAACAGAAAAATCTCTAAAACATGTCCTGCGTTGGTCCTGAATCCACTGGGTTAGTTCACACAAAACCACAGGCTCTAATTCATGGGCTTAGAACAAAGGGCCAAGAATTCTTTGGCTTTTGCAAAAGAGCTTGCATCTCTTGTCATGCCCAGACAAACAGGAACAAACTCGGGCCAGATCTTCTTCAGTTTCTGTGAGCAAGATGACCCACCTTCCCATCCCTGGAGCTCTTGTTCCATCTAGGCATCCCATTATATAAGTGACAGTCAAACATTACCATGGTCCCTCGAATCAGCCTCTGTGCCACTAAAAGGGAACTATCTCAGCACACAAAATACTGAAGCATCCAGCCACACAGATCCTTTGACAGAATGGCATTTCCATTCTGAGGCAGGGCAGCAATTTCTGGTGATTTCTCCCATTCTACCGCAGATACCTGCTTTGCCCCTTCTGCTGTTCCTGAGGATCCCCTAACCACAATAATTTCTGGGGGCTCTATGGGCTTTCGAAAGAGGAGGAACTGAAAACATCCTCATCTGCAATGCTCATAGTTGGATACATGCCTTTGCTTCCTGTTCCTTTTTTTTTTTCTTTTTAGCACATTCCTTTTCACTTTTTATAAAATAATTGTACCACAAGATCTTTACAAAGGATTCCTTTTTTTGGGGGGGGGGTTCTTCCTGGAAATTGCCCTGTGGTATTTCAGGTGTGAGTATTAGTTAGGGTTGCCAGGTCCCTCTTCGCCACTGGTGGGAAGTTTTGGGGGCTGAGCCTGAGGAGAGTGGGGTTTGGGGAGGGGAGGGATGTCAATGCCATAGAGTCCAATTGCCAAAGCGGCCATTTTTCTCCAGGTGAACTGATCTCTATCAGCTGGAGATCAGTTGTAAAAGCAGAAGATCTCCAGCTGGTACCTGGAGGTTGGCAACCCTAGTATTGGTGTCTAGGAAATCCTGCTGGGAGGGTCTGGCCTTTTACTGAACTGGAAAAGGTGAGTGGTGCTGGCCATGATTGGCAGTGAATGCTGTAACTTGGTCATGCAAGGATATTTCCATACGCTATTGATGCTGGGTGTTTGCACTAGCCATGGCCTGTCTTCTACAATACCCTTGTAAGATTAACATTATGTTAATGAAGTATATCTAAAATAATCATAATAGCCAACTGCCTCTTTAAAAAATTACTATGACCCACAACATGGTTCAGGTGGCAGCCTCTGTTTTCAGTTTTCTCATATCTAAGAGTTGTTCTTTATAGTATGTCAATTAAATATGGCGTTATTCTTTGGATGTTCCTAAACGTCCGTTATACAAGTCATTTCCACTTTCAGCCAGTCCTTTCAAATCACTGGTAGTTGAGCAAGGGGAGAACAAAGAAGGAAAAAATCTTTTTAGAAAACGCTTATCACAGTTGATTGCTTTGATTAATAATTAACAAGTTGGCAGTGAGCATAAAAAACAAAGTTTATTACCATGAACTATACTCTTGCATGTTTATTTTTAGGAAAGCCAAAACCATTAGAAGAAATGAATGGGTTTCTTGTGTTTTTTTTTTTTTAATTTGACCTCTATATTCATATAAAACAGGGTGACAGATGGGAACGCAGGTTTTTGAAAAGATAGGAAGCCTTGCCGAGGTTGCTTTCCTCGTGCATGTTGTTCATTTGAAATATTTCCTCATTGTTCCCCCCCCCTCTGTCATAGACAAGAAACATTATTTGATTTTATAAAAATCTTGCTCACCACTTAAAATTCGGTCTCTCACATTTCTTTAAAGCAATAAAGTATATATGTCAGGGACCCCTGGAAGTGTATGTTTGTTGCTCTGTTTTAAAGGCTTAAAAATAAACGGTTTTATTTTATTGTATTAACATTAGTCTAGTAGAATGGCTATGTAAATGACTGTCGATATGCTGCTCCTGCCTTAAGAATATTTAAATGTTATTATATCGTAACTGAACATTCTGGGGTCCGCCCCCCCTCCTGTGAAATTAATGCTTTTAGGCTGAATTTATGTCTGTCAACAAATAATGATCATAGATGTGAGCTGGCTCATAATCCAGAGGTACTAGGTTACAATGTGTTGCTATGGAAACAGTGTTTTATTGCATTTTCTCTACTTGATTTAAGCCATTTGACAATCATAGCAACTGTTTGCCTGTCTTCCCACATCATAAAAAATTCAAAAACACAAGCAACCCATGGTAGAAAATATACCATTCTTTGGACCACAGTATTTAAAAAAAAAGGGGGGGGGAGAAATAACAAGCTTGTATTTAACATGGACCTTTTGTGAAAGTTTATCTCATAGAATGTCCAGGAGTGTTGGAAAATTCAATCAGTGGTTAGTCATCGAATGAGTCTGTCTTGCCTGTGGTTCATTTTGTTTATTGCATCATATATCTTTTATGTTCACTGGGACTTTAGCTTGAAACAGCATTTTCTTTAACAAGAGCCATGTTTCCTCTAACACTGTTTATTGCATCTGAAACATTATTCTTTGAAACTATGGTACATTTTCAATTGAGCAAAGGTCTGTAACAGAATCCTGCACGTCTGTGTTTATTCAGGACCCAGAGTAAGAAATATCCCCATTCATGTAACATTAATCACTTTCCCAGTGTTCAGCTGAGGTCATTGCCACATTCCTAGCAGTATTAAGCCGAGTCAAGATTAATCACATACATTAAACCCTGCAAGAGAAGGGACCCGAAAGGGAATGGAAATTAGACATTTGGTAAAAGACAGAGGGAGAACACTGTAATAAAATATGTTTGTGTTGCTACACCAAGCGTTTATTGCCATAGGGTGTTTTTCTTTTATGTTCGCATAATTTACTAAGGTCAGTTTTTCATGAGAAAATTGACCACATTGGAAGCAATGCTAATTTAGTTTAATTCTGTTCCCAAAGTAATGTTCTGAGAAGCTTGAACACTCCCACTGTATAAGGTAACATCATAACAGAGGTACGATCCAATACAAAAAAGTTATGCTCGTTTGCCGTGATATCTCACTTTTGAAATTCTCCATCTACAAACACTATACTGCTGTAGAATAATACAGGCAGCACCCCGTTTTGCACTGTCAGTTCCAGCATTAGAAGCTACATACCGTGTGGGACAGATTAGGAGGTTCAGAAGCTAAAGACTTGCTTAGATTCCACCAAGAATACATGCTCCTGACTAGGGGTTTGAGGCTCAGTATCATTTAAATATGACAGTCTTGAACCTTAAAGGTAAAGGTCCCCTGTGCAAGCACCGGGTGATTCCATGGGGTGATGTCATATCCTGACGTTTCCTAGGCAGACTTTGTTTTATGGGGTGGTTTGCCAGTGCCTTCCCCAGTCATCTTCCCTTTACCCCCAGCAAGCTGGGTACTCATTTTACTGACCTCGGAAGGATGGAAGGCTGAGTCAACCTTGAGCCGGCTACCTGAAACCAACTTCCATTGGGATCGAATTAACTGGCCATTAAACTAAGAAGATTAATAAAATACCATGGCCTTCTGTGGTTGGGAGGACCAGATTTTACAACCCAACAGACTACAATAGAGTAGGTGCGTGCAGCCTACTTCCCCCACTATAGTGGAACTATTTTTAGTCACTTGCAATGCATATCGGTTATCATGTTGGAGCAGAATGTGCATGGATTTCACCTGTGAAGTAATTGAGTAGTCTATACAGTCAAAGATAGGATATTTTGGAGGACTTTCATAGGGTCGCCATGAGTCAGAAGCGACTTGACAGCACTTAACACACAACACATACAGTTTAGCTATATGAACCAATTCCTAGTCCTCATATAAATTACCAGTACAAACTCTGCCAGACTACTACAATGCACATTCAAAACAGCCCTGTTCACAAGTTACAGTGAACACACATACTTCCTTACTTTACAAATGAAACTGGGGACCGTACCTGGATAAACATGGGGTTTAAATAACACTTAAATAACATAATGTAACTTGAGAATTACTCAATGAATGTATAAAGTAAAATCAAGTGTATGTACATTCACTGTAACTATTGAGCAGGGCTAATCTATTCATTAACTTTTGGCGCCAGGGATAGACTTAACTTTTGCAGATGGTAGTGAGCCTATATATCCTACTTCCAGTGGTTTCAAATTGTGCATTTCCTTAGACCCTGAGTTTACTGTTTTTATACTACCTGTCTCCATTTCCCAATGTCTGAGTTCCAAGAAGACATTGGCAAAGACTGAAGAGCTGGAAAAGCAGACAAGTAAGATAAGATCATTCCTTTTATCAAATGTGTTTAGCAGAGTATGTAGTTTCCTAACATTTACCAACTGATTTATATATTACAAATGTTAAGAAACTATGTAAGCAGGATTGTAATTCTACTCTATCTTTTTCACAGATGTTTTCCATGCCCTGTGAACAGGTGAACACATGGAGATGCCTCTCAGGTAAAGATTGTTCACATCGCCTAGTGTCTCATACTTTTAAATGAAGTTGGAAGAGATTGAACCTGGGATCAGATGTTTAACTGGCCCTTCTTAAAAGCCATTGAGAAAGACATTCTCTCCATGTAGAAAGGAAGTTGGGAAACAGCTGATTTAATGTCAGGGGGGTCCTTTGAAAGAGTTTGATCATGATACATTCTAAATTAAACGGTTGATATTAAGGCTCTGAGCACCAAATCTAAGCATTATATGAAAGAAGCTTGATTGGATCTGTTTTATTAAACATTTATAAAAGCAATGGAGTCACAGCAATGGGTAGGGTTGCCAACCTCCAGGTAGTAGCTGGAGATCTCATGCTATTACAACTGACCTCCAGCAGATAGAGATTATTTCACCTGGAGAAAATGGCCGCTTTGACAATTGGACTCTATGGAATTGAAGTCCCTATGCTCCCCAAACCCTGCCCTCCTCAGGCTCTGCCCCCAAAAGCTCCTGCCGGTGGCAAAGAAGGACCTGGCCACCGTAACAATGGGGCCTCCTATCTCTCCTGAGCTTCTAGGAGCCATGGTAGGCAAAGGAGCCAAAGGGATAACAGAGGCACTTATTACTGTGCAAATAGCAGTCAGAGGGATGATCATCATGGAAGTGGTACAGAGGGATTTGGTCTAACTTAGGGTTGCCAATCTCCAGGTAGTAGCTGGAAATCTATTGCTAGTTGCTATTACAACTGATCTCCAGCCAATAGAGATTTGTTCACCTGGAGAAAATGGCTGCTTTGGCAACTGGACTCCATGTCACTTAAGTCCCTCCCCTTCCCAAACCCCATCCTCCTCAGGCTCTGCCCCAAAAACCTCCCACCTGTGGCGAAGAGGGACCTGGCAACCCTAGTCTAGATCCTGTTCCATCCTTTCCCCCACCACAGCTGCTTTTTCTTGTTAAATAAAACACAGGAGGGATCCAGCTATCTGTCTCTCTTGTATGTATAGGATGGCCTTGAGATGCCTGAGAGTCCTCTGAAAAACTCATTACTAGTACTTTTAAGTATAAAATATGTGTTTAAAAGCTTGTTTATAAAACAATGATATGTGGCGTAAATTTACCAGTGTAGCCTCCTTGGTAAACCTCGACTGAAAAATGGGATGTAAATAAATGGAATATTCCTTAATGCGGTCATTTGTCAGCATTTAAACATTTTTCATCTCAGTAAATAACAGATAAACCTCTGCTGAGCACATCATTAAAACTCTTTCACAGAGCACCTTCCTCAGCAGCTTTTCCACCTGGCAGCATCATAGGGGGAGGTGAATAGGTTGCACACGCTTGCAGAACAATGCTCTGATTTTATGTGCAGGCTACAGATAATCAAGATGTGACCCAAACAATGCCCATTGGTGTATGTCATTAAGGCTCTGAATTAAAGTCATTTCCAAAATTTGGGAGTGGTTAAACTACTTTTGAGGGGGCCCGTGGCGCAGAGTGGTAAGCTGCAGTACTGCAGTCCAAGCTCTGCTCACGACCTGAGTTCGATCCTGACGGAAGTCGGGTTCAGGTAGCCGGCTCAAGGTTGACTCAGCCTTCCATCCTTCCGAGGTCGGTAAAATGAGTACCCAGCTTGCTGGGGGTAAAGGGAAGATGACTGGGGAAGGCACTGGCAAACCACCCCGTAAACCAAGTCTGCCTAGTAAACGTCGGGATGTGACGTCACCCCATGGGTCAGGAATGACCCAGTGCTTGCACAGGGGACCTTTACTTAAATAGGATAGCACTGATGTGACTAAATAATGCATCCTGATCTTTTGTCACTGCTTTGCTGTAATGTATTGAAATCTAATGGGTCAGGAATGACCCAGTGCTTGCACAGGGGACCTTTACCTTTTTACTTTAGACTACTTTTATTAAAATATTTATTCTGGCACCTCACTGTCTGATTTCATTTACTTGAGCAGTAGAAGGTGAGCAGGACTGTCAGGGATTCAGCAGATATATGCCTGACAGGAGCATTGTCCAGCTAGACCAGTTAGTGCATCTTTCCACAAAAGAGAACAGTCCCGATTATTTCTGGACCCATTCTTTCCACTTTCTGCAAATCACTGCAATTTTTCACTGAGAGCTCCTAAGCAGGCAAAGCTTTGCTTACACATCCTATGTCTCCAACTTTTTTTTTGGCACACTCTTAGTGCTGGTAAACTCCACTAACCCATAGAAACTACCAAGTCAACTCCACTGAAAAATTCAGGTCACAGCTTGGGCTGGAAAGCTGAAACCTTCCCCTTCCAATGCTTTTTTTCAGTGCTGTTTTTGCTTTGCAGCTGTTTTCCTGGCATCAGTTTCTTCTGATCACAGAGACACACTGGAAGGAAAGAGCTTTTTTTTTAAAAAAAAAAAGTCATACATTTCACCAATGGTGCAAATAGTAGCTCCTAAGGACCATCTCAGATCAGAAAAATGGTACAAGGTACACTGATGAATCCCCCCCCCAAAAAAAAACCTGATTTATACTGGATATTTGAAATTAGAAAACTTTTTTGCTGCAATTAGATAGATATATTGATTAAGCTATTTAAAACATCATTTCATTGATGGGTATCCATAAATGAGTGCATACTAATAACAGTCATTTAAAATGTGTAATGTTAACAAAATACTTGTATGAGACATGTTGTTAACCCTTTAAAATACATATTTTATCTCATCCTTTTCAGTTCTGGAATCCTACGAATACATTCTTAACAACTGCAAGATATATAAGTTTACACAGAAAAATCAGGTAACGTATTTGGGGCATTGACAGTTCACCAACCCCTGAATGCATGCACATGACCAAACATTTAACATGTCAAAACTATAATTTTCAACATGTATTTTCTAATCAGTACTAATGACTGGACAGAACTGTTTGATTCCACGTCTGAGGTTGGAAGGTCTGCTCCAGTAAAAATAGAGTTTTACATCAAATTAACTGCAAAAATGTTCAAAGTTATTTGAAAGTCGATTTCCTATTGGAGAGCTACTCTGCAGATAAATATCAACAGCCTTTCTCTGTAAAGAAGGGGGAAATGTTTTTTAAAGAAAAAACCCCAAGGACACAATTTTCCCTGTTTCTGAATAGGAGGTATAATGTCTTTATAATGTAATAATTAAAAGAAAAAAAACAATTATGACAGTCTTATCTGGACCTCGCAGCTGTACTTCCTCCTTTTGCATTAGCAGTGTATGTTGGAAGGTTATGACAAACCATGAAAATTGCATCTTAAGAGGAGTTTTATTTCTTTTCCTATGATTTGATTGAAACAGCTACATTTTGTGTATATATAATTAGGCAGTAAAATAGTCTTTGAAGGCAGATTCCCATTTAGTATGTGAGTCACACACACAACAGGCTTTCATTCAACAGCCAAAGACTGATCTTTTTAATGCCTCAACTCGCTCAACATGTTTTCTGAACACTATAGCCTGCGGAAGGGAGAGAGAAAATATATGAGAATACGCTTTTAGTCCAGATTTTTCCTTCCCAAGTGGAAAAAAAAAGGATTCAGAAAAACCAATTGGGCAAGTCTATGGTTATTTAACCTTACAACAAACTGGCTCCCCACCCCCCTACTCCCTGATTGTTTAGCAATGCTGCAGTGAATGCTGCACCAGTTTTAGGCGTATCTAATCCCCCTCATAAAAGGCTATTGTAGTAATAAAACTGAGACCAATAGTTTTTTTCATTCACCATCACTCAACACTCCAAAACTAATAGCACTGTCTTTTTCTCTTTGTGTTTTCTTTTCAGTATACAGTACCCCCCTTAATGACAATAAAAGAAAGAGAAATAATTTTGTTTGGTAAGTCATCTAATGGTAGATATCCTCAAAACTCCACTTTTGCCTTTGGGACATATGATTAACTGATTTCCCTTCTCTCAGAAAAAAAAAATTTCTTTAAGAGTCTTGTGGCTAGTACAAAAATTGCAGTGAATGATTGTGAAAGTGTACGATCTTGCCCCAGAAATTTCCCTTTTAACATCTATAATTCATATTACACAGTTTCAGACTGCAAAAGCCTATGGCAATTTTGATATGTGGCTGGAAAATGATGTTTCTAGGGTGACTGGCCTAATTAAAGATAGGGTAATTATTAGAAATCATGAATCAGTTCAGAAGATTAAGGGTCCTGTCATTTTCCTCACCCCCACCAGTAACTTCAGGTTAAAACCTGCTTGCAAGAAAAAGAAATTTTCCAACCAATGGGAATTTTGTAATATATATAATCACTGATACATGGAGAGAGAGACTGCATTTCAAAGCACTCTTTCCTGGGAGTAAGCCCCATTGAATGAACTTACTTCTGAGTAGACCTGCTGAGAGTTGCTCCTTTAGCTGCCTCAGGCATCCTCTGGAGGGAGCAGCGTAGGCATCTTTAAAATGAATAATGGATTTTAATTCAAAGTTATGTGTGGTATTGTGCTCTGATACTATACATCATAATTTAAAATTGAAAGGACATATGGGGCCGCCAATATAATCAAGCATGTGCATATGCATACTTTAAGCATATATGGTGGCTGCGTAAGCATACTGAAAATGCTTGGAATGTTATTACTATCGCTGAAGGAATTGCTGGTTATAAACTACTGTTTGAGCCACAGGTGCTTCTTTGGGAGCATCTCAACAATGTAGTGAAAGACTGTTAAGAGCTTGTTGGAAACCTTTTAGCTCCAGCATTTAGTTGTAAAACAGTAAAAGAAGCTGCCATTTAAGGAGGAGTGAATGAGAATATTGTGGCAAGCAATATTAATGTCTATTCGTACACAGTGTAATTATAAAAAGACTATGGGAAAATGCAAGAAGTGGATAGTCATCAGTCCGGGAACAATGGTGACTAGGGTTGCCAACCTCCAGGTACTAGCTGGAGATCTCCTGCTATTACAACTGATCTCTAGCCGATAGAGATCAGTTCACCTGGAGAAAATGGCTGCTTTGGCAATTGGACTCTATGGCATTGAAGTCCCTCCCCTCCCCAAACCACCCTCCTCGGGCTCTGCCCCAAAAACCTCCCACTGGTGGCATAAAGGCACCTGGTAACCCTAATGGTGACCATATATTATTTACTGGATTATTATTATTTACTAAATTAAACCTTTTAATAATGTACAAGAGGAAATACTGACTGCTGTACATAAGATATAAAATTATCTTTTTTTTCTCTGTTCATGTAATTAAAGTCTTAATGAAATTGTGTCCTTCCCATGAACACTGTATATTTCCATCCATGTCACATATACCGTATCCTCCAAATTCTACACCATTGCAAACCTTCAAGTTTTTTGATGGCATGCTGAAATCTTTGCCATTCTGCTGCAGACAAAACAAGCCACATGGGAGGTAGCTTCTGTGTGATCTCCTGTAACTAGTTGGGTGCTTATTTGTAGGTCATTGGCATAAGATTATTGGAACTGGAGAGTTCTTTTTTTAATGATGGAACCCAGCACTCATGAAAATCCCTGTAGAGAAAATGGGTTCAAAACAGATCTATGAAATCTGTTCATTTAAAAGGTATTTATTACAGAAATATATTTCTATCCATACACACTTTGTGTAACCTTTGCTGGTCAATTGATAATACATTAACTAATTTATAGATTGGAATACAACAAAACTTTAACCTGCATTAGATCACAACCTTTAATTTTACCTTAAATATTTTATTCCCCCCACCCCCCTAAAAAAAGAAAACCGCAGAGAAGCCAAAAATAGCTGTTGGAGAGAATGGATTAAACCAGCTCAAATTAGCTGCCTCACATTAAGAGAAGATTAAAAATTAAATATATTCTTGCAGGACTATATTGCTTAAAATAAGTTCAAAAATATCGCTGTACTTTAAGGAGTTTTAGGTATGTGTGCTTTAAGTAAGGCACACATATACATTGCTATAAACTGAAGGATATGGAGCTTTATTTTCACCATTTAAAAATCTGTTTTGATGTGGCTACTGTCTTTTAAACAATTACTTCCACTAACAAACAATAATGTTACCTTTAGCAGTCACAAGAAGAATAAACAATCAGTCATTCCAGCAGTGTGCTTGTAATTCATTCAAGAATAGGGTTGCCAGGTACCACCTGGCCAGGTACCCCCTGGCAACCAGGGGGAGGGGGTTGGGGGGCTTACCAGCTGTAAGAAGATTCGAACATAAGAAGCCTTGTTGGATCAGACCAAGGTTCATCAAGTCCAGCAGTCTGTTCACACAGTGGCCAACCAGGTGCCTCTAGGAAGCCACAAACAAGACAACTGCAGCAGCACCATCCTGCCTGTGTTCCACAGCACCTAATATAATAGGCATGCTCCTCTGATCCTGGATACAATAGGTATGCAACATGGCAAGTAAACTGAGGCTGAGGCCTGGTCGCTGTCAGCGTGATGATGTCACGACAACAACATGGGAGACACTCTGGTAGTTTTTGCAGTTTTTACCATAGAGTTTTGCCCAAATACCAAAGTGTCTCCCACGTCGATGGCGATGTGATGACGTCATTTCTGGAGGTGACATCATCACACTACTGGTGACCAGGGTGAGGCCTCAATTAGGGCTTGTAAGACCCCCACTGGCCAGCTGAAAAGTGCCAGGGGGAGGGGGCCCAAAGTGGGGGATACCCCACCCCCGACGGGGGCCAGGCAACCCTAATGGAAGATCTGTGTTTGAGACAGATACATAGATAATATCCAAAGCTTTTCGGCCTTTCTCGATAGGTCCCATCACAGCCACTCTTCTGTCCTCAAAAGCCATTCCTGCAAATCAGAAGTTTCCCCAAAACAGAATAATGAAGATCCTGCAGCTAGACTTAGCACTTCCTCCCACATGGTGTGAGATCAGCTGTAATGTGACTCCAACCTACTTGGTGAAGCTGAGAAGACTTTGTCCTATGACTCCTT
Source organism: Euleptes europaea (assembly GCF_029931775.1). Taxonomy (NCBI): domain Eukaryota; kingdom Metazoa; phylum Chordata; class Lepidosauria; order Squamata; family Sphaerodactylidae; genus Euleptes; species Euleptes europaea. Next base: position 65,544,536 of record NC_079315.1, read on the forward strand.
CCCATGCCAACGTTGCTTGTTACTGTGAGTACTCAAGAAGAGACATGGACACTTTGATCCAATATCTGCCTAGTCTCTTCCATGGTTTATTTATAGGAGTACTGAAATTGTACCTTTTTATTATGTCTAATCCTGACTGGTATTTCTCTTCCGTTCCTTTCCCTCACTGTCTGGTTGCATAGCATCTTTACAGGCTATAAATCTGTGGGTGGGTCTACTGTGCAATGTTTAATTTTTCTAAGTGTCTAACTGATAGTTAGATGTTTTGTAAATTAATTATCATAGTAGCAGTTATTGTGCTGTGAAAACAGCAAACAGACATTTATGTGCTTTATGGTCAAATATGTATTAGGCAAAGCCACTACAGGATCTATCCAGGCAAAAATAAAACACAACTTGCTTGTTTCCAGACTGATTTGGGACATGGAGCATTCCTGTATACTACAAAGGACTGTGGCAAACTGGCTGAAATGGCAAGCAGTCTGTATCATCTTACAGGGTTGCAAACTGCTGCAAAGCAACTGCAAAAATGCAGTAAGGCATAACAACTATGATAACAGGGCTGCAAAATTCAATCAGTATGCTTGTCAACAGAAGTTTTAATAGACTTTTTAAATATTGTGGGGGGAAATCAATTGTTTGTGCTGTGAGCTACGGGTATGCCAGTTTATTCAGACTCTTTTGGTTCTAGTGTGCTGCAGTGCCATCCTAAGAAGACTTATAGCCTTCCGCCATTGAAAACAATGAGCTTAGAAATCAATGAGCTTAGAAGGGCACAAGTGTTTAGGATTGCACCATTAATGTAACAGAGAATTATGAAGAAAGTATTAACTACAGATGCAAACAGATTTCATAGACTCATAGAGTTGGAAGGGGCCATACAGGCTATCCAGTCCAACCCCCTGCTCTATACAGGATCATCCTAGAGCATCCTTGACAAGTGATTGTCCAGCCTGTGCTTAAAGTCTGCCAGTGAGGGGGAGATCACCACCTGTCTAGGTAGCTGATTCCACTGTTGAACAACTCTTACTGTAAAAAAAACCTTTTCCCTAATATCTAGCTGGTACCATTCCGCTTGCAATTTAAACCCATTATTGCGAGTCCTATCTTCTGCTGCCAACAGGAACAGCTCCCTGCCCTCTTCTAAGGGACAGCCCTTCAAATACTTAAAGAGAGCAATCATGTCCCTCCTCAACCTCCTCTTCTCCAGACTAAACATTCCCAACTTTCTCAGCCTTTCCTCATAGGACTTGATCTCCAGGCCCCTGAAGAATAGGTTTTTATATGCCGACTTTCTCTACCACTTAAGGGAGAATCAAACCAAATCACCTTCCCTTCCCCTCTCCACAACAGACACCCTGTGAGGTAGGTGTGGCTGAGAGACTGTGACTAGCCCAATATCACCCAGCTGGCTTCAGGTGTAGGAGCGGGGAAACAAATCCAGTTCACCAGATTAGCCTCCACCGCTCATGTGGAGGAGTGGGGAATAATACCCTGATCATCCTCATCGCTCTCCTTGGCACCTGGTCCATTCTGTCCACATCCGTTTTGAAGTGGGGCCTCCAGAACTGCACACAATACTCCAGGTGTGGCCTAACCAATGTTGTGTACAGTGGAACTATGACATCGTGCAGTTTGGATGTTATGCCTCTGTTGATGCACCCCAAGTTCACATTAGCCCTTTTTTGTCATTGCGTCACACTGGCTGCTCATATTTAACTTACGGTCCACTCTTACCGTACCCCAAGATCTTGTTCACACACACTGCTGCCCAGAAGTGTATCCCCCATCCAGTATGCATATCCCTCATTTTTGTTACCCAGATGTAGAACTCAGCACTTATCCTTGTTGAATTGCATCTTGTTCACATCTGCCCACTTTTCCAGTGTGTTCAGATCTTGTTAAATTCTATCTCTATCTTCTGGTGTATTCTCTGCTTCTCCCAATTTGGTGACATCTGCAAATTTAATGAGTAGTCCCTCCACATCCTCATCCAGATAATTTATAAAAATATTGGAAAGTACCAGGCCCAGGACCGAACCCTTTGGTACCCCACTGGACACCCCCTCCATTCAGATGAAATGCCATTGACAACTACTCTTTGAATGCGATTCTCCAATCAGTTCCCTATCCACCTAACTATCCTAAGGTCCAGTCCACAGTCAAAAGCCTTACTGAAATCCAGATAGACAACATCAACTGCATTCCCTTGATCCAGTAAGCTCGTCACTCTATCAAAGAAGGAAATGATGTTGGTCTGGCAGGACCTGTTGGGGACAAATCTGTGTTGACTTTCCCAGAGTTGTCTTTCAGATGCTCGCAGATTTATCTCTTTAATATCTGCTCCAGTATCTTCCCTGGGACAGAGGTCAAACTGACTGGCTTGTAGTTACCTGGGTCATCCCTCCTCCCTTTTTTTGAAAATTGGGAAAATGGTCGCCCTCCTCTAGTCTTGAGGCACATCTCCCATCCTCCAAGAGGTCTGGAAGATGATGGACAAAGGCTCTGCAAGCTCTCTATAAAGTTCTTTGAGCACTCTTGGGTGCATACCATCTGGCCCAGGGGATTTGTACTCATCTGATGCAGCCAGGAGCTTCTCAACAATCTCTCTGCTCATGTCAACAAGCAGCCCAGATACCGTGCCTTGCCTACTATCATTTCTAGGTGAGCCCTTCTTCATGGAAAAAACGGAGGCAAAACAGGCATTGAGCCTTGCTGCTTTCCCCGTCCTCTGTCAGAGTTACTCTGTTTTCACCCAGCCATGGGCCTATGGTCTCCTTTCCCTTGTGTTTGCTCCTGAGACCTGAAAAAGCTTTTCTTGTTGTAGCGGGCTTCCCTGGCCAGCATCAGCTCACTGTGAGCATTGGCCTCTCTGATGGCTGACTACAGTGCCTAGCAACCCGCAGATACTCTTCTTGAGAGGCAAGTCCTTGCCTCTGTTTCTTGAACATGTCTTTTTTCTCCCTTAGCTCATCATGGTTGTGATTCATTTTGCTTGTTAAAAATATATATTTGGTGTTGTTAATATTGTTACGGCATAGGTTCAGAATAATTGGACTGGATCCAAAGTACCATGAGCACCACCTGAGTCACAGAACAGCACTTTTCCATCTGCCTCCTCTTGCTGCAGCCTACTGAGCCCCCTACGAATTCTGCTCATGCGGGGAAGGGTCAGAGATCCCTCATAAATAGTGTAGGGGTGAAGTGTACTCTAGGAGGGGAAATAATCAAAAACTTTCCCTTTCCCAGGCAATATAATTGCCGCTCTACTTGCATCAGTGCTATTACACTACTAGTAGAGCACTTTTGGATCCAACCCATTGTACTCCAGGGATATTTACACTGGTTTGTGGGAAATGCATTCCTACCTGTAACTCTTTTGTCTCCCAGCCAACTGGGATGGAATTTTCAAGGATTCTATGCCTCCTCTATTCTATGCCTTCCTACCAAATTACAGAAACCTAGGGAAATCTTACAGGCAATTAAAATTCTCACTTTCAGTCAAACATTTAGCATCATGAGTTAAGGTAAGAAAAAAAATCCTCTCCTTTACATGTAAATTGGTATATTTGTTCCTACTTGGGTCCCTTTTTAATAGACACACCTTTTAATACAGAATTATCTATTCCTTCTCACACCTCACCCTGAATGTGCTTATATGTTTCATTGTATTTATTATGGTGGAAGCCTGAGCCCCTGCTCTGCAAACTAGTTATGATGTCTACTCCCAGGGGCAGACTCTTTGGCTCAGATGGCTCTTTGGCTTATCTCTCCAGTTCACATAATAACCCTTCCTGCCTTATAAGGTGTACAAGCAAACTCCTTTCCTCTTTTTCTGAAGACGCCAATCTATGGGCTTCAGAACAGAGTTGGACAAGGTTACCCCCCGCCCCCAATACTGTCTTCTCCCTGTAGTTACAAAGAAAGCCTTTTCCAGTTTCTGAACTCAAATGTAGCTGGGATGGCTCAGGCAAAGAATACCTCAGCTTACATAGAACAAGAGCTCCTCCCCCACATCCCGAAGGTAGGGAACCATCAATGTGAGGTCTACCCTATGCACAGTGTTCTGGTTATATAGCTTGCTGCCAGGCACAGGTTTGCTGAGTCATTGCCTTCCCTTACTTCTCCTCAGGCTTTTCCACATGGTTTTTTTCATCGGTTCTGGCCCCATACTACTTTTACCTTGATCTTTTTCTGGAAGCCAATTTTGACTTGCCTTTTGTCTCATGCATAATGTTCCTGTAGTATTTCTTAGTCCTGCACACTCCCTCCAGCCCACTTTTTGATGATTGGACCAGGGCCGGATTTAGGTTTGATGAGGCCCTAAGCTATTGAAGGTAATGGGGCCCTTTATATGTCCAGATAACAGGTACAACAGCTTGACCTACATTCAACTATGCTGCACTGCTGTCTGCAGCTGCATGCTACATGTTGCCATGTCTACTCAGACCGGCAGCAGCTCTCCAGGGTCTCAGGCAGAGGTTCCTCGGATCTTAGTGTGACACATTAACTGCTATACCACACTGGCTCTCATTAGTGTGAGATGAATTCCTGTGTTTGGGATGAATTCTGATTTGTTACTTTCGATATGTTATTAACATTGAGTAACTTTTTTATTCACTTAAAAGGCATCTTAAACCTCCATCACTAGTTCTGAGAGGCCCCTATTTGAAGGTTTTGTTAATTTAAAAATGTATTTAAATCTACCTTACCTAGTCGAAAGGCATTGACAATGCTAATGATTCGTTGTTACTCTTAAATAATATTATTTATTGTCTTCATCTACACTTCTCTCCCCAGTGGGAACACAAAGAGCCCTACAGCATTCTCCCCTTCTCCATTTTATCCCCCAACAACCCTGAAAGATAGTTTAGGCAGTGAGTGTATGACTGGCCCAAGGTTACCTAGCAAGGCTTCCAAGACAGAGTTGGAATTTAAACCTGGGTCATCCAAATGCTAGTTCAACATTCTAATCATTACACTACAAGTTAAGCATTTTACTGTGGAGTCCTAAGCAGAATTACACCTTTCTAATCCCATTGATTTCAATTAAAGTTCCACTCATTTCACCGACAGAGATCTACATATGCAAGTATCTCTCCCATTAAAATCAGAAGGATTTGAATTCAACCACATAACATTAAAGACAATCAAATTTAAAACGGATTAAATTTGGTCCAAATATATTCCTCAGAAATACTATAAATACAAGTGGGAACCCTCAAGAACTTGTGAGGGGCACCTCATGTTCCCCTGTATTCCCCTCCCCACACTATTTCTCCTTTCCCTGCCTCATTCTCACCTTTTCAACCATTCACCAACCTATCTTTTATTTGCCTCGCATCTTCAGCTATATTTATTTACTTCATTTATAGCTCACCTTTCTCCACAGTGGGGACCAAAGCAGCTTACATCATTCTCTTCTCCATTTATCTGCACAACAACCCTGTGAGTTGGTTTAGGGTGAAAGTACGTGATTGCCCCCAAATAACCCAGTGAGCTTCCACAGCAAGGTGGGAATTTGAACCTGGGTCTCCCAGACCCTACTCAGAAGCTCTAACTGGTACACCACATTGGCTTTCATAGGGATGCTGTTGTTGAACAGTAGCAAGCAGCCAGGCTTAGTTGAGTCATGCAAATCGAATGGTATCAAGCCACCAAGAGGTTGCTGCCAGGCCTACTGTTGCCTACCTCTAGGTGGGACCTGGAGATCTCCCAGAATTACCACTGAACTCCCGACAACAGAGATCTGCCCCCTGGACAAAATGACCGCTTTGGAGGGTGGACTGTATGGAATTATATTTTATTGAGGCCTCTCCCCTCCTCCAAACTTGGAACTGGCAGTCCTACAGGCCTGGTCCCAATGAATCCTCCCTCAAAGGCCAAAATAGGCCTGGGAAGGGCTCCACCCCCTCTCCTTTGGTTTTACTGACAGAACCAAGCCTGGAACGCTGTGGTTGCCTAGCAACAGCCACTGAGGGAATCCATTGTTTAAAGCTACAGGTACTCCTTTTTATCATTTTTGGGTTTTTTAAACAGCCCAATGTATTTTTTAATTTCAGATTTTTCTGCAAACCTGTGGCTTTTCAGGTTTGTAGAAAGATTTTGCTTGCCCGTTAATAGCTCCAGCCACTGGATTTAAGTATCCAAAGATTTGGCCAACTTCGCTATTAGAATATAAGATAAGATAAAAGATTTTAAAGACCTTTGTCCACTTAGCATGGAAGAGAAAAATAGAATGAAAGTATACTCAGCAATCATCTGAAATAACAGTTAATAATAACTAGTTAGTAGGGGAAATGTTTTCATGACTGACTGAGCTTAATTACCATTATTTTTATTTCCAGAGTGGTAATTAACTCCATTTGATTCATCATTGTTATCCCTCAATGCAACAGCTATTCCTAAGCATTGCAACTCCCAGCACAATTGCCAGCAAGGACTAGGTACTGGTGATGTGTGGCTGGTCTTCCCTATTTTTCTTCCTCTACAAAACAAAGAAGCTGTCTGAAAGGAAAAACAACTGTCTCTTCTTTATTAACAACATATTTCTGGTAAATATGCAGCAACTGCATGTGCCTGTTGATATGCTATGGATAATTGCACCTTTTAGAAAACAGCATGGTTCAAAATCCACAGCCATTACAGCTGACGTATTTTTCTAAAACACTGACCCATTTCCACTAAATATTTTCTGAATTATCAGAATGTGGTGGGGTGGAGTGATGCTATTTCATCCCTGTCAGTTTCAGTTACAAAAACATTTGTTCTGTAGACTATCCTTCTGTAACATTAGGATTGTATAATACAGATAAAGCAACAGCATGTTTGCAATCTCACCCAGTGACCATTCCTTGGCGAGCTAACAGCCTAACTATTCAGAAGCAATTTTCTTCAGGCTGAATTTATGTGCTGACCGTAGCAGATCGCTTTCCATAATAACCCTTCCCCCACCCAGTACTAAATACAATGTCTCCCACTCACTGTAATAATAATGTGCAAATGACTGTAATTTTGCAGACATGAAGCAGTCTAAAGTGAAACATGTCTAAACAGAGGTCGAAAAATCAGAGCTATTAGCCAAATACGTAAAATATATATTGTAAAGGGGGTGGGGGTGGGGAGAAATACAGCACTGACCTATGTTACATACTTCTAAGTTAATTTTTTTAAAATCACTGTTTCACTGCCTGGTGAACAAGAGGTGTTGAATAGACTCTGGAGCTGTATGCAAAGCACGACAGCAACAGTAGAACATGGAAAGAAAGGTGTTAGCAGAGATTCATGCATGGGAAGTTCTTGCTGAAATGTCAGCCCAGGACTGGGGGATTTCTTAGTCATTGAAAAAAATGCAGTCTGAAAAATATGGCTGCTTTAGTGAAATGTGGCTGCTTTATAGAGGCTCTGGAGATGCCGCATGTTCATTTTCTTGTGAAGACAGCAAGGAACTCTACCCAACTACTACAACATGAATTAAAGTATAATTATGACAATACTTTGCAATTCACAGCATTTCTTACTGCAACATAACGCGGATTGGGCAGGACTCATGGTTTGCATTTTAATGCCCATCAAAAATGCCCATCACCAGTTTAAAAACACAGCAGCCATTGCTGGACTCCCTGCCTCAGAATGCCTGCAGCCCTGTGCAGGAGGAAGTTCAGCAGTGTCAGAGCAGCCGGGTGCCACTGAAGCAGTGTCACAAGGGATGGGTGACAACTCTTAGGCAAGCTGCCAAGAGTCACAGACACCCAGGGCACTTAACAACAAAGCCGGGAATCAGATTTTGAACAATAAAAATTATTGGATGTTGAAAGATTAAACTGCCCTGCATAACCCTAAAGCAAACTGAGTCTTCATGAGGCTTCATTTTTCAACACATCTGTGGAACAACAAGTTGATCTTTATGAACCCTAAAAGGTAACCACTGGGTCACTACTGACTCATGGGGTGACATCATATCACAACATTTACTAGGCAGACTGTTTACGGGGTGGTTTGCCATTTCCTTCCCCAGTCGTCCACACTTTACCCCCAGTAAGCTGGGTACTCATTATACCAACCTTGGAAGGATAGAAGGCTGAGTCAACTTTGAGCTAGCTACCTGAACCCTACTTCTGTTGGGATCGAACTTAAGTCATGAGCAGAGCTTTGACTGCAGCTTACCACTCTGTGCCATGAGGCTCCTAAACATTGCCATATCCACAGCATCCCAACCCCTGAAACGTAAGGGGCGTGGCCTCAGGATGACATACAGTAGGGCCTGATGATGTCATTTTAACAATGTGTCCCACTCAGTTCCAAGCAAGATAGTTTCTGGCTCATGTTAAGGTTTGAGATATACATCCCTGTGTGATTATACCATTAACTCCCCATTCCTGAGAATTGGGTCGAAAGTCTTCTGGAGGCGGCGTGACCTCGCTGCCAGCGTAAGTGCGTGTAATCACGCATTTACATGCACTTATGCTGGCGGCAAGGCCAGTCCCGCCGGCAGCCGAGCTCTGCGGGACTGCACCTCGCCCCTCCACCAGCGCGGCCTTTCCGTGGCACAGGCCACAGTGTGGAGAGGCTGCGCCGGTGCAGGGGGGCGTTCTGGGGGGAGGAGCTGCTGGTTAGGCGGCTCCCTATCCCGTTTCGGCCCTGGCAGCTTTTGAGCAGGCTCAGCCTCGCTGTTTTCAATGGGGCGAAAGGCCCCGTTAAAACAAAACAAAAAAGCCGAGACTGCTTTTTTTTGTTTTCCAGCGTATGCGAAACGGCCATCTCCGCATGCCGTATTTTCAGGAATGGCCTGTAAGTCTGTGAATATGAGCACTTCTCTAGGAATGAGGCCTATAAAAGTCAGTGGGGCTTGCTTCTGACTTATCATGGAGGATCTGGCTGCAAATTTCATTTGACACATAATATTTTCACAGCTAAGGATATAATCCTGTGCAGCCCCAGTTAAGACTTCAGATATTATTTCTCAACAGACATACACAAGATTACTCCGCATGCCTGAAAACTAGCACTGCAAACCCATTCCAAAGTAGTTTGAATGCAACTCTGATATCCAATTAGTGCTGGAAATGTTTACTGAATCCTGAATTTTGACTTTGCAAGCACTTATCTTTGTTAGCATAATTCTTGTATTCAGAGACAGCTTGTGTGAGAAGACCTACTAAGAAATGACTCAAGAGACCTTATTTACATTGCAACTGCACTACTATAAACAGCCCTGTTCTCAAGAATATCTCTTTTCACAACCAGGAAGCATTTCCTTTTGCAGAATGGCATCATTATGCCATTTTAAACCACTACAATTAGTATTTTTTTCAAACTTTCAAACATTTGTAGTAGTCCCCCTTCAGAATTTACTCCGTGCAGTGTACCACCAGCCATCAGTTCTGTGGATGAATGCACAAATATTATCTCATGAAATTGTTCACACACATCCCACTGGTATGTTTGAGGGTCTATGATCTGACATGCTAATCTAACAATGGAATTAGAAGAGGAACAGCTCAGCTCCTTCTAAAAGCAGGCACATGAAAACACTATTAACAGTTACGCTTTTTATCGAAGCTAAGCAGTCAACAATACAGCACCGGGGATACACTCATAAATTTCCCATAAATCCACTGTGTAGCAATCCCCCAACTTTAGTTTAAAGAAAGGCACTGTTTCAGTTTTGAATCTTATTCTCTTTCACCATGGTTTACACGTGTTCTTGCTCAACAAGTAGGAAAAGAAGAGCATACCACACAACTCTTTCTCTAAAGTTCAGGAATTTGCTATCAGAAGGGAGAAGCAATTTGGAAACCTGGGCCAGCTGGGAAAGATCTGCTGATAATGTGCCTCTCCCCTTTCCAGGTACCGTGGGAGCCTTTGGCTTGTTGGCCTGTTTGAACTGCATTAGCAGAAATGGAGGTTCCTCTAGGAGGCACCTAGTTATTTTCGTTACCAGGGCACTGCAGCCAGGATCCCTGACTACCAATCCATTTGCAAAGGACTCTGAAGAATAGCTGTGGACACCTGGATAAAACATAAAAGCTCATTACAATCTGCTTTTACTTTGCTGGTTCCTACGTATTTCGTTTTATTGTTGTATTTTAATCTATGTTCTTACTTGCCTATCATGCCACTTTGGTGCGAGCCCCAAATTATAGCAGATAATTCTAAGATTTCAATAATATAGAAAGTAATTTTTTTCATTAATGACTTCTCCCCTCCCCACATAAAATGGATGGTGAAAGTTCAGGACAAGACTGTTTACAGAGTTGCAAATTTCCATAGATGCCATATTTACTCAAAAGGAAGATGATCCTGAATTTAAAATGTTATATAGACCAACAAAATTATTATTGGACATAACTGTACTTGTATGCAAATATAAGATGACCCTCTCCGTTTTTTTTTTATGGTTTCTTCTTCTTCATTTGCTGTCAAGCCACACCCAATTTATGGTGACCCTGTAGGGTTTTCATGAAAAGAGGCGTTCAGAGGTGCTTTGCCATTGTCTGCTTCTGCATAGCTACCCTGGACTTCCTTGATGGTCTCCCATCCAAATACTAACTACGGCTGACGCTGCTTAGCTTCCACGATCTGACAAGATTGGACTAGCCTGGGCTATCCAGGTCAGTTTTGATTACACTGGTCTCCCCTCAAAATCAACTCAGAAACGCCAACTGGTCCAGAATGCTGCTGCTCAGCCATTAATGGGAGCTAGACGGAGCATGCATATTACTCCCATTCTGCAGATGCTCCATTGGCTGCCTATTTGTTACAGGGCTCAGTTTAAGTTATTGACTATCCCATACAAAGCCCTTCATAGCCTTGGCCCCTCTTATTTGCGGGACTGCCACTCTCCCTGTGCAAGACGACTTTGCTGCAAAACAACTTTGCTCAAGTCAGCAGGGGATTCTGCAGGTGCCAACCTGCAAATGGGCAAAATCAACAACCGTCATTCATGTGCTTTCTCCGTTATGGCTCCCGCTTTGTGGAATGGCCTGCCTGAGTGAGGAGGTCAGGAAAGCTCCCACTCTCTTGGCTTTCTGAGAACTATACAAAACTGAACTATTCAAGAGGATTTTTCAACGCAGGTAATAGGGCTGCACTATACAAAATGGTTTTACAAACTTGCTTGGATAAATGATTAGGGATTGTGGTCTATAATGCTGTGTATAGCTTACTGTAAGTAGGATCCTATTATATAATTTCTGTACTTCTTAATGTGTCATGTGAATTATTATGCTATGCTCCAGTTCTTCCTGGTGGTTCCAGACTTCTAGAATCCTAATGCATTGGTTATTGAATGTCCCATTGTGCTGATTGTACTGATTCACTATGTGTAATCCACCTTGATTCCCTATGAGAAAGGTGGACTATAAATAAATAAAATAAATAAAGCATACTCCTACATGGGAATTACATAGCAGTCCCATTTTCTTTCCACACTGCTCTTATTTGAGGATGAATTCCACTGAAACTAAACATAACCGAGGATCAGTTCACATGACCATTTTGTACTTTTCCCCAGCTTGAAATACACTAGTCCCATAGGGGATTATGTTGTCTGAATTATTCATCATGAGACAAAGTGCAATTTCACAGTGCTGGAAACCTTCCTAGTACCTTTATTAACAGATTATAAAATGTAATTGATCTTTTCTCTTGTTTATCACCTCAAGAATATCCAGTTATAACCATTATTCACAGCAAATGGTTCAGACAATCCACAGACACAATGCAACCCAGGCTCAAAATAAATATGTGTAGACTGGCTTTGTAAATTAGCATTATCTTCCACTTAAATATGTTTTTGATGGAGCAAATACGTCTTGAGATAAAGGAAATGTTTCAGAGTGCAGCATTCAACTGACACATGGCATGGGTGTAATCAGCCAAATTTCAAACAAAGACCTGAATGGGAAATATCCATGGATATGGAATATACCTTATAGTAAATAACTACAAAAATTAAGTTAGTTTTCATTAGCTCCATCAATTCTGACAGGAGATATAGCAACAGTGCAGAAATATCTCAGCATTTTATATCAGGGAAAATGTACGAAGAGTTCCACAATGTCCATTTTACTGCATTTTATGTGGACACTGTCTCAGGAGCACAAGCGCTGTAGAAGGAAAGGAGGGTGTATAAAGTCTGGGTAAAGTGCATTTCACTACCATGCACACTTGTAAGCCCTTTCGAAGTCAATAGGATTTGTGAGCATGTAATGGTCAGCAGTGTAGTCTTAGTCGACATTAATCTTTTTTCAGGCAAATGTTTTCTTTTAAGTGCTTGTTTCTGAAATGAGGAGGCTCATCTAATGGTTACTCATCCAAAAATGTTAGGGTATATAACGCCCTTATAGTGTCCCGATAACAACACTCATGCATGAGTTTTCTCAGTTGGATGCAATCCATTATCATTTTGCGCAGCACATTGGAAATGTCATGGTTTGAGTTTTCAATAAAAATTGCCTATTATCTGCTTTAAAAAAATCTCCCCCCCCCAACAGTTATATATTGTAACCATAAACCCAAAATCTTTGAACTGAGATATAATGGACGCATGCTATGTCCGATTTTACAGTGATTAGGTTTCATTAGCAACCACGTGATGATGAATGCCCACAGAACCATCCCCCAGTAATCGGATATTTTGATTATTATGTGCTCTTTCAAGTCTGGTAGGTTGGGCTGTCTGAAGTAAAAGAGGATATTCCGTGTTGGAAGGGTGGGGGAAGGGCTGTATTTGCAAAACCAGGTTCTAGGAAGCCAGACTTTGGAGTTTTCTGACGCTGGGATGCACTGGCTGTTTTAATGCATTCTTGAATCTAAATCCAACGCTAAATGCAATTCTAGACGAGCTGCTTCACTGGAAGGAGGTTAACTGGAAGGACGAGGGAGGTGAAACATCATTGTATTCTCACTGATGTGTTCACATGGTCGTTAAGTGGCTTCTTGCTATTTCCAGTCCAGTGCCTGCAGCTGTAAATCAGCAAACTGGAAGCAAAAGGGTTACTCCTTGCCAAAATAAAAAAAAATAGAACCAGCCTACTTAAGACATATTGTAAAAAGGAGCAGAATAGAAAAGATGGGAGGAAAGGACGAACGGAGGAGGCAGAGAAAGAAACGAGATCACGCCGCCCTACATAAAGCGCCCCTGCAATGCCGAGGATGTGGGGGAAGGGAGCCACCGTTTGTTTTTTTCTCCCCTGCAAAAGCAGAACATAAAAATGCTCGCACATCTGTATTAAGAGGATCAGCAGACAGCGTCAAGTTGTTACAGGTTTTCAGCGAGGGGCCATTTGGAGAAACGATAAATGAGATTTTCAATTGCTCCTTGGAAAAACACATAGGGAAGCCATTAGTTGTGGTTTCGCAAAGAAAAAACACCGAAATCGAAAGAGGGGCGGCTGTGGAGCAGAAACGGTGCGACCGTGCTGCCCTCCCCCCGCCCCGTCCCTTTAATTTAAATAAAATGTATAGGCTAATGCCGTAATTGAAACGGGAAACATGATTTGTATCTTGCTGTTGCAGGAGACTGCCTATTGGAGCACACAACGCCGTCCTGTGATTGCAAAATGCAAGGCTTTCTCTGTGTGTGTGCATTTCTCCCTCTCCCCCCCCCACCGGCAGCTAAGAAGAGCAACTATCCAATCAGAGATCCCAGTTTCATAAAAGCTGGCTTCTGATTGGGTAGATGGGAAAGGGCATTGGGAACAAAGGAAAGTCCCTTTCAGGTACAGAGTCTGTGCTGCTTCGCACTCTCCAGTCCTGATTTTGTGCTGCTCACTGTTGCAGTAAAGGCAGCGGGTTGTGTAGCGTGTGGTGTGTGAGAGTCTGTGTGTGTTTGAAAGGATTTTTTCCCCTTTTTTTAAAAACAAGCCTTTTATTTTTTATTTTTTTAAAAAGGAAAGTTCATGCAATCTGGTGCTCTTTTCTTAAAAAAAACAACAACCCATAAATCTGTTGGAAGAAATTAGATTTTTTTTTCCAAAAATAAAAACCGGCTGCCACAAAAAACACACTCAATGCAGTTGTAGAAGGAAAAGGCCAACTCGATTCAATACAGATCGTAAGTACGGTTGCTTATCTCTAGCACTTTAGAGGTGATTTTTATATATATAGATATATAAATGCGTTAACAAATTTGTGCATCGGAAAAAGAAACGGCTTGTTCGGGTTTTAAAAGAAAATAAATCCACGATCGAGGTGAGGGATCTTTTAGGAGAGGGCAAACGCGTTTGCAGCGTCTCACACAAATCATCCTTAACGTGCACTTGAGGGGGGGCGAGGGGGGGCGTCAAACCTGATTACGGTGTGGGGGGGCGTTTAACTGACCAAGCGGGGCAAATAAAACGGACGCCAACCCCTTCTGCCTAGCGCCTGGCCCCCTTTCTCCAGAACCCCGACCCCGACAGCATAAGACCGTCTGGCGGCTTTGGTGCAATGAGCTCTTGTCATTACCACGCACAGTCTCCCCCCACCCCCACCCCCAATAGTAACGCAATGCTAAAAAGAAAAGAAAAATGCAACCTCCAACTGCCACGGCCAAATAAAGAACAGATTGATTTGATCGCCATGCAGGGTTTGGTTGTGCTGGGTAGGAGGAGGCTTTCACACACACACTCACACACACACAAATCTCCAGGAAAGGATCCGTGCCGTGTTAAGAATTACAAATTGCACAGAGCTCGAGGAAAGGTTGATCAGGTGCTCCTCTCTGCAGTGGGCGCTTTGCAATCGTGCATTTCACTCCTTCCTAACTCCCGAGAAGCCAGTGCTGGGGGAGTAATGTTTCAGCTTCATCACTTGTAGCTGTGCCAACACCAGGGAGGGAGAGAGAAAATAGACCTTAATATTTTCCCCCACCCTCTTCTTTTAAAGACCAGATCAGTATTTCCTTGATACGGTTGTCACCCTTTTTTTTTTTTGTTCTCACGGCAACCAATTGAGCCCTTGATCCTCACGTGATGTGAAAAGCTTGAACTGTAACAAAATCGCTCCTTATAGATGGTTGGTTGTTACTAACGCGCCCATCCCCCTCCTTCCCTCCCTCCTTCCCCTCTACCATACATTTCCAGCGCAGCAACCCTGTGCTTTCCAATCTATCAACAATTCATTACAGCTTTTAGCTTCCAAACGCCAGCCAATTAAAAATACTAAGCCAAGCTCCGAGAGGCACAAGAAGAGGAAGGAGGTGGTGGGAAATAAACGAGCCAGAGAGGAGATGAACTAGCCTGTGCGGAAACGGATTTTGGGGCGAAAAAAACCAAACCCAAAAAAAAACCCCAAAACCTGTCCTGAAAACAAGGTCTCCCGTTTTATCTCTTGGACTCTCATTACTGAATTGCTCACCACATGACTTATTCACTTTTGAGCTGCCTCTTTTCCTGGACAGCATCTGGAATAAGATGTCTTTTTTTTTTTTTTTTTTACAGCCCAAACTTTAAATGGTGGGAAATCATATGCTTGGAAATGCTGAAAACACTCTTGCTCCTTTACCCCCGTCCGGTATTTTGATTATCGGTTGATCAAACCTTTTCTTTTTCTCTCCCTCTGCTTTTTCTTCGACCCCCCTCCCTCCTTTTCCTTTGCCCTCAAGTTAGTTCAAGAAGTCAGGACTGGAGGGGGAAAAAATGCCACTTCCCGACTAAGAGGCGGAATCCAGCCCAGATTTTCAGTCCTTTCTTTGCCCCCCTCCCCCTCCTTCTCTTTCACTAATTTTCCCCGATGTTAGCACATTCTGCCTTGTAACAACCGGACGCCTGTAGGTTTGTTTCATGGAATCCTTACTTACTGATCAGGATGGCTGTAGAATCTGGAACTGAAGACGGAATGTGAAGTTGGGGGAGAAAAACATTTTGCAGTTTTTATTTTTTGCTACAATCATATCTTGGTGCTTGCTCAAGCAGGGAAGGGGAAAAAGCTATTTTGGTGCTTGAGGCTTCTGGTGTTGGGAATGTGAAATACTATCTTCCAGCCTGCGAAGTTGTGAGGAACAAAATCTTTAAAAGAGGAAAACCAAATCCCCCCCAAAAAAGGGGGGGGAAAAGACTTCTGGTTCGCGTGCCAAAGTGGAGGGAGATATGTTATTCACCGATTGCTCTGGCAGAAATGTTAGTTGGTTTCTACTTCTCGTTCACTTGCTCTTTAAGTAAAATTAAATGGGGCACTGAGTTCTTGCTGGTTGCAGTGAGGACAGATTTTTGATTTGCTGGCTTAATTAAAAATGATAAAGGATTAAAGGTAAGCAACGTATGTAATATGTATGTAAATATTTGGACACCAACTCATTTTTTAAAAGGACAGATTCCTTTAAAAATAATTTTAACTAATCTGTGACACACTCATTTGTGGTTAGAGGCCACCTTGGTGTAGATCATTTAAAGTATATGTCTTAATCAGTTTCCTGTACAGTCAGTAATACTGTATTTAACAGACTGAGCTGACCTAAGAGGATGTTGGAGGCACATCTAGGAATGTTATCTTGTGTGCATTTTAAATAGAAATTATGTATTCTCTTTCCCCCCAGTTAATAATGTTGAAATTAATACACTTTTTGTTGGATTTCAGTGCTGTCTTCTGTGTCTCCCCTGCCCCTCCAGAGAACAAGCTAATCAGATCTGGAGAAAAGTCACATAACTTGAATGGATCTTGTTTAAAATTACAAAATCTGTGAAAATGCATTTGGGAGGGAACTGCCTTTGTGCCTAGGTGGTGATCCAGAATCACACTTCCAGTTTTTGTATTTTTGGGGGAGCTTTGTGGATTTAAATCCTGCAACTTAAAGGGTTTGTGTTTTTTTGGACATGGCATTTTAAGAGTGATCTTGGAGCATGGGATGCAACTCTAGGGAAGATGTTCATTATCAAAGGCTGCAATTTAACAAACCTCTTAACAATTAAAATATGGAGTGTTCTCTCTCTCCCTTGCCTCTATAGTAGTAATTTTATTACATTCTGGTAACCCCCGGCCAAGATATATTCGACTTTTCCCCTTCCTCACAGGAAAAGGTGGACCTGGACTTCAGGGTATATACCCAGATATACCTGGGGAACGAAGGCAAGAAGAGTTACACTTTAAAAGGCCCCACGGAGATAGACGAATGTCCCCTCATCTCCAAAGGAAAGTTCGTCTGATTTTTACTCAAGAGGTCTCATCTTCAGGATGTCCTTGAACACTTCCACTGCTGGCAAAGGTGTGGATCCAAACACAGTTGATACTTATGACAGTGGTGATGACTGGGAAATTGGGGTTGGTAATTTAATAATTGATTTGGATGCTGATTTGGAAAAGGACAGACAAAAATTTGAGATGAATAATTCCACCAGTTCCAAGGATTGTGGGGGTCTTGCTTCTAGTGGGGTTAATGCTACCTCAGCCTTAGCTGATGGCCTAAAATTTGCGTCTGTTCAGCCCCCTGCTTCTCAGGGGAATTCTTCACACAAAGAAACTAGCAAATCAAAAGTGAAAAGGAGTAAAACTTCGAAGGATGCTAGTAAATCTCTGCCTTCTGCTGCCTTGTATGGAATTCCTGAAATCAGCAGTGCTGGCAAGAGGCAGGAAGTCCAAGGGCGCTCAGGCGAGGCACCTGGCATGAATTCAGCACTGGGTCAAAGTGTGAACAACAGCCCAAATGGCAACACCAGCAACAATAACAACATTATTGCCTCTTGTGGGAAAAATAAAGAGGAGAAACCAGGCAAAGCCCAGGGCAGCAGAGGCTCCAAGAGGGATAAAGATGGAGGGAAAACCAGGAAAGAAAAGCAACTTGACCTCCAGCAGGGACACCCCAGCAACAGCAGCCAAACTTCTGGGCACTTGTATGGCTTTGGGGCCAAGGGAGGTGGTGCTGGGAGCAACAGTCCTTTCCACTGCACCACCTCCACAGTGGGGGATGTGAACAAAAGTGCCCCAGATTCAGGGTTAATGGGGAACTCTATTTTGGTAAAGAAAGAAGAGGAAGAAGAGGACAGCCACAGGCGAATCAAGAAACTGAAAACAGAAAAGGTAGGACACCATCCATCCTTTCTTCATTTTGTGATAAAACTTCCAAATTGTGTGTCCTTGTTGCATTTGCATACTGTCAAATATTTCAAACTCTTCTACTTGACTAATTTCCCCACCCACTTGCTTGTACCCTGGAGTATTTTTTCTCTGTGTGTATGATTGTTTTTGCAGGAAATGGTACCCAAGCTGTAGTTTGTATTAGTCTTGACTTCGGAGTGTTTATCTTACAAATTGCAGGCTTGCTTTAGCTGGTATGTGTGCTGCTTGGATGCAAGTCTTTTTGCTTGTTGTTTACTGCTTGTATCCTTAAAATGGTGGGGTGACTCTTCTCCCCAGGCATCAAAGAAAACTGTCACCATCCTTTACTGGGCTTCTGTTTGGTTTGGCTTAGAACAACAAGGAAAGATACAAAGCGGACCTCTGGTTCTTCTTGGTGCTTTCTTTTTTGGGGGGGAGGTGGGGGCGAAGTGGAGGGTCATTGTTGCTTGTACAAAAGGCAAGAAGCCTAACATAGTTCTGATACTGCTATGAGGGAGTCATTTGTCAGCAGACGCACAATGAGTTTGTAACCTGTTTGGAGGGAGGGTAGTGGGGGAGGGGACAGGCACGCTGTGCGGAGATGTGTGCAAAATATTTCTGTCCAGATATGGGGGAACATGTTGTCCTCTGTCCAGCAGTCTCCTCTTATCTAAATTCTTGATGAGTTCCTGGATGTGAACTGCCTGTTTGTTGAGTAGTTGAAAAATGTATGTGTTTGTTCTTCCTCTCCACTGAAGTCTGAAGGATGTACTCTGTTAACGATAAATGGTCTTGCATCCTGAGGGGGGGTGGAGAGCCCTGGTTTCTCTGGGCTATTGTTATTGCTCACTGGGGCAAGGTTTGGCATAAGCAGGGATTGTTCTGTATGCAGAAGACAGAAGCTTCCTTTGTCATCTAGGAACTGATTGTTGACTTACAATTAAAGAGTCGAAATTAATTCTACAGGTTGTTTAAACAAAGACAAGACTTTCCCACCCCCAAAAAAGCCTTAAGGCTGATTGTTTTTGTCACGATTACATATAATTGTTCTTCCATTATTTCTCTCCACAGTTCCCAGGCTCAATATTCACAAGTGCAGAACTTTTTAACTGATGGGTTAAACACACACAGTTGTTTACAGGTGTTCAGGAGCAGGTTTGCACTATTTACAACATGTTGGGTGACTCGTCATATGATTAGTTCATAATGCTTTAGTGAACAGTCAATTTGCAACCCTGCCCCCCACCTTTTTTTTTTGCTAAAAAATAGTTTAGATATGAATTAGTTGTTAAGATATGGATTATCAGTAGTTGGTTAGATATGAATTCTATGAGGCCACATTTTGATGGAATTTACTGGGTGTACATTTCTCTTTTGTTTAGAGCTTTGCGTTAAATTTTGCTAACACAAAGCAAGCATGGGTGTGAATGGTCTGTTTGATTGTTTCCTAAATGCAGAGGGGGACAAAAAAACAACCTGGTTTTGTTTACTTGCTAGATACAAGCGTTTCTGTGTTCTGGTTTAGTGAAATGCTTCTGCTTGCTCGGAAAGCTGTTCTAAAATCCCGTGGTCGTTTTATTAACTCAGTACAGTAGGCATTTGCTTTTGTTGCCAATAGTCTTCAAATTGCAGCTCTCTAATCTGCTTTAACTATCTAGATAAATTGCCCTAATCCAGTCTTCACAATGGTTGTGGTTAAGGAGTCAGAGCCATTTGATTGGATTCAGTGGATGCCTGGAATGTGGGAGGTACTGGCCTTTTGTAACCCCCTTAGCCTTTTAATCTTTCAGCCAAATGTTCACATTCAACAATTTTGTTTAGCTGGCAATCTGAACATTTCAGTATCTCAAAGGCTGCTGTCATGGCAACAAGAGATTAGAGAGTGGTGTGGTTTTCTCCAGTTTTTGTGTTCCTTTTCATTCCAGTCACACAGGAAATTATATGAGGAATGAATTCATACACAAGCAAGTACATTTCAGCCAGTGTAATGTAAATGAGGTAATGTGTAAACTAGGAACAAACCTGTCTGGAGTAGCTTTCTGCTAAAGCACCACTTCACATTTCAGTTCTTGCCTTTTATAGAATTGGTGGAGCTTGAATTACCAGTAACACCCACTGCTGTTGGCTCTTACTGACTTTAATGGCTTTACTTGTTAGAACCCTGCAGTGCTGCCCATTGTCTGTCACCCTGGTGTGTTGCCTTACTGTCTAAAAGGTCTCTCCAATTTTTATCTTTAATTTATAGGAGAAATTCCTTTCAATCACATCTTGTGCATTTGAATGCAAAACCTTGCTGCAAACAAGGTGGCAGTTTTTGATTCCGTCTTCAAGATCCTCAAGTGTCCCATGACGATTCAATCTTTTCTCTGTTCATGTAGCTGGTGAAACTCAGATATGTGATTAACAGAGAAACAGCATCTTTCTTGGCTTCAGCGTGCCTTTGCCAACTCTAGGTTGTCATATCAATTATACTTTTAAACTATAAAGTTCCTGTAAATGGTTTCTGAAGATAATGAAGTGTTTAAAATGTTAGTATTATACATGCATTGTATGGTGGGCTTTGAACAGATTCTTAAAATGTTGCAGTAACAGTATAATCTTCAGATCTAGTTTAAAGTGTCTGTTTTGGATTGGTTTTTTCCCCTGTTTCTGCTGCAGACTGTCTTGCAAAATACGATCTATTGAATCTTAGAGAGTTGTGTGTTTCTGGAGTTCTAGAATGACTGCATGCTTTCAGCCCATTTGGTGGTTCAGCCTTCATTGATATGCTTAACTAAATGAAACAAAGAACAACGTTCAGTTATCAGATTTTGACAAGTGGGCTAACTACTCATGTCAGATTTGGAATTCTACTGCCTGCTCCCTTTGAACATTCCCACAACACATTGTAATGGTAGCCAAAAGAAATTTCTCCTGTCCCTGTTATTTTGCAATTTCTGCGATGCTTTGGCCTTTGTGGGATTTGGATTGTCTGCAGGAATATTTGATATAGCCTCATATGTAATAAGATGTGTAGGCACATTGCAGCAAATGTGCCTAATTGTGCAATGTGCATTATACCAGGTTATTTATTTATTCAAATATTTATATGTTATCTTTCCCTATGGCTCAAGGTGGCTTACAAGCTCACATTTAATATATACAGTAACCCTCCCCCCCCCCCAAAATGCCTGCAGCCAACATTAAAAGCCCTGGCAAATAACATAGACTTGTAGTAACTTCTAAACTCCTCTAGAGACACTACTTCCCTCACCACTCAAGGAATCTGGTACATAGCTGGGAGCTACCATAGAAAAACCATAGGCTCTGTTTGATGCCAGGAGTGCCGCCCTAAGTGAGGGAACAGCTAGCAGGTGACAGCTTGAAGACCACAGCTGGCACACAGGAGCATATGGGAAGAGACTAGGGTTGCCAGAATGTGGATCCTGTGCCATGAAGGTCTTTAAAGGTCATAACCAGCACACTGTTGTGCAAATTTACAACATCCAGCAGATTATGTACCTAGATATCTTGAAGAAACACTGGCTGTTGATATGCATCGACTCCAGATAGTTCATGTACACACTTGCTAGTGTTAGAGCAAAAACTAGGATCTGCAAGATAAGATTCAGATACCCATGGGAACTTCTGAGTGACCTTGTGCCAGTCATACACTTGCAGCCTAACCTACCTCACAGGAGAAAAAAGCAAGAGTCCAGTAGCACCTTAAAGACTAACAAAATTTCTGGCAGGGTATGAACTTTTGTGAGCCACAGCTCACTTCTTCAGATACAGCTAGAATGTGATTCCATCTATCCTTAAGTAGAAAAGAGTGAATTAGACAGATTAGGGCAATGTAAATGTCAAAAGCAAGTAAATGACAAGATTGGATTAGGTGTGCTATACAGAGGGGTAGTAGTCTTGGAGAAATTAGCATTGGCAATGAGTCAGGAATCTCAGATCTCTATTTACTCCATGAGAATGCATTGTCTTGAGCTTCATTATTAGTTGTAATTCAGCAGTCTCTGAAGAAGTGAGCTGTATCTGAAGAAGTGAGCTGTGACTCACGAAAGCTCATACCCTGACAGAAATTTTGTTAGTCTTTAAGGTGCCAGTGGACTCTTGCTCTTTTCTACTACCTCACAGGGTTGTTGTGAGGATAAAATGAATGAGAGGAGAGCAATGAAAGTAACTTTGGGTCCCCATTTGGGAGACAGGTAGAGTATAAAGGAAGTAAATAAAGTAATTTTTAAAGATTCATTTGCATCTTATATTTATGTACATTTTCCAACGGTTGATTATCATGCATGTATGCCATACTTCTCAAATTTATCATAGCACACCCACATAACTCATCATGGTATCCTGGACAGATTTTTCTTTTTACACGACTATGAATTAAAGACATGTTTTGACTTAATTAGTTTATGGAGACGTGTTTTTTAAAATATGTCTACAAATGCTACTACTTGGAGGTCCTTTATTCACTGTTGGGAGAAAAAGGGCAGAAAGGTCACTGGCTTTAATTAAAGGACAAAGTCCATTGTTTGACAGCAAACTGTTTTGAAAGCTACATAAGGGATTTAGCTGTTGAAAACATAGATAACTATTGGGTGCTTAACAATGAGCATAGTCTAGTAGTGTGACAACGTTTTTGGATCTAGGTGAAGAGGTGCTGCCCTTTGGCTGAGGAAAGCTTTCCTTGTGAACCCGCTGACCTTTCAGATCAGATCCATTCTGTATTGAATTCCTTCGCAAGGTTGAAGTAACACTGAAACAACAGAGATTGGTCTGGAACATTTATAAAGAACAGAATTTAAAGGTTGTTGCTAATGCTTGAAGGATTGCACATTTCCCACAGGACACCCATAATTTGTGTGTGTGGGGGGGTGTATTTGAATAACTTCATAAATACCCAGTGGGGGGAAAAGCTTATGAAGACAGGATAAGGTTAAGCTTGTTCTTTAAAAGGTTTTTCTGCAGACCTAATTATGTCCATGTACAGATGTGGGTTTTTTTGTTTTGTTTTTGCAAAATAGCATTTTATAGTCCAGTAAATGAAATGTATGTTAAAAGTGTGAATCAAAAATCCCCTGTAACCATGGAGGTGTTCAATAACTAGATTCAAGTTAATGTGGAATGTACCATCTGTTCTTAGTTTCAACATAAAAACAGAAACAGAATAAACTGAGATTTGATCACATTTTTACTTTTTTAAATTTAAAACACCTTCCTATAACTTCGTAGTGCTGTGTATTGCTAGAATACAAGAAAATGAAGGGAAAATATATGTTCATGTATGTATTTCAACACTCTGCTTTTATTAAAAGCTAAGCTTGGCACTAAAGAATTGAGAACAGGGAATCAAGTCCTGCAGGCAAGCACAATGAAGGTCAGTTTTTCAAATATCTCATTATTTAGCAAGTGCTTGAATTATTCTGTCAGTGTTTCCCCTAGAGGCATGAAAGTAAAAAGAAAATGGGGAAGGGGAAAAAAAACTCCCAAAGGATAATTTTAGTAAGTTATTACCAATTATCAAATTGTACACGGTAAAAGCTGTTCACTAACATTTCCAGGAAATACTCTTTAAAGGAGCTAACTGAAATTGTTGATACAGTAACTGAAAACAATCATTGTGTAAGATAAAAACTGAATTTCTGAATGGTTAGGCAATGGGATTCTTGGCTGCAGACTATGCAACTCGGATAAAACATCATCCGGCCTTTGTTTGATGTCTGTTATTGAAGCTAATGACTGGTCTTGTGCCGCCCTGAGATAAATGGCATTATCTCTGAGTAGGCTGACAGGAAACAGACATGTTAATGGTGAAGCTGCAGGGAGGATCTGCTGTAGTTCTGACAAAAGAGTTCAGCCTGGACCCCTGGTTGCGATCATTAACACATAATGCATTCCTCCTTTTCCTAGCAGGTTTGTGATAATTGGAAAGCTACTTTACCAACAATTACGTAAACCATAAAACTGATTCCTCCAGTATCTTTGCATACACAAACTTGTGGCCTTTTGTTAGAGAAAGAGCAATAGTATGTAAATGACAACCATTCTCTGTGTGATCCTGACACGCACACACAGACAAACAAACACAGATAACATACATATAGGGAATTCTGTGGTTTTCTGTGGTTCTCTTTTATTTAAATGAATCTGTTTTGTTTGCCATTGAGCTTTTTTAGTGGTGGGAAACAACATGATGTTTGAATAGTATTGCATTATAAAATGAGGCCCAGCTGAGTTGCAATAGGATAGTGTAGACCAGGGGTCCTCAAACTTTTTAAACAGGGGGCCAGTTCACTGCCCTCAAACACTGTTGGGGGCCAGACTGTTGCGGGGGAGGCGGCGGCGGCGCTAGGCGGCTCTCCGGAAAAGCATCCTCCTTACAAGCCCAGACCTTCCCCCTGTAGTGGTTAAGAGTGACGGTTTGGAGCGGGGACTCTGATCTAGAGAACTGGGTTTGATTCCCCACTCCTCCACATGAGAAGCGGAGGCTAATCTGGTGAACCTGGTTGGTTTCCCCACCCCTACTCACGAAGCCAGCTGGCTGACCTTGGGCAAGTTACAGCTCTGTTAGCGCTCTCTCAGTCCCACCTGCCTCACAGGGCGTCTGTTGTGGGAGGGTATGGGAAGAGGATTGTAAGGCAATTTGAGTGTCCCTTTAGTGGTAGAGAAAGTCGGCATGTAAAAACCAAGGCCATTTATTTATGGAAGGGTTTGCCTTGGATTTGCCGCTCTCTAGATGCACATTTTCCCCATCCGAATTCTCCAAACCCTGCCCGGGGAAGGGGAGAGCTTACTTTTGAGTTCTGAGAATTTGGATGGGGAAAATGTGCATCTGGAGAGCGGCAAATCCAAGGCAAGACCTCCTGTGCATAAATGGCCACAAGTCTTTTTCTTCTCCCTGGAGATATTCCCAGCCCCCCCCCCAAGGGCCGGGGAGGGTGGGAGAGAGAGGGGGAAGGGGGCAACTGGGCGGCGTGCGAGGCAGGAAGACACCTTGTGCGCCCAGGAAAGGGGGTTTTGGATTGGGGAGGGTGAGAGGGAGAGGGGGAAGGGGGCGACTGGATGGCGCGCGAGGCAGCAAGACGCCTCGTGCGCCCAGGAAAGGGGGTTTTGGGTTGGGGAGGGTGTGAGGGAGAGGGGGAAGGGGGCGACTGGGCGGCGCGCGAGGCAGCAAGATGCCTCGTGCGCCCAGGAAAGGGGGTTTTGGGTTGGGGAGGGTGGGAGAGGGGGAAGGGGGCGACTGGATGGCGCGCGAGGCAGCAAGACGCCTCGTGCGCCCAGGAAAGGGGGTTTTGGGTTGGGGAGGGTGTGAGGGAGAGGGGGAAGGGGGCGACTGGGCGGCGCGCGAGGCAGCAAGATGCCTCGTGCGCCCAGGAAAGGGGGTTTTGGGTTGGGGAGGGTGGGAGAGGGGGAAGGGGGCGACTGGGCGGCGCGCGAGGCAGCAAGATGCCTCGTGCGCCCAGGAAAGGGGTTTTGGGCTGGAGAGGGAATAGGGAAGGGGGCGATTGGGGCGGGAGGGAGGCTTCTGGCTGTGCGCACGCCGCCAGGAAGCCCAGAAAAGCTCTGGGGAGGGGGGCAAGGGGGGACTGGCTTTCTCGGTCTCCGGGCCGGACAAAAGCCCTCCGGGGGCCGGATCCGGCCCTCGGGCCGTAGTTTGAGGACCCCTGGTGTAGACCATCAGTTTTGGTGAGGACAAAGATGCACGTGTTTTGTGAACACCTTTCATGATATGACAGTGTGGAAATTGGTCAGGACAATAGTGTGTGGCGGATAACTCTTATAAATGCTAAACAGGGTCATATATATTTATACTCTACTTAATCTGGAATGATTGCCCTCTTTGGTTTTGTTTTTAGAATCACAACCACCGCTTGGAATTTTGCAGCTTAGGAAAAAACCTATCCTTTTATCATTCTTTAAGCAACTTGACAGCCGATACAAAATAATAATAAAAGTTAAGAGTTGTCCTAAATGCTCAGTGCACTTTATACATGTTTCCATAAGGTTTGTAATAGTTGTGCAAGATGTGCCAATGTTGTGATCCTATAACTAAGGTCTCCCATTAGGAATTGAGGGGTAGAAGGAAGTAAAATTTCGTTTTCACACTGTTCTGTTTGGCTGAAGCGAGATAAGCAGTTTTCCCCTCCCTTTCCTTCAACTGAATGATAGCCCAGTACGCAAAAAGGGGGAGATGGGGGTTATTGAAAATTAGAAGAACTGAACTAATCCCCCTCAAAGGTTAAGCTGCAAAGGGACAAGCCCCCCCCCCTTTAAGGTAAGAGGATTTCTAGTAAAAGTGGAACTTTGGATTAGTGGATGCTTGCCTGATAGTGTGAACTATGTTGCCCCCCCCCCCCCAATTTTCATGCCTTATTGGGCTGTAGCTTGAAGAAAAACATACGGAAATGGCCACAGGGAACAGTAAAGATTTGTGTCTGCTCTTTGTCCTAATGTTACCAGGATTCTGTGGGTGTGTGAGGGCAGATCGCGTGCACAGTCCTCATTCTGGTGGTTTTGGAATTCCCTTCATCTTTATAGGGTTAAGGGGAAGAAAGTCATATATTTTTTCCTGCAGAAAATTATTCTTGTTTACAAACAGTCCAGTTGTAAAGATTTGCATGGGGCCACCCATTTTGTTATAAGTATGAGTGCATTACAGGTGCCAGGTTGATGCTGAGAGACAGTGGGTTGCTGACAAGTGATGACAAACATGACGGTTGAGCTGAAACAATATTTGGACATATTGTAAACTGTTACTGTAATAAAACTGTCTTGCCTCAGGTGCGGGGGTGGTGGTCAGTAAACTGTAGATCTTTGCATTATTTGTGAGGGTAAAATGGAGGAGAAGGGAACAATGAAAGCCACTTTGGGTTCACATTGGGGTACAAACGAAGCAAAGAAATAAAAAATTTATTAAAATAGCGTATCCCACCTCTCTTCATACCTCAAGATGGCTTACAAGTCACAATTAAAACATTACAATTTAAACCCAATCA
Organism: Euleptes europaea; assembly: GCF_029931775.1. Lineage (NCBI taxonomy): Eukaryota > Metazoa > Chordata > Lepidosauria > Squamata > Sphaerodactylidae > Euleptes > Euleptes europaea. The sequence goes on from NC_079315.1 coordinate 65,571,541, forward strand.
AATGAACCCCAAGAAATCTGCTTCTACCTACATATTACAGTAAGATTGCTGATACCCTAAAAGATTGCTAAAGATGCCCCCTAAATTTTTTAATAAGGTTTCCTGTGTAACAAGATATGGGTATATAGCATAGGAGCCGTATATGGTATGTTTGTATTTTTTGTTGTGAATGTTTTGGGTTGTACTGCAGTAGTCCTACTTCTTGTGAGTAGTTATTGGGAAATTTTAAATGCAGCTCTGATGATTGAGGGCTGTTGGGTAAAGAACTGATGAGCAGGCGGAGGGAGATGTGATGCAGAGTCTGATAAACATACAGTTGAGCTAGTAGCATAGCAGCTGTAGCTCCACACAGCGTGATGCATTATAAATCAAGTCCTATTACATGATTAATTGGCTGCTAATGTAACTGTCTAATTCTGCCACTAGGACTGTGTGTGTGGGACTTTGCCCACATAATGCCACCCAGCCCATTGGATGTTACCTTTAGCTAAAAATCAGGGTGTTTTTATGACAGGTGCAAATACAAAAGGACTGTATGTGGCTCAAACCAGAGGACCATTTAGTGCCACATTCTGTTTCTTTGAGAAGCAAGAAATGAATGAAGCAGCCTTCTTTGTGTGTTTTATTCAGAGAAACATAGGATCTGGACTGGAATTCCATTTAGTTGTGATAGCTAATGTGTGTAATACCTGCCCAATACTTTTTTCCCCTAGCCATTTTTTCTAATTGCCCTCACCACATCATGTACAATGAAGTCCTTAAGTAAATTGTATGTTTGTGAAGGAATGTTTCCTTTTGTCTTTCTTAAATTTCCTTCCGTTCAAATTCATTGTTTGACTCGTAGTTCTTGTATTGAGAGAAGTAAAAATATGTCTACTTTCCACATTAGATTTAACTTAGTTAACCTTTATTATGAGATTTATCTTTTTACAGTGCTATCCTAAGTACAGTTACAACATTCTGAGCCCTGCTTACTTCAGCGGACTCTGTTTTGGATTGCACTGCTTCCTTCCTAAATGAACACACTTCAGCTTTCTAGACATTTGGAACATGTCCAGCTTGTTGACCGTTTTAGTTGTTCTTTTCTGTAGCTTTTCCAGCTCTATCCGTGAATCACATTTTTATTTTGCTTTTCCTCCAGAGAGCTCAGAGCAGTGTACATAGTTCTCCACTCCCCATTTTATCCTCGCAACAACTTTGGGAGTTAGGTTAGGCGAAAAAAAGAGTGACTGGGCCGGTGTCATCCAGCGAGTTTTGGGACTGAACAAGGATATGAGGGTTAGATACCAGTTTTCTGCCTCCCCCTCCCACTGCAGCTCCCACGAAATACTGCTTCTAGGAGATAGGGGTCCCAGAAGAAAGGAACAAGGGGGTCTGCAGCAGTAAGGGGAATCTGTGGAAATTGCCAATTTAGTCTGGATCCAACCCTGAAACTGGTTCTCCTCACTCCTAGTCTGATGCGACAGGCACCACACTGGCTATCTGCAATACTCTTTGGAGATAGGGCATCAAGAACTATAGACAGTATTCCAACTGTGGCTGTACCATATACACAGTGACCTTGTTTCTAGACAAGTAGTTACATTATTTTGCAGTTTAAAAAATCAACAGATTTATTATACATGAACCTGCTTCATCAGGATTTGCGTATTTGATTGCAGCTGTGTACTAAGTTGATGGTTTCAGTTAGCTACCTGCTGCACTCCAAAATCTCTTTCGTGTATGGTTGCAGCCAGTTCATAACTTCAACAGTGTATATATAGTTAGGATTTGTTTTCTCTTTGCATATAGTTAAGAATGAATCACATTAGCCATTTTGGTGCCTTTTCAACTGGTTGAAGAGACCCTTTTAGACCCCTTCAGAGGCTATTTTGGATCCCAACATCCTGAATACTTTGGTGTCAAACACAAAAGTGGCTACTTCACTGCTCGTGTCTGATTAATGAAAATTTATGAATAATTTAAATTGCTTGCCGATTATATCAGTAAACATGGCTCATATTTGTAGAAATATAGCTGAAGCCAAGATGGATCTTCAGGAAAAACAATATAAGGCAGCCACTGAAATCTCTAATAGGAAAATAGGTTGCTATTTGTACTTTGTTGGTTTGTTATATTCCAGTCCATTTTACTGTACTGAGTGGTGATTTGGTACTGGAGAGAAAGGTTATTTAACAGAAAGCTCACTGTCACCATTAGTATTTCATTATCAAAGCAAGGGAATCCCTAATCCTGAGGGCATGTTTTGGTGCTATAAATTCAGGGCAGAAAAAAACATTGTCTCTTTAAAAACAGCATGGTTTAAGACCTACCAGCATTGGCAACCAGGAGGAGAGCGGAGGCTGACAGAGAGAAGGAGGAAACACCGCCCAACCTCCCCTGGTTGCGGTGAATCTGACAACAGCAGCCCCAGGAAGCCAAGTCTGGTACAGGCCACTGGCTCCGAGCCGGGAATAGCAGGCAGCAGCAGGAGAGGATGCAGCTGAGCCGCAGGACCAGAGAAGGGTGAGACAGGACAAAGACAGGCCCTCTGCCTTCCGGCTCGGCAGCACCAACCTTGGAGGGCTGACACAGGCTTTACTTTGCTCTCTTGCCTCAACTTTCACCTGGAGGCAGCCCCCCCCCCCGACTCAAACCCCTTCCAGTTCTCCCACCGTTGAGCATCCTTTATAAAAAAAATAATGATCCCAAATTCAAAACACTTCTGGTCCCAAGCATTTAGGATAAGGGATACTCAATCTGTATTTTGTTTCTGAGGTTAAGTGTTTTAGAAAAAGCAGCAAGTCGTGGGTTGTATTTATTATTGTAGGCTTCCTATTGGACCCAGGGGTAGGGATCTAATTATTAAGTATTAAATGCAAAAGGTTTGTCATTTTTATGTTTTTGTAGAGGCGCAGGGTGGTAAGCTGCAGTACTGCAGTCCAAACTCTGATCACGACCTGAGTTCGATCCCAACGGAAGTTGGTTTCAGGCAGCCGGCTTGAGGTTGACTCAGCCTTCCATCTTTCTGAGGTCGGTAAAATGAGTACCCAGCTTGCTGGGGGTAAAAGGAAGATGACTGGGGAAGGCACTGGCAAACCACCCCGCAAACAAAAGTCTGCCTAGAAAACGTTGGGATATGACGTCACCCCATGGGTCAGGAATGACCCGTTGCTTGCACAGGGGACCTTTACCTTTAAATAAGACCAGAAAAATGATTTTGTGACCCTGGACTACTCCCTTTTCTAATGGAAAAGTGTTTCCCACTATGGAAATACAGTTATCAAACATTGTGATAACCTGTATTACCAGAGTGCAACATCAGTTCCATAGTGTCCTTTTTGCATGTGTTGCAACAGCCCAACTAAAAACCCCACTGAAATAGCAGCAGATAGGATGTTATGGAACAAGTGGGTCATATAGTAGTACCACAGCAGGGTGGGCTGGAATTGGCACAGACCCAGTGCTGATGAAATGGCCTCCAACCAACTACCTTTTATCTGCCCCTCAACTTGAACTATATTTATTTACTTATTTTATACCCCACCTTTCTCCACAATTGGGACACAAAGCAGCTTACATCATTCTGCTCTCCTGTTTTATCCTGACAACCACCTTGTGAGGTAGGTTAGGCTGTGTGTATATGACTGGCTGGCCCAAGTCACCCAGTGAGCTTCCATGACAGAGTAGGGATTTGAACCTGCCTCTTACTGACAGAAACCAAGGCCTGAAGGCTGGCAATTCTGTTGTGGTTGGCTAGCAACAGCCACTAAGGGCATCCTAAAGTGTACAGGCACTACTTCTATTGAGGGAGGTTAACTCCCCAATGTGTTTTTTTTCTTCTGATTTCAGGTTTTTCTACAAATCTGGTGCTTTTCTCATGTTTGTAGAAAGATCTGTCTTGTCTTTTTATTGCTCCAATCTCTAGATTTAAATATCCACAGATTTGGTGATGTTGAGAATAAGATGTATTGAAATCTAATGGGTCAGGAATGACCCAGTGCTTGCACAGGGGACCTTTACAGGGGTCTACGGGGGTGGTGGTACCGAGGTATAATGAGGAATTTTCTACAGATACGGCATTGCAGCATCTCCTGAAGATCTTCAAGGAAGGTGGTCCCCTTACCTATTCAGGGAGCCCATTCTACAGAACTGAAGTCATGATGGGAAAGCCCCAGGCTTTGATTGATGCTAGACGGGCACCCTAATTGGTGGGATAACCAACGGATTACTGCTTTATGACCGTAGTTGGTGCATTGGGACATATGGATGGTCCTACATATTTGTGTGTCCCAGGTTGTGAAGGGCTTTAAAAGTCAGATAAGTCATAATCAGCACCTTAATTTGAACCCAAAAAACAGACTGGTTGCCAATGTAGCTGTTTCAAAATGGGCAACGTATCTTCCTGGCAGCTAGCCTCTGACAATAGTCAGACTGCCGCATTCTGGATCAGTTGTAGTTTTGTCTTCAAGGGCAGCCCCGTGTAGAGCACCCTGCAGTGACCCAGCATGGATCATCATGGCCAAATCAGCTGAGTCTTGAGAACAAGAGAATTGACAAACCAAAGGCAGCTGATAGAAGGCAATCCTGGCCACCATGCCAACCTTCTTTTGAAATAGCAAGGCAGAGTCCATGAGCCACCCTCAAGCTCTTAGCCTGCTCTGAAATAGCCAACGTCACTCCATCTAGGACAAGTGGATTCATTCCCCTACTTGAACTAAATCCACAATCTTTTATGGTACAATATTTCTCTATCCTATTGAAAATGTGATTGCTGACTTTCCTTAGTAATTCCCATTTAATCCAGCGGCAGATTAATATTACTTTCAGTGTTTACTATTGTTCATTCGTATTTCCTGGGACTCTTCATTGTCAGCTAGTAACATAAGGGAAATCTTTCCACAGGGATGTTTAAGCACATTTCAGGAATGACATGTGAATGTAGTTTTTATAGTTAAATATATTCTCACTTCTATATATTCCATTTTCTTCAATAGACTTAGAAAGCTGATAAATAATGGAATTGACTTGTGTTAACCAGGAAGCTAATGGCGTTGTGCCTTAAAAGTATAATTTTACTTACACGAACTTTAAAGTTTTGATGTTTTTCTTCTCCTCTTATTTCCCTGATGGCTTCATTTTATTGAAGGGTAACTTGAGGAGACCTGGTAGCAATTTTACTGCCTTCCCATGATAGTTTCAAATAATAACATGGTCTTTGGTTGCCAGTCAATTTTATACCAGTCAGCTTGATTCTGGTTTTTATCATGTGGCAATAGACTATTAAAAGTATATCCTTGTAGTTTTCCTCAAGAATCTGACTCACTTTTTATGCTTCAGTTAACGGAAGATTAAGCTCAAACCAGCTGTAATGTTGTAGACTGCTAGAAATCATCTTCTTTCATTCCTTTGATTGAAAAAAACACCTGAATTTAGAGACTGACTTTCCCTAGAAGGGTTGGATAACATCTGTTATCCAAAGGATTTCATAGTGTATTGTTTAATTTTGCACCTATATGGCTATTTTATTCCAGTTTTTTTTTTAAAAAAAAAATCTTAGTCACACCCTTTACCTGCTTAGAAACCACTTTCATTAATGTGTTCCAGCTACATTATATAGCCATTAGAGGAAAAACAAATAATTTTTTCTCATTCTGTCTCCCCCAGTAACATTTTGCTATTTTTCTGTTTCTTTCTCCTTTGCCATAAATAAGAGTTTGTTTTCTTAACCAACTCGTAATATCCTTTCATAAAGTATACATGACCAAACCATATTATTTTTGGATTTCCTATTGTTTTCTTGGTTGCTTTGCATGGGTAACTCAGGTTGAAAGCAATGATCATTTTTGAACAGGAAAGTTTTAGGTTTATGTTCTTCAGTGAGAAATGTTTATTCATACATGGCTTACCAATTCATAATATTACTGAATCTGGAGTTCTATTATAATCTTAAAACTGTAGTACAATAAAAATGTGTGTTGGTCTATGTAGTATGTTTTATGTAGCTTTTCTTTTGGGATAGGAGAATAACACAAACATATGACTCTGGTGTTCCATGGTTCACTTTATTCATAACTGGAGATGTTCCAGGGGTAGTGCTTTTGTACATTTGTCAAATCAAGCTCTTTGAAAATACAAATAGAGAAAATGTTGATTATTGGATGCTTGTTGACCTTAATTGAATTATTTGATATAAATGGGGAAGAATGCTGTGATTTATATTTTCAGCATATTAAGGATCGGATGAATTTTTCTATTGGCCAACTAACGCCATATACAACTTTAGTAAAAATAAATGTCTAACATCTTGAATAATGTAGGTAAGACTCCCAAATCCTAACAAAATTAAAAAAAAATCAGATTTTTCAACCAATCCAGTGGAAAGCTGGCCATATTAGAAGTTTGTGTCAGGATTTTCAAGAATGAAGCTCTTGCAAGCCTTAAAAGAATAACTGAGATTTTCAGAAACTTTGTTTATCAGTCTGCTCTCAGAATTCCCAGAATAGGAGGCGATCCTCTCAATGAAAGCACAGTCTTTTACTGTTGGGAATACAATGTGTTCTTTGGTCCTTCTTTTTAAAAATATGCCCTTAGTTGGTCAGTAGAAAAATTGATTCACTCCTTGCATTCCTCTCATTTTTTTTAGAACAAAGACACCTGTTTTGATTTTATTCTTGGTGATGATGGAGCATTTCCTAAATTCATAAAGATGATTTTGCTTACAGGTTCTTGTTTCTGGGCTTAGTGCATGTTGTGAATCTTCAGCTGTGTGTCTGTGTTCTTGGAACCTTATACAAAACATGCACTGAGACTTGAAGTTGAATTCGTTTGGTCACTTTATCTGTTTTATCTATTTTTAAAAAAATATATCTTGCCTGCCTCTTCAGATGGCTGCCTGAATGGCTCGAGACTAGAGTACCTGATGGACCACATCCTCCTTTATAGTCCAGTTTACCAGTTAAGGTCCTCATGTTAAGTTCTACTCCTGGTACTCCCGGTTTGGGGAGACTGGAGAAGGGACGAAATGATCTGGTGGGGGGCGTCTGAATTCTATCAGACAGCCGTTGTTTATGATATGTCGAGCCCAGGCATCCGGCTGGGTGAGGTTCCAAAAGTTGGCAAAATACAGAAGTCTTCCCCCCACTTGAGCCGGAAGGTAGTCATTGTTTTGTTTGCTTGGTAGAGAATTTTCCCAATTTGTTTGCCCCTGGTATTGAAACTGGGAGTTTCTGCTGAATGTGTCCCCTGTGGAAGGAGCCCCTTCCATCTGACCATGCATTTTGTCTGTTATCTGATCTGGGTTGGGCCAAGGTATGAAAGGTATGAAAGGAACGAAAGGAGGTTGTAGATGAGCCTTCTTTTTATCCTTATTTGGGTCCAAGATCACCCTCAAACTATGGACTGTTCGTTCAAGGGGAGCGCAGCCCCATCCTGAATGAGTGACATCTTAAGCTCTAGGTCAGACCTTCTGTTTATCAGTAGCACTTCTGTCTTGTCAGGTTTAAGGTTCAGTTCACTTCCTCCCCATGATCAGCAACTAGGGCTGTCGATTCAGTTCGGCCCGAACCGAAAAACAGTTGAATTTCCCCTGATTCGGCGTTTTTTAGTTCGGGACAAACCGAACTAAAAAATGGGAAACCGGGGGAGCCGAATTCAGCAAGTTCGGGAGTTCACGAATAAATCCGGCAAATTCGGGGCCGTCAGTAAGCAGCATTCTCCTCCCCCGGCCAATCGGTGGCCAAGCTGGATCTTCTGGCCAATCAGTCAGGATTGAGTAATGGAGGAATCAGCTGATGCGTGGCCGGGCCAGGGAGAGAGAGAGAGTGAGAGAAATCCTCGTGTGTATGTGTGGAGGGGTGCTTGTGCACATTCGCTCCTTTCCGTGGCTGCAGGGGGCGCATTTTTGGCGGTACAGACCCCAAACTTTCAGCGGAGCTTTAGACGAGCCTTCTTAAGAGACCCCCCAAGTTTTGTAGACTTTGGGTCAGGGCGTCTCGAGATATGGGGTCCACCCCTTTTCCCTCCCCCCTTTTCCATTTCCATGGCTGCAGGGGGCGCTTTTTGGGGGGTGCAGCCCCCAAACCTTCAGGATATCTTCTGACGAGCCTTCTTAAGAGACCCCCCAAGTTTTGTAAAGATAGGTTCAGTGGGGGCAGAAATATAGGCTCCCCCTTTTCTCTTTCAGTGGTTGCAGGGGGTGCATTTTTTGGGTTAAAGACCCCAAACTTTCAGTGGAGCTTCAGACAAGCCTTCTTAAGAGACCCCCCCAAGTTTTGTAAACATTGGGTCAGGGCCCCCCGAGATATGGGCTTTCCCCTTTTCCCTATTGGGATGAATGGATCACCCTATCCTGTATGCATCTCCAGAGCAAAACTTCCCGTGCTTAAATGGAATCGTCTTGGATTACCCAGTCCTCCTCCCAGCCCCTCCTGATGGAACAGAAGACAGCCACAGTAAGACCCCTTTGGAGGCTTTAATCTATACTTTTTCTCCTGTGTGTGTGTGGGGGGGGGGAAAGCAGAGTCTGTGTGTGTGTGGGGAGGGTGCAGTTTCTGTGGGTGGGGGGGGGGAAGCCAAAGGGGGCTTTCGCCCGTTCTGCCTGGGGTGTGTGTGCCCCCTCGAGTCTCTCTCTCCCTGGTTTGAGAGGGGGCTTCAGTGTGTCCTCAGGTTTTCCCTCATTCATAAGATCGGTTAGGTCTATTTTGATGCTTGCTCAAAACTGGTTTTCAAATGGTGACTTAAAGAATGCATTTGCCTGGTCCCGAGTCCGATGCAAAAGGGGAAATTCCACCCCCTCCTGCTCCTTATGCATAGCTAGCTGCCTCTGTCCCTTTCCATGCTTTGCACGGTTGCAAAGGTGTTGCTTTGCAGGGTTGTGTTGCTTTGCAGGGTTGTATTGCTTTGCAGTTGTGTTGCTTTGCAGTTGTGTTGCTTTGCAAACTTCTCAGCTGTTTGTCCGGGCTGGGAGCTTTGTGCGTGGGCGGCAAACTCTGCTCAGAGATGCACATTAAGGGTGGGGGGACCCCTTTCAGGTCCCATATCTCAGCCCCCCCTGACCCAACCTTTACAAAACTTGGGGGGTCTGGCAAGAAGGGTCCTTTGAAGCTCCGCTGAAAGTTTGGGACCTCTACCCCCAAAAATGCCCCCCCAGAGCCGCGGAAAGGCATGGTTGTGTTTTTAATGGCTTTATTCAGCCGAATTTTTTTCCCGATCTTTGAATTCCCGCCGAATTGCACGGACCTGAAGTGAGGGAGGGACTTTGTTATATCCCGAATCTAAATGGGCAGAATTCAGCCGAATCCGAACTATACTGAATTTTTTTAAATTCAACAGCCCTATCAGCAACATTTGAAAAGCAGAGTCTCTGAATTACAGTGAGGGACTGTACATACAGACACTTCTGCATGTTTCCATTGTACAGGTCATTCAGTGAATGCATGGATGGGTTGTCTCTCTACAGGGCTTCTAACATGTGCAGTGAGTTGATTAAGTGTGCTTCATGTTTGTAGTTTCGTTTACTTCTCAATTATGTGTCTGTTAGTAAGGATACGGTAGTCACCTCTTTGTGAAAAACTTCACCTTCTTCAATGGCTTCACAGCTCGAGGTCTTGAACTAACATAATTCTACTCTTTCCCCTCTTTTCTGTTCTGATTGTTGGGATTCTGCCAGCCAAGAGGGGTTTTTGGTAGCATTTAGACTGTCGTATTTAGAACGTTGTGATGTGATGTTACCCCATGGGTTAGTAATGACCTGGTGCTTGCACAGGGGGACTACCTTTACCTTTCAAAAAACCTATTTAGGCTGTACTTGTATTTGGTTGATAATTGATTCTGTCTTATGCCATCTGTGGCCTTTGAAATAGGTTCACCTCAGTCGTCTTCTGATCATGAAATTGAATCTGGTCAGGAATTGTGATTTCCAGCACTTCAGTTTAATGCCCTGTCACACCAAGCTCGGTATGCAGTTGGAACATGATGTTCTGCACAATTCTGTCCTACATATGTAAGACATGTGTATTTCCCCCCCTCCCAAGGCAACTATTTTCTCCAAATTATAATTATACAACGAGTTAAAAATTTTGCTCAGGCTAGGAAGTGTCATGAATTTAAAAGTCCCTCTTTCCATGAAACAAAAATTATCTTTTCCCATCAACTGCTTACTTTATAGGACAGCTAGATTTGAGTCCAAAGCACGAAAGAGATTAAGAGGATTTTGGGGGTATAAGCTTGCGAAAGTCAAAGCTCTATTAATCTGATATGACTTGGAATGGAGATGTCAGAGTCCTTATGTCCCAGTGAGAAGGTGGGACGGAAACTTCAAAGTAGTAACTCAGGATGCAGAGATATAATGTGCATTGTAATTAACTTGATTAGAGCTGATGGGAAATACTTGGGGGCAGAAAATTAGCATCCACAGTGAATTAAGAATCCTATGTCCCTATTCAGCCGAGAGGTGTGTGTCTGTTGTTCTGAATTTGTGGATTAACTCTAGTTCAGCAGTGTTGTAATCACCCCTTGAAGCTTTTCTGTTTGAGGACTACCACTCTTGGGTAAGGAATGGAATGACCTGGAAGATTAAAATGTTCTCCCACTGGTTTTTGAGTGTTGTGGTTTTTAATGTCGGATTTATGTCCATTTGTTCTTTTGTGTAGGGACTCACCTATTTGTCCAGTGTAGAGTGGAAGAGCATTGTTGACATTTGATAGCACACATAACGTTGGAAGATGAACAAGTGAATTAACCTGAGATGGTATGGCTGTTGTTGTTGAATCCGGTGATTGTGTTGTCAGAGTGAATACGGGGACAGAGTTGGCATCTTGGTTTGTTGTAGGCCCTAGTCCCAGAAATTGTTTCCATGTTAGAAACGGCATTGTTGTGGATGAGAAGTTGTAAGAGGTTAGAAGGATGTCGGTTAGCAAGAAAAGTTTTGCCTCCCAACCAGTGTGATAGAGGAGTATCCTTGTCCAGCGTAGGTTGTAGGTCTACTTTATGAGAGTAGCTGGGAATAAGCATTTGATTGCAGAAGCTGAAAGTCAGAAATGGCTTTGTTCATGATGTAGTCACAGAAAGTCTGTTTGAGAACACTGTCTTTATTAGCATTGTGCTTATTTGACCTAATGGTTACTTAATCTTGAGAGTGATTTTCGTGTAGGCATACATATTGGGCGTTTCTTTGATTTTTGTATCTTTCACTAATAAGAACATAAGAAAAACCATGCTGGATCAGACCAAGGCCCATCAAACAAGTCAACTGCAGCAGCATTATCCTGCCTATGTTCCGCAGCACCTAATATAATAGGCATGTTCCTCTGATACTAATGCTGGATCATAGCTGTGAAAATAGAGAAATTACCTACATGAGTAAAATCTACCCACTCTGAATGAGGTATGCAAAAAGGGCCTTAGATTAATAACTTGACTGATTATTGCTCTAACTGATCCGAGTTATGTGAGCCTTTTATATATGCAGTATAAATGGCTGCTTTGCATTTTTATACTTTCCTTCTCCGCCTCCACTGAAAATAATAGTTTCATAGCTCTGTGCTGTTATTCCTGAGATATGACTGAGAGAACTGCATGCAGTACAGTAAAGCACATTCATTTTCATCTAGTACCCGTTTATTGCCTTGAGCACTGTAAATCTGTCAGCTCTTCACGATGCTTTCACCTCTTTCTTCATTTGCTCCAGCTTCTAGTTTGACAATGTTCCCCTGAGGCAGAATTCTAATCTGCTTCCAATTAGTTGCAAAATGTGACTGAAATTTCCACATTACGACTGCTGTTTTACTTGCACGAACACATCTAGAAACAAATTAATGCTCTTGAATATTTATTTTCTGAGCCCTTGGATTTACTTTCAGGGGGGAAATTGCCAAATGTTTTCAAGAGGCGTCCAAGGGCTATATATTTTTACTCAAATTCTGATATTTACTACAGATTTTAAATTTAAATGGTGCCTGTGAATTTTTTAATCCTGCAAGTAAAATATTATTGGCATCTTGGTGTTACTAAAAAGATACTATAGATGAAGAAGCTTATATTTAAAAAAAAAATCCCTGAGCTGTTGGAAATGCAATTTATCCTGTATTCACAGATCATAGTACAGGAGACAAAAATAAAGGGCACCTTTCTTATTGCCAAATGTCTTATACCACATATGTTAGTGTTAACTCAATTTATATAAAATACAAAAGCCAGCAATCCATGATCAGAATTCCAAACACAAACCAAAGTTTTTCAGAGCCCCCCCCCCTTTATGGAAGCTTAGAGGATACTCTGGAGCAGCATTCAGTGCAGTGCTTGAGGGTCAGTAGCCAAAGGGGAAGTTTGCAACTTCCCTGGTGCGCAAGCAGAAGTGTCCTTGACATATAAGAGGCTGGGCCTTTACTGATATATTGTTACAGTGTTGTTATGAGCTATTGGCAGCTGCCTGTGGTAAGCCTAATGAATGTGAGGGAAGGTATAATTTTTAGCAGCAAAAATTAAATATAATTGCATCTGTGGCTTTGCCATGTTCGGATGTGTTGCTAGGCATAATCTGAGACCCAGCAATACAGACCCAATAAGATCATCTTCTAGCACTAGAGTGAGAGGATACATGGTTCAATGAAGTCCACTAAAGTAGTAGAAGGCAGTTAACTACTGCTTGATTATTGTTCAATCTGCTTGTATTATTAAATCCACAAACAACTGGGGTTGTTACATTGTTATGCACTATATGTTGTACTAATCCAGGTTTAAATGGGTATGCTGTGAATCAGAAAACCGTATTTTATTACAGGAGTGTGTGTGCATGTGCTGTTTGTGGGAGTGTTTTATATTGGTTAGATGATTTGCTACTTGCCAAAAAAGAATTATCACCCTGGTCTTTCCTTTAAGTTTCTGGCTTGTGAGAACTACAGGATGAAACTTGGGGTTTGGATAAAATGTAAATTTTCACTGCATTGAATTATTATCACAAGTAGCTTATCTAGAGAGAAGCTGTGTGTTTAAGTATACAGTGCGTAAATTTATAGGTGCAAATTTTTCATACAGGTTAGCACTGTGCAACTTGGCAGATTGATGTCAGCACCTGTAATAGACTTTAAAAAGGATTGCAGAATTCATTGAAAATAAATTGTGGAAGTTGATATTGTTAAGTATATGTCATTTCTAAATGAGATTTCCACCTGTACATTTAGTTATTGCAGTGTCATCAATAATTCCATAATTTATAGACAGGGGAAAATAATAGTAAAATTCACTAGATTGACATGGTAGTTGTAGCACAATATTCTCCTGTCAGAGCAGACTTGCATGCGTGCAGCTGATGAGGGAATATAATGTCTTACAGCAAACCATTCTTTCCACTAAAAAGAGATGGGAAAAAGTTGTCGGTTTTAACTAGAAAGTGTTACAAGTGTTTGCTAAATTCTGTGGTTGTTTCCTTAAAAGCATATCACATTTTAGGAAACATTGTATCTGTTGCCAAATTGAATACAATTATGGCAATTTCAGCCTAATGTCCAAAGCCCCTGAGGTTGTCATTAACTTTTCTATAAAATCCAATGAAGAGTTTTCTTTTTCAGTAGTTAAGAAAGTTCACAGTTAGAATTTGTTTTTTGAAGTACTACGAGAGTTTAATATAGTGAAGTTGCTGGCAGTAACTGGACATGCTGAAGTGATACCATGGAGTGATCTCACATACCTTAACTGCTGAAGGAATGAAATGGTAAAACAAAACATTGTGAACAATGTTGCTTCTTTCACGAAATAAAAATGTGAATTTGGCTGGAATTTAAATGTCCCACAGGTCCTAGTAACAGGAGCAACTGTGTGTACGAATACATTATTTATTACAGTGTTATCTCATTTTCCCTCCAAGGATGTCAGAACTGTTTACATGACATTTCCTCCCTCCGTGTTATCCTCACACCAGGCAGGTGACAGGTTAGGAGGGGAAATGGTCTCTGGCCTTAGAATTGCTGACTGAACTCAGTAGTGAACTAGAGCCCTGCCAACAGGCCTTCCTCACTTTGAGGGGGAAGGCATTTTAGTGTGGATGATTCCCAGCATTTGTTCACGGAGGCAAGACTTAGTTATCGATATCCTGTCTCCACCAGTGGGTATCACCCTACTTCCTTCCCAGGAAAGCAGTGCAGGCTTTCTGAGGAGCTCTCTAAGATGCAGCGGATCCCACTCGGGGGATCCAGGTTTGCGGACCCGCGGGGGGGAGGAGCGGGGAAACAGGGGGCCGGTTCCCCTCACCGGCGGCCGCTGCGGATCAGGGCGGCTGCGCCGTTCCAGGCGGTGGGGTGGCGGCCCGGGGGTCCCGGCCAGCCCCCACGGAGGGAGGGGGCGGGCCCGGGTCCGACGTGCGGCGGCCGGGAGGGACAATGGAAAGGTTGGCGGTTTGGGCATGGGGCCGGATCCAGTTTGGGGGAAAGATGGCCTGCGTGCCCCGCTTCCCATTCTGGGGACCCTAATAAGGGGTTTTGGGGGGAGGCCACTGAATGGTTAAGCCTGTCTCGGGGGCTGCGGTTTGGCCACCTCCCAAGTGGCAGCGGACCACACAGTTGGCTGTCGCCCACGTGGGTCCTAGCATGCTGTCATCTCAGGCTGCGCCCAGCAGGCGGGTTGGGCGCAGGGTGTGATCAGCTGACAGTCGGGTCAGCTGATCCCTGGATCCCGCCCCTCATGCTTGCCAATGCCTAACGCTGTAATCAATAAAGTTGTGGCCTGTTTACTCCAGCTATCGCGTACTAGTCTTTTTTGGTAAGATCACGCCTTTCGGTCACCAGGGTGTGTGTAGCCCCTGGGGTGGCCGTGACCCCCCTTTCCCTCACGTTCTGTACCCCCATAGGGCTGGGGCCGCAAAGGCCTCCCTCACACCCTTTCCTGCTTTCTGTCCTATAATTTCTATCTACTTCATTTCAACTTGTCCCTCTCTAAAAAAAAGGGGGAGGAGACAAAAAATAAGCCCTGTTTTTTGCACTATGCTGATCCAGGCTACAGCTAGACCATCCCAAGCCTCCAACGTCTATCTTCTACAAGGTAACCGGACCTGAAACTGCTTCCTGCAGCAGGCAGGGAGCTGGAAGAAACCCCGTTCATGAAGGAGGAGATGCAGTTACCCTTCAAAGCCTTGGAAGGGAATTTGGGCAGGGAGAAATCAAGTGCACAGCACAATGGCTGACCCATCAGCATGGCACCGAGGAGGAGGAATAGGATGACATTGATGAGGAATCTCATTGGAGGATCCGCAATGTTGCCACTAATCCCCAACAGCACTGGAACAGCCTAGCCTTTGTGCCAGTGGCATTGTATGTGCTGATTGGTTTGATCTAAGTGCTGCATACTGGTTGTACAAGGAATAAAATACTGATTATTGAGACACTGGTTCTCTCAACTGTTGGCCCGATGCATTGCTATTTTTCTTCTTCCTTAGTTTTCTCCAGGGGATTGCCATCTCCAAAGTACTTTTCCCCAATGAAGAGAAATGTGGCCAGAATGAGCCAAGATGATAAACATTACAAAACATCTTTGATGCCTGAGATTTCATGATAAATCTTACAGCCCATTTTGGATTGCCTAGAATTCCCCCTCCCAAATCACTGAGGATCGGTTAATCTTTTCTTTCACAGACAATCCAGAATAGTGGCACATGTCTGGGCTTTCGTGAGAGGGTTGGGGGAGGGAGAAGGAACCAAGACTAAAGAAGGAGGAAAGCCAATGACTAAATCAATTGGAGGAAATCTGATTTCCCCTACCCCATGAATCTTTGTGGGTCCCCTCTTTCTGTATATTATTATTAGAAAGGATGGTAAAAGAGACAAGGACACTGCATGAACATCAGGAGGACACAGTAAGAAGTGGGCTGATTCTGAAGATAGCAGAAATGAAAATAATTCCTTGAATACTGGCTAGGGACTGTTGGCAGCAAATGAATTGGAGCTGAAGGTCAGGGAACCTGGAGGAACAGCTTAGCATTCACCTGTGGGACTTTTGTTTAAAATGTGTTGTTTAAAATGTGTTACCCATCAAAACAGCTAGATTTAAATCAGGATTCAGAGTTACATAGAGTAGAACATTCTAGCAGGAATGGCTTCTCCCATCACCAAAGCCCAGTTGGTACTGGTCATCTCAGGGTATGGAAGTATAGATGTTCGGAGGATTATGAGGCAAGGAGTGGGGTGGAGGAACAGAGCAGCTGTTTTATACACACGCTCCCGCCCCCCAATACAGGATACCTGGATAGGATGACAAACCTTTTGGGATGAGCAAGAGTTTCAAAAGCTGTTTATGATGTGGTAGTAGGTTTTGCTATTTGAAAGAAAAAGTCCGATTCTGCCAGGCATGTACAGACTATCTAATAATTTTTACCCCTTCTCTCCTCTTAGGCGCTCAGAATGGCTTATATAGTTATCGCGATTCCATCATTGGAACAGTCTTTTGAGGTATGTTAGGCTTAAGGAGAGTGATTAGCCCAAGGTCACTCCTAAAACTTCATAGCACAGTTACTATTTGAACCCAGATCTCCCACAACCAAATTCAACACTTCACCGACTAGCCACATTGGATCGCAGCTGAGGGGATGCTAAAATAGCTCTTTGAGTACTGGCCTATGTGTATTTGGCTCAATATATACAGAGCTCTTAGAAAATTCATGATGGGATTTATCCCCACCCTGGTTCGCTTCCTGGCCAAACATGTGATCAGCGCTATTGCTAGTTTTTTTACCACAACTCCACTTGTGCAGTTTTATGTGTGGGTAGCTGAGTCAAGGCTATAATCTTTACTTCTATTTTGGTGGTTCATTATTTTGTAAGAAAAAAATGTTCAAATTATTTCAAAGCAACCTGGTGTAAACATTTTAAGAATTAATTTTCAGGTAGAAGTCATGCTGTTTCTGAGACACACACAATGGTTTTGGTGATGCCACATAGTGTTATAAAGTCTCAGTGAGCTTATTGCTTTTAAACATCATGAGCACAAAATACCCGAAAAACCTATGAGCCTCTACACTGGACTGCAGCCAAAGGGCCTGAGGAAAGGAGGGGGGGAGATGAATGGTTTAATTGTAGAGCAAATCATTTGTTTACAGATTAAGACCTATTTGGTAGCCAAATCCTATGGACAAGGAGGTGAAAGAATGAGGCACTGAGGTACAGGAAATGAATGTCTGGCTTTATATTTTGTGACCACGTTTTGCTATTTTTACCCCCTCCTGAAGCAAAGAAGCCAGGGAAGAAAAAAAAAGTGAATTGTTTAATGGTGAGTACTGCTGAGCAAAGTGCATATTTGAAAAAGCAACAAAGGAGAGGGAGAAGGGGAGTGTGGGTAAGCCTTTGCTGTCTGACAGGGGCCTGACAACTCTGGGGCACCAGTTGTTGGCAAATGTAGCTTGCCTCTTTTGTTTGCTTGAATTTGAGATGGAGAGAGAAACGAATACAGAGAGCGGGATACTGCTGTTAACCTGAACAATCATAATACATTCACTCTCTCTGAAATTCCATTCGGCTTGCCCACAGACACTTATTCTTTCCCGTAGCTCTACCTCCCAACAAAGAATTGGGGAAATTGCATAAATGTACCTTTGTTTCAAAAATCCTAAGTAATTAGTGACCAAGAAGAGCTCATAAAAATATACACATACTTTTTTGAAGGGAGACATACTGTCATTGCTGTAACATTTTAAAAGCAATATATTCTGAAATGTTCCAGCAGATGACTAGTTCATTGGCCATACCATTTATCATTGGGAAGTTTTGTGCAAGTAGACAAGCAGAAGTGTATATTGTATTTGAACAAGTCTTTCTGTCCCCTTGAATTGTGAACATTCACTGTGTCTGGAAATGGCACGTGCATCATGATGACACTCATTTACCTCAGAGGAGTTATGCTGTCCAGCAACTTTACCTTGGCCGGCACATGGGTCTTTCTTTGTGTTTAGATTTCTAAAGCATTGTGTATGCAAGAATAAAAATAATGGAAAAAATGAATTCTAAAACACCTGTTTTTTGCATCACACACCTGAGAAATTACAATAATCATTAAATTATATGCTAACAACTATTTTCAGAGTGTGAGCAAAATAGAAGGTTCCTTCTACTCTGAGGTAAGAAGGGCATCTTGAGAAAACTTGGGTGATTCTCGCTGCATGCCTAGGGAGGCAAGAAGAATTTCCACTTCCTGTTACTTAAGCGGGAATCATCCCCTCAGTTTCTGCTCTTACCGAGCTATACGTTTAATTTTATTTTGAACAGGAAGACATAGAGTAAATAGCTGGAAAACAGAAAATAGTACCACTATAAAGTGTGAACAATACAACAGTGAACTATGAACAGATAACTATGAACAACTATAAAAGTTAGTAGGGTAAGCATATAAGAAGGTAGAGCGATTTGATCCTGCTTTTTCCTCTTTGCCACATCTGTTATTTGTCGACGAGCAGATCCTTGTTTACCGAACTCTGTCTTCATTCTTCGTGGGTGGGCAAGATGCCCTTCTTACCTCAGAGTAGAAGGAACCTTCATGGTAAGTAATCAAGGTTCCGTTCTCACTCTGAGATAAGGTCATCTTGAGAAGACTTGGGACCTCCAAGAGGTGTTACTATCTTCTGGGAGGAAATTACCTCTTTCACCACTTGTTGCAGTATCCTTCTCCTGAATGCTGCATCAGCTAATGACATGATGTTGATCCTGTAGTGGCAAACAAAGGTTGAGATAGAAGACCACGTGGCATCTTTGCAAATGTTTTCTATGGATGCCTGTCGCTCAAAGGCTGCTGATGTTGCTGCACTGCATACTGAATGGGCTGTTATCCCTGGTGGTACTGGGATATGGCTGGACTGATAAGCTTTGTCTGATAACATAACTTTTGGCTGATTTAGAAAGCTTCTTACCCTTGTCCGGAGTGGTGAAAGAAATGAGCAGCGATTCTGTTTTTCTGATTGGCTCTGTTTGTCCAATATAAATCTTGAGAGCTCTTCTTACACCCAGAGTGTGTCATTCTTTCTCTTTGTTACATGTCGGTTTGTGACAGAAAGAAGGTAGACATAGTTCCTGATTGCTTTGGAAGACTGTGTTAACTTTGGGGTTGAAGGTCGGATCGGGGCGTAAGACCACTTTATCTTTGCGAAATTTGCAGAGCCCCTTGTTGATGAAGAGGGCTCCTAACTCTGACACCCTGCATGCTGATGTAACCACCACTGGGAACAGGGTCTTCAGCTGAAGAAATTTCAGGGAGACTTCCATAAGAGATTCTGTTGGAGGTCTTGTCAACGCCAATAGGACTAAGTAAAGTCTCCACCTCGGAGACCTGTGAATAACCAGAAGTCCTGTCTGTGTCAAGCCTTTCAGAAAAGTTTTAATATGTGGATGGCTTGTCAGATCCTGGCTGTGTATTTGGTTGTTTGCTGTAGCTAAGACTGCCACCTGTCTGCATAGTGTGGAAGGTTTTAGCCACTGGTGTACCCCATCTTGTGAGAAGGCTAAAATGTGAGCAATCCAGGGAGATAGGGGATCCACTGATTTTCTGTGGTACCACCTAACAAATGCCTTCCACTAACTTTCTATATTCTTCTAGGGGAAGGTCTGCAGGCTTCCAGCCTCGTTTCTACTACCTCAAGGCTGTAACCTTGGTCTAAGACCTGCTGCCTCTTAGTAGCCAGGCAGTCAGCCTGAACCAGCCTGGGTCCTGGTGTGTCAAAGGCCCTGATCCTGCTGCCTCTTAGTAGCCAGGCAGTCAGCCTGAACCAGCCTGGGTCCGGGTGTGTCAAAGGCCCTGATGAAGTAAGTCCTGATAGAGTGGCAGAGGCCACAGCTCAAGGATCGAAAGCTCTTTCAGCGCTTGATAGCATGGTCTTCGAGGCCAATCTGGTGCCACCAGAATAACTAAGGCCCCTTCCTTGTGTATCTTTCTGATTACCCTTGGGAGAAGAGTCAGCGGAGGAAAGGCATATAAAAAAACTTGTGGCTAGGGTGCCAGAAGAGTCCTGTCTGCTCTTGGGTATCGGTTCCTCGTGTAGAATCTTGGAAGCTGGTAATTGGTGCCGGACACAAAGAGATCAACTGTCAGACTCCCAAAGCTGTTGCTGATCCGATTGAATGCTCTCTTGGCTAATAACCACTTTTTGGGACTTGAGGTTCCTCTTCACCCAGAACAGGATGGTTCCACCTCCCAATGGAGTCTGGAAGATCTGGACCCTCCCTGTTTGTTGAGGTGCACCTTCGTGTAGATGTTGTCTGTGCGCACGAGCACATGGTGACCATTCAGTCTATCTTGAAAGTGGATTATGGCTTTCTGAATGGCTCAGATCGCCAAGACATTTATGTGCAAGGTCTTCTCCTGTTGTGACCAAGCCCCTTGAGCTATCTGACCTGACAGGGTGCCCTCCAGGCTCACATCTGTAAAGATTTGAACTGGGTCTTTGAGGAAGAATTCCTGCCCCTTGTTCAGTTTGGAGATAGTGGTCCACCAACAAAGACTTTTTCTTACCTTCAGGGTAAGCAAAAGTGAGCGTTCTTCCTTCAATACTATCTGTGGTTGGAAGGGCTGTAAAGGTCAGGTCAGGCATGGAATAGTGCCCAAGGAACGCAACCAAGACAGGAGATCATGAACCCCAAAAGGCATGTTAAGGTCATCAGTTGAGATGACTGAGCCCTGGTTACTGTGAGGTTCTCCAGCCAACCTCGGCAATCCCAAAAAGTAACTCGCTCAGACAGGCAGGTCTAAAGCAGGTAAACGTTTATTCAGGAGCCGCAGGTACAGCATAAGCAATCCACAAGTTCAAAGCTGCTAATGACAAACCAAACTACAAAGCATAACTTTAAGCACAAAGCAATCCCTGGTGCAAAACCAAGCAGGTCTGGGAATTAGGAGATAACGGTGCCTGGTAGGAAGTAGGGAGTGAGCAAGCCATAATACTGAAGTTGCCTGCTTGAGACTCAAGGTCAGAGCAGGGGGGGGGAGGAAAGGAGCGGGGACAGCTTGAACAGCTCAGAGAAACAAAACCAAAAGATGCACTTGAACAGAAATGGGCCTAACTCATGTCAAGAGCCTGCCTGGACAGCATGACTCCTGACAGATACCTCTCTAGCCAATTTTGGCTGCTTTGTTTTCTGGCAGAATGACCTTGTTGCTCGTTGTATCTGTGATCACTCCCAGATGCAGGAATCTCTGCTTTGGTATCAACTGCTTTTCTCCCAACTTACTACGTATTCGTATGATGTCAAGGCTTGGATGACTCTTTGAGTATGCTCCTTGGCCAGGGACTTGGATGGAGCCGAGATTAGGATGTTGTCAAAGTAAGGGAAGACTTTTAGTCCCTCTTGCCAAAGGGATGTAATTAGGGTCACCAGGACTTTGGTGAAGACTTTCGGGGCGACAAAAGACTGAAAGGGAGAGCACAGAACTGGTAATGTTGGTCCTGGTACACAAACCTTAAGTACCGATGATGGGATGGGTGAATTGGTATATGTATATATGCCTTCTTGAGGTCTATAGAACTAAGAAATGAGTTTGGGCGCAAGACCTCTAGGATGGAGCAGAGCATCTCCATTCTGAAGTGTTTGACTATGATGAAGCAGTTGACAAATTTTAGGTCCAGGATAGCCCTCCAGTCCCCGTTCTTCTTTGGGACTGTGAAAAAGGATCGGCACTCCTTTTGAGGTACCGGTTCTATGGCTCCTATGTGGATGAGGTGTTCTATGGCTTTGATGGTTCTTAAATGTTTTTCTGGGTTGAAGGATGCCGGAAACTGCAGGAATCAGTCTGGGGGGTGAGACTTCAAAACTCTATGCAATGGCTGGATCTTATCAGTTGTTTTACCTACGCAGCTGGTCGCAGCTGGTTCCATTGAGACTGGAACCACTGCAGCCTCCCCCCTATTTCCTGCAACTTGGTGTCACTGTTTGTTGGGCATTGGGGGCTTGTCGCCCTTGTCAGATTGGAAGGAGAAATTGGGGGCTCTATTGAAGCAGCTGCCTCTGCGAAAAAATCCCCTGCCCCTGGACCAGGAACCTCTCCTCTGATCCTGCCTAGAGGAGGACAGTGTGTGATACAAATGAAAAAATGGGAAGGAAGAGGCCCTCCCATTCTTTTTTAGATACTTAGGCATAGCGTTTTTTTTGTCCTATGTCTTAACCAATATTTTTTCCAAGTTGTCGCCTACCAAACGACCACCTTGAAAAGGGTACCCCATGACCACCAATTTTCTGGTCAGCGAGGCTCTAAGCAATAGTGCATGCTTGGTTGCCAATGAAGCTGCCATTGTACGTGCTGCATACGTCATGGCATCCTAAGAGGTACTAATAGCTCGTAGCATGAAGCTGCAGTTTCTATCCATTTTCTTTTAGGTAATTTCCACTGTTCCGAGTGGCACTTATTTCCTTGTAGATATGTTGTGGAGTGCAACTTGTGTACCAGATGATATCACAGTTGGTTCATTATTTGCCATTGCATTTTGTGCCGAGTCTGTAGGCAACTGGAACACCTGAGAGATAAGATTTCCTTATTGTAAACCTCTGGGCCCCACGTGCCATGCCATTGGTATCCGTCCCCCATTTTCTTTTCTTTAACAGAAAAGGTTAATATATAACTTACCTTCACCTGAAATTCTACGCAGCAATATAAAGGAGTACTATAAGCACAGGAGTCCAAAAAGTAGGTAGCTGTATTGGTCCTTAGCAAAATCCAAAAAACAAAAACCACATAATGTTATTTATTAGCCCAACAAACTTAGTGTACATACTGAGTTCTTACTTGAGTTGATCTTAATAAAAGGTATCACATAGTTTTAGTTACATATTGGGTTTAGTGTGTTAGAAACCTGCACTGTGTTTCTTGCTGTTTTCTTGTATAACCTTTTAATACATTTATTTGTAAGATATGGTACAAATAATTAATATTTCATTACCTTTTGAGGTCAAAAAGACCTCCTGGTATTCTTTAGACAGTATGGAGTGGTTGTTGGGAATATGAAACATGGTCATTTGTTAGGCTTGTAATAGTGCCCAAGTAATAATTACAGAAATAGCATTTGGTTTAGAATTTAATTATGCTTGTGATTCTCCCCCTTCCCTCCTTAATAGTGAAAGAACTATTTTCTTCTGGAAGATTAGCTTCCTTTTATTTTCAGTATTAAAGGTGCATCACTATCAGTATGTTAACAATTAGAAAACAAAACATGAATTACAGTATACTTTATTATGTTATATTCTGATGTTTGGAACACAAATTGTCTTTTTACCCCCCCCCCTCCCAGGGATTTGGTTTATTTACATATGTCTGCATCTGACTTCTGTTCTTGGCTCGAAACAGCAGTGTGGCATTACCATGCCCCGCTTTTGCAGGTCATCCCAGTTGTGTGCAATCTATCCATCTAGGACTATTGTATGACAGATATGCCAGGCAGACAGATGGGCAGGTGGGTCACAGCCAATAAAATGCAGTTTGTGTGCAAATTTGTGTGCAAATGGTTTGTGAATAGCAACCTATATTCAGTGTCATTAAGATTACACATAGATGATAGTGATGGTAATATTTAACATTTGTGTAGTGTGTAGTATTCAAAATACTGTGTGTACTATTTTAGCAATCTTTTTGGCAACCCGGCACTGTGTCAAAGTATCGCCAGCAAGCTTATGGACAGTGTCAGGGGCATAGTGGGATTTAGTTGGCATGCTAAGCCACCCCAGCTACAGGCATTCTCTTGGTGCAGTGCAACATCACAGCACGAATACCTCTGGAATACCTTTTACAGATCTCATAGAGAGTCAAAATACAAGTCTCCCCTCCCCATCTATTCCGCATTTATGGGCTAGCACAGTTTATGAAGAGTGTGCAGTTAGTTAACACCCTCCAAAGCACGGTATAAAACCTAGGGTAGGACACAACTGTTGTTCAGCCAGCACAATTGCCCTTTTTATGGGTTTGCAATGATAAGGACAGTTCTACGTGCAATTTTTTTGTTTTGTTTACATTAACAGGAGCCTTGCTGGAACAACACTGTTGGCAATCTATTCATTTGACTTTTATCCTGCATTCGTGATGCTGTGTCACAGTTATAAGAACATAAGAAAGGCCATGCTGGATCAGACCAAGGTCCAGCAGTCTGTTCACACAGTGCCCAACCAGCTGCCTCTAGAAAGCCCACAAAGAAGACAACTGCAGCAGCATTGTTCTTCCTGTGTTCCACAGCACCTAATATAATAGGCATAGGCATGCTCCTCTGATCCTGAGAATAAGTATATGTCATGACTAGTATCCTTTTTAGTAGTAGTCCCTGCCTCCCTTTCTCATCTAGTTAAGAGAAATACACACAAGGTGAGGGCTCAGTGGAAAAGAAAAAGCATTGCCCCAGCTAGATTTCTGGCCAGCGGAAAGGGGATCTTGGGACTCATGGGACTCAGCAGGGAGAAGCAGTGAAAGCAGTGCTTATGCTCCCGCTCAGCCAGCAGCCGGTCAGTGTTCACGACTGCCTTGTGGGAGGTGTGAGAAGATGCAGTGCTGCAGGTGGCGCACTCTCCTCTTCCTCTTCTGCTCGAAATGCAGTCCCACTCCCCACCTTCTGCCATTTCTTCTTCCTCACTTCCATTTCAGATCCAAGGTGGGCACAAAGATATAGGCAGGAATAGTTGGTACAGGAGCAGTCATTGGGGAATGCTGGTCTGCGACTGACTTGCAGATGCTTTGATACCCACAGATTGAGAAACACCGTGCTATAGTTTACCTTCCACTGTGGTATTGTGAGCTCTTGACCCATCGAACCAGAAATCACCACAGAGACAATCAGATTCCAAGCAGATGGCTTTACTGGTCAAATAGGCAATACAGTGCATGGAAGGCAAGATGACAGCTATGGCTTGTCTTGCCCGTTATTTGGAAATATAAGGCAGAGAAACGGCGGGAGATTACAAAGCATAAACAGAACATTATTTCCCAGGAGTGGCGTTCTCAGGCTTTGGTATGTGTAGCCGTCCTTGAGTCTGGACGGTTCAGCAGAGAAACGAAAGGAAACATCTAAACCGAGATAACAGCCTGACATCCTGCTCCCCTTAAGTCCCCCTCCCATCCGGCAAGGGGGCTGGTCTGGGTAGGCATTGTGAAAGGCGTTGACGAGTTTGGGGGCGGAGACATCCTGCGCGCGAACCCACTCGTCATAGGCAGGGGGGAAGTGTTTCCAGCAGATCAGGTATTGCAAGGCCCCATGGTGTATGCGGGAATCCAGGATTTTGGAGACTTCAAAATGTTCCTCCCCCCCCACCATTATGGGTTGTTCAGGAGGCGGCTCCGGGTGCCATTGTGGGGAAGCAACAAGGCTGACATGGAAAACGGGGTGCACACGCCTCAGAGTTTTGGGGAGAGACAGTTCCACAGTGACAGGATTTATGAGGCGGGTGATGGGAAATGGGCCAATGTATCTAGCACTGAGCTTATGGCAAGGACGGGTGGAGCGCAGGTTCTTGGTGGAAAGGTACACCAGGTCACCCACTTGCAGGTCCGTACTTGGGGAACGATGCTTGTCAGCCTGCGCCTTGTATTTGCGCTTGGCTCGGTCCAGGTTGCTAATCAGCCAGGGCCATGTTGTACGGAGGGTGTGAGCCCACGAGGCAATGTCGGCATCCCCCTCCCCCTCTGATCCTTCTACAGGGGTGATAGGACCGAAGTCCTGTCCATATACCGCGTAAAACGGGCTGAAACCTGTGGATTGATGTACAGCATTATTGTAGGCATATTCTGCAAAAGGCAACAGTTCTACCCAGTCATCTTGGTGGTAATTGACATAACAGCGCAAATAAC
Organism: Euleptes europaea; assembly: GCF_029931775.1. Classification (NCBI taxonomy): domain Eukaryota; kingdom Metazoa; phylum Chordata; class Lepidosauria; order Squamata; family Sphaerodactylidae; genus Euleptes; species Euleptes europaea. Next base: position 65,597,302 of record NC_079315.1, read on the forward strand.
ATTCGAGTACAGCATTGACACGTTCAATTTGACCATCCGTTTGGGGATGGTATGCACTAGACAACCCTTGTTCCACCCCCACCAATTTGAGAAAAGCTTTCCAAAACTTAGCAACGAAACTACTTCCGCGGTCGCAGATTATCTTGCGCGGAAACGAATGTAGTCTAAAGACATGTGACACGAAGAGGCGGGCCAACTTCTGAGCGGAGGGGATCCCCGCACATGGAACCAAATGTATTTGCATAGAAAATAAGTCAGTGATAACCCATAACACAGTTTTTCCCCCGCTGAGAGGGAGATCCGTCATAAAATCCATAGCAATCACTTCCCAGGGTTTGCTGGGTATTTCAAGTGGTTGCAGTAGTCCTGGGGGTTTGCCTTGAGATCGTTTGACCGTAGCGCAAACAGGGCAGCTGCGAATGAAAGAGTCAATGTCAGAACGCATTCCCCCCCACCAGAACTGCCTGCGCAACAGGTGAAGGGTCTTTAGGAACCCAAAGTGTCCAGCTGTTTTTACTCCATGAGCCAAATGTAAGACTTCTTTTTGGAGCGTTTTGGGCACGTATAATTTCGAGTCTTTGTACCAACAACCCCCTCGTTGGATTACATCGGGAGGCAGGGTTTGAGCGGAGCGTTCCATAAGGCATTGTGCCCGAAGGGAATTTAAGAAAGACTCGGAGACGGGAACCCCCCCTTTTGTACGGTGGAAGCAGGAGCAGATATGGGGGTCGACGAGGGGGAAGCGCTTACGTGCGGTGGTGTGCTGACTGCAGGCGGCTTGGCGGCCGGTTGGGTTGGAGGAGTTGATGCGTCGGCCACTGCGTGCTTCCGTTGTGGGGGCAGTGTTTGGGATCGGGTTTGTACAGCCAGCACGGGTAGGGCTTCTCTTTGCGCGGGTGTAAATAAAGAGTCTGTTGGCCGATCGAGTTTCACCGGGTACTGAGGCAGTCGGGAGAGAGCATCTGCGAGAACGTTTTGTTTCCCAGGGACATGCTTCAGGACGAAACGAAACTGAGCAAAGAAATCCGCCCAACGCTGTTGTTTCGCGGACAATTTATGGGTCCCCGTGAGGGCAGCTAGATTTTTGTGATCGGTCCAGACTTCAAAGGGTACTTTAGACCCCTCCAGGAATTGTCGCCACAGAGTAAGTGCATGGTGAACGGCCGATGCTTCTTTCTCCCAAATGGGCCAGTTCAATTGGGAGTGCGCAAACTTCTTTGAGAAGTAAGCGCAGGGGTGAAGGAGACCATCTGGTCCTCTTTGGAGAAGGGCCCCTCCCATAGCCACGTCGGAGGCATCGACTTGCACAATGAACATTCGATTCGGGTCTGGGTGCCGTAGCACGGGCTCCGAAGTGAAAAGGCGTTTGAGGGCTACAAAAGCGGCCTGGCATTGATCAGTCCACAGTATCTTAGCGGAGGGTAACGTAGCAGAGCTTCCCTTACCCTTTGTTTTCAGAAGGTCGGTGATGGGCAGCGCCACTTGGGCGAAGTTAGGGATGAACCCGCGATAGAAATTAGCAAAACCTAGAAACTGTTGTACTTGCTTGCGGTTGGAGGGAGGGGTCCAATCGAGGATGGATTGGACCTTGGCCGGGTCCATGCTAAGGCCATGGTGGGAGATTATATATCCCAAGAAAGTTATTTTGCTCTGATGAAATTCGCATTTAGCCAACTTTGCATAGAGTTGGTGACTGCGCAGGCGCTGCAGAACTTCTCGGACCAGAGCGACATGCTCATCCATGGTTTTTGAATAAATAAGAATGTCATCTAAATAAACCACCACCCCGCGGTACAGTAAATCATGGAGGATTTCGTTGATGAGTTGCATGAAGACCCCCTGGGGCCCCTTTTAACCCGAAAGGCATCACAAGGAATTCAAACATTTCAAAACAGCTAGAGAAGGCAGTGAGGGGTTCGTCTCCCTCGCGGATACGGACGCGGTAGTAGGCTTCTACTAAGTCCAACTTGGAGAATATTCGTCCCTCCTGCAACTGTCCCAAAATATCTGAAATCAGCGGTATAGGGTAGGCGTTGGCTTGGGTAACTGCATTGAGCTTTCGGAAGTCGATGCATAGGCGCAGGTCGCCCTCTTTTTTTAGGACGAAAAATGCGGGGGCTGAGTTGGGAGCATTCGATGGGCGAATGAACCCTCGGGCAAGGTTTTTGTCCAAAAAGTCCCGTAGTACAGTGCGCTCGGAAGCGCTCATAGGGTAAATCTTACTCTTGGTTAATGTGCAGTCCTTCACCACCTCAATTGCACAGTCAGTGGCACTGTGGGGGGGGGGTAAGACATCACATTCTTTAATGTTAAAGACATCCGCAAAGTCCTGGTATACGTCAGGTAGGGACGGCGGTGATGGGACATCGGAGGTTAATGCTGGAGCGGGTGGAGACAGCACCGCAACTTGCTGTCGGTGCTGATCGCATTTGGGGTTGGCAAAGGAGATAGTGTTCGTCTCCCAGTCTATACTGGGACTATGACCTTTAATCCAGTTAATTCCCAGGACCACTTCAAATCGGATAGGGGCTATGGTAAAGTCTATTTGCTCCCAGTGGGAGCCAATACCCATCGCCACCCCTGTAGTGCGATGATCAACTGGGCCCCCCTTGAAATGGCTTCCGTCCATTTGGGCAAATTGGACGGGGGCTGGTAAAGCCTCGGATTTGACTTTGAGTGCTGCAAAAGTGGCCTCATTGATTAGAGTGCGACCGCAACCGGAGTCAATGAGTGCCTTAACGGGTAGTTGGGGACCACCTTTATAGTGTTGTAAAACTGCATCCACATAAACGGTGGTTTCCACTTCCTTCACCTTGGTGGGAGCTTTCGGTTTAGCAGGAGATTCTGCAGGAATCTGTGGAGACGCTCCACTCACCACAGACCGGAGCCGTTTTTTGACAAATCAAGGAGGGTTTCCAGGTTCAAAGCTGGAGGATCCCATGGGTTCTCTTCGTCAGAAGAAGGAGAGTTGTCCCCCAATGGGGCATTTGTAATCCGGGACCCGGCGGGGTCACTCGATGTAGGAAGGTTAGATGAGTCCTCAACGTGAAGTGCAGAGGGTGTGGGTCTTCCCGGCGCTGCGCTGCGGGTGGCCGCGGTGCCTCTGCGTTGAGGTCGTCCTCGAGCTCGGGTTGCCATGCTGGGGCGAAAGGGTTCAGGGCGATGTGGGCAGACTGCCGCAAAGTGGCCCAGTTCCCCACAAGTGAGGCAAGCTCCTCTTTGAAACCGTGTTTCGCGATCCTGGGGTGGACGCGCGGGCTTCCGTGGATTGGGGAGCGGTGCCTTGGGCTGGGGTTTTTGGACGCTTTTCTCCTTGTTTCTTTGGCAGACGAGGGAAATAAAGCGCCGGCGGCTTTCCACCTCCTCGGCTAATAGAATCCAATCCTCGAGGGTGTCGGGATCACCCCACATATACGACCAGTTCAGAATATCAGGGTGTAAGGCTTCCCTGAAATGGTGAATTAGGGTGGCTTCGGGACAGTCCACAATTCTGCTTGCTAGTCTTTGGAATTCATCGGCAAACTCTTGAACTGGAGTAGAGCCTTGACTTAATTGTAGAATCTCCGCTTTGGCTCGTTCCCCCAGAAAGGGATCCTCAAATCTCCTCCGTAAGGCAGTCATGAAATTGTTGAGGGAACGGATAGAGCGGGATCGGGTGTCGAACTGGAGGACCATCCAGTCGGCTGCTTTACCTGTCAAAAGGGAAGCCACATAGCGAACCCGGCTGTCCTCTGTAGGGAAGAACTGTCCTTGTTCTCGCATATAGCTGTCTACCTGATGCAAGAAACAGGGCAGGGTTTCAAGAGATCCATCGTAGGTAGTTTTCAATTTGAGTTGCTTCCAAGGACCGGGCATGGGTTGGCCCGGTTGCACGGGTGCTCCGGGTGCAGGTAAAACGGGACCTCCGGGGACCAGGGGTTGAACAGGTACATTGGCGGGTGGCTGGGCTGGCACTCCCTGCTGAACCAGTACTGCGGCCCCCTGTGGAACGGGTTGTGCCGGGGTTGTCAGGGCCCGCTGTAACTGCTTGTTGTCCTGAAGCAAGCGTTCCATTAGCTCCTGGAGTTGATCTACACGGCCAGATAGCTCCCGATTCTGAGCTCGTAACAGGTGAACGTCCTCACCCGGGCCACCTGTACGATGAGGTTTGCTTGTCAGAAAACTTGTGGCCCATTGAGAACTGTCCCCATACAAGTCCTCTTCCTCAGACTCCTCGGAGTCTTGGCGTCGTTCTGCGAGGCGGCGTGCGCGTTGGGTTGTGCGCGACGGGGCAAATACCGGGGAAAACTACAGACCCAACGGAGGACCGCTCCGTCCGGAGTCTTTGGGGCGGCCGCCTGTCCGCGCCCGATCCGCAGCCAACTGCTGCTCTTTGTCCCTTGCGGCTTGAGCCTCGGCTTCCGCCTTAGCCGCTTCAGCAGCTTCCCTATCCACGAGAGCCTGTGCGCTTTCAAGTCTCAGAGCGGCAGCTGCGGTAATGTGCGGTAAAAGTTCCGTTTCCAGGAGCATGAGTAGGGGGTCGGGCTCCCCACCTAACAATGGTTGCACTCGGACCGCGACCACTGGTGCATCGGCCCCGAACGTCGGGGTCAAACGTTGAGCCAAGGTGGCTATCATGGTATCCTTTGTACAATCCGCAAAGAGGAGGGCTGTCTGGATAGCGATCCTCTTGGCTTCAGCTTGACAGTCAGCTGCATTGGGTACCAAAGAAAAACCTGCCGGTGCGGCTCCCGCCATGGTACCTTCCCCCGAGGTGACAGGACGCCTTAGAGCCGTGGATGAGAGAGTCTCACGGGCAATAAGCTTATCCAATAAACCGGTTAGTATTTGTAAGTCCTCAGTTGCTAGCCGGGCATCATCAAGCAACTGATCAAAATCCTGGAGGTCTAAACCAGCATTAGTATCCTCCGACGTTAACATCCAGGGAACTCTCACTAGAGATTGCCACTGCGTCTGGATCAGTCCACTCAAGCGGCAAACCTCAGAATTAGTTCTAAAGAGTTCAGCTACTATGTCCCGTAGGAGAGTAGGATCCTCTGAGGAGGACTCCAGGGTTCCAGGAAGCAGTTGTCACAGTTCACTCAGAGAGCGCCCTCCTAGCTCCCATCCGAGTGGCAGGCGAACCCTCCAGGGCTCCAGCCTGACTAAAGAATCCATGAAGAAGAGATAGCTGTCATAATGTGAGCTCTTGACCCATCGAACCAGAAATCACCACAGAGACAATCAGATTCCAAGCAGATGGCTTTACTGGTCAAATAGGCAATACAGTGCATGGAAGGCAAGATGACAGCTATGGCTTGTCTTGCCCGTTATTTGGAAATATAAGGCAGAGAAACGGCGGGAGATTACAAAGCATAAACAGAACATTATTTCCCAGGAGTGGCGTTCCCAGGCTTTGGTATGTGTAGCCGTCGTTGAGTCTGGATGGTTCAGCAGAGAAACGAAAGGAAACATCTAAACCAAGATAACAGCCTGACAGGTATTTTTTTTCTGTGGTCTTTCCCTGGAATGGTATGCAAATTTCTAATTTCCTTCAAAAGTGACTTTGCACTTTCCCCCCTGTTGGATGAGATGAGAGGACCTCCATCTGTGGGGCTGCCTCTCATGTGTTCATCCCAGGGCTCCTCTAGTATTACAGTTATCATTGAGTCCATCCTGCATATGAGCAGTGGGCTGACATCGATAGGTGTGGCCCCATCAGCATGTTTGTATTGGCTGCTTCCTTGTTTGCCTAACATGGGCATCATAGGAATGCCGCACTTTGACTTTTTTTTTAAATTATTTTTATTATTTTCTACAATTCAACAAAAATAAACATATCTCAACAATATATTCAGTTGTAACTGCTTGTAACAAAAAAAGTTCATTGCTATTACTGAGAATATGTTATCTATAATATTCAATGCTATCTGCTATATGTGACTTCCCCGCATCTTCTTCAGTGACTAATTCTACTGGTTAACACTTTTGCATTTCAAATTAATTTCTAATCCTTATTTTCTCTCATACAGACTTGCTTTAAACTATCTATACTACTTCTATAAGCAATTTCAAGTCCTACCTAGTTATAATATTATCATCATTGTCTCTATATAACATTCTATTATTCTATAATAAAGGGATTAGATCAATACATAAACAAATTTTCCCATTAGAAATTCATCAAAGTAAATCCACCGTGGCTCCCTTATACCCCAAAAATAAGCATCATTTTAGCCATTATCTTGTTTTGGGAGGGGATCTGCCAGTCCTTCTTTATTTCCCAATCCCCACCCCCCCGTTTTTCAATATAGTAGCTGCAATTCTGGCCTCTGAAAATGTAAAAGAAGATCCCAGTGATTGTATCCATTGGCTTCTTGTTAAAATTTCCAGCAGCTTCTTGGTAAAATCCTTCGTCATGTCTCCCTCCATCGCTGGCTGCCAGGAAGTGTTTTCTTGGGATAATAATGTTCCTCCTGTCAGCAGTAACTCAGACAAGTAGATTGTAGAGGTATTGAGTTCTCTCATGTTGCTCTCTCTCATTTCCAGCTGGTCACTTGCAACTACCTCTTTAAAATCTTGGGTCTTCATATCGTGGATCTCCTCAATAATTGTGTCCAGTTTTCCATTAATTGATTTAAATAGGATATTCATCACCTCAGCTAGTTGAAATACTTGATGTGAGAGCGCTTGTTGTTTTTCAAAGACTAAATCTTGTTGCATTGCAAACATGTCCATTTGTTTGAGTAACATCTCTTCCATCCTCTTGTTTGACATATCTGCTTGTATTCTTATATAGAAGCAGGCTTTGTAATTTTCAAGATATCCTCAATTATGCTTCAAAGCAGCACAGATAAAGAAAAGAAAGTAGACAGGAAACTGCAGTATCATAGACCCTGCGTCGTCTCCTCTCGGTGGTTAAGTGGTAGGAACGATTTGATGGTTACACCGGGGAGATTCACTTCAAGTCTTCCAATCTGCCCTGTCTTTTCAATGGTAACAAAGCCCTTCTTATTATCTTCCGGTCTTAAGAGGCGACGTGGCTGGACATTGAATCAAAGAGAGCCGGAAGTGGGGGGGGGGGAGGTTTTCGTCTCCCTCCCTCCCCTCAAAGCATTTAATTGGTAGTTGTAAAGTCATTCAAAAGTCCCTTTTATTGCGTCTACTCACTGATCAAGTTGATAAGGTCTTAGTCAGTTCATTTAATGGCATTTGTTTATTTTAAAAGTCTCGTTACGCTGGGCAGGGAGTCGCCGGTTTTCGTAGGTGTTTTTATTGTCATTCAGGTCTTCTCAATCAAGATAAAGGCAAAAAGTGTCTTTTTACTCACTCTGACTTCCAAAGGTGAGGCTTCTTGTTCTTTTCATAGATTATTTGATGTTAATGTATAGAGGAGGTCAAAGCCTATAATCCAAAGAGTCGTCCGTGGCAATGGTAACCCCTATGCCGGCGGGGACAACTTCCAACTCTACGAGAGGCTTAATAAAAGCTCTCTCAGAGAATATGGGAGTCCAAACCGCTCTTGAAGGCTGCAGGGGAATTTCCTGCTTCCCGATCCACTATTTAGGACCGAGTTGGAGTGCTTTTTGCACTCCAAATCTAAACGACTCTTGGTGTCTCCTGGGAGCCCCCAGGAAACAATGGCGCTCGGACCAAACGCTCTACAGGAAGTCGGAATGCCACACTTTGACTGATGGGCTGCATTGGGATTACTATGGACTTGGCTGTAATTGTTGTGCTCTTTGCCCCTTGCAGAGGGTTTTTTCTTTCATATATATCCTATCATCTGGCAAGCATAGGGTACCATCTAGCAGTGCCATTGTTGGATTCTTCAAATGGAGCTGTATACTCATATATGGGTACACACTCACATACATGGTTCATAAAGGTAAAGGTAGTTTTCTATGCAAGCACCGGGTGATTGCTGACCCATGGGGTGATGTCACATCACAACATTTATTAGGCAGATGGTTTACGGGATGGTTTGCCATTCTCTTTCCCAGTCGTCTACACTTTACTCCTAGCAAGCTGGGTACTCATTTAATTACCTTGGAATGATGGAAGGCTGAGTCAACATTGAGCCAGCTACCTGAAACCGACTTCTGTCAGGATCAAACTCAGATCGTGAGCAGAGCTTGGACTGCAGTACTGCACCTTACCACTCTGCGCCATGGGGCTCCTGCATGGTTCATATCTCATATTTATTTATGTATAGTATGTTGAAAGAATGCATTAGCAACTTGGCTAATGTAATTCAAAGAAAAATATTTATTGGTTTTAAGCAATAGTTTGTGGATTCTGCTTTTAAAAATATAGTTATCCACCCTGACCTATCAATTACTTGCAAATGTCAGTACATAAGCACAGCTGCCCTGCCCACAAGGGCTTTCTAATTAACATTAGTGACAGGGTTGTTTCTGCAAATTGGGGGGCCTTTCCCATTTACCTCAACCAAAGAGAAGATTGATAAGTTCTTCTGTTCGATTGAGGTGGATGGAAAAGGCTATCTCTTCCTTTAAAGTGGAGTTTCAGTCTGGGGCTTTCCAGTGGTGAAGTGGTTTTTTGATGTTAGCAAAATTTAATTAATGCTAGCAAAAGAAGGCAAATACTCTGGGGTGGATCCCACTCTATCCTACCACTCCACTGACCAAAGTTTATTAACTTATTAAAATATCCCACTATTCCTCTTGGCTCGGAAGAAGCCTTCAGCTCAAGAGAAGTCTTCCTCCAATCTAAAGAGCCTTCCTACAACTTAAATTGCTCATCCATTTGAGCAGGAGCCACTTCATTTTGGAGGAAGGCTCCTTAGGCTGGAGGAAGGTTATGTGGCGGATACTTCGATTTGCCACACTATGTACAAACCTGGATCACGTATAAGCACTGCTTCATATCCATGGTTCATGTACCACATTTAACCCATCTAACATGTTTGGTTTGCCACACAGTCCCGGCAACAGTAGATACGCAAACTGTATTTACATATGTGGAATGGAAAATTTTCAGTTGAAAAATACAGCAATGGAAAAATGTCTGGAAATTTTTCCATTTGGGAAAATCTTCTGCCCTACATCACTGACTTGCAGGTAAGATCAGACAACACCGTTCTGATGCTGTGAAGGGTGTGGTCCTGGCATTAATCAAAGTAATTTAGAGTATTCAGTGCCTTGATACACAAATGGAACAATCATAAGAAAGTCTACTGGAAGTTGTCCCAGTTGTCCCAGTACCAGGAGTAACTGGAGGTTCTCTGGTGTTTTTCTGTCTGAGTTCAAGGTGATCATTCTGTCTCTGATCATTCTGCCTCTGACTGTCAGGTTTGGTTGGGGAGATCATTCCTGGCTAGTCAGAGATCTTGTTTCATCATGTTCATCAGTATGTTTCATGCATTGACTACCCAATCTGGATTGTCTGTTAATGCGCTGTGCGTTCTGTATTCTTCAGCTAGTGAAGTAAAGAATCTTAGGGAGAGAGGAAGTACTTGACCAACTGTTTCCACTGTGTCTGCATTATTTCACTACCAGTGTCTTTTCAGGCATTCTTGACAGGTAGTTCAGTTGCTTGGTCTGACTGTCATGTAGTTTACTAGTCCCAGAAAGGATGAGGCTCTTGGAGGTAAGATTTCTAGCTATTAGAGGGAGTACGGATATAGTGAGGAACGGTGCTATAGAGATGAATGTTTAAGACGACAGTTTGCTAGACACTGTACAAAATAGTTAACAAAGGACTTCTGCCTTCTGTATTAAGCAGGAGTCCCATGTAAGTCACTTCAAGAAAGAGGCTTGATACTAAAATCAGCATGAGGAAATGAAATAAGTGATACTGGGGAAGGATGCGTAATATAAACTGTACTGTATTAACTACATTTGGTGAAAGAGGCTTGTCAGATTGCCACTATTTCCACTGGCCATGCACCTATGTGGTTACAGCTGTCTGGTTCAAAAATGTAGTTCTCTATCTCTAGCCAGTAAAGATAAGTGGTGGATAAAACTTGAATGGGCTGCTGTTAAAAGCACAGGAGCAGAGCTGAGAGACAAGGCGGCAGTCTTAGAGATTTAGTATATGTTATGACGGGAGCTTGGATGGTTTGACTTGCAAGGTGTGGGTCTGTAACATGTTATTGTGAAAACCCGCAAGAAACTGACTGAAGCCGGGGTTCATGTCTGGTGATGCTTTGCGATTAAACTGTTTATATAGTGCTTTAGCCAGATTTTCTATTATGATACAGTGTTTTCAGTTCAGAAGTGTTGGGGTAGAATTGTAGCTGCTTTCAGACTCACGTATGTGTTGTCATTACTTTCTTTTAATTTGTTCTCCTTTATGACTATTCACACAGGAAAGGGACATAGGATATTAATGAAGTTCATATCTCTTCACTGTCCCATGCCTTTATTATAGATTGTTCCGCCACCAGCAACCCAAGAGCCCTGCTTTGATCTCACTGGTGCTTATAGAAAGCATACAAAATGTATCAGCACCCCTGGGCTTTCTTTGAAATTCTCAGCTGAAAACAAAATCTAGTTTCTCCCTTTCTTACAGTTAACCTCCTGTTGAACTTGACAGTTTCAACTGGCACAGGCCCATCACTTCATTCTAGAACTTCCCCTTCCAAATGTTTACAGAGAGAAATTATGGGAGTTACCAGAGTGATGATTGATACCATTTTCACAGCTGGGGAAAGGCAGTGCTTTACTCCTAGTTTAAGCGGCCTTGACTGACAACTGATTTTACTTGATGGTAAAGAGGGAGGGAAATAAGTTTTCCTGTCATTCAGCAGGGAAGAAATGCCTTGTCATATTGCTTTCGCACTATTTGTTCCAAACCTGTGGGCGCAACTGAAAAGACACGGGTGTGTTGTGCGGGTTGTGGTCTTTAATCTCCAAACTCAGAATGCAAATGTTTTTGTCCATATTGGTTTTCAGTGTGGGAGCTCAAGGGACACGTAAGTCACAGAGAGTTGTTCGAAGGTTAATGATCTCTTCAAACGTCTTGCTAACGTCATGACTGCCTCTTGTGCCATAAACATTTAGTTAATAAAACATCGCCCATGCATGGAATATTGTAAACGAGCCCTTTAAAGGTATTTTGTTTCTTGAGAAGTCTTCCTTTTTCTTTCACATATTTCTGCAACTCAGCGGAGGAGACTGTAATTTTGTAATAACACTTGAAATTAGAATAAGATTGCTATTGTTTACTTCTCAGATTAGCAGCTCTTCACTCTCTCACAGGTTGCTTCTTAAAGCGTCAGGATTTGGTTTAAAATGGCTGCAGATTATGTGAAACTGCAGCACTGAATGTGAAAGAGGATGTAGCCATACCAGAGTGGTCTTTTAGATGGCCATTAGCGCTGCATACCTACAAGTCTCTCTGTTCTTCACAATTCTTCTAAAAGTAGTTGATGGCAATGTAATTTGCCAAGCACTGAGTAACTGTGAGGATTTTGTTGAAGCATAATCTGTGAATAAGGCAAAGCTGAAATGGCTGTCTTACTGTTACTGGTTCATCTTAGAATTTCCCAAAAGCATAAGTGGATTTTTCTTCCATTTTAGTCACTTTCTCCCCTCCTCCCCTTTTTTTTGTTCATGGTCTGTAAAGTTAGTCTTTTTATTATTTGTTCTTCTCTCACCAGTATTACTAATTGAACTATCCCCCACCCCTTTAGACAGAATGATAAAGGGAATGTTAAATTTTGTACTTGCTCTCCCCCCCCCATCATATGTCTAACCTGTTTAATTGAAAGGTTGGGAAGAAAATCCTTGAATATTGGATTCTTCCAGTCTCACCCTTCTGCCTGATATGCTGATGGGGGAAAGGCATTGACACAAATGTGAACTTCCACCTAAGGAGGAAAAGTTGGATTTCTGAAAAATGAGAACTGCTTGAGAAGGAAACATCTTGAACAATAGGTCCTGAAATTCCATACAAAGATTGAAATGCAATAAAGTTCCACTCACCCCATATTCTAAACAAGTGTTTTGGTGGTGTTGTTTTTTATATAAAATATAAAGGCAACAACCAACAGCCGTTTATATCTGTTTTGAATTTTTTCTGTATTTCATATGTAACTATTTTTCTATATAGATTATCTCTTGGAAGGACTACCGTATATACTCGCATATAAGCCGACCCGCGTATAAGCCGAGGTGCCTAATTTCACCCCCCAAATGGGGGAAAATTAGGCATTCGAGTATAAGCCGAGGGTCAGCTTATACAACCCCCGGGTTGCCCTCCCGCCCGGCCTCCCGGGCCCTCCAGACCCACCCCAGCGCCACCCTAGGGGGGGAGGGGGCAGAGCCCCTGAACCCCCTTCTTACCGGGAGAGGCGGCGATCAGCTGGCAGTGGCGGAGGCGCCCCCCCCGGCACGCAGGAGGCTGCGCAGGCCGCTCCTGGCCCAGGGGAAGGCGCGCTGGAGGCGGCGGCCGCGCCCCTCCCCAGCGCGCAGGAGGCCCAGCAGGCCACTCCTGGCCTAGGGGAAGGAACGCTGGAGGCGGCGGCGCCCCCCGACATGCAGGAGGCCCAGCAGACTGCTCCTGGCCCAGGGGAAGGCGTGTTGGAGGCGGCGGCCATGGCCCCCCCAGCACACAGGAGGCCCAGCAGGCTTCTCCTGGCCCGGAGGAAGGCGCGCTGGAGGCGGCGGCAAGTTCCCCCCCTCCCTCCACCTACCGTATTGACCCACATATAGGCCGAGTTGGGATTTTTCAGCCCTTTTTTTGGGCTGAAAAACTCGGCCTATACGCGAGTATATACGGTATATCTATACACACACACACACCTTACCCTGGCTAGTATCTGGATGGGAGACCTCCAAGGAATACCAGGGTCATGACATGGAGGCAGGCAATGGCAAGTCACCTCCCAATGTCTCTTGCCTTGAAAACCCTATGGGGTCGTCATAAGCTGTTACTTGATGACAAATAAATACATAAATAAATTGTGTGTGCATGTGTGTATGAAAGGTGCATTGTGAGTGACTTTTAAAAAGATTATATAATGCCCTGTCCTGGATTGCCCAAAGGCTTGTTGAATCTCATCAGAACTTGGAAGCTAAGCAAGGTTGGCCCTGGTCAGTATTTAGATGGGAGTCCACCAAGGAACACAAGCATTTCTATGTAGAGGCAGGCAATGGCAAACCACCTCTGCATGTCTCTTGCCTTGAAAACCCTACGGAGTCGCCATAAGTCAGCTGCGGCTTGATGGCCTAAAAAAATGCTTAGGGAAGGGAGTATAGAAATATTTAACAAAATTCAAAAGTAAAATTTATTTGTGCATTGTCACCGGTCATTTGATTCTGCTTAAGTTGCAGTAACTGCCAAATAATATGCAATGATGGAATAATTTTCTGTAAATTATGGAAATTTGAATAAAGAGCAGGCATTTGCCTCAAGCCTAATATAAGTATACTCTAGAACAGAGGTGCTAGAGTATTCTGGAATATGGGAAGGATAAAAAGAGTATCCTTTAAGAATATCCAATTTTTATTGGAATAAAGTATTTTGTATTTGTCTGCTACACAAGCTTTTGCCATCAGCCTAGAAGTGGTAAGAGCGTACAGATATCTAACAAAAATTGGCCTTATTTGGACAGGCTTCTCATAGCAGTCAAAACATTTTGCCCATGGAAAAATTATTCAGGTTTAAGTAATAAGGTGCAAGGGTCTGGCGAGCTGGCTCTGTGTGCCCGCCCGCCTCCCAGCTGGGAAGCGGGGAGGGGAGCCCAGAGCCGGCTTGGCGTGCCGGAACGACGCAAGCCGGCTCTGTGCGCCCGCCCGCCTCCCAGCTGGGAGGGGGGGGCATGCACTGGCTCGCTCTGTGCGGCCCTGCCCGCCTCCCAGGGCATTCACTCCATAGGACAAGTTTTTAGAGGAGAAAAACAAGATTTTTTCTCTAAAAACTAGGTGCGCCTTATGGAAAGGTGCGTCCTATGGAGCGAAAAATACGGTAGATGGGAAAAGACTGATGTCTTGAGGCAGCAACGCAAATTGAGATGGTATGTTGTCATTGGCTAATATGCTTTTAAATGTATATGTTTGACAGCTGCTGCACAAAATTGTTGTTTGGCACCAGGCTCATTGCTGGGTAGGGAGAAGGGTAGCATTTCTTGGCTCCAACCAAGTACTTTTATAAAGTAGGCCTGGCCAAGTGAGTCTCTTGCCCAGCAGTGCTTCTGACTAGCCATTGGAGATCTGATTGGCTGTGGAGATTAAAAATAAAATTGTTTCAGCAGTAGCTGCTGCCACACTATAGATTTTATTCTCTCACTCCCCTTATCCAGTGTACTTTTTATAATAACTCCTCCTCCCCCCTGCACTTGGGCTTCATGTGTGTGTGTGTGTGTGTGTGTGTGTGTGTGTGTGTGTGTATGAGTGAGTGTGTGGGCGATTACCTTTCCTCTATTAAACAACTTCTGCATGAAATGTTGGAGAGCTACTTATCAGATTTATGCATAACCTCACTCCCTGGTATTTAGTCATTGGATAAGTCTCCTGCAGGAGTCATTTTGTGATTAGCTCCACCTTCTGGGGCAGCAGTTCTGTGGCTGTGCCCACTACCATGTGTCAGAATTGCAAAGGTGCCCACAGGTTGGGAACACTTGTTTTATGTCATCCCAAGGATGTTCCAGAATCAGTCAGTGCAGCTGAATGTGCTGGCCTAAGAAACATCTTGTATAGCTGGGTGACTATCCCATTTGCGAATGAGACAAGGCTGCTGAAGCAGCATAACTATTCATTCAGACCCAGCTACCCAGATATGTAGGTTGTTTGTGGAAGTTGGAATCATTAGTGTGAGGGTTCCTTCTAGTTACATTAGCTAGAAATATCTTGAATCTTGAAAAGGGTTTGATGGTCAAAACTTTATGCATCTTATTGAATTTGTTCAATATGAACAAATTGAATTATTGAATTTGCACATGACCTGTTGGTCTTACAAACATAAAGGACAGAAGTAAATAAATAAAGGAACTTTATTCATACCAATGATTATACTTACTTATTTAGTACACTTTTATCCCTTTATTTAGTACATTTTTATCCCTTCCTTTCTCCGAGGAGCTCAAGGTGGTGGCCTATGTCGTTCTGTCCTCTGTTTTACCCTCAAGACAGTCTTATGAGTTAGGTAGGCTTATGATTCAATCATGAACAGCGACACACCCTTTTAAGTCAATTAATGTCAGTAGGTTGTTTAGGATTTCCTTGTTGGATGGAGTGACTGGGCCAAGATCCCCTATTGAGCTTCACAGAAAGTCGGACATTTGAACCTGAGACTCCCAGATCCCAGTCAAGCACTCTAACCACTATTCCAAACTAGTGCCAGGACATACTTCTAAAGTTAATGTTCAGGATGACTGTATACACAGATCTACTTTTTTTAAGAACTCTCCTGGCTCTAATTCCAGATTAATATATGTTTATCAGTTCTGTTTCACTCCTTATACTTTCCCCAGAATTTTGTATATCCAAGATGAATGATAGACTGGAGACATGGAAGATGGTACTGGAAAAGGTTTGCTGTAACATGAAATGTGGCAGTAGGATTAAAAGACATTTCCTATACAGGGCAGCAGCACTATCCTAAATATGACTTTAGCATTTATAGTACACCATGTTGTACATTCTTACACCTATCGAAATAATTTATTTTGTATTGTTTTGAACTGTTTTATTCATGTATACAAGAGATTTTATTACTGATGTTTACTTTTATTAATGTCTAGCACTCATCACTCAGTGCTCAAAAGTTTTTAAATCCTGAAATGAAGCAACATTGAAATATATGAAAATTCTACAATTTTATATGATAATTTGAACAAAAGTATTGCATTAAAATCTCAAAGTATTAGGGAGTGTTATAGGATTGTTTGAAATCCATTGGTTTTTTGTTTGTTTAATTCTGGTAGCTTCTGCAAATACCCTAGAGAAAAATCTCAGGACTTGCTTATATAATTACTACTTAATACCTTAGATAGGCTAATGGAGTTCAACCTAGCCAGAGTTCAGTGACCTGTGAGTGACCCAGATAATGACTGAGGTATAATTTAAAAGAAAAAACAACATTGGTATCTTGTGCCTTACAAGGTGAGGTTGCTATTCCATGATCAAAACCCTAAATTAACAAATATAGACTTCTAAATAAACATCAAAACCCTTTATATTGATTTTATAGTGTAATTTTCTTCTTGTCACTTCTTAAGAAACACTGCAATGTACTTTTTAAAGGGTGAATGCAATAAACTGTCCCTTGCATTAAGTTTGTGAAATGGTTCCGCACACACAAAAATTCAAGGTGACCATCTTCTTCCTCTTGAATGAATAAATTATTTACAGCAATAGCCAGCACAACTCATCCAATTACAACGTATAAAAAAGTAAGGTCTCTCTTGTTTAAGAGTATTGGAATTTAAAAAACAGTTAAAACAAATAAATTAAATTAACCAATCCCAATGTTAACCTTATTAGTCTTTCTCATCAAATCTTAATTGCCACAGAGCAGAATCTGGCAATTTGAGAGAAGACAACAAGTGTCCCCGTCCCAAAGTAGAAATTTCCTTTCATCTTCCTCCAAGGCGGACTTAACTAAATTAATAAGAGGGTGAATCAACTTGTGCTGAATACCCTCATAATAGCTACACCTGAGAAGGACATGGTTTATATTTTCGATCTCTCCTGCACCGCACGGGCATTCCCATTGTGATCTCGGCGACTTCCTAAATTTTCCCTCCAACACTGCTGAGGGTAGAGCTGGTCCTCTTGTGAGGGTCAAAGCTCTGCTATACTTGTTTAGTTCTAGCATAAATAAATACTGAGCCAGGACTAGACAATACTAGGAGGAGCTAGATAAGCCGGGGAGCTCCTAAGTTCCGTTGTCTCTCTATGTCATATATCCTTTGCTTCACCAAAGAGTTTGCATGTTCTCGACCGAGCTCTAAGAGGGATTGGGGAGAAAAACCTAACCTTTCTATTTTTTCAATAGAGTGCGTCCACCATTTAGATTTAAACCGATCTAGCCCAAGCAGGGGTAAAAAGCCTTCTGAGGTCTTATGTGCCTTCAACCATAGGTAAAATAGAGGCTAAAGTAATTCTTGCCTTGATTTTCAGCATTCCTGTTCTCGTTCTGGGGAAAGGGCATCTTGCAGACATCTGGGTCTTCCCATCACATGCCCAGGGAGGCAGGACCAAATTTTTACTTCTTGTCTTCCTGGGTGGGAAACCCAGATAGCCCAGTTTCCGTCCTGCCTAGCATAGGGAAGCAGGCTTGTAGGATAGCTCCGACAAAGTTAGAAAACCTTTACTAGTTTAGACTATTTAGCCTTCATTGTCTTCTTTCCAACCCTTTCGTCCCGATTGCAAGATGGCGGACGGAGGGAGAGACTCGGACGATATCCTCTCAGAAGAGGATTGTGACCGCGCCCTCGTCGCCTCGACAGGGCAGTGTACAAGGAAAAGCGGCTCTAATGGCCGCTCTTGCGGTTCCGCAGAGCAGGGAGAGGGAGAACCTACCGGGCACAAAAAAGCGCGTGCTGAACAGCCATATGCTAATGGCGCCAAAAATCGCTCTCAAAATACCTCAAGACGAGCATACAGAGGAGGAAATGCAGAAGACTTCGGGAGTCGAAGGGAGTCTGTTGAATAGAGCGCCCACGCAACAAGCAGGCAAGTCCCTCTCCGGCCTTATTACGCGGCAAGAAGCATTAAACCTCTTTAATACAGCCATAGACAGACAGTACCAAATGCTCCAAGCTTTGAGGGACTCCCTCCCCCCCCAGCTCCTTTCAAGCAAATGCCGGGGCCCGGGCTTCCACTTCAACAGTGCATTCCCAATCTAGGCCTCTGGAGGGCAGGGAAGAACAGTTAAATTCAGAAAGAACCGGTAACGCTTGGCTTACCAAGGCAGCTCTAAAAGCCTCTTGCATGACTACAAGGTCTAGCATGCAGGACGAATATTCCTCAGCAACAGCTGATTCAGACGAGAAAGAAAGGGAGGACGGGGAATTTGATTCTGACAAAGAAACACCCGCTATTTTTGAGGAACAACAGCCGCGTTTATTTGCAGCTGAGGACTTCCAAGGGCTTCTAAGTAAGGCCTTGGATCTAAATGAGGAACCAGAGTCTGAGCCTGAGCTCAAGCCCAAAGCAAAAAAGAAGGGCAACAAAGATGTTTTTCCCAGGTCACAAACACACAGCAGTGAGGTTCTTCCCAGAATTCTATGAAAAGATGGTTAAGGCAGAACTGGGTAAGCCCCTAGCAAATAGGCAGTTCCCAGTGAACGTCAGAAGACTCTGTAAAATGGTTCCTCAAGCGATGGAATTGTTTAAGTTACCCTTAATAGATACACCAGTAGCAGCTGTTCAAGCCCTAGACATTCCTGCTGAATGGGATCCATCAGAGACCCACTAGATAGAAAGTCAGAAATCCTCTCTAAAAAGGTTTACGAGGCCTCCTCCCTAGCAATCCAGGCATCTGCAGCTACCTCTATCATATCTAGGGCATCTGTTCTATGGGTTAGAAAAATTTCACAACTGGCCTCCGGGGAAAACCGCAGGGTTACAGAAGGCCTCAATAGGCTTCTAAAAGCGGTTACCTTCATGGCTGACGCATCTGCAGATTCCATGACATTTGCGGCTAGGGCCATGTCATCCAATATTGCCGTTAGAAGGGCTACTTGGATCAGACCTTGGCAGAATGAATTCAAGACCAAGGCTCTCACCCTATCCTACCCTTTTTAGGGGGCAAATTATTTGGGGAAAGACTTGAACATATTTTAGTGGAGAATAAAGACAAGAAGGTCTTACCAAAATCCAACAGGAGAGAGGAAAGATTTTCCTCTTCATACCCGGGGTTCAGATCCTTTCATACCCTGTCCCGGTTCAAGGCTGACCAGGGGAGAGGCTCCTGGCCTAACAGTAAGGGGTCCTTTCGTAGAAAGAGAGGATGATTTTCACGACCATTCCAGGGCCAGCAACAACCTCAATTTGGCTCCTCAAAAGGGGATAAATTCTCCGGACCCTCAAAACAGTGACGCCAGGCCCCGTGGCGCAGAGTGGTAAAGCTGCAGTACTGCAGTCAAAGCTCTGCTCACGACCTGAGTTCGATCCCAATGGAAGTTGGTTTCAGGTAGCCGGCTCAAGGTTGACTCAGCCTTCCGTCCTTCCGAGGTCGGTAAAATGAGTACCCAGCTCGCTGGGGGTAAAGGGAAGATGACTGGGGAAGGTACTGGCAAACCACCCCGCAAACAAAGTCTGCCTAGAAAACGTTGGGATGTGACGTCACCCCATGGGTCAGGAATGACCCGGTGCTTGCACAGGGGACCTTTACCTTTAGGCCTCTAGAGGTGGGGGGAAGGCTTCAAGCCTTTGCTCACCATTAGGAACTATCCCACCCAGATCACTGGGTGTTTCAGATTGTTTCTACAGGTTACTTGATAGAATTTTACAGAAGAGAAGAAGTAGAAATTTGGTCCTGCCTCCCTGGGCATGTGATGGTAAAACCCAGATGTCTGCAAGATGCCCTTCTAACCCCAGAACAGAAGGAGCCGTCACAGTGAGTAAACAAGGCTCCATTTCCAGGCGAGCCCAGGAATTTGAAATGAGGAGAGGAACCTGTAACACCAGCCTAAGAAATTTTGATTGGACCTTCTCCAATGGGCTATAACTTGATTTTGAGAAGACTAGGATTGTGCCATAGGCCATCTGGCTGACTGATTTTGGCCGGAATAGTTTGACGGCCGCAGGAATATAAAAGGCTCCTTTTGTCCTGAAGCATTTTATACAATTATATGAGGATATCTCTGCAGCCAAAGCCACTTGTCTATGGTGTTCGGTGGTCAGGCCATTTATCTGGAAAGTCACCCCCAAATATTTAAACGATCTGACTTGCTCAATACTATTCCTGTCAATTAGCCATTTACTCCTTTTCCGCTGCTTTCCAAATGCTAGTACTTTGGTTTTATTATAATTTATAGAGAACACTTCACCTGTACAAAAATTAGCCAATCTACCCAGCGCTTTTTCATGCTGACCTGGGTTTTAGATAAGATCACCAGATCATCCACATAAAGTAATAGTGGGATATTATGCTGTGCTATTTTCGGGGGGTGCAAGTCCTCTGAACTTAAATACTCCACAATATTATTGATATAAAAAGAAAACAAAGCAGGAGCAAGAAGGCAGCCCTGTCTGACACCTTTAGCTGAAGAAATAGGCTCAGTAAGACTTTCATTTCTGTTACATCTTACTCTAATAGATGTGTGCCTATGCAGTACCTGAATAAGTTATAGAAGCCTCCTATCTATGGAGGATTTTTCTAGTGTACTCCATAGACGGGGTCCTGGAAACTGAGTCAAAGGCCGCTTTAAAATCGACAAAAGTGGCATGGAGGAAGGATGGATCTTTGAACCATATTTCTCTATGAAATGTTGTAGAATTAAGCAATGCTACGCCTGTGTCTCTGCCTTCTCTAAACCCTGCTTGGGCTTACACAATTACCTTTTCCTGCTTTAGCCATTCCGTTAGCTTTTCCAGTAAATGCCTGGTGTAAACTTTTCCAATTATATTTAGAAGACTAATCGGTCTTTAATTGCTAGGATCTTTTCTATTCCCTTTCTTAAAGAAAGGAATTATGACCACACTGCCCCAGTCGTTTGGAATGTGATTTGTGGAATCTATATAAGTAAACAGGGCAGCCAAAAAGGCTTCAAATACTTTTTATTGTAACACAAAACACCTAGCAAGTGGTGACAAGGGCCTAATAGTTGCTTTATAGCTGGGACAACTTAATTCTCGGCTTAATTTAGTTAATGTCATTTAACTGCTGACCTGTCATGGAACTTAATGTGATGAAAGTCACATAGGTACATCAAATACATAGAAAACATTGATTTAACATAGATCCCCCCCCCTTAACGTTTCCCCTCACAGTTTGTTGGGGTTTTTATTTCACAAACAAAATTAGGTTCAGTGCAAAGTTAAATGTATTCAGAAATCACCTGTTCCTGCAGAAAAACCAGTTTTCACTACTAATTGAATAGTTTTGGCACAACCTGTTTCCCGTATACTGGCCCTTTGCACATGAGATTCTGCAGGCATGGAAGGAGCTTCATATACTTCTACTGAAAATGGTCCCCAACTGAGCCTGCACCCACTGTGCTGAATATGCAACCACTTGCCCTTCCCTACCCAATGGCATGAGGCTAGAAATATTTAATGGCCCACTTCTCTGCAGGCCCTCAATTAGGGTTGCCAGGTCCCTCTTTGCCACCAGCGGGAGATTAGGGGGGAGAGCCTGAAAAGGGCAGGGTTTGAGGAGGGGAGGGACTTCAATGCCATAGAGTCCAAGTGCTAAAGTGGCCATTTTCTCCAGGTGAACTCTATCGGCTGGAGATCAGTTGTAATAGGAGATCTTCAGCTATAGCCCTACCCTCAATTCATAGGTTATTCTTACTGACATTAACTGGGGGAACCTGGAGAGGAACCAGTTGACAGAAGATTGTAGGCAGCATGCTGGAGCTTTCATGTTATCAGGAAAAACCAGACCCATTTCTATGGTCCAGTAGAAGAAGGGAAACTTTGAAGAAGTCTGTGGAAATCCTCTCCATATACTAATGGAGGGTTTGGTTTACTTGGGAAGAAAGAATTGTGGAGGTTTCTTTTCTGTGTAGATTTAACATTACCAAGGTTACCTCCTTAAACAATATGACAACTTTCAGAATAGTTGTCTATTACTTATTCACTATAAGGGTTATGAAATCTAGAAAGATAAGAATAATCATAGGACTGTTATCACAGACGTAAATGTAGAAAACAGGTTTTGTTTGTAGTATAAAATAGATAAAATGCACAGAGCTGAAAAAATTCCTGGGGAACCACTTCTGGAGAGTGCCTCGAAATTTAAAGCAACAGCTGAAAATTTGAAATATTTATACAGCCTTGTCCAGTCCTTTCAGTCCTTAGAAGAGTATAACTCCATTTAGGATTGCACTGTTAATCATTTGAGATTGGCGCCTAAAAATTGAGGCAGACTCTAAAGAATTTAAATAATTCCATCCCTTGGAAGTTCACGTTAGCTTTTTGAAATATATTTTATGGGAGACCACCTAACATATTACCTTTCTGAAAAGAAGAGGGAAGATATTTGTGCTGGGATTTAATTTTCCAAATATTTTAATATGAATTGCTTTCGTATAATTGTTGCCCTCAAAAAGAGAGGCCCCAAAGGTTTTGCTGTTGTAATTCACAAAGTAGAGCTTCTGTAGCCTTTTACAACTTCCCATATGCTAACGAAAACATTTTCTGAAAATTGGCAGATCCACACACAGTAGCTGATGCCAGCTATTTTCATGGGCCAGTTCGAGGCTCAGCAAGAGCTGAAGAATGCCTTGTTTTAGTGGCTGAATCAGTCTGACAGGCTTTCACATTGCCCCTCCTTTTATTAATATTCTTTTTGATGTGAACTTGTAAAACAGAGGATTGGCTGTTAATCTCCAGGATCTCAAGGGCTTTTGGCATTGGCCCATAATTGATGTGTTCACATGGCTGTTGTCTGACTACTAATGATTAGACTCCATGTTATCTCCCAGCTAAATCAGTGTTGCTTATAAATCACACTTGATAAACTGTGGTTTCATTTCTTCAAAGGCTCGGAACACATCTACAGACTTTGATAGAACTGCCAGAGGCATTTCATGATTTTACAAGCGTTTAGGTTGGGTTTATTTACATTTTGCATGGGCAAAACATTTGAATTTCTATGAAGTGTTGAGGCATAGTTTTGAATGATCAGAACAAAAGTAATGCTTGCAACAACAGTGGATAATAAAAAAATATAGCAGTGTTGCAGCTGAGACTTAGAATTTTTGAACATTCGTTGTTTTTTAAAGCAAGCAGTATTTTCTCTACTTCTCTGATCTCTGCAAATAAAAGGAAGGCAAGAATGAATAATTTGCAGTTAGGTACGTTTGCAGTTAGGTACGTAACTGGACTAAGATTCCACTTAGTTCACAGAACTCCCTTGAGGCATTACAGCACATTAAATCTTTCTGCTCTTTTCCCCATTCTACCTTTTAAAGTGGGAATATTAATGACGCTGCAGCGTGCTTCTTTATTTCCTGCCATTGTGGAATATGTAGAGAGAAGAAAAGACTTTTGTCAACTGACAGCATGTTCCAGTGCACAATAATGCATCTCATTTAACAGTATGCATCAGCTAGAAATACTTGATTTAGATGCACCCTTATGCCATCCATACGTAACATTACAAAGACAAATGCTCTTTTTTTAAAAAAAAAAACTGAATTAAATGGTTTTGAGATTTTGCTTTAAAAATGAATGTATCAGTTTACCTTACTCGACCTAAAAGTGCATTCAGTCGATATTTTTGTGAAATGATAGTCAAACTATTCTATTTTTAAACATTTGTGAGTGGCTTATGGAACTGTCTCTGGAGACTCTTAATTTTCTAGTACTAAGCATCTTGGCATTGAACTACTGTGTTGCTCTCTAAGAATATTTTGTTAAATTTATCGTCTTTCTGTTTATGTTTAATAATAACACTTAACATAATTCTGTCAAGGCTGTTTTGTAATTGAGTAACTGTAATATACTTTTGTGAATGAGATCTTTTGTGAATGAGATTCCACTTAGTTCACCCATGACTATGATTTTTTCTATGTGCAGATGCAAATAAATTCAGTTTTAGCCTATGCTGTCAGAACACATGGGTCTCTGCTGTGAGATCCAATAAGACAGATAGATCCATGCCTCATAAGAACAGAATCTTCTATGATGTCACTGTGGACAAGGCTTAAAATATTAGATGCCTCTTCTATTTTTTAAAAAAAAATTCTTGCATGTAGAAAGCTAGGGTGTCAGTGGAAGGGCCAGACTTGAACCCTTAACTATTCATTTTCTTTGTGGAGGGGTATAGAGATTCATTTAGGCTGCCAACTGTGATCTGTGGCCCACATACAGGCTTACCACTTCAGTGAGAAGTCGGCTCAAATGTATATCCAGAACTTACCGGAATTCTTTGCAGCGCGCAGGATTTCTGTCACATCCACTCACAGGCTCTAAGGCAGTCTAATAACTTTTATAAGTGCTCAATGAAGATAGAACATTTGGGCGGGGGGAGAACTGAATCAGAAAATTTGCCAAGGCTTATCTACATCCACTGGTCCAGATAAAGAATATATGTAGCAATATGCCTGCAAATTTAGATAGAAGGGAATTCCTTTATTGTGGGGTGACCGCTGAAAATAACATAATGAAGATTTAATCCTCCTGATCCATTAAGCAAGTTTAGGGGCCAGGCTAATGCCCGTCCATGTGACCTAATTGTATAGATCTGAGCAGCAGTCCTGTAATCTCTTACATGTTGTGTGATTTATGCGTACATATAGCAAGGCAGTCCAGATCCATAAACACTAGATTTTCAGTTATCTGTATAGTTAGGCCAGTGCCAAAACACCACAGCTGATAGATGCAAATCAGTTGATTAATGAAGGCAACGATGCTGTACTTTATTTTTACGTAGAACAGAATAGTCTTTGTCCCTAAAGCAGTTGCCAAGTGCTAAACAAAAGCTCTCTCTCCCCCCCCCCCTTAAACATATTTTGCCAACTGTTTAGCTTTTTCCACTGGCATTTGCCAGTGTATCCTTCGGGCGATACCCTTTCCACTGAGAACCATAGGTTTAAAGTTGTGTCCTGTAGGATTCTTTCCTTGTAACTTTTGAATTTGAGGCTGTGTACTCCAGTTAAAAGTTACCAAAAGGTGAGTGGGAGGAACCTGCTTATATTTGTCACTTAGAAAAATTAAGATGTTTCACTTAACAGTTGCATCTGCATGGGAATGTACAACCTCCAAATAATTCTGTAAGAGTTCACAAAATTGTGTGGGGAGCAGAATTTTATCACTTGCCAATATTTACTCACACAAGCATGCAGTAGTTGGCAGTTTGAAGACCTGCCTTTTCTAGAGGGTCTTTGAGCTGGATAGATATGAAATGTTGTGACACTATTGAGAAGCTGTTTGTTCATTGCATTCTTTTAGTATTTCATTATTGTGTCTTGTTGACTTTTTATTGTATTTTATTGTTTCCAATCCCCTTGAGTATTTTCTTAATGGAAAGGCAGTGTATAAATAAACTCAATTTTACATGTCTGCCTAGTACAGGTTGAGTATCCCTTATCCGAAATGCTTGGGACCAGAAGTGTTTTGGATTTTTTTTATTTTAGCGCCCGGCAGCCCCACCCAATCTAACAGCCCCTCCAGGAGCTCCTCCAACCGCTGGTTCCTGGCTTGCCCACCCGGTGGCTCCATTGCAGCCGCCACTCTCTCAGCCTGCGAACCGGGAAAGGCTCAGCTGGCACAGTTGGCTGCGCGGCCACCAGTCCGCCCATGGCTCCACCTCTCTGTCTCCACTTTTACCAGTGGCCCTGGCCACCTCTCCTCTTCTGTGGCGGGCAAAACGCTACAGCCGGGCTGGAGCCAGCCAGGATCACCTTCTCGGAATGCAACAGCGGCAGCAATACACACGGCTGGGAAGGTGTAGGCTGTTGCCAGCTGGCAAAAAAAGCAAAGCTGAGGCAAGCAAGGGGGGGACGCCTTGCTGGAGCTCTGTAGACCACTGGTTCCCAACCAGGGGTCCATGGACCCCCAGGGGTCCGCGAGAACTAAATTAAGGTCCGTGAAACAAAGTTATAAACCCATAATAAATTAATATTTTCAATTAAAAGTTCTCTATTATAAAATATATATATTCAAATATTATTCTAAGCTTAATGTTTAACTAACAGTTATGATTAAAGTTTATTTTCAAATTCTTGGAATTTTTATTTTAAATCTTGGGGTCCCTGCACTGAACAAAAAAGTCCTAGTGGTCCCTGGTCAAAAAAAGGTTGGGAACCACTGCTGTAGACCATATGCATCAGAAGCGGGACAAGCCGAGGAGCAGGCCAGGGTTCTGCTGTCAGAGGCCTTTGCCGGGCGTTCTTTCTGGCTCCAGCCGGAGCACCTGGAAGGGACAGGATTTGATGCTCCTGCGCACTGGAGTTGCTCCTGGCTTGGCAGGAGCAGGATTGGGGGGAGCGTAGGTAGATGGAGGTGGGCAGGGCATTGCAGATACAGGAGGCTTGGCGCGCTGCTGAAGGCCAGGTGCAAAACCCCCCACAGTGAATAATGCATGCTCCAAAAGTTTTGGCTTTTAGAAAATTTTGGGTATCGGATTCTTGGATAAGGGATACTCACCCTGTTCTACTTGTCACACTGGCATCCTCACAAGTTTTTTTTTTTTTTTTTTTTTTTTTGAGGCCGATGTAGGAACACTTGCATTTATTGTATAATAAACAATCAAATAAAGTTATCAATTATTGTGGTCTGCTTAATATGACTTTTCTGTAGATAAGAAAATAGATCAATAGTGGTATCGTATGAGCAAGTCTTTCTCCCTCTGTGCTAGAGAAGGAAGGTTCTTTGAGGGTTGAGATCCTTCAGCTTGGAACAGCACCCTTTCAGGCCTACAGTGTCTTGACCCTGATTTCTGTGCATATGGATATCTCCCCCTTCACACATGCACGTGGACCACCCAACACACACCTGGTGAAAAGCCTCTGACATTAAGTCTGGGATCACAGGTTGAACAGGCAATTCTGGACCTGATCCAGACAGCCAACAGCCCAGCCTCAGTTTTGCTTTTCCTGTTTTTCAGGAGCTCAGTAAAGAACACATCTGTCCTGTTCAGCATCAACCCAAAGTCTTCCTGTGCTCCTGGATTGTCACATCAGGAATTTCCACTTTCTTTTTAAAAAGAGATGTATCTACAGTTTTGATGGAATTTAGACGTTTGGTTCCTGGTTAGCTCATCCTGTGTATCAATAGGACTGCTCATTTATATAATGTTGTATCATGATAGAGGCCTTTCCTGGAGCAGAGCCTGTTAAAATCAAAAATCTCATATAAAGGACTAAAATGAAATAAATAATCAGAGAAATGTCAAATGTTGAAAGCATAAATGTTTGTGCTATAATAGTGTTTTAATTGGAACAAAATTCTGAATTGGATTTTTGCTTGATGTCCAACATAGATGTATTTTTTTAGCCTTAGGTTTGATGATCATTTTCTTTATGTAGCTTTCACACACTTAAGAAATAAACCAGCACTTGGATCTCTTCCTCCTGTCAACCAGGGAAGGAGTGCCTTTTCTGCAGGAACTCAGTGTTATTCAGTGGATTCCACCCTGCAGTGCAGGAAATCCCCTATAGAAGAGGTGGAATTTTATGGCTCCAGGACTGTAATTCTGGAGATTTGTGAGTACATCAGAGAGAATGGGTTTCATATATACAGCTTAGTCTTAGTGTCTCGAACAAAGTCGGAAAAAGAACTGTGAAGTATCTGAGTACATAAAGGAAAGATCAGTGCTATGTTTTCATAATGGTGACATTCCTTCTCCGACCCGTTCTTTCTCCCCTTTTTTATTGTGTGTATCATGTTCTGAATGAAAAGGGCTCACTAGGGTGCTTAGTTTATTTATTGGCAGATACTCACTGTCAGCTTTCTAGTACGGAGAGCCATCGCTGCCTGATGCAATCATACACTTGGGCAATGGAAAACTGCCAAGCACCACGCTCTAAAACTTTGTAGCCTTCATTGCTAATCAGGTCCCTGAAAGCCCATGAAATAAGGTGAGGGAAGAAAATATTTCCACAGCTTTTCTAAGCTGCCTGACTGTGTACACAAATGCTGCAATCTGTATAACTAGGCTGCCTTTGGTGCTGCTTGTTTTTTCCTCCTTGGAACCTCTTCTGTGATAAATAGCGAGGCTACTGCTCAGCATGCCCTAACACCTGGGAATAATCATGCAAAAATAACAGTGAGGAACTGCAGAGCGTCTGTTCTTGACATTAGCTTTCCTCAGCTTGACAGACTGCCACCAGCAGATGTTAGACTTGTGTGCCTTCCTTCTCCCTCTAGTATCCCCCACTGAAGATGCCTGCCTTCCTGCTTCTGCCTTTTTTTGCTTATAATAGGCTGCCTCTTTGTCCTTTCAAGGGCTTTCCCTGCAAATCTATCTGAATGCAGCGGCCTGATTCTACTAATCTGGTGATTACGGAGTAAGGAGGGATAATAGTAACATTTTAAAAATTGTTTGAAATTGGGATGCAGTTTTAAGCTGGCTACACTTTTATAGCCATTGAAAAGAACTATTCACTTGTTAGCAACTTGTTCTGACCCAGGATTCTGGCACAGAATTTGGAAGCCTATTCAGAAATAGCATAGTAAGCAATCCCTTTGGAAATTCTGTTCCTTCAAGAGTACAAGTGGAAGGTGACATATTCAAATGCTTCCCCATGTTAACAAAAGTCCTTGCCATGGAAGTCTAGTGTATAGTGGTAAGTCCATTAGTTTAGGTAGTTCCTGGCATGCTAGGTTTTCATGGTCAGGAAGATGTTTCAGTTTTTATTTTAATTCCAGAATGCATTCAAATAATCATTTGAAGTCTCAAGTGGTATCAGTACTGTGTGCTGCATTTGAACATTAGGATCAACTCTTGAGATATTGGCCTTTTATGAACAGGCTGTTTCTGTCACCATCACCCCTCCAATTTCTTGGGAGCTTTGTTTTTATTATGCACGTTTCCTCGGACCTTTAGAGGTCACCTTGCTCTCCCCTCAGGTTTTCCCTGCATTTTCTGGATGCTGTTTTAGCCTGAGTTTAAAGTCTGCCTTGATCCCACATCGAAAGCTGGTCCTGTGTATACTTGTCAGTTCTGGTTTTTCTCCCCACGTCCATTTTTACTTCTCCCTTCCACTTGTCATTCTTCCTCATTCAACTCCCCCCCCCCACCCATCTTTCTTTTTCTTTTTTGCTTGCAAGTGCAGGACTAGCAAGAGAATGCTGGAATACTATGAGGCTGCTTATCTGGTCAGTTTCACAGTGGGTTGCCATCCCAAGGAGTGAGAGAACTTAAGTTAGAATTCTCAGTATAACATAAGAGTACTGCAGGGTCAGTACCTGGAAGGGAGACCTCTAAGGAAGACTCTGCAAAATTATTTAAAAAATTATAAAATTATAAAAAATTATAAAATTATATATATAAAAAAGGAAGACTCTGCAGAGGAAAGCAGTGACAAACCACCTCTGCTTAATCACTTGCCTTGAAAGCCCCTTGCTGGGTTCGCTGTAAATCAACTGCAACTTGACAGCACTTAACGCATGCACATACATTAAAACAGTACTGTTTTTGTTTTTGTTTTGTTTTTTGTGTTTGTGGCTGAGGTGAACATTGAATCATGGATTTCCCAATACATAACCCTCTCTTTAACTGCTATGCTACATCAGTTTATGCTAGTGGTCTTCAAACCTTTAGATGTGTTGTTGGACCCCTACTGCTAGGTCGCAAATTCTATAGACCTTCCTTCCTTTTTTTATACCTTTTGGTAGGACCTACTGCATAGACAAGGGTGTCATTCCTCCTACCTCTCTTTGCTTAGATGCTGAGAAGAGCAGTAGGACAGCGAGATGAAGTCATTCGGTGACAGACAGGATTCTTCTATGGCTCTGACCTTTTGCATCAGGGTATCTAACTGGGAGGTTTTTTTTCTTGAAGAAACATGGCAGGATTGCAGAAGAAAGGCAGATCTTGCTGAAGTGATTATAGCAACTCAGTTCCAGCAGTGACACCTCTCTTTCTCTGCAGAAATCAAGTTACCTTTTATTTTGGAACAGGACAGAGCTCTGTCAACCCGGAAGGTTATTTATTACACTTTTATCCCGCTGTTCTTCCAAAGTGTTTGTGATGGGGTACATGGTTCTTTCCTCTCCAATTTTATCTTCACAACATCCCTGCTTGGATGTTAGTCAGCTTTAGTCTCACTTAGAGCTTCATAAGAGCATTTCAGAGGTTTTCATGGCATTGCACAAAAGGCAGTAGTTTGGGGCTGTGCTCTTTTAGGCCACACTGGGTAGAATGTTGGGGAAAGAACAGGAACAAGCTTTGTTTTCATTAATCTAGAAGTAAGGAGAAAATGTGTCAGTGCCTCTGTTGTAAGAAATCTCTGCAGTGGCTAAAACTCTGGCCTAGTGTCTTGAAAGTAGTACAAAGATAAATATTGTTTTATTTCATCCTTATTTAGCTGACAACTAGTCTGCAAGAAACATCTGTTTTTGAGGTCAGTTGGTTTTTCATTGGCTTGCACGTTTGGCTTCTTGCTGAAAAGCTTTCTTTTAATCCTGCCAGCATCTTAAAGTCTGATGGCAGGAGGATATTCACAGAACAGAAGTACTGAGCTTCTATACTCAGTTCTGCATTTTCAAGTTTTTATCAGGTAATCACCTCTGGAATCAGAAGAGCTCAGTATTGCCAAACCTGGAAGTTCAAAAACCACATTTTAACTTGCCTCCACCTTAGTGTAATTCTGTTGCTTAGGATGTGTATGTCATTCAAGGTTTAAATAAGGATTACAGGTAGGACTCTCACTACATTTGTCTCTATACTGTGTTTATTTACATAAAGTTGTTTTATACCATTATCTTTAGATTGTATTTCAACATACCTACTTCTGTCTTTGGTCAATGACTGGTTAGAATAAAGTGAGAGGGAAGGTTTCTCAGTTCATCCAGTGTTTAGCCACCATTCCTTATTTCCCTTCCTCATGTCTTCACTTCTTTGGATATAGCATGTGTGAGTAAACAAGAGGAAGAACCCTGATTATGTTCCTATGCTCTGTCTTCTGTTGCAAACTGGTTTTTGAGAAACAGGGGTGTACAAGTAAAGCATTCTCTGTCTTGTATGGCTGGGCCATTTTCTCTTCCGCTCCTGTTTTTTCAAGACCCTTTCCAGTAGCGAAAGTTATGGAGAGGGAGAGAAACTGGGATACACAAGGAAGAGCACTCTCCTCATTTGTATGCCCGCCTCTCCTGCTAAAGAGTTTCATGGAGCTTAGAAGAAAGGAAAGAAGGAGAGCTTTGGCTACTGTAGCCCAGTCAGTGTCACCTATGAAATCAGATTTTTCATAGAGACCAAGTGACGCTTTACTCACCATCTTCTCATCCTACTTCAGGCACCAAGTTTCAGGCTTCAAGTAAACCATTGTAATTTCAAGATCTCAACTCATTGTTCATAATCATCGATTGTACAGTTTTCCAGAATTCACAACATAGAAGTCAACAGGATTTCTCAATAGTGGAGAGGAAAGCAAGATTTTTTTTACATGTTTTTGTGTACATATTGATGAAATTAGTTTCATAAAAGGCTGATCTTGAGTGCTGTTTTAATAAATGGCAGCTTCTTACATCTTGGACCTTTACTATTTTGTAGCTGGGCATTGCTGTTAGGAACAAATAGTGGCAGAAGATATAACCATTAATGTTTACTATGGTCCTGAAAGAAAGCTTTTTGGCATCCAGGCAAAGAATTGCATGGTTTTGACTTTGTTCTTTATCGCGCATTCCTGAGCAGTGCCGGCGGCCATGCCAAAAGGCCTCTGGAGGCTGGCAAAGTCTTGCACCGGTACAAGGGCCCACAGCGCCATGTCTGGGCAGCGTAAGCTGACGTTTGTGGCCCAAATGCCAGCATGAAGGGCCGGTTGCTGGCTGGGCCGGGATGCCAATGGAGCCGGACGCTGGCGTCCGGACATCGGCAACAGCTGTGGTGGTGTCCCAGGAGGCGGTCCTGGGGTATCATGGCGCCAGCCTGAGGGTAGGGCCGCCGTTAGGGGACCTCCTAAGCCATTATGGCTTGGGAACACCCCCTTTTTTTGCATGGGTTGCATGGATTTTTGGCACTGGGCAGAGGTTTTGGCAGGGCTGAAACCTTAGGAGGCAGCGCTGCTACCTTGCCTCCTAAGCCCGGCACAGGCATTCCCCTAAGGAATGCACGGTTAGACATGGAGTAAGGCATATATAGCATGTCTCTTTGATTGATACAAATAAAATAATCTAGACTATTGGTTTAGTGCTTGGACTAGGAATTGGCTTTCTTTTATTGATACCAGGCTTCTGGAAAACCTGGGAGTAAATATGAGAATGAGCAAACAGAATGTAAAATTAAAGATGAGGTACTAAAATGTACTAGTAGTTTCTACTGTTGTTGGCCTTACAACTAAAGATCCATTGTGTGCTTCTTAAATTAAACCAGTGATACAGAAGTAAGGTGGTCTTGTTTATAGATAATGAAAAGTAGGCTAAGATTTACTGAACAGCCACATATGTTTGAGGAGGCTAACAGAAAAGATTAACAGTCTGACTGATTAATTTCACTCTTTTATTAGTGGATCATGACAAACTTCATTGTTTTCAAGTGTGGGTTGTTTTCAGAACAAAATATTATAGATGGGTACAGATGGGTATGTATCTAAACGTATCCTGACTATTCTAATATTTAATGTAACAGGTTTTTTTCTTTCTTTTTTTAGGTCGACCCCCTCTTTACAGTGCCTGCACCACCACCTCCTATTTCCAGCAGTCTCACGCCTCAGATTCTGCCTGCCTACTTTTCCCCATCTTCATCCAACATTGCAGCCCCAGTTGAACAACTTTTGGTACGGACTCGTTCAGTGGGTGTAAATACTTGTGATGTTGGAATAGTAACAGAACCTGAATGCCTTGGACCTTGTGAACCTGGGACCAGTGTGAATTTGGAGGGGATTGTATGGCATGAAACTGAAGAAGGTAAGTCCGTTTCGTTTCCATTTTGTCTGAAAGCTGCCTTTTGGTTGTCTTGCATATTAGGAAACACACACTTGCTGTTATAACCAGCTCTTGGACAGTGTTCAAGTCAGACGTCTTCTAGTAATACAACAGTTTATGTGTTTCAGATTACAAATATGGACTTAATTATGCATTTGTATGAGGATGAATCGTGTTCAGATACTTAACATCTGTATTTAAAAGTGAAATTGTCCAGACAGTAGCAGAATTCGAGAAGGAGTGGGTGTGGTGGTACTTGGGAACTCTGTGCTGATTTGAATCATTGTCTAGTCTCTTCCTGGGGGTTGGTGGGGGAGAAGGAAGCTATACCTTTAGGATGCACTTTGGCTCAGGAGTAGAGCATGTGATTTGCATGCAGAAAGTCCAAGTTCAATCCCTGGCATCACCAAAACAGGTTTTCAGGTAACAGGTGCTTGAAAAAAATTTTCCTTGCTTGAGACCCTGGAAAATAAATGCCCAATAGATATACACTACTGAGCTAGATAAACTAGTAGTCTGACTTGGGATAAGGTTATTCAAGTCTTAGGGGGGTTACTGGGGTTACCGCACTTTCTATTCTCAGCAATGTATTAAGAGTTTGAAACTGTTATAAAAAATACTGTTCGCACTTTGTTTGGCCCCTTTAGCTGTGAAGACGTCTTCCAACCATTTTTTAGCCGTGGCATCCAAAAACCCTTTTAAAGCGATGTTTTTTATAACATTTTCAAACTCTTAATACATCACTAGGAATACATAATGCGGTAACCCCCTTACACTGTTGGGTTTTGGTGTGTTCTATTCCCGTGATATACATAGGCAGATCCTGTTTTGTGGTGTGAATACTGTGCCCTTTTGTTTATCTTCTCATTATAGAGATAAAGCTCCTTGTTGAAGAAGTAAGTTTTCAGGTGATTTCAGGGATGAACGTTTTGTTCTAATCGTCTTGGGAATTGTGTGATAATTGTTTCTAAATCTATGGAGATGTTCTGTATGTGACAAATCCCATTAAAATAAGGAGCAGCTAGCAGAACGTTGATTGATAATTTCCTGAAAAGCTTTAAAGAATAAATTTGGTGGAGGAAGGGAGTTGGAAGGATACAGGCTGTTGTTAAAATACAGACAGATTTTATGTCTGGACTTCCTGATATAAATGACATAATTGTTGTATGTGTCAGCTTCACTGACACTCATGATGAAGGATCTGAATTCTAATAAGAACTGCTGGATTATTGTAGTTATTTTCTCCTGTAAACTTGATAACTTCTGTATCAAGAAAGTTCATTTCAAAAGTGTACCAAAATACAATAACTGATGGACATTCTAATGTATTCCATCCATTTGCACAAACTTTTCCAGGTTTTTCTGCAAAGCTGAGAGATTCTCTGGATTTGTTGGGAAAATGTCCCCTAGCTGTATATGACCCCATAGCTTGGATTTTTGAATACATACTCTGGTGATTAGATGATAGATGTTAGATTAGATATCATGATTAGATATTAAATTCTGTTCAGTAATATACATCACTGAAGTACTTTACAGTGCCTGCTTGATAATCAATGGAAAGACTTTGATTTACTTGCTTTTATATTCTCTCAACCATCCATTCATCTTTCCTTCCCTATGTGCCTTCATCAGATTCATAAGCTGGATTGATCCTTTTAGATTGTTTTTCAAGCATGTATAATTTCTATTTTAAAATACCCTGGGTGAGAAGACTACCTATGTTCACTTCAATGTTCATTTCACTAGCCTGCATTACCAGATTTGGAATGTGTGAGTGTGAATTGTAGTGACATGAAAAAGCAGTAGCTTTTAATAGTGTTATTCTTGCTGAGTAAACTAAACTTTTGACCCTCACTGAATTAAGAAGTGTTCCTTGTTAAAGGTCTGGAGGGCACCCGTGTGGTATTTTATAATGTGCCTCTGTGCTGGAAAGAATGTCATTCCATCTGTCTTCTTCCATGTCCTGTTAAGAGGATTTTTATTTATTGAAAAACGGCATTGCCTTCTTCTGTGCTCCATGCCCTTTTCCCTCTGTTGAGAAAAAGCACTTTCTAAATGTAAGAACAGACACACATTTGTTCATGTACACTGCTCATCACTTGTTCTGTTAGTATGTGAACCAATCTGGAGCGCTTGTGTCGCATAAGCAAGGTTTAAATAATACACAACCTTCATAGAAGTAGATAAAAGGAATAGTAAAGGTTTCTAGTTATTTGTGTCTGGAGTAACATAAAGCTTGTTGAACAATATTAACATGCCCTAATACTGATAAATCATTGTAAAGGAATTACTGGCACCAAAGAAAGGAAATGGTAGATGCATGAC
Organism: Euleptes europaea; assembly: GCF_029931775.1. Taxonomy (NCBI): domain Eukaryota; kingdom Metazoa; phylum Chordata; class Lepidosauria; order Squamata; family Sphaerodactylidae; genus Euleptes; species Euleptes europaea. The sequence continues at coordinate 65,632,281 of NC_079315.1, forward strand.
TTAGTTCCTGTTTAATAGAGGAAATTTACCAGATGTAGCTGTTTAACTGTTTATCTCTTTATAAGGAAAATTACCTCTCTCCAAAACTCATTATTTAAAAGGAAATCCTGTTTTTGTGAGAACTGTCTTCCACATTATTGTGCTTTTAGAATTGGGATGTAAGGATCTGGTTTTATATGTTAGCATTTGGGATGCATTTGTGGCTAACATCCCACTTTCAAACCGTGGTTTTCATAGAACAAGTATTATATCTGCACCAGGCTGACGCATGTGAAGAGTTACAAGATTTTCCTTCCTTTACCCAACAAATATTATTCCTCAAATGACACGTTAACATTAAATAATAGGTTGGATTCTAGTGTGGAGCATATAACTGGTAATGATATTTCCAACAAAATACACAGTAAAAATGCCAGTAAAAAAAGTACCTCCATTGTTTGGTCTAGGAAGCTAGTTCAGCTGATTCCAAAGGAGAACAAAAAGACCAGGGAAGGTGTTGGTAGGCTCCTTAAAGCGGTCACATTTATGGCTAACGCCACTCTGGCCACATTGCGTTTTTCCTCCCATTCTGTGGCAGTGGCCGTAGTGGCACATAGATTCCTGTGGCTCAGAGCATGGCAAGCTGATTACCATTCCAAGTTAATATTAGCATCCTTTCCATTTCAGGGAAATAAACTTTTTGGAGACAACCTGGATGACATCCTGGTAGAAACCAAGGATAAGAAGAAAGCCATGCCTAGAAAGATGATAGAATGCAGAACCTTTCAAATTCCTTTCAAAGTCAGCATTCTCTGCTGCACTTCAGGGGCAAACAAAAATGCACCATCTGGACAAAAACAGACAGGAGAGTAGACAAGGATATTTGCGGTCCAAAAACAACTAGCCTAAGCCCTTTAATTCCAATAAAGGTAATAAGCCCCAACAAAAAAGCGTATGACACCAGTGGGAGGAAGATTAGCCCACTTACTCTCACAGTGGAGTCAGTCCAACATGGACAAATGATTAATGGACATAATATGCAATAGAATTCAAATGTTTTCCACCAGCCAGATTTCTCCTATCTCTAAAATCCAAACAGAGGGTGGGGCACCTGCTGACTATGGAAGTCACCGAGTAAACACTGAGCCCACAGAATACTACAAAGTGTCATCAAGGGTTCTTGTAGGTTATCCGGGCTGTCATCAAGGGTTTACTCGATTTTTTTCACAGTCCCCAAGAGAAATAGGACTAGAGTGCAATTCTGAATTTAAACTACTTGAATTCATGGTCCACAAACACTTCAGGATAGAGACACTTAGATCAATCACGGAAGCGCTTCACCCACATGACTTCATGGATTCCGTAGACCTCACCAAGGAATAGCTCCACATTCCCATTCTTCTGGCTCACCAAAGGTTTCTGAGGTTTGCCTACAACAAGATATACTACCAGTTCAAAGCCCTACCCTTCGAGCCAGCTGTGCTTCCATGGGTGTTCTCCAAAGTGACCTTGGTAGCTCTTCAGGAGGTTTGTATTCTATATATGGGCACAACACCCAGAATACATGTTGATGGGATAGATCAAGGAAAGGGGAAAAGACAGAATTATAATAGTAATAGTCAATCTTCATTATGGTCCACTAACCATATAGAAGCAGAAAAAAACACTGTTAAAATAAGAATAGTATTGCGTGCAGTGATTATTTTTACATAACTTTAAAAAAGTAATATGCTGATCTAGCATTGAGGAGAAATGTGTTCTGAGACTGTTTTTGTGAAGGTCACTAATATTCTCTTTTAAGACTGTAACTGCCTGTCACGCTCCACTGCATGTGTTCTTTTCTTGAAGGTGACAAGAATGATTATGCTCGATGTTCTAACACTGGTTTTAACATCAAATCAGCCCAAAGCGTAGTGTACAGTATATGTAAGGCTGCCGTCCTAAACATACTTATTTGAGAATTATTACCATGTAGACATGGTTAAGATTATGAGAGTTGGCCACTTGCATGAATGGAATACATATGTTGTCAGGACTCCAAATTGTTGTACCTAAACTCTAGTGACGAAACTAGATGAAATATGACAATAAAACTGTTTGCATGTTATCCATGCAGTTTATTCAGTTTGAGAAGCTTTCTTTACCACGACTGATGGTGTTTGTGTGCGTACGGGTCAGTTTTAATACAAGGTGGGTCACAAAATTGTTTCTGTCTGTGTAGTGTAGTGTTAAAAGACTATCCTAGCTCTGTGTCTGTGCTGAATTCCAAAAAGGTAAAGGCCATGGACTGTCAGAATAGCCACAGACTTTCTTATGTCGTTGGGCTTGGAAACCACTCCATGTCGTCACCTTCTCCTTTCTCTGGAAGCTGAAACTAGACAGCATCTCTTCCCCGAAGCAGAGACAATTCCCCTCTCCCATTTTGTGATTGGTTCTGCCCCCTATGCCAGCCATTTTGTGACAGTGACCACTGCCTTTTCTCAAAATTCCTAAAGCCTACAGGCTCAACAAGGTTAGAAACCTCTGAAACAAGGTTGCACCATCTCTGCATCAGAACCTTTAAAGGGGAGAGCAACCTGACGCTAACTAGATACAAACACACCTTTTTAAAATCAGTTCTTCATTCTGCATTGTCAAACTGTTCTCCCTCGGCTTTTCCTCACCCACCCTTTTTTGTCATCTTTTAGACTTAAGTTTTAGGTCAGGGCCATGACTTTTAAAACATTATTTACCTGTATCTCTCCCACCTTCTCCTGAGAGCATTAGTTTATTTTTATATTTGTGCTGAATGTCCATTACTGTGGGCGGTTTTAGGAGACAATTGTTGTCTGAGAATGAGAGTAAAAGTATAACAACAGACATATAAACATTACTCCGACAGTAGGCAGCTTACTAATAAATTAGTAAGTAGTGGATTATTTGTCTAATTTAGTGTCCTGGAAGGCATCTGCAGTTTTGACCAGAAAATGCCATATTTTTTTTTAGTGACTCAGGTGAGGAATAGGTAGGCAAGGTGACAGATTGTCATTAATGTCACCATTAGTGACATTTCCCTGTTGAGAGGGAAAAAGAGCGGTGAGGAGGCAGAAACCCCCCTCCCCCATGGATAATCATTTCTTACTACAAACTGTGTTAGTTAAAAGCTGAGGAATTTTCTCTATAGCAACTGAAAATGTGTTAGTGGGTTGAAGATCTCGCGAAGCTGTTTAGTATCTGATATGATCTCTGTAACCAGACACAGTTAAAACAAACTAGAGTTTTATTCTTAGATATTTTGCCTTAATTGTGGTTGAGTGGTTACAGAGATACGTTAGGTAGATGACTGTATGTGTATTTTGGTGTAAGGTCAGCAAGGAAGTGAGATAATCTTGACAAATTGCTGAGAAACTTGAGGAAAAAAAACAAAGGGCATTTTTATTCAGTGAATAATTAAATTGTGGAATTCATTGCCAATCGATGTAGTGATGGCTACTACCATGGATGGCTTTAAAAGAGGACTAGACAGATTCATAAATGATAGGTTCATCAGTGGCTATATTCATGATGACCAAAGGGACCCTCCATATCCAGAGCCAGTAAACCTCTGAACACCCATGCTAAGGGACATCAGGAGAAGGCCTTGGCCTCTGTGCCTCCAGGGCAATTGGATGGCCACTGTATGAAATAGAATGCTAGACTGGATAGACCACTGGTCTAATTCAGCAGGGCTGTTCCTGTGTCCATATGTGTTCTTATGTCCATATGCTTCTATTGGACTACTGACAACTTCATTTGTTTCTATTGGGCTGCTGATAGGAAGGAGATGGCTTGATCTGTCTTCATGGTCCATGACCTAGCAGCTTAGTTATTGTAATCTCCTGCCACAGCATGTGCGTTGTAACTTAGTACTTTAGGTCAAAAGAGTGGTTTCTAATATATGCAGTCTTCTAGCCCTCAGTTTGATGTAATGCTTTGTCTTGCTCCCAACTATAGTTGCTCATACTCCCAATGTCATAATAATTGGTTTCTCTGTATTTTATTGTAGATCCTTTTTATTATTTGGCATGTTTTATGAATTATCCAATTTTCTACACTCAGCTTGCAAGTACCAATATTTATTTATTTATTTAGGCATAAGCAACTTATAGCAATACAAAAATAAATGTAAGTAAAAGAGCAAGCTATATGTTGAGCCAGTCATGAGTTCAGTGGGCTGGCTCATGCACAGCCGCAGACCAAGAGCCCTCTGGCTCTACTGATCAAGGAAAGTTATCACTAAGAGTAATTCTGAGAACTTCTAATGGTGACTGTCATCAGCCTTTGCTTCCTTGTGGTCTGTACATACCAAGAATTAGAATCTAATTGTAAGATTTAGAGATATTATTGCTTGGGTTGAAATTAATGGCAAGCAGACAGCAATCCTAAGAAGGTCTACTCAAAATACTACTCAGGTTTATTCAATGGGGGTTACTTCCAGGAAACCTCCTTACATAGTATGGTGTATCTGAAATTGACCCCTGCCCCCTCTGGCTCCTCAGTAGATTCCCCTGCCCCGCCCTCAGTCAGTGTGAATAAAATATAACACTAATAGAAAAAAATATTAAACTCTATGAGTAAACTGTTGATTTCAAACTATTGAATTAAATTTCCCCTTTGAAGTCCACAAATGCAAATGCTTCTGTCTATACTGCTTCTATACATTCGTAGTTTCTTATCCATTATCTGTCCTGTTGGTGCATATTGAAAGGTACAGATGTAATGACAGCAGGTCATATTCATTTTATTTTGACTGTAGTTTAAGTAGCTGATTGAGTATGCTTAGGGCAGCAGATCTTTATAAGACTTAAGTCCCATTAAACTCAGGGAGATTTACCTCCAAGTAAACAAGCATAGGATCTGACTGCTGGTGTCTGATTTTACTGGGGCAGAAAAGACCAACTTATTTAAAGGCAATCAACAAATGTCACTTTTCATAGATCACTGAAGCTATTTTTTTATAACCTAAGGCAGTGACTGGGAAAATGATGTGAATTGTAAAGTCCACGAATTTATAGTTTAAAAAATCCTTTGAATTGCTTGTGTGTAAAATAATACTCATTTTTGAAACATGCATGAGTGAAAACCATGTAAGGAAAAAAAGGTCTGGTAAAATGAAATCGGAAGGATTGTAGTTAAACAATTGAGCAAGAATGTGAAAAGGATTACTTTGAAGACCCAGGTGTCAAGTAATTAAAAATAAAACAAAACGTAAGAGCGGCAGATTGAAACAATATTTGAGCTAAAGCATTCTCTATATATTATGTAATTGTTGAAGGTTGGTTTGCAAATCAAGGTTGGATGACCAAAACAAATACGGTATAGCAGGACCATGAAGCGTTCTTTATAGGGTTGCTTAATCCCAACATATTTTTGTATAACTAGGATACCAATCCATTGCTGAAAGGGCATATTTGCTTCTTTTATAATATGCAGCGCCTAAGGTAAAAATAATTATTTCTGTTTTCACACAAGTATCATATTTAAGAGCTACCGCAAAGTTGAAACTTACATAAATTGTGGGTCTGTATGAAAAGGGTAATGCTAAGAATGAGAATTAGTAAAGTCATGAGGTAAAAATATGGGGATTTTTCTTCTAGACTGAATTTGCAAGGCTACAGCCTGCCAAGAGGTGGGGTCGTTTCAATTACTGTCAGCAAGGGGAATAGTTACCTTTCTAAGGTTCTCAGTGAGTCCATTCCGTCTCATGGGACAGAGGAGTCCAAATGTATCAATTATGCACTTATGGTCAAGTTTATGATTGCTCAGTTGGTTGACAGTCTATCCATTCTCATTAATCTTTTGCTAAGAACCAATCATCTGGGAACGTGAAGAATACCAATGAGTGGTTGACTGAAAGGAATGGCTAGATTAAAAAGAAAAAGTCTGGTTACAGATGATTGAGTTGGTGAATCACTGTCTACTAAGGCTGTTTGGGGGAAAAAAATCGGTAAAATTCGGGTTTGGGTTTATTGGCTCCTTCCCCCCCAGGAAAACCTGAATGCCAAATTTAAACTCTATTGGGGCTTTTTGCGTCTTTCCACAGCTGCTGGGGGGGGGGGGATTTTTGCAGGTAGAGGTCCCAAATTTTCAGGGTAGCTAGAAGAGACTCTCCTTGCAAGAACCCCAAGTTTGGTAAAGATTGGGTCAGGGGGTCCTGAGTGATGGGGTCTGGGCGAACTTTTCCACTGTTTAAAGCCTGGCTGCTCCATTGAGATACATTGTGAAGATCACACTAAAGCATCTGAGCACAGCCACTTTGCCAATGCTTTTCAATGTAGGAGGATGGGGCGACTCCTTCTAGACCCCATAACTGCGGACCCCCTGACCCAATCTTTACCAAACTTGGGGGTTCTTGCAAGGAGAGTCCCTTCTAGCTACCCGGAAAATATGGAACCTATACCTACAAAAATGCCCCCCAGGAGCCACAGAAAAACATTCCCGAAAAGCAAATTTGGCTTTGCCAACTTCCCGGTTTTTGCGGACTTTGTAAACCCAAGCCCGAATTTTACTAGATTCTCATTTTTTCAGTATTTTTTTGGTTTGGTTTTTACTGAATCAACAGCGCTACTGTCTACAGTTGCTTTTACTGGCAACAAAAAGAGCTGAAAAAGACAGAAGAGAACAGCAGAAGGGCATTCTGAAGAACAAAGTCTATGGTCTAGCAGCAGAATTGAGAGGAAAATGGAGGCTTGAGGGAGAGGAGCCTGAAGAGGAAATAGTAGAGTCTTTCAGAAATACTATCATGCAGTTCTGATCAGGGAGAGGTTGCTAGCTTCAGACGAGATGTCATTAAGGAACAGGTACTCTTGGACCCAGGACTTCTTCTGGATAGTTCCTGGTAGTTTTGGTAAGTAGCCAAGGCTCTGTATAAATGATATAGATAAATAGCACAGCGGGGATTTGAACCCTGGTCTTCTGGATCCTAGTCCGACACTAACAACTACACCATGCTAGCTCTCATATGGGCTTTAAAATATATAACCCCTCACAAATTGTGATAGAAGGCATCACTAACACCACCCCATTCTCCACATTTTGGTGTGTTTGACATTTGGTGATGGAGTAAGATACCACTCCCTTTCTGTGAATCGTGACACCCCCATGGAATGTTGTTATCATATTGACTTTTTCATCATTTCCTTACACTTTTTTGGAAATCATTACTATTTTTAAGTAATGTGCCTTGAGGCACAGAAGAAACAGAAGAAATTCTTTGGCTTGAGAATGTTATGGTTAGAATTAAATTGTGAAATACCAGTAATAAATGTAAGGAAGCATCATTCAATGGAGATTTCAACTATTACTCTATTTAAATCAAAACCATTTCTAGCTTATGTGTCATTTTTGAAATGCTTAAAGGAACTGTCAAAGTGATCTGGAGAAACCTGGGTTCAAATCCCTGCTCAACTGTGAAGCTGTTGCCCATGTTGTACAGCAAAAGCCAAGGGTACACAAAACATGTTGTTCTTTGGTAGGGCAGCCAACAACCTGGAGAACAAATGTCCTCTCCTTTAATTCAGGCTCAAAGACTCAGCTGCCCATTACCACACAATAAGCCAAGGGTACACAAAACATGTTGTTCTTTGGTAGGGCAGCCAACAACCTGGAGAACAAATGTCCTCTCCTTTAATTCAGGCTCAAAGACTCAGCTGCCCATTACCACACAATAAGCCTCTATTAAAGTGACAGGACACTTCTCTCCAGGCAGTTGGCTACCATATTCTTTGACCAAGTTATTTTACTAGTCACCCAGCAAGCTTCCATGGCGTGAGTAGGGATTTGAACCTGGATTTCCCAGATCCTAGTCCAACACCTTAACTACTGCACCACGTTGGGTCTCTTGAATGTACCTTGAATGTACCTCACAAAAATAAAATAGATCCTGTGTAATTCAGTTAGAATCAGAGGAACTTATTGCCATATCATGTTTTTTAAAGAGGAATTTAACATTTGAGTTGCCTTACACTGAAATACTTTCCACTGGAGGCTTTGGAATCTTTTCCAGATAATATTCTAGATTTAAATGTAAACTTTGTTTTCTAATGTCAAAGCTGTTTAGTCTGGACAAAAAAGTGACTGCTAATAAACTAGGGGAAATATTTTTGTGTCCTTAAAGCGATTCTTGGGCACCAAAGCAGCCTCCATTTGGACAGTTTGAAACGGGCAAACCTGCAGATTTGTTTTCACCTTCAAGGAGATTAACAATATTTACCTCTTGGCAGTAGCACACGATGTAATTTTTTCCTGCTCTTTAATCTTCAATCTAGTTGCATGGGATTAGAATGGCTAGGAAAGCATGAAATGTTGACTGGATTTTCCGCACAGCTCTTCCTTCCTGAAGTCCTTGGAGGACATATTATGGAAACACAATACCCATTTTGACATTGTCTAATCATGAAACTTCACTCCAGAACAATATGCATATCATTGCATGTTGAACGGTGCTGAACACCATTTTTGCTGAATCCACTTCTTGCTCAAAAATCAATTTGCTACCAGGCAAACTGTTTGTTTTAGCAGTCTTTCATCCTTTTTTAGGCTTGTTTGCTGTTGTACAGTTGTACAAATTTGCATCATTAGATTGCAAGGAAAGAAAATGTACATGCAGAGTCTGGGTACAGTCTTTTTGGCATAGCATACTTCACTGGTGTGTAAACAGTACGCTATGCTTATAATTCGGCACCTGGTGGAAGAATATATGGTCAAATACAAAGGAAGGATAAGCCCCGTGAATCAATACTGTATGAACTGAAATGGTGTTGTTGAACACAAACTGTATTGTTCAACCAGTACAACAGTAAAGACTGGGTCAGTGTTTAAAACCATGTATAAAAGTGTTTCATTGGTAGGATATGTCCTTGTATGAATAATTGTAAAAAAAAAAAATGTTTATTTAAAATTTGCAGCATGCAAAAGGTGACTGTGATGCACAAGGAAGCTGAAATGAATTTACAACCAGAGTTGGGTTACCAAATGGGAGAACTTTTGAAATGGTCTCCTCCAATTATTTTTACTGCATTGATAAAGAAATAGTAGTAAATCAGTTAATATATATGGCACATCAAATTTCTATGTATGGTAGTGGGGGAACCTTGGGTGTGCTTGTTGAGGAGATGTCACTTTTCCTGTTTTTTTGATAGCTCCTTGGCACAGTGCCGTTGAGATGCTCTGAGGAAGACTGGGGTGGGGGGATCCTGCCCTTTGTTGAGACTGCTTCACATTCTGGTTGCTGGAAGGGTTTGCTTTATTGATCATTGCAAACTCTTCTGTCTTATTACAGTCATATCACTGAATCTGTTTTTAAGGAGTCCTTCTGAGATTTAGTTGGAGAAAAAGCAATTTGATTGTGTTTTCTAATCATGAACAGGCTGAACAGATGGAAGGCCAGACCTGAATAGTTTGTTGGCTGTCTGCCATCATCCTATGAATTTTTATTTGTGTGGATGTGTAACAGTTTTATTTTTCCCTTTTTGGGGGAGAGTATGCGTGTAAGTCTGAGGAAGATTAATCCTTCATTTCCTGTGAAATGTGTGCTTGTAAAACAAATGTTGCAGCAATGTGCCGTGCAGACCCTGCATTGTGTCAATTAGGAGGCGTGACATCAGGAGACAGCACAAGCTGTCAAAGGCTAGAGCAGTTTTCAAAAGTGCCTCTTATTCATGACTTTTCCAGGAGAGGGAAAAGAAACACACTCCCTCCCCTCTAAAAAAAAGAGCAGTTAGATTGGCATTCCACACCAGCTTCATTGTTTGAATCTCTGCCCTTATAAGGCTCCTCAACCATTTTAGAAACAGAATCTGCCTTGCAATTCTGCAAGAAGTATCAGACAGCTTTGCTAGATTTTCTAAGCCCAGTTTTCGTATAGTAGAAAGAAACATTTCTTCATGTTCTGAACAGTACTGGTATTCATACCAAAAGTACTAAAATACAAGAATGACCACTATCAGTTCCACGAGAAGTACTTAATGAGTAATACAAGGAAACAAAAGACCTTGTTATGTTCCATTTTGTGTGTTGTTGCTACAGACAAACAAAGCTACTCTTCTGGTGATTCTGATAATGTTTTGCTCTCTAAATGTTGGGTTTTTTTGCTGAAAAGTCACAGCCGATTTATGGTGATCCTGTAGGGTTTTCAAGGCAATAGATGTCCAAAAGTGGCTTGCCATTGCCTGCCTCTGCTTAGCGACCTTTGACCTATACAATGTTTTCCAAGTAAAATCCTGATATAGCATAACTGTCTTGATAATTGGTCCATGTGCCACACCTGGATACAGGCATCCACAAATCCGCTTGTGGTCAAGATGCCCTGCAGCTCTCAGATTCCCCTCCATAGAGCTCTCTTTTGTGCTGTGATTGGAGCAAGTAAAAAGTGATAGATGTCTCTCCCATGCATGGGCAGAGATTCCTTCTATTCCTTCCCTTTTCCATAATCAGTTCAAATAAGAGAAGATATCTATCTCCCCACTCTTTCCAAACCTCCAGTATGCCCTTCCAAAGGATTTAGTGGCCAGAAGGGTGTTAAACACAAACACTGACTGGCTAGTAAATGGTCCATCTTTTGTGAATCACTGCTGGATAGGAGCAAGAGTGGTGTTTCCCAACCTATGGGTTGCAAAGCCTCTGCAAGTTAGTCACAGACCAGCCTTCCCCAATGACCGAATCCACACCGCCTGCTCCTGCCTGTGTCTTTAAGATGGGTAGTCGCTTCCTCATGTCCACCTTGGCTCTGAAATGGAGGTGAGGAGGAAGAAATGGCAGAAGGGAGGTGGGGGCGAGGGGTTGCATTTCGAGCAGGCTGTGCCACCTGAGGCTGTTAAATTAAATATACCGAATTAATTGGGGGTCCTGATTGCCTTTCCTCTGGACTGACCACTGCGCCCATGAAATTGGCATCATTGGATTTTAGGGTTGCATTTAAAATCAGGAGTTCTAAGTGTTAATTATCTTATACTGTATAATGTGTTTTTATGATGTAACCCGCTCTGAGCCCCACATTGGCCAGGATAGAGCAGGATATATATCCAAAAATAAAATAAAAAAATGAATATATGCATAATGATGCATTAGAATGGCTTAGAAGTTCAGATGTCTAACTCTTGTAAAATGGCTGACTACCAGTGCTGTAGAATATAGGAAGTCAGGCAGAGGAAAGTATTTCAGGAAAATATTTCTTCTCTCTCATTTTTTTGTTTGTTTTGGAAGCATTACAAATGTCATCCTTGAACCTGATAAGAGATAGAGAGAGCTGGGACAGTATAAACCATGACTTTCTGTACAGTTTTTGTTTCTGGATATTATATTTGTTGGATGAATGTTGTCTAAACCTTGAGTTATTCAATCCGCCTTTACATGGATGCCTGAAAAGATCACATTTTAAAAGGATAAGAACAGTCATATTTGTAATTTATGCCAAGGATAGTACCATGGGGGAAGTAAAGCTCCAATATTAATATACTTTTTGATAAAAACAGCAGTTTATTAAACTCCTATGTTTCAGGCGTTGTACATTGACTAGTTCCATCCATAAGGCAAAGTTAGGCTAACAATGTAATGTGCTAGAGATTTAACATGTAGCAGACAGCATAGGTCATAGTTCGTTTCTGCAGTTTCTCTCTAGAAATGTAAAGAACTCAAACTCTCATTGTTCGGTATTTGAACCCTTTAAGATCAAAAGGACCCTTTATTTCACAGAGTTTCATGTTGTTATTTAAGTGGTAATAGCCTCCATCCTTGGTTTCAGGCTCTGATGTATTTAGCAGGATTTGGATTTTAATGTTATTGAGTTGGTGCTTCTAATAGAGAGGAAAATTCAAGGGCCATTGCAAAAAAAGCCTATTCTTGTACAAGGGGTTGATAACTGGGAAGGCACAAGAATAATTTGAGAAACACATGTTTTAAATGCCTCATTCTATCTGGTTCTGCTTTTGTAATTGTGTGTCTTTCCCTTGCTATTGAATTTCACATCTGGAGTAGCTTTCTTACAGACAGCTGAAAGCTTTCTTACAATGTGGAGTATTTATTAAGCTCAAGCTGTGAAACTTGATCAAATCACTTTCCTGAAAATGTTTTGTCTTGCATAATAAAATGCAGAAGACAAAAAAAAAAAAATCTTACCGCATTTGATTTGTTTCCACATAGAAAATGTATGGAAATCATTTGTCCAAGTTTCCACTGTCAGGGCTTACTTTCAGGCAGGTCTCATTCCTGGGACCCATCTTTCATCACTAGCTGCACTTGCATTATCTAGGATATTTCTGGCAGGAAAGTGTCGCTGAGTAGCTGCAGAAGTGCTTTTCTCTCATTGTTCAATAACCACCTCTAGGATCAAGACACATGGCTTCTAGGAAGATTTGAGCCTTACCACCTTATAAATCTCTTGCTGTTGTGATGCTCAGAATTGGACTTTCTGGTGGATTTGAGGAAGGTATCCTGCATAGCTTCTAGCTTACCAAACAAAAGTAACATTGCAGCTGCTGATACCAATGTAAAAAACAAAGCAAAAATCCATTTGAGGATCCGTTCCTGACATAGCTATCATTAGATGAGTTTGCTTCTGCAGATGCAAACTCCGTTCATAGTTCAGCTCATTTGAGAGAGAGATGCCACATGAAAAACTTAGTTTTGTAAATGGTCAGCTTCCCTTAAGCCCAAAAGGCTCAGGTGCAAAATATCAGTCTGAAACCATGGGGCAACATGGGCAGCCCATTCCTGAAGGGGGGGTTAGATAGGCGGTGGCCAGGAGCGGCACAGTCGCGCCACCTTCACTGAGGTTTCCTAGCCAAAAAATAAAGGTTAAAAATTCATTTTTTTAAAAACACACCATGAAACTCCTCCATGGAGTTACATGGGGTACGACAGCTAAGTTGCTGGTATAGCAACACTGCAAGATAGATGGCGTTCCCAGGCCAAAAGGGGTTTGGAAGCCGGCGGCCAAGGCCTGCACTGCTGCGTCACTCCATGGTGCTGGCATAAGTGCCCCTGTACTGCCGGCGGCGCCACTTTACCACAGCGCAAAGTGGCATGGACACCAGCGCAGGGTTATGCCGGTTCCTATGGCTCTTCAGCCCCCCTTTTCAGGATTGCACAGATAGACAATTTTATTAAGGATCATGACCTTACAAGGAAGACAAACATATGGTCGAGTCTTTGCACATCAGAATTTTCAGACCCCTGGGAGAAAATATTTTTGACCATAACAACAGAACCACAAATAGAAATACCTCACTTGTGTAAATATTTAGCGTTGTATTACAATTCTTTCTGTCTAGACAAACTTAACTTGTGTTACAGGGAATATTCTTGAACAGAGCGATGTACAGAAGTTCTATGCTTAAAGGATAGAGTACATCTAAATGCATAGTAAAAGTGCTGACCATTTCAAAACTGATTGAATTATAAATAGTATTTAATTTTATTAGAAGCCTATTACGTATATATGCAGGCAGCCATGTAGTGAAACATGTATGTTATATGTATATATCAGCTTATGTACAGCATAATGTTTTGCCATGTGAACACACACACCGAGCTAAGCAAATGATCTGCAGCGGGAATAGGTAACCTTTTTGGCCTGAGTGCAAAATGAAATGCAGAACAGACCTGTGAAGATGTTGATGTGCCAGCAAACAAAAGGCAGGGATGGAGAGGTAAGAGCTGTGCAGGCCACAGAGAATGCTCCACCTGAAGGAGGGCAGGGGCAGCAATGGCTTTTGTTTTTCTGCAAGCTGGTGGTACCACAGCTGGCAAGTTCCTGAGCCTACTGCACAGTCTGAGCGCACCGAGCGTCAATGCTCCACATTGGTACAGTACAACACCACCTGTTGAAGCAAAGCTGTGGCACTTACTGGAGGAAGGAGCTCTGTGTGATGCAACCACCATTCCAGGTCCCAGAAAAGCAGATGCTGTGCCAAGCAGCATGGTCTGGCATGCCGCAATCTGGCAACACGTGCCAGGGGCGGCCTGATGTGATCTATAATTAATTAGCTTTTACTTTTCATTCATCTGCTAAACTGGCCTTTGATGGCCCTCAAAGCTTAGTGTGCTTGACAGTGACACAGTTTGCATTTATTTACTACTATTGGTGTGCTAGGCCTGTGCAAAACAAGGAGGAAATTATTCTGATGTTAATATGTATTGTAAAACAAATCTCTCTCTGTGTGTGTAAAGTGCCGTCAAGTCGCAGCCGACTTATGGCGACCCCTTTTTGGGGTTTTCATGGCAAGAGACTAACAGAGGTGGTTTGCCAGTGCCTTCCTCTGCACAGCAACCGTGGTATTCCTTGGTGGTCTCCCATCCAAATACTAACCAGGGCTGACCCTGCTTAGCTTCTGAGATCTGACGAGATCAGGCTAGCCTGGGCCATCCAGGTCAGGGTAAAACAAATATCTACCCATAGGCATAACATATTAATCCACACACTAATTATTTAATCAATTTTTGATGATGCTCCCAGTCAGTTGTGTTTAATCCATTTGTTGGTACCTAAAGTGTTTCTTCCCTTCTTGTATATATCATAGTCTTCCAAGTCTAGACCACCCAGCAGATCTAACCTGTACATTCTCCCCCACCCCCGTTCTTTGCCCCCACTCCAGCTTACACTGCACATGTATTCATGGTTTTGCTTTCCATTGGCAGAGGCATCCAGCTGGGAAAATATAATGTGTACAATACTCTGTGCCTTCAACTGACATTTCTCATAAATTGCAACAGAAACACTGCTATCAGCAGCTTAATAGCAGGTAGAATACAGCTCTACATATCAAGTCTCAGCAGGATATAGAAACTATGGTTACCAAATTTCCGGGGGGGGGGGGAAGGGAAGAGAAGCTTCTGTAACAGACTCTGGGTGGAGAGAAAACCCATTGAAAACAGATTCATTGAAAGCTGCCTTTTTTTGAAAAGGTTTTATGGGGACTGAATCAATGACTGCATCACTCTTGCTTTTGCTGAATTGTTATTTTTGCAGACCTCACAGGAGGTTTTTGTGATAAGCAGTGCAGTAAAGCATACAGCCTTTCCCTTCTAGATGTCTGGGGGGAAAAAACCCTCTTTCTTTAATAAACTCAGTGTAAAAGGGCAATGGTTAGTCATCATTGTAGTACATGGTGTTTATCAAGGAAACAGAAGTTTTCAACTGGATCTCTCACAAATGAAAACACACCCTGAAGGTAAAAAAGACTTTGATGGAGAATAGACTAGTAAATGGTATTTTTTTCTTTCTGGTATCTTTAGTAAAGTATTTTTTTCAATTAGTTGTAACATTGGCATAAGGATATTCCTAATCAGTACTTTGTATTTCAGCTGTATAACAATGTTTGAAATGTAGGTTCAAACGTGGAATTGAAAATATTTTTCCTTAATAAATACTGATAGAACTACAGCTAGCAGTTAATTTTATTAAAGATTTCTTTTGGTTTGTATCTCTATGGTGACAGCCATGTGGTAAACTCTGAATAGATTAGAATAGGTTGTATCTGACACAGTGAGCTTTGACTCACAAATGGTTATATCCAAGAAAGTTACATTGATCTTTAAGGGGTTTGTGTGTGTGTGTGTGTGTGTGTGTGTGTGTGTGTGTGTGTTAAGTGCCATCAGGTCACTTCCGACTCATAGCAACCCTATGAATCAATGTCCTCTAAAATATCCTGTCGTTAACAGCCTTGCTCAGGTCTTGCAAACTGAGGGCCGTAGCTTCCTTTAGCGAGTCAATCCATCTCATGTTGGGTCTTCCTTTTTCCCTGCTGCCTTCAACTTTTCCTACCATTATTGTCTTTTCCAGTGACTCTTGTCTTCTCATAACTACTGGACTCAAATGTTCTACTACAACAGACTGATACCTACCTGAAACCTCTCAGAATAGGCTGTTCTACTTTATTGCCACACCAAAGCTTTTAAAAGAAAAAAATCAGAACAGTTCTTTGAACTAGTCATACTATAAACAGTATTTTACTGTATTTAACTAACATTTTACATTGCTCAAATTATATGACAGTATACAGGTTTGGTGAATCATCTGATCACTTTGTGCTGTTTTTCTTAACTTGCACCAAATTACACTATTATTGTTTAAATATATACACATATAGCGTGTTTAGCTTGGGTCTACTATGTAGTTACTAGGATATGTCCTTATAAATGTATAGACAGTGAATGGACTAGGAACCAGTTGCCATAATTAATTAGTTATCTATTAGTTAATTATATATGACGAAGTATGTTCTGTTGTCCTAAGCTAGTGGGTTGCTTTCTTATTTTATTCACAGCTCACTTTTCTCTCTGAGGCTGATTGCAAAATATATAGAGAGAAAAACAGAGCACAAAACATCCAGTAACAGTGCAATAGGACTAGAATTACAGAAATTTGGAAACAATGGAAACAGAAAAATGTCTAAGGCAGGGGGTCGAACACAATTTACAAGGACCGGATATGACATAAATGTCACTTGGTCAGACCAGGCCATACCTCACCAGCCCAGATCAAAAGGGGGTAGTGGCTGCCTCCACTGGTGAGGCCACAGCAGGATCACCAGCCCAGATTGGGGGTGGGGGGCTGCCTTAACTGGCTCGTAGGCTGGATAAGAGCTCTGAAGGGGCCAGATCCGGCCCATGGGCTGTATGTTTGACACTCCTGGCCTAAGGCATAACATACCATAAACAGTGCAGAGAGTGGTTTGTTAAGTTACAAGACGGTGCCATAAATCAAGATGATACATCCATTAAACCTTACAATAGACTACCCCTTTGCATGGTGGCACCCTCAAAAGGTTTTGCTCAGATGAGTGACGCTATTGTGGCAGAGCATAGAGATGGTTCTCAGTTCTGATGTTATGAGCGTGGGAGAAAAATGTCCCACTGTCTGATTTTGCACACAAAGCATAATTTATAAACATCTTTTTACAAGCTAAAATGCTTTAGCTTTTTTTTTTTTAATTGGGTAACTAGAACTGTCTGCAGTATTCCTGGTGGAGCCACATGTAGATTTATATTCTGGCTATTTTATGTTAAATAACTTTTTTAATCATCCCTGGCATGGAACTGTCCATTCTCAGTGCTGCTGCACTCTATGTTCACATTATACATTATAACCCACAGATCATAATCACTATTGGTTCTAATTCCCATCATTGTATGTAAGAACATAAGACGAACTCTCTGCTGGACCAGAAGGCCAGCATTTTTCTCAGAAGACCCCTAGCCGGAGCATAGACAAAAGTGCTTACCCCACTGCTGCCTCCCAGCAAGTGAATGGCTCCATTCAGCCAGGGTAGCTAAGCTAACAGCTGTCACCACATCCTGTGGCAACAAGTTGCAGTTTAAGTGTACATTATGTGAAGAAATGCTTTCTTCAGCCTGAATCTGCTTTCCAGCAATTATAAGGTGAGATGGGGAGTATGTATGTGAGGTTAGGATTTTTCTGTTCTGACTAATTTGGTGTCATCTGTAAATTTGGCTTCCTTAACCCCCCACACAGGAATGTTTTGTGACTCAATTTCAGTGCCCTGGTCTCAATACCAGCCCAATAGGGAGGTACCCTATCACTTACCCTTTTCCTTTGCATGAACTATCTGTTTACAGCTCCCATCTGCCTCCTGTTCTTATATAAACAGGTACTTGCTAATCCTTGAGAGTTTCTCCACTTATCCCATGACTGCTAAGTTCATCAGAACTATTGATGTGAGGCTGAACTGGAAATTACAGTGGCTAGATGATCTGTGATTTTCCAGCTTCCCCCTGTGTGTGTGTGTGTGTGTGTGTGTGTGTGTGTGTTTAATTAGCTTTACATTATCCATTTTCAAATCCTCCATAACAAGACTCACCTTGCATATTTTTGTTACAGGGTTGGCAGTTTCATAAGAAATCTGGACTGTATTGATTTGTTGTTTTTAAATTGTCAGCCCTAGAACTGTCTCTTGTTACCATTTGAAATTCCATTTCAGATTTCTAAGAAGAGTAGGATTTAAGAGTATTATGGATGTTTAGAATTGGATTTTATACTAGTGGCAATAACAATAGTGCTAGTATAATAGTCAGTGTCAATAGGCAACAGGTACTGAATAGTATATGAAGTAAAAGTTCAGCCAGCCTCTATCTATCTTATTGGAACCAGAATCTCTGGCCTTATTGGACAGGCATTTCTAATAACTACTGTGACATCCCTACTAAGATACTATAGTATTCCTTACACAGTTCAACTGATTTTTAGGCCACGTATGTGTCTTATATCCTTCTCTCATATTTTTTTAAAAATTGTTTGGCAGGTAGTATGGAAAGTGTGATATAGTGCAGTGTGAAATTTGTCAGTCTAGAGTCATAAGAAAGTTGTGACTGCAGTTGAGATCATTTGTTTGTTTTTCTTTTTGCGTTTTGCCTCACCCCATATTGCATTTTGTGAGATTATAATAAAAGCAGCATAGGAATTATTTGTAAGTCTTTCATTGTCCCATACTAAAGATAGCGTATTGAGAGGTTTCCTCATAAGAAGACCTATGAGGAACAGTAGAAGTTGTGTTCATTCTATCATCTTGAACACCTAATTGATGGAAAGTCAATTCAGAAACACTAAAAATAAGTAGATGTGTTGATGGTTAAGACCCTCCCTTTCACTCACACACACACACACACACACACACACACACACACACACACAAATCCTTGCCCAGGGTGTACCTTTCCTATAGCTTTCCCTCACAGCCCCTTCCTAAGATGCCATTCACATATTACTTGAGAAAGGGATGCTTGCCAAAGTTATCCCATTTGTATGAAATGGCTCTCACATGAGTTGTAATAATCGTAGCCATATTAGTAGAATCATCTCAAAATTAGAGATTCTGCTGACCTGGTTAAAATAGCCCTTGCCCACTAAAAGTCACTTTACAAAAAAGGATTCCCACTTGTTTGAGGATGCTTTGGGACTGGGGAACTAGGGTTTGACTCAGTCTCCTTTCACCTGTGTTCCCAGCAGCATGAGATCTGCTTCTGTGCTGTGTTATCCCATAGCTCAGGGAGCATGTCTGAGCAACATAAACACATGGATCTTTCCTGTGCATTTGCCATTGTGCTGGCTGTGAGGCTGCTGACTAAGTAGGAAATAATCTCCTTGCACATGGTCATGTATTAACACGTTCTCCCCTGCAGGATCACATTACAGTATATGGCAGCTGCACACAAGCTGCTAGGAGGAGACCTTTCTTATCTCTCTGCCCATCCCTGCCTAAACCATCTAATGTAGTGCCCTCTGTGTGTTCCGAAAAAGGCTTTGCATATCGTTAGTACAAGATAGCTGTTACACCATAATACTAGTATACATATTTCCCGCTCCAGGCAAAAGGGGCATCTTGAAGCTTGGGTTTTCCCGCCCTTTGCTCGGGGAGGCAGGACTTAAAACTTCTCATTTCCTGTCTCCTGGGCGGGAAAGCCTCCAGCTTCCACTTTTCCTCCTGCCTTTGCGGGGAGAGCACGCATCAGCAGAGCTCCTTGGCTTTTAGGCTTGTTCGTTTGTTTAATTGTCGTTCTTAGTTGTATTTGTTCGTCCTCCGTTGTCCTTTGTGCAGTCTTTTTGTCTGTTTAAAAAAAAAAAAAGTTAGTTCGCTCTCGCCCGACCCGATCCAAAATGGCGGACGCAGCGAAGAACGTCCCCAGAGAGGACGATTTACTGTCCTTAAAGGACTACGACCAGTCCCTCAGGACTCTAGGGACACAGTCCCAGGAGGAACCCTCTGTCAGCCGCCAAGGCGGACTCTCGGAGGGCTCGGAGCCTACCGGCCCTGCCGCCGCCTCAAAGAAGGCGGGAAAGGCGGCAGCCAAACGCAAACACACGGGCTCTACAAAGAATGCAGGCGGCTCCGGCAACAAGAGCCGCAAGCGGCCGCGGGACCCAAAGCACAGCTCGGGTGTCCTTGCGGCTGCATCTACCGACTTCTCTTCCTCCTCTCGGTGTGCTGAGCAGTCGGGTCTCTCCAGCCCAGGCAGGAACCGCAGATCGCCGGTCGGTAACGTACCGGGCGCCGGGAACTTGCAGGCGGGGGCAAATATTTTTACCCTAAGTGATATGGAGGCGGTCATAGAAAGAGTTTTAGACCGCAGGCAGGCCAGACAAAATGCCCCTTTACAGGCCCCTCAGGTCCCTCAACCCAGGGAACAGGCCTCCTCTCCTTCCAGATCACTGGCAAGCGAACCCTGCTGCAGCCAGTCCCGATCCTTTGGTCCCTGGCCCACCAAAGCTGCCCTAAAGGCCCCCAGTGGTGTCTCTCAAGGGCAGGGGGGACCAATTGATGATTCCCAATCCAACTACTCTGAGGAAGATAGAGAGGAGGGGGAATACAATTCTGACACAGACGTTGATCTCACTCCAGGGGAAGAGCAGCCTAGGCTTTTTCCCCCTGAGGATTATCAGTACCTGCTGTCTAAGGCCTTAATTGCTTTGGAACTTACTGAGCAGCCACCATCTAAGTCAGATGAGTCTACGCCCAAGGTCTGGCCGGTGGGTACTAAGGATTACTTCCCACAGGGTGCCCCTAAGAGCAGGAGAGTCCCTCTACCTGATTACTTTGTTAGGCTTATTAGAGCAGAGTGGGTCAAACCCACACAAAACAGACAGTTCCCTTTATCAGTCAAAAAGCTTTATGAAGTGACTCCACCAGCCATGGAATTACTTGCCTTGCCTGTGGTGGATGCACCAGTAGCTTCTCTTCAGACCCCAGATGGTTTGTCAGAAGAAGGGGTGGGCACCATAAAAGACCAGTTTGACCGCAAAATGGAGTTTCTTTCCAGGAAGGTGCACGAGTCCACGGCCCTCACTATCCAAGCCAATGCTACTGCTGCCATCATAGCCCAAGCCTCCATCGCTTGGGCTAAAAAGATTTCCCAGCTACTCACAGGAGCGGATAGAAGAATTACAGATGGCATGGATAGGATCATCATAGCATCTTCCTTCCTGGCGGATGCGTCTCTAGATGCTCTCACCTTCTCGGCCAGGTCTATGTCCTCCAATGCAGCAATCCGCAGGGCACTATGGCTCAGAACCTGGCAGGTGGACTCTAAGTTTAAAACTGTCCCTCTCTCTTACCCTCTCCAAGAGGGAAAGCTGTTTGGTGAACGCCTAGACAAAATGTTGGCAGAAACCAAGGACAAAAAGCGAACCATGCCTAAAACATCCAAAAAGGAAACCAAGGGTTTCACTCACTCCTTTCGTCCCTTCCATACTCTCCAACGATTTAGACAAGACCACAGACGACCATCCTGGTCTCACAACAACCAGCCATTTCGTAGACAGGGACAGGGACGCTACAACCGACCTTTCCAGCAATCCCAGTTCAGAGGAGGAGATAAGACGGGCAAGTTCCAAAAATCCAATAAACAGTGACGCCCAACCGATTCCCGTGGGAGGAAGACTCCAACACTTCCTTCCACAGTGGGTGGGCTCCCAGACGGATGCCTGGGTGCTCCAGTTGGTACGAGAGGGCTACAAAATCGAATTCCACACAACACCTCCAGACCGATTCATTCCCTCTCCAAAATCCCAATCGGAATCCAAACATCTTCGTACTGTGGAAGCAATCAACCATCTCCTTCACATCAGTGCGATAGAAAGAGTGCCTCTGTTGGAACAGTTCACCGGGGTTTACTCAACCTTCTTTACTGTCCCGAAGACTGGAGGGCCATACTGGACCTAAAATTTTTAAACAAATTTGTCCCCACAAAGCACTTCAGGATGGAGACCCTCCACTCCATCATAGAGGCTCTGAAACATGGATCATTCATGACGTCCATCGACCTCACCGAGGCTTATCTCCACATCCCAATTCACCCTCTACATCGAAAGTATCTAAGATTTGCTTATCACAGAGACCATCTTCAATTCAAGGCCCTTCCATTCGGATTGGGGTCAGCCCCCAGGGTGTTCACCAAGGTGCTAGTGACCCTCATAGCAGAGTTGCGACGCGAGGGAATACAGGTACATCCGTACCTAGACGACCTACTAGTGTGCGCTCCATTGCATCAACAGTTGTTGTCACACACCAGAAGGGTCGTCCACACTCTAGAAGATCACGGATACCTTGTGAATTACAACAAGAGCCTTCTCCAACCCTCCCAGACTCTGCTACACCTGGGGGTCATCATAAACACAGCCAAAGACACCATCATCCTCCCCGAGGACAAGGTCTCCAAGATTTCTCTTCTTGCAAAGCAACTTTCCAAGGTACAATATTCTCGTCTCCTCACCCTAGCAAGTCTCCAGGGTCTAATGATCTCATACATCCCTGCCGTGCCGTGGGCCCACTTCCACGCAAGACCACTACAGTGGCTTCTGAGACCCCACCAGGCTCATATCACCAGGAAAATCAACAAGATCATTCCTTTGAATCAGGTAACAAGGAAAAGTCTAAGATGGTGGAGCCATGCATCAAATCTCCGGAAAGGCAAGTTGTTCATTCTGCCAGAGCCGTTGCAGATATTCACCGATGCTTCCCTGCAAGGGTGGGGGGCCACCCTAGGGAAGGAATTGATCCAGGGGATGTGGTCCCGGGAGGAACGAAAACATCACATAAACCTCCTGGAACTAAGAGCGGTGTACCTGGCGCTACTTCACTTTCACATCCACATCCAATTCCAGCATGTCCTCATCCGAACGGACAACATAGCAACGAAGGCCCACTTAAACAAACAGGGTGGGTCTCGGTCGTCCACACTACACCAGGAGGCAGAAAAGATCTTCCGATGGGCAGAGAAGAACCTCCTCCACATTCAGGCAGAACACATTCAAGGAATAAACAATGTACAGGCAGATTGGCTCAGCCGTCGGACATTAGACGAGGGGGAGTGGGCTCTTTGTCATCAAGCATTCCAACTGATCAACCGGAAGTCAGGGCCACTACAGGTGGATCTTTTTGCTTCGATTCAAAATCGACAACTTCCCAGATTTTTCTCCCGCTTTTTCCATCCAAGCGCGGAACAAATAGATGCTCTACTAGTCCCCTGGCCACCAGGCATCCTGTTTGCCTTTCCTCTCCTGCCCATTCTCCCAAGAGTACTCAGAAAGATTCAGCTGGAGAAGGCCCTGGTGGTACTGGTTGCTCCGGACTGGCCTCGCAGACCGTGGTATGCGGACCTGATGGCAATGTCCGTTCAGAGGCCCTGGCGGCTCCCAAATTTCCCAAACTTACTACATCAGGGACCCATATCACACCCCAACCCAGCTTGGTTCAAGCTCAACGTGTGGACATTGAGAGGCTCAGGCTGCGTCAGTTGCGACTGAGTGAAGAAGTGATCAACACCATAATAGAAGCCAGACGTCCTTCTACGCGGAGAATATATGAATACACTTGGAGAACTTTCGTCAGGTGGTGCAGGCGCAAACATACAGATCCTCTCAACGTTGATCTCCCATCTCTACTGTCCTTTTTACAGGATGGAGTCCTACTGGGCCTAAGGACTAATACCTTGCGCAAGCAGGTTTCGGCCATAGCCACAATAGTTCCTTCACTCGACGGCTACACCCTAGCAAGCCATCCACAGGTTAAAGCCTTCCTTAAGGGCGTAGCCCAAACACTTCCTACTCCAATCCATCGGTTTCCCACGTGGAGCCTTGGTCTGGTTCTTCGTGCACTCACGAGACCACCATTTGAACCATTGGGAGAGGCCCAACTTCAGTTTTTAGGAATGAAGACCATCTTCCTTACAGCAGTTACTTCAGCAAGGAGAATCTCAGAGTTGGGGGCTCTTTCTATCAGGAAGGAACTGTGTCTGTTCCAAAGGGACAAAGTGGTGCTTAGACCCGACCCAGCCTTTACCCCTAAAGTCAATTCTACCTTCCACAGAAAGCAAGAAATATACCTTCCTTCCTTCTGTCCTAATCCTTCGAACCCAAAAGAAAGATCATGGCACACCCTGGACGTCCGCAGAGCTCTTCGAACATACATCAAAAGGACAGCTTCGTTTAGGACGACAGACTTTCATTTCAGTTTCGGCTCCAAATAAGGGTCGTAAATTGTCCAAACCCTCCTTAAGCCAAGCAATTAAGCGCTGCATTTCTGAGGCTTACCATTGAAGCAAACTTCCGATTCCAGCTGGCATCACAGCACATTCGGTCCGTAGTGCCGCCACCACAGCAGCGGCTAACAGACAGGCGTCAGTCGAAGAAATCTGCAGAGCGGCCACATGGGCTTCCAATTCCACCTTCGTGAAGCACTACCGTATTAACACCTATGCTTCGGCAGACGCGGCCTTCGGAAGGCGAGTTTTGCAGCATGTAATAGAGGAAGGGGAACTCTAAATCCCACCCGGATAATACTTAAGCTCTTGGACATCCCAAGCTTCAAGATGCCCCTTTTGCCTGGAGCGGGAATGTAGCCCTGTTACTCACCGAGAGGGCTCTTTCCGCTCCGAGGTAAAAGGGGCATCTTGCCCCACCCTGATTTAGAGGGGCAGGTTTTAGTTGACCTGGGCTTATTCAGAGTATACACCACACTCTCCTTCACAACCATTCCCTTCTTAGGAAGGATTATCTACAAGCACATACTAAGGCACTTCAGTCCACTGGTTATCCATAGGTCTGTTTTAGCCTTGAGGGTAGCCTACCCTCTCATTCTTAATTCCCTACTACACCAAGTAATTCTCGTATTGTTTGTGTAGATAGGTTGTTAAATGTTGGATTGTTCCCATACCAAGTTTTTGGTTGTGGTTATTATGTTTGTCTTCTCTAGTTTTTTATTCCTGTCTCTAGCAACCGGCTTCTTGGAAAAGTGGAAGCTGGAGGCTTTCCCGCCCAGGAGACAGGAAATGAGAAGTTTTAAGTCCTGCCTCCCCGAGCAAAGGGCGGGAAAACCCAAGCTTCAAGATGCCCCTTTTACCTCGGAGCGGAAAGAGCCCTCTCAGTGAGTAACAGGGCTACATTTTCCACTTAAATCAGGCTGTTCAGATTTCCCCCCCCCCTTTTGTTACCTTTTACTGACCATAATACCCTGTTGTAATACACAAAAAGAACTAATGGGCATTTTATTCTGTCTGGCAATGTGTATAATGTGCTGTATTAAAATAAAATACCTTCACAATATCCATATCTTTACTCTCTGATTTTTTGACCATAAAAAGTAGTTTAATTTTGTCTCAGGGTTGTTAAATATGAACTTTATTTAGATGATAAACAAGTAGATTGAAATTTTCTCGCCAGTAAACATGGTACTCTAATAGAGAGAAACTCTATGCAGCATGCATTTTTATTTTTCCTGTGAGAATATGTAGATATTAGTTCTTTTAAGGCAATACGAATTTTCCTTTCACAGCTATTTTAACAGCTATTTAGGCAAGTATTTCACAGCAGCAGCATCTTCTCACTGTTTCTGTAATAGCTGTTGTAGAATATCAAATATTTTCGAGCCAAGATGAGCCTTTTCACATGGTCCATTTGCATTCCAGTGAGGGTCCATTTGAACTGGATTGCTTCCTTTCATGATCTTCTTGCAAAAGTACATAATGGAAAAATCTTAATGCTTTTAAACCTTTGTTAGGCATGATTCTTGAAAACATCTTTACCTTTGCTATGGTGAAAAGACCATAAGTATATACCGTGAACATTACAAGAGAACTTTGGCTGCCTTCTTAGTTGTAGTCCTCACAAAAATAAAAGTGGATACAGTTCACACATCCTATTTGACTTGTTTTCATGACTTTTTCCTACCTGTTACAATGAGTATGAAGGGTTTCACCTCAGTTGTATATTATTGGGATGAGTGACTGATTTAAAGGCCTTATGCAGGAGAACCACGTTCTAGTCACTATCTCTCATGCCTTGGTGACCTTTGTATAAGTCTACTGTAATCCACTCTTAGTGAACATGTGAACATAAGAAGAGCCCTGGTGGATCAGACCAGTGGTCCATCCTGTTTAGGATCCTATCTCACACAGTAGCCAATCACCTGCTCTGGAGAGCATAGAGGTCAAGGCCTTTCCCTGATTTTGCTTCCTGGCACTGGCATTGAGAGATTACTGCCTCTAAATGTTGAGGTTCCCTTTCATTACCATGGCTAGTAGCCATACCTATCCTCCTATACCTATCCTCCTAGGTTAGGACTATACCTATCCTCTATTCCTATGACCATTGCTACAACCTCTGACAGCAAATTGCACATTTTAATCACTTGTGAAAATAAGTATTTCCCTTTTTCTGTTTTGAATCTACTGTCTATCAACTTCATTGAAAGCTTTCGAATTGTAGTATTTTGGGAGAAGGAGAAAAAATTATCTCTGCCCATTCTGTCTCGTGTATGATTTTATAAACTAATTGTCCTTAGTTGTCTCTTTTCTAAGCTGAAAAGTCCCATACTCAGCCTTTCCTCATAGGAAAGGTACTCCAACCCTTTAACCATCTTTGTTGCCCTCTTCTGTACTTTTTCTAGCTCTTCAGTGTCCTTTTTGAGATATGGTGACTAAATCTGCGCACAGTACTCCAAATGAAGCCACACCGTATATCTATTTATTTATTTTCAACCCCTTTTTAAAAAAATTGTTTTCAATCCCTTTCCTAATAGCATAGGATTAGGTTGACATTTTCATCAGAGTTATCCACTTCGACCCCATGGTCTGTTTCCCTTTCAGTCGCAGGAAATTTAGACCCCATTAACTTATACTTAGAAGTTGGTAAGTTTTGTTCCAATGTGCATTGCTGTACCCTTCCCTGCGCTGAACTTCATTTGCCACATTCTTGCCTACTCATGCAATTCATGGAGCTCCTCCTGGAGCTCTTCACAGTCAGCACTTAAATATGACTGGGAAACTTCAACTACTGCAGAATGTCATAGCCAGACTTCTGCCTGATGTGAACAGGTGTTACTACAATACTAAATCAACTGCAGTAGATTCTTACTTGTTTCTGGGCCAGGTTTGGCCTTTAAAATCCTAGATGACGCATGCACAGTCTTATCTGCTCCCATATAGACACTCTGCCTTCCTTTGTGCATTGAAAACATCTGGGGATATACTATTTAACATTCTATCTCACTAGGGGGTCAGATTGTCCTCCATGATTAGCAGGGCTTTCTGCATAGTTATCCCAGAGCTGTGGACTTTCTCTAACTTGAGAGATTATTTTGTCTCTATCTTTACAAGAATGAACACCTTTTCATGTTCTCCAGAGTTTTTACTGAATCAACTATTTTAATCTGAATTGTTAATGGACTGCTTTATACGATTATTTGACTATTTGCATTTATTGTTTTAATTATTTAATTGTACTGCTGTAGACTTTCCCACTTCCCCTCCTGCTGTAGTCCATTGAACCCCTGGAAAATTTTATTCCTGGAGGTCTATGGCCTCCAAGCAAAGTGGGAGTCATAAGGGAGAGGGGGGAATCAGAAATCGCCAAATTCTCTTCTGAAGATTTACATGGCTGTATAGAAACTGCATAGTTGGATATAGGCCTCTGAATTTAAATTTTTATTATTATTGTGTTGTGTGATTGAATCATTTAATTGTTTTTAGAACTTTTAAAAGCTGTTGAATGCTGCTTTGAAATTATAAGAAGTGGTTAATATGGTTAGTAAATAAATAAGATACATAGCAGTGCAATTCTGAACAGAGTTACAGCATTCTAAAGCCATTGATTCAGTTGTGCTGTAAATGTCATAGCTTTCTTTCAAGATGTGTATTAGTTGTTGTATCTTAATTATAAAAAAGTTTCACTGGAAAGGATGTAAGAGAAGGTTAAACAAATCTTGCATGCAGTGCCATTTTACTTCATAGTGACAGGCCAATAGGAAGGAATATATATGTATATAACAGTGGCTGTTTAATCAACAGTGAAAGTGTTTACATTTGGCAAAGTAAATGTTGCAACTTAGTTACATGGGTAATCCTGTATGGTATAATGACTACATTTCTTTTGCTTTATCCCTAATAAACCATTATCTGCAGTAATTAGCTTCGTGTCAACTTTTTCTGACAAAAAATTATCAGTGTTCAAGACCCAAGCCGGGTTTTCCTTTTTTCCACTCTCCTTGACATGAATCCACAGAGGATCCCTACTTTAATATTCAATACACACACACAAACTTGCTATTTTATCTTTTAAATTAAGTACTGTCAGGTCGCAACCAACGGATGGCAACTCATAGGGTTTTCAAGGCAAAAGATGAGCAGAGGTGATTTGCCATTGCCTTTCTCAAACATAACAAACCTGGTCTTCTCCAGAGTACTGACCGTGGCCAACCCTGCTTAGCGTCTGAGCTCTGACAAGCTTGGGTATTCAGGCTGTTATGGTTTATTCTTTTTACCACCAGCCTAACTTTCAAGGCACTCACACATTAAATACAGGTAATGGTTGGTAAGGAGTGTGTGTTATCAAGTGATATGTTCAATTCAGTTCAGTTTATTTACAGTCATTTGACCAGCAAGTATCAAGTGATATGATCAAAGCACAATGTGGTGAATGTTGGTTGACTGAAAGAGGCAACATCCAGACATTGTGTTATAGATTTATTTGAAAGGTAAGCATGATGTTCAAGAAAAGAGCAGTTTGGACTAGGTGTAAAGCAGATTTTTCCTGTCTCTAGATGATAAAAATTGAGGAGGCTCATATTTGCAGTTATACAATCCTAGAAGTTAGCAGTTAGTTTCTCTAAGCCATCTCCACACCATAGAAAGATTGCCCTCAGCTTCCATTACACTTTTGTGCAAGTAAGTCTGAGAACAAGAAGCAATATGAAAGAAGAAGGGAGGAAATTCAGTCCAAGGTGAGGAGGTATCCAGCTTGAGCTGGGAATGGAAAGTTTGCTTTGAGTGTACTGGGCTCTGCCCTTTAGTAGTAAAAACATTACAACTGGGCATTTAGAAGATGTTCACTTGGCCATGGGAAATGAGTCAATAAATGCCTGACAATTTATCGGAGAAGCTATATAAGGAAGCATTTGGGTGGGGCAACCAGAAAAGGGTGTAATGAATTATTTCTTGCACTAGAACTTGATAGAACTTCTGCTTGGTTTCAGACAGGAGTCTCCACAATTGTCTTCCTGACGAGGAGTGAAAAACAGTGTGAAAGGCTTCCTTTTGTTTGTGGCGTTCACTCACACACACACACCAGCAGGAAGGCTACATACTTGGGGGGTGGGGTATGGAAACAGTTTGTGTTAAGTTGCCAAAACTTTAAAACGCAGCCCATTGTGGGTTGGATTAATCACAATCATATTGTGAGTGGCACTGCTATGAGACAGGGGAGGCCAAGAAAGGAATGCATCAGATGTTCTGTAACGAGCAGATTATTTCCTAAAGTCTTGCTTTTTTTTCTTCTCAAAAGTGTTTTTCCACACATGGTTTGAGGACAGTGTAAATGAGACAAAATATGCTAAATGAATATGGTTAATATTTGAAAATACAGTACAAAATGGCTGTCCTCTTCAGTTATACTACCACTATCACTTTTTGATTGATCAATCATGCTTCTATTTGTACTCCAAAGAGCTCAGCGCAGCATATATCAACATACTTGAGTCATTATATAGTACAATCTTAGGATCTGCAGAGTGGAAAAGTAAGCAGTATTCAGTGGAAAATTGCCACAGGCAAAAATGTTGTGTACAGTTGAGAATGTAATAGAATGTTCAGTGTATCTTTAATGGTGAGAAAATGCAACCCTTATATTTAATTAAAGGAAATTGTGTTCTCGTTCTGGGGCTGCAGGCATCTTGCACACTGTGGGTTTTGCCATCACGTGCCCAGGGAGGCAGGACTAAAATTAAACTTCCTGTCTTCCTGGGCGGGAAAACCGCCTAATCCCAGTTTCCATCCTGCCTTGTATAGGGAAGCAGCTTCGCCTGTTGGCTCCGACATTAGAGAGTTTTTTCTGTTCTTCTTTCTTACCTTTAGTCTTCCTTCTTCTTCCAAACCTCCCCTGCTCTTCTTGCTTGATCTTCCCCGGACCTCTCTAGATCTCCCTCCTTTTCTAACCCCCCTTTTCCTCCCCCCGTTGCTCCGAAGAGCAGGATGGCGGGCGAAAAGAGACAGTCAGAGGAGGAAGAACTCCTCTCTGAGGAGGACCAAAACCGAGCCCTCGTCGCCTCAACAGGGTAAGGTCGTAAGGAGAACTCCAACTGCTGCTCTTGCGGTACCACGGAGTCGGGCACGGAAGGGCCGAGCGCTCCCAAGAAAGCACCTGGCTGCTTGGAAATGGCGCGAAAAACGCCCCGCATCGCACCGAGCCGACTGGCAAGGCCCATAGATTGGAAAACTTATCAGGGGAGAGTGCTATGGTAATTTGAGTGATCCTGATTTACCATTGTCTCGCAGGGAAGCCTTTGATCTATTCAGCGGGGTGTTAGACAGACAATCACAAATGCTTAAGGCTTTTAGTGACTCCATCTTCCCTTTAATCCAGAATATAGGGCTCAACTTCCACGTTAATCCCCTTTACCGAGACCAATCTGAATCACAGGACCGGGGTGATGAACAGGGTACCTCTGAAAAGGCTAGAAGCCACTGGCCCACTAAGGCAGCCATGAAAGCCCCTTGCCAGGGACAGACCGGGCAATCACAGGAGGAGTGCTCCTCTGTGATAGCAGACTCTGAATGGGAAAGCAGAGAGGAAGGGGAGTTTGAATCCAATGAAGAAACTCCTGTAATTTTGGAGGAACAGCAGCCCTGCCTTTTCTCTGCTGAGGATTTCCAGAGCCTATTAAGTAAGGCACTAGTAGCACTGAATTTGGATGAGGAACCTGAGTC
Organism: Euleptes europaea; assembly: GCF_029931775.1. Lineage (NCBI taxonomy): Eukaryota > Metazoa > Chordata > Lepidosauria > Squamata > Sphaerodactylidae > Euleptes > Euleptes europaea. Next base: position 65,662,983 of record NC_079315.1, read on the forward strand.
TGGCTCAGAACCCAAGACAGACACTAGAAAGAAGGGAAATAAGGAGTTTTTTTCTAGATCCCACTCACAGAGCCAAGCAATTCCATTCCCAGAATTTTTTGAAAAGCAGGTTAAAGTCGAATTGGAGAAACCTCTGGCTAATAGACAATTCCCATCCAATGTTAAGAAGCTATATACTATGGTACCTCAAGCTATGGAGCTTCTCCAGGTACCCATGATTGATGCCCCAGTAGCAGCAGTTCATTCTCCAGTTCTGCCTGCAGAAGATGGGATGGGGAATATAAGGGACCCCATGGATAGGAAAGCAGAGATATTATCCAAAAAAGTTCACGATTCCTCAGCATTAGCCATTCAGGCCTCGGCAGCCACATCCATAATGGCTAGAGCATCTATAGTGTGGATCAGAAAAATAGCCCAGCTATACTCAGGAGAAAATCGTAGAATAGCTGACGGACTTAACAAACTTTCAAAAGCTGCTGCCTTCATGGCAGACACATCCCTCGATGCTATGACCTTTGCAGCCTGAGGTCTTTCTTCCAACATAGTGGTTAGAAGGGCTCTGTGGTTACGACCGTGGCAAAATGAATTTAAAACAAAATCTCTCTCATTATCCTACCATTTCAAGGTGGAAAACTGTTTTGAGAAAGGCTCGAGAAAATTCTTGTTGAGGACAAGGACAAAAAGAAGGTCCTACCTAAATCCCACAAGAAGGATGGGAGACCCTCTTCCTCTTCTCCTAGCTTCAGGTCCTTTCACTCACTCGCACGCTTTAAGCCTGAACAGAGTAGAGGAAACTGGAACAATAATAGAGGCTCCTTTCTCAGAGGAGGGGGTTGGTTTTTTCGTCCCCAACAGGGACAACAACAGTACAATGGCAACAAGGGAGACAAGTTCTCAAAAAATACAAAACAATGATAGTGGGGAGACTCTTAGATTTTCAACAAAGGTGGACTCACCCCCCACACCGACGCATGGGTCACTCAAGTTGTTTCCTCAGGATACCAAATAGAATTTGTAAGCACCCCAAAGGACAGGTTTGTAATGTCCCCAAGGTCTCCAAAAAAGGAAAAACATCTACGGACCATGGACCCCATAGCTCACCCATCTCTCATCCAGGCAATAGAACCAGTCCCACATCCTGAAATTGGTCAGGGAACCTATTCCATTTTCTTCACGGTCGCAAAACGGAACGGGGACTGGAGGGCCATTCTGGATTTAAAACACCTGAACAGATCTGTCAAATACAGGAAATTCCGAATGGGAACCTTGAGATCCATTGCAGAGGCTCTCCAGTCAGGAGACTTCGGCCTGGCGTCGGCACCCCTTGTCTTTACCAAGGTTTTGGTGACTCTGGTGGCCCTCCTGAGACAAGAAGGGATAAGGATTTTCCCCTACCTGGATGACATTTTGATTTGCTCCAGGTCCAGGGAGGAAGCAGAAACACACACAAACAAGGTAGTCCAGATACTCACAGATACCAAATCTTAGTAAATTTAGAAAAGAGCCATCTGAGTCCAACACAGCAACTCTAGCATCTAGGGGTAATACTAGACACCACCAGGAATCTAGTTATACTCCCACAAGACAAAATTACAAAGATCAGATCCATAGCTCTAACCTTGATCAGGTCCAAAATGGGGGGAGTTATGTTTCTTGCCAAACTACTGGGACTGATGGTTTCTTGCTTAAGTTGTGTCCCCTGGGCCAGATTCCATGTGAGGCCACTACAAAGCCTACTACAACCCTACCAACATCTTATTGCCAAGAAGAGAGACAAGGCCATAGCACTGGATCAGGTATTCCGTTCCAGTCTCCTGTGGTGGTGCAATCGCAGGAACCTCAGCAAGGGTCTTCTTAGTGGAGGACAAAATCCAAATCTACATGGACACCAGTCTCGAGGGCTGGGGAGCGATGTGCCAGACCCACATAGCTCAAGGTTGGTGGACAAAGACAGAGAAAAAGCTTCACATAAATGTCCTCGAGCTCAGAGCCATCTGATTGGCCCTACTTCACTTTCAGGACTTACTTTTACATCGACATGTTCTTGTTCAAACGGACAATGTGTCTGCCAAGGCACTTGTTCAAACGGACAATGTGTCTGCCAAGGCACATCTAAACAAACCGGGGGGCTCAAGGTCATCAAAGCTCCACCGGGAAGCAGAATGGATATTCTCATGGGCAGAGACTCATGTAATTTCCCTCTCAGCGAAACACCTCAGGGGAGTCCTCAGTCTACAGGCGGACTGGCTGAGTCACCAGGTCCTCGACGAGGGGGAATGGTCTCTCAACAGAACCATATTCAACCAGATTGGGGAGAGATTCGGCCTTCCGACAGTGGACCTGTTTGCGTCTGTTGACAATCATCTCCCTCGTTTTTTCACATGGTTTTCCCGCCCAGGAAGACAGGAAGTTTAATTTTAGTCCTGCCTCCCTGGGCATGTGATGGCAAAACCCACAGTCTGCAAGATGCCTTTCGACCCCAGAACAGAAGGAGCCCTCGCGGTGAGTAAACAAGGCTCTGTTTGACATTTGCCCACATAGATGATATACAGATAATATAGCTAGGGTTGCCAACCTACAGGTAGCACCTGGAGATCAACCGCTCTTACAGTTGATCTCCAGACAACCACAATCAGTTCCCCTAGATAAAATGGCTGCTTTGGAGGGTGGACTCCATGGCATTATACCCTGCTGAGGTCCCTTCCCTCCAAACCCTTCCCTCCCCAGGCTCTACCCCCCAAATGTCCAGGTATTTCCCAACCTAGAGCTGGCAACCCTAGTATAAGCCCAATATTTGAGACAGACATGTTGATTTAATGCCATTTGGTGCAGTAGCTCAATTTTGAGTCATGGCATAATCCATCTCTATTTTATAGATTTTGGGTTTACAAGTTTAAGAGTATGGTATGAGATGCAGAATTGTGCAAAGCATCAGACATATTTTGAAAGCTTCATTCTTATAATACCCTTCTTCCCTTTCCAAACTGCTTTTCAAAATTCCTTGAGATTTGTTCCCTCACATTCTGCCAGATTAGTTGTGAAAATTCTCTTGGTTGCTCTGGTGGTATAAACAGTGTCCAAACAATAAGGGCATATGGTGCCTAGAATGTGGAATTCCCCTACATCAAAGCCAAGCATGAGTCCTTAATGGAAACTCTATAAAACTTCCTTGCTTGGGCTGTCCTTTGAGGAATGAGGTTAAATCGCTGTGGCGTAGTTATAAACGGGGTTCATGAAAAACTCATTAAAGTGCTTGTTAGGAATGGGCAGGAGAGCTCCAGCTTCTTCTTTCCTCCTCCCTTCTTTCCATCCATAGCCATGATCCAATGAGCCTTCGGCCTTTTATCAGCAGCAGCTGTAATGGAAAATCATGAAGCAAGAAGGGGGGTACCTGCCACCTTTGCCATCAGGTGAGTCAGCGCCTTTATAAATCACTAGATCAACAGGACAGTTGTTTCCTGATTTAGAAAACGTTATCTAAAATACAACATTATTTTGTGCTGTTCCTATCAAGTGAAACCAGATTGCTGGGAAAAGAATTAGCTAGCCATTTGACATAAAAGGCAAAGGTAATAATGTTTCAAAAATTCCATAATGTGAATCTTAATGAACAGTTACAGCAACACGTGTAAATAATAAATGCAGCGAACCGCAGATAGAATGAAAAATCAACTAAAGGGAATGTTGATGCCTGTACAATTTTGCCTTAATAATAATAATAAAAAACACTTTTGACAATATCTTTAGTTTAAGCAAAACCTTGATGAGCCAAAGAAACTATTAACTAAACAGTGATCCCAAAATGCCATACAGTATAGGAACCTGTTTTCCAATAAATAATACTCAGCAGATCTAAGCCGTTGAGCAAATCTCCTTGAAATCAATTTTAGATAATGCACATGCAAATTGAAGAACATGGGTTTCAGATTTACATTCTGGAAATAAAATTTATATCCCCTGAAAGGCAAAGGAGGCTATTGTTTCATGCTTCCTGACCTTCACTGAATATTTACCTTTGGCATGGACATGGTGTATACTAGCACACCTATTTTGGAAGAACAGTTTTATGTTCTCTTGCATTTGTTTTCTTTACGGTCTTTATCTATTACATCTGTAAAATTTATTTAACCAATGACAATTCTCTTTTTGGGCTCGGAGTCTAAGACAATAACTACCATGAAGCTGTTGCAAGGAGTTTTGTTGCATATGTCTGTTCATTAAATTGCAAAGAGCTCAAGATGAGTCCACTGTCTGGCGCTGACATGGATAGCAGATAGACACTAGCTAAGATGCAAATGTATCCTGCCAGTTGCTTGTTGCTTTATTTCTGGAAGACTTTTCTCAGGCCTTCCTTTTGATTCTAATTGGTTCATTGAGTGTGTATCTATAATAAAAGGAACTGTTTGTCTGTCTATCTGGCGCATGGATAACTCCTCAGAAAATGCAGCTAGGAGTCTCAAAATCGGCTACTGTGACTTTGGGATAATCATGGGAGTTGCAGGGCCAAACATGAAGGTAATTGGAAAATGCTGGGCTGTGTAATCTCCAGAACTCACACACACACTGTGTATTGGAAAGAGCAGTTGTCTCACAACACATCAGAAAACAAAACTAGACATTTGAAATTTGGACACCCATTTCAGGATGATGATGGGAATTGCAGTGCCAAAAATGAAAAGACTCATCCTGGCATGGGGTATTTGCAGAAGCCCCTAATGCTGTTTGCAAGTGAAGCTAGGATTGGCTGTGGCAGGCATAACTCATCCAAAAATAAAACTAGGACCCTTAAAACTGGCCACCTGCTTCAGGGTGATCATTGGAGTTAAAATCCCAAATACTAAGGGAATCAGAACATCCTGGCCTAAGGTTTTCTTCAAAAGACACCTCACCCCTACTACTTGCGGTGTGAGCTAAGGTTGTTTGTATGTGGAATAACTCATCAGAAAATGAAGGTAGAAGTTTCAAAATTGGCAGCCAGCTTCAAGATGATTAAGAGGCTTGCAGTGCCAAAATTGAAGGGAATTTTGACACAGATTATCTCCCAAACATCCCTTTGGTATTTGCTGTGGACACTAAATTTACTCAGTGTCAATGTCAAAACCTTTATTGGCATAAGCAACATCCGCTGAGAACGTAATTGTATAGTTTCACTCAGCAAAGTTTATCTGTTCCTGTTTACAATAACATCCCCGAATCCTTATTGCTTGCTGCAGAAACATGGCTACATAGTCAGTTGTGGCCACATCCTGGGTAGACATAAGAAAGGCTACCTCACGCTCAACAGGTTGCCACTCCCTACTACTACAGGTTGCTACTCCCTAAAGAACAATGGGTTGATAAACTTAAGGTGGATTATCTGATAAAGGGGACAGTGCAAAAGAACATGTGCAACTGATTCTACATAGTTTGTTCCACAAGGGCATAACCTTGCTGCGAGTGGTATTGTTTGAAATCTCCCCTGTAATATTGCTGGTGGTAACACATTAAATTTTGCTAGTATGTCACAATATGTTAGGGGTTGTAGTGGTGTGGTATAGAGGTTAAAATGTAGGACAAGGATCCTGGAAACCCAGGTTTAAATCTGCATTTTGCCATGGAAGGTTGCCAGGTAAGCTTGGGACAGACACACATTCTAATGTTAGTCTACTTTACAGGGTTGTTGTGAGGATAAAATGTTGAAGGGGAGAGTGTTGTAACCATTTTGGGCTCCCATTGGGGAGAAAAGTGGGATATAAACTATGTAAATTATTAAGTAATTGTTATCCCATTTTCAAAGTTCCCTTGATGATCTATATGTGCAGCTCAGTGTGGGTTTCCAAATCTAGAAGGTGTCCATGTTGTACACATGCAGTAGAACTCTAGAGAGCTACACTTAAAGCTCTAGTATTATGTGTTAGCATTATCCCTAGAACCTGTGGAAGACAATCAATCAAAGGGTAAGAAAGTAAGCCAAGTTGTAATTGTAGAATTATAATTGTAGAATTATGTCTTCCTTTTTATTAATGATTGCATATGAATTCACTTAAAGATATAACTAAAATAAAAAACTGGCCAGCCAGATGTTTCCAAAAAGACAGAAGCAGGACATAACATCAACAGCCCTCTGGTATTCAGAGGCATGTTCTTTCTGAAGCTATTCCATTTAACTATCATGACTAATATGCATTGATAGTCTGCTATCATATTCTAGCAGCACATGCTGCAAACTAAATGTGTATTATATAAAGAAGTGCTTTCTTTTGTCTACCCTGAGTCTTTGCCAATAAATTTCATTAGGTGACAGAAAATTCTAAAATGAAAAAAAAAATGATTTTTTTTTGTCTAGCCAGTTTCTTACTACCATGCACAATGTTCTAAACCAGGGGTGGGGAACCTCCGGCCCATGGGCCGTTGAAGGCCCGCGACATCATTTGGTGTGGCCCGCAGAGTTTCCTGTGGAAGCCACTGCCATTGCTGCCTAAGGGCCGTGTGTGTGTGTGTGTGTGTGTGTGTGTGTGTGTGTGTGTGTGAAGCCAGGAGGGCTTCCCCCGATTGCGCCAGGCCGCTTGTGTGGCCTGTTGAGTGCATGCGTGTGTGTGTGTGTGTGTGTGTGTGGAGGGGGGGAGCCAGAAGGCCTTCCCCCAATCCCCGGGCTGTGGAAGTGCTTGCGCGGCCTGGTGAGTGCGCGTGTGTGTGTGTGGAGGGGGGGAAGCCAGGAAGGCTTCCCCCGATCACCGGGCCACATAAGCGCTTGCTCGGCCCAGTGAGTGCGTGTGTATGTGTGTGTGGGGGGGGAAGCCGGGAAGATGTGTGTGCTTGTGTGTGTGGGGAAGAAGCCTCCCTTCCTTCCTTCCTTCCCTCCCTCCCGCCTCTGCATAGCCTTTCCTAGGGTTGCCAACCTCCAGGTGGTGGCTAGAGACTAGGTGGTGGCAACCCTAGCCTCTCCCCCCCCCCCACCAGGAGATCTACACCTGGTATGGCCCCTGAATGATGTTAAAAATGTGCAAATGGCCCTTGGCTGGAAAAAGGTTCCCCACCCCTGTTCTAAACCTCTATAATGCTTCCCTTTAGTCATAGTTTTTTCCTAAACTGAACAGGCCAAAAGACTTTAAGCCCAGGAAAGGTATGTAATCCCCTTGAGTGTTTAGGTTATCTTTCCTAGTGCTGTGGCATTCTTTTTGAGATGGAGCAGTCACAACTATACACAGAATTCCAGAAATGGCCATATTGTGCAATACTGCCAGGTTGTTTTCACCGTTTTCTAATAATCCTAATAATGTCTTTTTTCCCCCTCCCACCTCTAAAAGAGAATTTTCACTGAGGGCCAAACTATAGAATACATTTAGCCACAAGTTGGGATGGGGCAATGGGTCAAATAACATCCCTAGGGCCGTTTCAGATTGGGAAAGCTACAGTTACCATGTATCCGAGGAGCATGGAGTTTGGGAAACATATCATCTTGTTTGGCCCCGAGCTATCCACTAAACTCAGTATTTTTTCCTAAGACAGTTCAGACTCCATCAGTGCGTTTCTGAGATTATATTTCCTTCAGTGTGGACAATGCCAGAGCTCTTTATAATTAACCTCATTTATTTATTTATTTTGTTTCCCCACTTTTCAGAGATCTGCTTTTCAGAAGTCTGCTTGTCATTTTACTATCCCGAATTACTTGGAGTTGTCTGCAATTTGAGAACATTGCTGATATCCCTGCTCCCAGACAATTTATAAATAAATTAAATAGTATATATTCTTGTGGGACCACACTGTTTACTTCCTTCCATTGTGAGAACTGTCCATTTATGCAAACCTTCTGCTTCCTGTTCTTTAACCAGTTACCAGTCTGTCAGGTCAGAGCTATGCTTGCTTCCTTTTTCTTTAGACTCCAGGATAATTGATTTTTTAGAATGGCTGCATCTGATTTCTGACCAGATGATCAATGGCTCTCTTTATTACAGAACAGAAATGCCTTTCCCTTGCTCTTTCTTTGCACGTTTGGACACGTCTTTTATTTTAATATGTCAGAGATCACAAATTAATCCAATCACAGTTGAAGCTACAGCACTATTAATACAAAGAAATTTCCAAGACAGAGTTTATCCGTGTTTAGAGTCACCCATATTTGGGTCAAGAGGAATAATAGGACAGAAATGCACAGCTATGAGTAAGGATTAGTAGACTTACGCTTTAAGCCTAAAGAGAGTTGCATCCTTCAATGGACTTAGAAGGATGTTGTTCTGTTTAGGATCACATCATTAAAGGAATAGAAGCCCTCCTATCTGCTAAGATTCCTTGTTACCCGAATTTAATGTCAGTCAATAGATATATCCAGCAAACACAGATTTCTGCACTTGAGGAATCACACTAAACTACCTGATGCAGTTGGTGGCACTTGTAGATGCAGCAAAAATTACACATCAGAAGATACTAAGAGCACAATAAAATGCTAACATCTACTAATATTAACCATGAAAGATATCACATGGGAATTGTAAATGTGCAAAGTTCATGCCAGGTATTTGATAAGCAGCAGTACCATTAGTCTCTTTTTGAAAGATTTTACCATTGTGAAATAGAGAGACTGCTGTTGTAACAAGTTATACAATTTGTAGTTCTACAGGGTTGTTTCCATGTGGTTTGTTGTTGTTGCTGTTGTTTAGTTTCTGTAATATGGTTTTGATCGGTTTGAGCACCACGTTTTTGTGAAGAAATGTGTGTGAGATGCACAATGTTGGTGGGTGGGTTAGCTGCTGTGTGTGTATGTGTTTTGTTTTTAAGCAACAGTATGTTGCTTTCAGGGGGAAAGCTTTGGAACCTTGCAGTATAGATGGGAGGCAGAGAGCTCTGAGCTGCTTATAATTGTCTTTCTTTGCTGAATCCTTGGACTTGCCCTAAATTCTTCAGAGCACAGCCAAAAAGAAGAAGAAGAATGTGAACAATAGGAGCCATGGATCTTGACTTGGGCCTAATGTGAGGAGGCTGTAAAAGCTGTCAAGAAATGTGATTGATTGGCTCTCATGCTGCAGTCCCCAGTGCAAAGCAATAATGTTCCTGCCTCTTTGGAGAGGGTTTTATATGCCACTGGGGTCATCCCTTATCAGATGGAGGGGCCATCGCTTCAGATGAGGCTAAAGTGCAGTCAATAATTCAGATTAATTTGTGCATGTTTTCCCCAAGTCAAACATGGGAAAATAGTCAACGTTGCTAGTAATATTTGAACAGAAATGTGTGCGATAGAAGAGTTCCTCGTCACTGTAATCAGTCACTGGCTTTGTTTGGGTTACAAAAGAATAGATTTAAAGAAGATAAATTTGGCCAGTTCTGAAGCCTACCCTTATTGTCTCAAATAGTTTTAGTTCCATTCTACTCGGGTCAAAGGTATCTCATTTTACTGTGTATACAGGTGAAGGAAAAAAACAGTTAGCTGCATGGATCACTGCAGGTCAAGGAAAGCGCAAGCCAGCGTATTTGTAATAAACAGAGCAATCAGAGCACAATGTGCTGAAGAGAAATGTATCAGAATGTCGGCCATTTAATTACACGAAGCTAAAGAGAAAGTATATCAACCAGTCACGGTCAGCTGGGTTGATTGGGTCATCTTCCAAGCTGTCTCACACGATCATGGACAAAGCACCTTTTCCAGTAACTTACCGATTTCACCTGCTTGAGAAGCATGCAGTCTGTCCGGATGTGCCCTGACTTGTGCTGATCCAGATAACCAACTAGTTAAGTGTTCTCATCCCAGCAAATTACTAGCCAAAGCCCTTTTTACCTTTCTTCTGCTGTAACACACACCATTAGTTACCCTTCATCGGGCTTGTTTACTGGGTGCACATTCCTCTGCCGGGTCGTTGAACAAATACTGTGAAAGGTTGATTATTTTGCAAACCAGAGATAGAAAAGGTAGGAACATCACTACTATTAGTTTGCAGAATACCTTATTAGGCATTATTTTAGCATTTGACAATCAGATCTTCATTTAGGAGCTAGGCTTTATGTTTTTTATTACGTAATACATTTATTTCTCAATTTTGAGTTTGTTTCAAAAGAAACCAGCATTTTAGACAAAGAGCATTTCCCAAATGTGTGGGTTCAAAAGAGATAATGCTCACAAAGGCAGTACCTTAAAAAAAAAAAACACACACACACACACACAGAGATCAAATTAGTTCTTAGTGACAGGTGCCCCTGATAGTCATGGTTTTGTATTCTACTAACAAAAGGAAACCAACAAAGCTACATTCATATATATTTTTCAAATTGGTATGATGTCTGCTAATACACACAGCTGTGTTGAAGTAGAAGCCTTTACATTTTAGTCATCTCCACCCTGTTTTGTTCTTTCCCGCCAGAACAACCATGTCCATATATTAGCATTATTTATGCAGTCTGCAGCCAGGGTAGATTGCATCACATGGAAATATCTCGTGAAATGCCGCAAATGTGTGCAAAAGGGCAGCTGTTTTGTGAACTGCTGTTTCATGAACCGCTGCAAATGCCTGTGAAATAGCAACTATTTGCTGTTCCAAAACATAAATGTAATGCAGTAAAATACAAATATATATGTTGAGTGGCCTTAATCTGTTACCCAGAGAAATGGGAGACCCCAAGAGGCATGTTGGGAAATAGAAAATACATAATTTTCCAGGTTGGATCCAGACTAAGTTTTCTATTAGAGGAATTGAACTTTCCCGCCTCCTTCCTTCAACTGCAGCCTAATGATCATGAAATGATGCTCCTGCTGAATAGCGGACACCGAGGAACGACTTGAAGAAGGTCTGTAGAAGAAAGGGGGAATTAGCAGAAATTTCTGTTAGTGGAAAATCTAGTCTGGATCCAACTGAGACAGACCAAAAGGTAAAAGTTAAGAGTTGAAAAATTCAGATGTATTAATAAAGTAAATTAGGTGGGGGTAGTAATTGGAGGCCCTGACCTGGATGGCCCAGGCTAGCCTGATCTCGTCAGATCTCAGAAGCTAAGCAGGGTCCGCCCTGGTTAGTGTTTGGATGGGAGACCAACAAGGAAGACCAGGGTTGCTGTGCAGAGGAAGGCACTGTCAAACCACCTCTGTTGGTCTCTTGCCATGAAACCCCCCCCCCCAAAAAGGGTCGCCATAAGTCGACTGCGACTTGACAGCACTTTACACACACACACACACACACACACACACACAGTAATTGGAGACGTTAGGATCCTATTAGAATTATTAAGTTGAAAACTGTGTGTGTGTGTGTGAGTGTGTGTGTGTACCTACATATATTATGGATGCATGTGGAAAAAATCCTGTTTGAATGCTGCCTATTTAAAAGGTATAGGTATGGCTTAGGTATTTTCCTGGTTCTTAATTCTCTCCTTCAAAGTGAAGACAATGAAGTCTTTAAATGGTACATGAAATTTAATGCACACTTGCAGATTAGGAAAATGCAGCTCGGTGATTTCCACTATTTTTCAGCGGCTGTTTTAAATTGCTGTTTTTAATTCCACTGAGTAGAATAATAGAGGGAGTGCTGGTACCTCGGAACTGCAGTTGGGCTTTGTAAAGAGCGGCTTTATGATTTACGGAGGCCACAGCTGGCTTCCAGCAGAACTATAGGACTGTGTTCTCTCTTGGGTCTGGTAGCTTGAGATGAAAAGGACCCCTGAGCTGGCACGAAAGAAAATAAAATGCTTTGACTTTAAATAAAACACTGTCATTTATATGAGGCTCGGCTTCTCAGTCCCAACAAGATACATGGATCAGCAGTACCTTTTGGAGGCTCGTGCTCATCTGTCTGTCTTATCTGACTGCATTTTGATAACCATGCCCTGAAACAAAGTGTTTCCCTCCCCCTCTCCCCTTGCTCTTTTCTTCCTAATACCGCATGTCTTTCCTCCTTCCTCTGAATGTTGCATTTTCTGTCGTTCAACAATTTGCCATTGTTCACACCTGGTAGCCTTTTATAACCGTTGAACGCAGTGGGGGAGTAATCACCACATGCATTTTGAGGTTTATTTTATTTCATTTACAAATGTCCTCTCCGCTTCTTCCCTCACACATAAACCTTGGTAGTGCCATTGGTCCACGAACAAGAAGCAAATTTAATTTAGACCAGCTACTGTTTAAAATGTAATCTGCAAGCATTTGAATTGTACACCATTCTTTCTCAGGCTGCTCATTTAGAACTAGGGGGGAAATAGACATTTTTATAAAGGCCTTTTCAGTCTTTATATGAAACGCTTTGGACGCTTAATTGCCTTTAAAATAGGCCTGAATGTGTTACCTCAAAAGGTTAATGTGTATCCAGTGTGGTTATCATTTAGAGCAAGGTGAGAAACAGTGTGCTCTTCTGCATACTGTAAAATGCTTTCAGATCATATGCATACTTTTCATGGAAAACTGAGAATGGGGGGAGCAAACATAGTTACAACATTAACAAAGCTAATAATACAGAAAATTATAAAGAATGGTAAATGCAGAGATCCTTCAAACAGGGTTTTCTTGCCTCCTTTGAATATAGCACCTGAGACTTCAGATCTCCTCAAATAAATTTTCATCTCAAATAAATAATTATTTTTTCCCTAAATGGACTATTGTCTTATAAAAAGAGGATAGATGGACCTAATTCAGAAATGGTGAGAGGACTGCTCTCAGTCTGTGTATTTCCTCACTAGTTCATCCCACCTGAATGTGCAGAAGTACATCTATATATCTAATAGTGGCATCCATCGATGCATATAGAAATCTGGGGATTGGGGCCGCGCTGACACTTAGCAGATTTTTCTGCAAACTTGGACCCCCTAGGTTTGCATAAAATCGGAAATCTTTTAAAAAAATATATTGGTGGGGGTTAAATTCCTCCCAAAATAAAAAGTGTTGTCTGCACATACTACCACCTCTTTCATGCATTGTTGTCAGTGGTGTGTGTGGGGGTGGCCAGTGAACCACAGCGGCCTGGAGGACAGTAGTAGTGATTGGGGGCGGGGGGCGGGGAGGAGAAGTTGTAGTGGGCCAGGCAGCAAGGCCAGGAAGTGCATCTGGTCTGGCTGCATTGGCGGCAATGGGAGGGGTGGCCAGGAGCAATGGCAGCCCTGGTGACAGTAGAGGAGATGAGGGGGCACTGCAGCAGGCCTGGTGGTAACGCAAGGAAATGCAGCTGGCCTGGGTGTGTTGTCAGCAATGGTGGTGGGGTGGCCAGGAGCTACGGTAGTCCTGGCAGTATCATCATTGGTGGTGTTGGGTTGGCCAGGAGCTGCAGGTTCAATGTTGAACATATTAGTTCATAAAGAAACCTTTCTTCCTTAATCTTCCAAATCCATTTTTTTACTTTTTACTTTCTTCACTACCTGAATCAGAATGTACTTCAGCTGCAACATTTCTGGGATTCAGGACCTCTACAATCTTCATCATATCCCTCAACCTCCGAAGACAAGCTTGCTGCAATAATGATTCTTTTCCAAATACAAGAACCATTTCTTTTGTTTGTTTGTGGCAGTTCTCTCAAGGGTTATTCTGTTCCTCACAGAGGCTTTCTGGTTGGGTTGTTCTGGCTGTTACACTTCATTCCCAGTTAATTCTTGCCCCAAAGAGACATTTGATATAGGGCATGAGCACTTCATCTTTTTTCCTTCATGGTGTTTTGCTTCCTGACCTTTATCAAGAATTTACTTGAGATGCAGCACATATTTTTCTAAAAAGTTATTAGAATTAGAGGTCAAGTGGCTTCTGTGTTCGGGAGACCCATGAGATGGCCAGACCTACCTCTGGATATGCACAGAGACCATGAAGAAAAAAGGTTTCTTACCCATTGTTCTTGATAAATGTTTAGACATGCAGTCTGCCTTGCTACACCTCTAGTGTCTCAAGACTATATATTTGGAATTGAATGAAAAAGCATTTACCACATCCACCATGCCCTGCTTCTGAGAATATGCATGGAGAGGACAGTTCTTTCTACCTAAGGGTAGTACAAGAGCGCTAGAAGGTGACTGTTTGCAGGTGCAGAGCTCCGTTGTGTGAGTCCACAAATAACAATTGAAGGATCACTATTTGGAGCTACACATTTCTTTGGCTTTCAGTGGGAAAATTAAGCTTATGCTCAATTCTTCCATTGAAATTACTGGGGCTTAAAAGTGTTTAATGGTTGGACAATGACATGGCTCATAGTTCAAGAAGAAAGCCCTGAATGAAAAGGCAAACACACACACGGGTGAAAACAACGGGGGGGGGGGAGCTGGTCTCAAGCTCCCCCCCCCCCCTGTTTTCTGGCAGAGGCAATGATATGCTTTCAGACCACCCTCAATTTCCCAGCAGGGTCAGTGCCCCCTCTCTGACTGCCAGGTAGCATCATGAAGCTGCTCAGGCTGTCTGGATCTCAAGTTCAGTAGTACTGCTTGTCTTTGCAGCGACTTAACATATTCCTAGGAGACACAGGGCTGATTGTGTTTGTTTTTGTAAAAGTAAGAAGGGGAGGGGATATTCAGTTGATAATACTGTCTCTGAAGAGACAAGAGAGAAAGAGAGAGAGTATGGAAGGGGAAGGGAAAGATGAATCCATCTAGCAATCAGGAGGCCTCAGTGGTTGGACTGAAGATTGTATTTCCTGTAGCTTGCAACACAAACTCTGATGTAAGTACATCTGGATTCTAGACTGGTATCTGATGAAAGGAACAATGACTCTCAAAATCTTACATGCCAAAAATCTTATTGGTCTCTAAAGTGCTACTAGGCTCAAATCTAGCTGCTCTACTACAGGCCAACAGGGCTACCCTCTGAAACTATCTGAGGTAAGTAATGGATCAAGAGAATTATGATTTTCCTTCACATATGGGATACTAATAATTGCATTATCACTGTGTTCTTGTGGCCCTGGCTTACAGAAAGAAATGGTCCCATCTCCATTTTATCTTTAGCTGGGGTATGGAAGAGTGTTATTAAGGACCCTGATTCCATCCTGGCTAAATTTGCCTGGCAGCCATGTTAGGAGCTAACAATTCCTTTCTTTGAAGAAGGTGAGATCAAGGCTCTCCTCAAGCTAGGTTAAGGAGTAGCCCAAACCTTGGGTGGAAGACTGATTCACTGATGGGACATCTGCATGCCTATTCATTGCCACAGGGACTTGCAAAGCCAGGTACCCGCCTAGGTCTATCAAGATAATTTCATCAGCAAACGCAAGTCTTCCCAAATGCAAAATCTAATTACTATCAAGCAACCAGGTGAACTGATTACCTTTTGCTGACCTTCCCTGAATGTCTTCTAGTCTACAGCCTGCTCCAGGCATGGGGGAATCCTCTATCCTGCTTGGATGCAACCTGCTTTTGTCACTTTTCTGGGAAGCTCCCCCCCCCTTAACTCAGTCAGAGTCTCATCCTGGACTCACCCTGAATTCTTGGACCTTATTTCTTTGAAATTCTTTTGTGCTGGCTGCTATAACTTACCACTGCTCTGTCAGCCAGCCAAAACTGCCATCTCATCCTCTCAGCTTGCACAGAGGCTGCCAACTGGGACATTTACTTGCCACATAGGACCACCCCTCCACTGTATTACCTTATTCTTTCAGAGGGATCTTTGGAAGTTCTGCCTAAAGCCTTTACTCTCAACCTGTGGATCATCAAAACAGACAATGTACTGAAAGTTAAGGTGATTTTAGTATCCTGGGACTTGCAGCTTTAGAAAAAAAGAAATGGAGAAGGGAATATTTCCATCTTTGGCCATTTTTTTGTTTCTGTGTTATATATGGGGGGCAGGGGAAATAAAGCTGGTTCCTCAAACATGGAAACTGGGGTGATTCTGGTGTCCTGGACCCTACTTAAATAAAACAAATGCTCCCATACTTCAGGTCAGGATATCCGCGAAGCCAGTATTTATTGTGAATTCTGGGATGCATTTGGAGATTTGAACTGAGTATCCGGGGTATGCGGTTGGTGTAGTTACTAGCGTGTTGGTCTAAGATTGAGGAGACCAGAGTTCAAATCCCCACTTAGCCATGAAGCACATTATGTGACCTTGGGCCAGTTACACATTCAGCCTAATTCTTGATGATGTATGGTTTTTGGTAATATAAATAATTTCATATTAAATAATATAGATTAGTAAGTATGAGCCTGAACCAGGCTCAGCCCTGTGCCGCCGCCCCCTCCCCGGGAAATTCAGAAGTCTGTGGTCCTGCATATGCATACCTGGTTGCACACATTAGCATTCCATAAGTTTCTTCCGATTTGCTCAATTTTTACTAATATTATGCCTTCGATTGCATGGAATCGATATTATTTATCATCTTTGGCATTTTGTTTAGTTCTTTTTAGGCTTAGCCTAGTGAATCTGTTGCTAACTGGATTAAAATCTTCAGACTCTGGTGTTCCTTGAACACTATGTAATTTTCTATTAGATTTTTCCAAATAGATGCTAAGTAAGTTGTTTTTTTTAAATGATTCAGGAGTAAACCATTCGTAACACTTTTACAAACAGTACAACCATTTGTAACACCAGTGCAAAGTCCTCTTGTTCTTCGCCCTTATGCTTTTTTTAAATGTCAGTTGCAGCATTAGATGTTTACTTTGTCCACAGACTTTTGTACGTAATGTTACTCCTTGAGACCAAAGTTCCTAGCATATTATATCCCAGCTTGGAAAGCAAAAAATCTATTCCAGATGCAAGTGGAAGAAAAGCGGCAAGAGCTTATTTTAGTAGGCTAGCCGCTGAATATTGACCAGCTGTCTTCCTGAGAAAGAAATAGATGGTGGTGAATGAGCTAGAATCTAGTTTTCCAAGAAGGTCAATGATTTTCCCAAATCAATACAACTCATCAGGCTTCAGAACAAAGGCTGCAAGGTATGTGACAGTGATGGAAGTGGCCATGTGTTCTTTTGAGTATTAAAGCACAACAGCCCATGGGAAAACTGTCCCTTTTCAGTTATGGTTTTCAGGTTTTTTTCTGTGTTCTTTTGGGAAAATCTTCCTTTTTGTTTTTTAAAGGAAAGGATTGTATCCTTGATGGCTAGACACAATAGTTTCAAGAAATAATCTTTCTTAAAATATAATTGCTACTTATTCTACCTGTGGCCAAATAATAGGAACATTCCTCGCAGGTTGTCTTACATGCATATTTAGCTACATCCCCTAGCATAATCATTTCGTGTGTTTTTTTTAATATACAGAAAGCAAGTTTATGGTACATCAAACAGTAACTGAATATATCATAGATCCTTTGCAGAAATTATATGAAAATAAGAATAATGAGTTTTAGAATTTCCAATTAGCAAGAGTAAATTAATGCCATCCTAATCACAGTCAATAGTACAACCCTTCCCACATCAGCTTTTTTTATTCTTCAGACCTTTAATTCTTAAGCTGTGTTTCAAACGTTTATGCTTGTAGATGCAGTATGCTAGGGCATCAAGTGTGTCATTACATTGCTTGTCATTAATGCTGCCCTATCTCCTTGGCTCCACCGCCATATTCGTTGATATAAAATTCAGGGTGACTAATCACAGTACTGTTCCAGATGGTTTGATTACAGGACGTGTAGGGTGATTTTTCAAGCGTACAGCTCTGCAGTGAGTCTCTTTATAATGAAATACCACATTTGTCTTTCTCCTTTTACATATTCTGTTATCTAAATACAACGTTTTCAAACAACATTTGCTAGATATCCACCTAATATGGCCGCACTAGCACTGCAGTCTTGAAACGAGCTATGATGGGGTAATTGGATTTAAGTTACTTTAATCCGATTGAAGGTAACAGGACTTTTATTCTAAGAGTTTCCATACCAGTCATAAAATGCTAAGAATTGAGTGTACTGACTGCTATATTTCTTGGTGCTAGTTCACAAAGCATGATAACATCCTAGACATTTGCATAGCTGGCAGGTATACTAACTGATATGTTTACTGTTGTTACGTTCAATGCTATTATTTTTCATTTTTATCCCATAAGCTTTTCACAGAATTTAATCAATTTAACATCCTGCTTATTATTATGTTGTTAGTAACCTAAGGTCCCTCACAAATGCACTGTTTGGGGAGATAAAATATTGATTGCAATCCTAGGGAGTGAGCCTTGGAAAGACCTGCAGCTTCCATGATCTCCCTCCTCCTTTCCCTCATGCATGGTTTGAGGATTTAATATTTTCTCTTTCCCAACAGAGAATGACATCCATGTTAGCTGGAACAACAAATTCTGGCTTGTTCTCTTGCCTAAGTATCAGGCTTCTGGCTTGGATTCCTGATTTGTAGACAAAATAACAAACGAGTTTGTCATTTCATCCAATTCCGATAACTACAAACTGATTTATTGGATACCGGGAACTCTTCAGTCTCCCTGCTTTGCAAGCAGAGACAAGGAAGAGAGAACACATCTCAGAAATTGAAACCACAGTTCATAATTACATCTGAATGCAGCGCTAGAATCTTCCCCCATGGATTTCACAAGACAGTTGTCAGCAAACAATTTGCTTGGTATGATACAAAATAAAAACACCAACAACTAACTGTACTGTCCTAAGCAAATCTACTCAAAATTCTTCTACACAGGTATATTCAGTGGCACTTACTTCCAGGAAACGACGGCACTGTTATTCACCTATATTGGATGCCCCATTGTAGTTCTGAGTTATATTTATCACACCATGGCAAAGTTATCCAGTCTATAGGCTTAGACATAGTGTATGGCACTATTTGAATACTGCCATCAGATACAATAAAATTAATTTTAAACTAGTGTGTTAATTTATTAGTAGTAAACTAGTAGTAAATTCACTAATTCTGCAGGAAATAAAGCAATGCAAATATTTGGTCTTAGATCAGAGATAAAAATTTCCCAAACTGGGTTCACATAGACAACGCTTTTCTCGCAGGGCTTATAATTATCACAATAGTTTACTTATTTGAAATTGCCATTCAATATTTTGCTTTTAGTTATAACTTTTAGCTAATAACTGAAAGTAGAAAGTTTCTGCTCTGCACTTCTACTACTACATTTGAGGGGGGGATCACTAAATTAATGAGTAGCAGGTCAGGTTGACTTCCCCTTTTAAAGGTTGTAGTTTGAACCCTCTCTTCCGGCTAGCACTGTTATCTGAATTGCCATCAGAGTGGAAAGCTGTTTTGCTACTATGTGATGCTTAGGTAAAGCTAACAATGAAATGTCTTGAGCTCTGTGGCATATAGAGCAGAAGGGAACAAGGGTGGTGTTTTCATTATATCCATTTCCCTCTACCGCTCTTGTCTTTCCAGTTGCATGCTTCCCAGTGAAGCAGTTTATTTGCTTGACCCATTTCTACAGTAGTTTTGCTGAATTAAATGCTCTTCATTGCTTGTTCTCAGAGAACATTCCTAGGACTGAAGGCAGGAAAGCAGATTTATGTAGTGGAATAAATCAATCCTGCTCCAGCCATTCTATAATCCAGAAGGAAACTATTCACCTCCTTAGTTTCTATTCCTTGTTCCAAGAATTTCACTGATTTTAGCTTTTGTTTAATGTAATGAATTAATCTGTGTAATGTATATGTACTCTTTTAAAATATAAACTGAATAGGAAAATATCATTAGATTATTTTAGTCTTTAAAATGATGTATTAAAACAATAATTGTTCTCCACCCTTTTACAATACAAAAAGAAGAGGAAGAAAGTGACAGAATTAGAGTATGTACAGGTAGGGACCCACAAGACTTATGAGGGTCGGGAATCTCTATCTCCCTCACTGGGCCTGCCAGCCCATCACCTGCAGTGCTTCCACCGATGGCTGCCTGGCTCCCACTATAGGGGGAGGATGGCAGTGGTGGCTCTAGCTTCCCTCCTGCTCCCCTGCCCATCTGCCTGGCTCATGTGCCCTTCTTCCCCTCTGCCTACCTGCCAACCCAACTCAGGTGGCAGTAGCTTCTTCCTCTTCCACCACTGGGAACACTCTTCAGCCCATGGGAACACTCCTTTTAGTGGTCTGCAAAAGAATAGATAACATTCCTCTCTTGGGGGGATTGAAACCCGTTGCTTTTTGCTTTTTTTACTTTTCACATTTTTCAGCACACCTGTAGGATGCTCCATGTCTGCAGAAGAATAGTCCCTATCTGAACCTGGCCCCATTCCCCCTCTGAGGAGGAGAGCATCTTGATTGACGGGTGATTCCTACCAGTTGCTTAGGGAGGCAGGAACTGAATTTAGTTCCTGTCTATGGGGTAGGAATCGTCTCTCCCCTCAGTTTCCTTCCTGCCTTGCTGGGAAGTGCAAGCTTTAGAGTAAGCTCTGTTGCTACTTAGGGTTTTTTTTAGGCATAGGATAGCTTCTGTCACACATTGTTACCAATTTTTCTTTACTTCAGACTTTACTCTTCTATCTCAGTATCTTTGAATCTTCTTCCTTTGACTTTTTTCCTCCGATCTTATTAATCTTACTTTTTTGTGTGTTCTGACCTGAGGAGAATTAAAATGGTGGCCCGAGAGATTACTGTGGCCGATACTTTTATTGAGAAAAGGAGGATTTTGTCCCTGGGCTCCTTGGCATGCAAGGGAAGCCCGAAGATTCCTCTGGCAGCCGCAGACGTGGGCACACAGAGGAAGCCGGCGAGGGGGATCAGATAAAAGCCAAAAAGAAAAAGATTCCCACTGCAGTGAAAAAAGGCATGAAGAAGGCTACCCCTGTAGCCTCTGTTGGGAATGCTAATGGTGCTTCACAAAATAAATCATACTATCCAGGTACCACATAGAATTTCTTTGCCTGCTTCCAGACCAGTTTCTTCTCTCACCCACGTCCAACATGGCAGAAAAGCACAACTGACTACAAAAGCATTTACTGGACATCAGTGCAATAGATCCAGTGCCACAGGAGAGCAACATTGCGGGGTCTACTCCATATTCTTCATGGTACCAAAAAGGAATGGAGAATGGCAAGCAATCTCATAAACAAATCTGTGAAACAACAACATTTTTCGATGGAGACCTTGCGATCCATTCTCAAGGCACTGAGAATGCATTCATGACATCAATAGGCCTCACAGAGGGGTACATGCACATACCCATCTTCACAGGTCATTGCAAATTTCTACTGTTTGCATACAAGGCACTGCCTTTTGGACTGGCAGAACATTAAAAAAGCAATCACAATAGTACACAATCATACAATAGTATAATTAGCAAGCTGTTTAACATTACAACAATGATCTCTGTATTTTGGTAGCAATATATCAAAACTTTGCTACTGTATGTGAGATGGTGGGAGTCTTGTCTTCCAGCAGAAAATTCACCATTAAAACACTCATGACTGGAGTGGCTAGTGTGTCCAGGAAACCTGGACAGCAGAGGCGAGATTAGGTTATTTCTGAGATTCCTATAACATTCACAGTTCAGTAAATTATGAACAATTGATTTGATCGTATTTGTACTGCAGAGGCATAATCATGCCTCCATAGGCCAGCATTGGAGTCTTCCACTAAGCAGGGCTGATGAAAAGGCATTAAACGGAGCTCCAGAGAAAGCCCATTGGTATTTAGAGAAGGTGATAGCTGTTAAATATGGTGCAGCAGAGATTCCCACCCATGACTTTAGAGGCCTGTATAAGTTTGAAAGGAGAGCTGTCTCGTTCTGCAGCTCAATGTTAGTAAGGTGTTGATAAACCAGGGTTTTTGCTCTCCTAAATCTTAGCTCCAGTAGTTGTTCAGGGCCTAAGCCTATTGTGAGCAGTTTTTTAATTATCCCCTCCAGGAAGACGGGGTTAAGCGAGAGCTTCCCATTATTCCAAAGGTTCTCAGGAAAAGCCTTTGGAAGAGGGCCATGGTAATTTTCATTGCACCAGATTGGCCCAGACATCCATGGTACATGACTCTTCAGAAGCTATCCGTAGACACACCATGGTGTCTCCCAGTTTTTCAGAACCTACTACAACGGTCCCCTGTGGCATCCAGACCCAGACTGGCTGCATTTGACCACATGGAAGTTGAGAGGCGACAGTTCATAACCCTGGGATATAGTGACAAGGTGGTATCTACCTTGATGCAAGCCAAGAGATCTTCCACTAAAAGAATTTATGACATGTCATGGAAGGCCTTTGTAAGGTAGTGTTGTCGTAAGATTAGTCCCATGGGATTCCCTATTGATCAGTTCTTAGTTTTTCTACAGGAGGGAGTAGATCAATCTCTCAAGGTGGCTACCCTTAGAAGACAGGTCGCAGCAATTTCAACAGTCGTTCTGGAGGTTGATAGTCTTCCTTTCTCAATACATCCTCTTGTTAAAGCCTTTGGGGGGTGTCTCACAATCCACGCCACTGGTTATTCATTGATTTCCCACCTGGAGGCTCCACATGGCGTTGAACGCACTGACCAAGGATCCTTCTGAGCCTTTGAGAGAGGTTCCAGTAAAGTTTTTAAGAATGAAGACGCTTTTTCTTATGAGTTACATCAGTACGTAGGGTGTCCGAGCTGGGAGCTTTGTCTGTTAGACAAGGATTATATGAGTTCCATAAGGACAAGGTGGTGCTGAGAATTGATCCCACAGGTGTTCCTAAAGTAAATTCCAGCTTCCTTAGGCAGCAGGAAATAAACTTTTGCCCCTCTCCTAGGCACCCCAGGGGAAAAGAGGGGCACACTCTGAATCTGTGCAGGGCTCTGTGAATCTATCTATTAGACATACCAAGGACATTAGAAAACACTCCATGTTTATTTCTGTATCAGCGTCCAACAAAGGGAAAGGATGTCTAAAATGGCCATTAGCCAAACCATCAAACAATGCACTTGTCTAGCATACCTCAAGAGTAACTTACCTGTTCCTGGAGGGATCACAGCCCATTTGGTGAGAAGTGCTGCCTTTGATTGCCATGTATCAGTAGAGGAAATCTGTAAAGCTACAACCTAGGCCTCCATTTCCACCTTTTTGGGGGCACTATCT
Organism: Euleptes europaea; assembly: GCF_029931775.1. Taxonomy (NCBI): domain Eukaryota; kingdom Metazoa; phylum Chordata; class Lepidosauria; order Squamata; family Sphaerodactylidae; genus Euleptes; species Euleptes europaea. The sequence goes on from NC_079315.1 coordinate 65,685,810, forward strand.
GATTAACTCTTATGCTTCAACAGTTGGGGCGTTCGGGAGACAAGTGTTCCGGCACGTACTTGAAGACAAATAGCTCCCACCCAATGGGAAATACAGCTCTTGGAGGACCCGTCTATCAAGATGCCCTTGCCCTCAGAGGGAAAACGGAACCTTGATTACCTACCATGAAGGTTCCTTCTTCTTTGAGGATGGATGGCATCTTGCCCACCCGAAGATGGGCCAAAGTATCTTCTAGCAAAGATAGAAGGGCTGTGTGAACACAGATGCTCAACTTTTAATGTACAGGAAAAGAAGAGGAGAAATTAGGGCTCTTTGTTCTCTTCTTCATTCTGATGTTTTGTATTTAACTGTTTACCTGTATACTTGATGTAAAGTTCATGTGGTTTGGAGGTTCTTACATGTTCGTTTTAGTTTCCTTCCTGTCTTACAAGCTTGGCAAGTGTGAAACTGGGGGAGGGACGATTCCTACCCAGTAGACAGGAAGTGAGTTTAGTTCCTGCCTCCCTAAGCAACTGGTAGGAATCACCCGTCAATCAAGATGCCATCCATCCTCAGAGAAAAAGGAACCTTCACGGTAGGTAATCAAGGTTCTGTTCTCTGGATTCTTCTATCCACATCGGGGCCAAATTCAGAATTAGACATAGTTAAACTCTATCATACAAAAATCTTGATTTAATTGCATTTTTTGCTCAAATATGAAAGCCGTTCTTTAATTTTCTGAAGAGTATTTCAAACATTGCTCTCTATCTTTCTGTCTGTGGTTTATTAAGGGGAAACTAGTCATGGTGGTGGTGGAAAGTGTTGTCAAGTCACAGGTGACTTATGGCGACCCCCTAGACTTTTCAAGGCAAGAGACGTTCAGAGATGGATTGCCATTGTTTGCCTCTGTGTAGTGACCCTGAACTTCCTTGGTAGTCTGAAGCTGAGCTCATGTGGTTCTATCATCAAACATGCTACTAAAGTAATGTATAAAGCAGGCCTCATCTGGCATTCTGGGGCAGAAGTTTTGACGCACTGCTAAAGTGCAGATCCTAGTTTCTCCAATTAAATTGTACCAAATTGGGCTGAGGCTCTGTAGAGCTTCTGCCAAATCCTGTTTTGCAGTGGAGGGCTGGATGTTCAGTCGTCTGATGCTGTATAGATCCACGCTCATATCCATAAAAAGAAGAACTTTGTTCACAATTCCACTAAGTATTCAAATGCTTACTCAAATATTTTAAATGTATAACGTTATCCAGGTTACTAGGGTCTTAAAAAGAAGCATCCAGAAATAGCCACAAGAGGCTTGAATAGTTCACTGTTGCAAGGTTTCACCTTTCTTTGGACACTACTCACTACCCAGATAGCCAATTTTCTCTGTGCTACTATTCTAGGCATCTCTGTATCTCTGTACCAGACCAGTTCTTTTCCCCCCCGGCTCTAAATTGCATCTAAACGCTGTATTGAGGTGGCTGAATATAAATGCAACACAGTTTAGCAGACTGTAACCTTTCATCACATTATCGAGTCCGGTTAGAGCAAAGTGCTTGACTATTCAGAGGCAGGAAGCATTGGTCAAGCCTCTCCCACTGCTGGGATTATTTCTGGCTGGCTCTCTTCTCCTCCCTTGCCCCCTGCTCCTTTCACCGAACTGTGGTGGCGCATCACTGTTTTGCTTTGAAGTTTGCTTTTTGTGGCCTGTGCTGCAGTGTTCAGCCCAGCCAATCAGATAGCACCATTCCCAGCAGGCTTTGGCCAATCCAGAGCTTGTGTTTGCTGGAAATATGAAGCCCTTAGGGAAAGGCAATAACAAAAGCCTTTCACTGCAGACAAATGTTAAGTGTCTGTGCAGACTTTTCCTGTTTTTAATTTTATTACTCCAAGAATGGAGGGTTTGCTGTTTCTTTCATGTTTCCCTTTCAAGCAATTTTAATTATACATTTGCGCTACATCAGAGGCTCTGGAACAAAGTAATTCAGCCTATTGCTTCTCAAGCTTAAAATGCGGTAACCTTCTGGCAATACAAATATATTCCAGTGCTGTAAATGTAGCTGAGACGCTGAAGAATTTTAAGCAGTTGGAAAGGTCTCTGACACCACGAGAGCAAATGATGAGAAAAACAGACCACTTTATTTTTCATGGTGCCTTTCAAAAGAGAGAGAGAGAGAGAGAGAGAGGCAGAGTGGGAATAAAGTGTATTTTCCCAGCTGTTACAATTTGCTAAAAGCAAAATACAACACATTAAAACAACACATTAAAATAATGTGAATTGATCTGAGTAAGAATTTTATCTTTTTAAAATGTGAGGTTTATTAAACAAGAAGACTGGTATTTATGCTGGGTATGGGAGCTGAGTATCATTGTATAATAACAAGCTGAAACCATGCAGGGAACCATTTTCCCCCAGATATGCTGTTGAAAATGCTTAAAGGAAATCCCTTCTTCCCTAGTACTTCAGCTAATAGCATTTCAACATACTTTCCTGCTGCTAAAAGGACCCTGAGGAAATAAGTTGCAGGTTACATGTTTTCTTTACATTGGTTGCAGCAGTCTAGGGAAAGGTTTAATGCAAAATTAGAAATCGCACCAGTGACGTAGAGCAAACCAACAAGCTGGTAACACGAAGCACAATGTCATTATTTATTTATTTACATGTTATTTTGCGTGTTTAAAAAGCCAGAATTGGCACTGTAAGATGCAAAGGTGTGGTGTGACTCATTCAGACCTTGTGTTAAATATTTAGGAAGAACTTATTGGCTTCTAAGCAGGATTGTTGCTTTGGGTCTTTGTGGCTGCCAATTTGAACATTCTGAAGGGAAAAAATTGTTGTTGTGTATATATACTGTATCTGTTAAATTAAAGATATCATTGTATTGCTCTAGCCCACAAGGCTAATTGTGCTGAAGAAAAAGATAGATAGGTCTTTGTTTAAAAAAGGACTATGAAAGAATATTGACTGGCATACTGATTTTCAGGGTGAACAAATCCCAGGATCTTTGGGGTATATAAAAATAGACAAAGCACTCGACACTCCAGATATTTTAAAAGAATACAACGCATTTTTCTTTACCAAATTCATCTCATTTGATGGTTATTCAGAATTTCAATGTACAAAAATCATTAAAATGTAAATAACATGTAAAAGTCATCTGTAGTTGATGGTATGTTGTGTAATAATTTGAAATAAACGAAATCACTATTATCACTATTACGGTGTTATTGAAAACAAAGCAGATTCTTCATAAATCGCCCACTGCTTAAAGCACTGGTTACTGGTGCTCCATATATGCCAGCTGACTGCCAAAGAAAAGCAATTATGCGCAATAATAGCAAAATTAAGAGGTGAATGTTGCCTTTTTAGTGCAGGACAGAGCAAAAAAAAACTATCTCCTTACAGCTGTATCTTGATTACTCTGTTTCTGTGTCTCTCGTGCAGATAGCCACTCACACAGAAACATATTTTTCTGCGGCTTTTAATTGGAGGTCACTGAAACCAAAAAAGAGGAAGCTTGTAAACCACAGCCTCTGAAAGCAAATGGAGCTTTGTTTTGCTGGGGGGGGGTTTAAGGTTTTTTTTAATTGTTCTGTGGTGATTTTTGGTTTCTTCTCTCCTTTAGGTGTTCTAGTTGTAAATGTTACATGGCGGAATAAAACTTACGTTGGAACGTTGCTCGATTGCACGAAGCATGATTGGGCTCCTCCCAGGTAAACAGTCACTTGAGTCTGAATTTTCTTTGCTTTTACCCTTCAAATTCTGGCACGAAAACTGGACAGAGGCTATTAAAAAAAAATCCATGTAACTAAAAACCATACACAAGGGGAACCTTTTCTCTGATGTTCAAATGAATTCAGTATTAAAATGTTCCCTTTCATGTGATGAGAGGCCTGTAATGGGTGCCTCAACTTCAGAGATGGAACAGCTGGTATCCATCCATCCATCCATCCATCCATCCATCCAAAGGGTGTCCTCTTTGGTGGCTTTTTTAAAAAAAATGTCTTACTGAGAGAGGTTCAGTTGCCTGCCTTCCTACCAGTATTTTGGAAGCTGATCAGGACCTTTCTTTTAAAGAAGAATTTTGTGACTTGTTTTATTGAGGCTTATTATTTTATGTTTTGTGCTGTTGTTTTATCTTGTTTGTAATCGACTGAAGGCCATTTTTTGGCCAGAAAACACAGTATAAATGAAAATAAGATTTTTTCCCATATGTGTTTGTGTGTATGTATGTGTGTGTGTGTGTGTATACACCCACACACCCACACATATATATACATACATGTATAATGCCTTTCCTTTTTTTCTTCTTCGTAGGATATGGTAAAAACATTTCTTTTTCTATGTTTGTTGGGGCCGGTGGTATTTCTTTATGCCCTGCTTGTTGTTTTGGTATGTATTTCGATTATGGTTTCCCCCCGCACATCTCACAGCTTGCTTTATTTCAACAGGTTTTGTGAATCACCAACAAGTGATCTGGAGATACGAGGGGGTCGGGGCAGAGGAAAACGAGCAAGGTCTGCAGCAGCTGTAGCTGCACCTGGGAACGATGTTAGCTTTGCAGAGTCCAGGGGACTTCAGAACAAGAACAGAGGTGGTGCCAATGGAAAAGGGAGGCGGGGCAGCCTTAATTCAAGTGGCCGGAGGACACCACCAAACTGTGCCCTGGAAGATGTCAAAGTCAGTCCCTTGTCCACCAATAAGAGGAAAAACAAGCCACCAATGGAGCTAGACTTGAACTCCAGTTCCGAAGACAATAAATCTGGAAAGCGTGTTCGTACCAATTCTAGAAGCACCCCAACCACCCCCCAGGGAAAGCCAGAGACTATTTTCTTGGACCAGGGCTGTTCTTCTCCTGTTTTGATTGATTGTCCCCATCCTAACTGCAACAAAAAGTACAAGCACATTAATGGGTTGAGGTATCATCAAGCTCATGCACATTTAGACCCGGAAAATAAGCTGGACTTTGAGCCTGACAGTGAAGACAAAATTTCAGATTGTGAGGAAGCATTAAGCAACGTGGCACTTGAATGCAGCGAGCCAAGCACAAGCTTGTCCCATTTTGATCAGCTGAAGTCCCCTACATCGCCTTGCTCTCTCAGTACCCCTGGAACGCCCAAGGGGAGGAGAGAACAGGCTAACCATGGCAAGAACTCTGGCAAAAAGAGGGGCTTGAACAGTGAATTGAACAGCCTACCGGTAATTTCCAATATGACTGTGACTTTGGAGAACTGCTCAGTAGCAGATGGCAGTTTAGCTGCCGAAATGCCCAAATTAGAGGCTGAAGGACTGATAGACAAGAAAAATCTGGTCGAAAAAGACAAAGGCAAAAAAAATAGCAACTGCAAAGTGGATAAAAACCTTTCCAAGCTTAAAACTGCCAGGCCCATTGCCCCAGCTCCAGCTCCAACACCGCCTCAATTAATAGCTATACCCACGACAGCCTTTACAACCACCACTGCTGGGACAATACCAGGATTGCCCTCACTAACTACGACTGTTGTGCAGGCGACACCAAAGAGTCCTCCATTAAAACCTATTCAACCAAAGCCTACAATTATGGGAGAGCCGAGCACTGTAAACCCAGCTCTTACGTTACTCAAAGACAAGAAGAAAAAGGAGAAGAGAAAGCTGAAGGACAAAGAAAGCAAAGAGAGTGGAAGTCCTAAAATGGATTTGAAGCTGGGAAAGTTAGAGGACACAAAGGGGTCTGGGAAGGAGATTGCGGGGCATTTTTTAAAGGAACACCTCAGCAAGAATGAAGTGCTAGCTAATGGACTGTCAGAGTCTCAAGAGAGCAGGATGGCAAGCATTAAAGCCGAAGCTGATAAGGTTTACACTTTCACAGACAATGCACCCAGCCCTTCAATAGGGAGTGCCTCCCGAATGGAATGCAGCACTTTGGTGAATGGACAGTCTTCTATGGCGCCACTGCATGTGTTGACACAGAACGGAGCAGAGGGTGCAGCTGCTAAAACAAACAGCCCCGCTTACTCCGATATCTCTGACGCTGCAGACGATGGTGGTTCTGACAGCAGGTCAGAGGGCATGAGGTCAAAGGCCAGCTCCCCTTCAGATATTATTTCTAATAAGGACAGTGTTGTAAAAGGGCATTCCTCAACCCCAGTACAACCACCCCAAGTGAAAGAGTCTCATTCACCCTATTACCATGGCTACGATCCTTATTATTCTCCAAGTTACATGCACTCTGGACAGGTCAGCACCCCTGCGGCTGGGAACAGCAATAATACACAGGGGATGAAGATCAAAAAGGAGGCAGAGGAAGAGGCCGAGAAGAAAGACAAGGCAGAGCCTGTAGAGTCCAAAAAACCTGAAGCCAATGCCACTAACTTACAGCCTCAGCACCAGTCAGTAATAACTCAACGGCATCCTGCACTTGCGCAGTCACTTTACTATGGCCAGTATGCTTATGGGCTTTACATGGACCAGAAGTCCTTAATGGCCTCTAACCCAACTTACAGGCAACAGTATGAAAAATATTACGAGGACCAGAGATTGGCTGAACAGAAAATGGCACAAACTGGAAGAGACTGTGAAAGGAAAAATGAGCTCCCTCTGAAGGACCTTGGAAAAGAGGACAAGCTGAAAAATATCCCTTCTGCCACTATCTCAAAAGCTCCTGCTACTCCGGAGGCCAGTAAAAACAACCCTAAAATAGGGTCATCGGTCCCTAATAAAACTGAGGAGACAAGCAAATCACAAATTCTTTCCAATCATCAGCAACAGCTTCAGACTGATAGCTTCAAAGCAAAGCAAATGGAAAACCACCAGCTTATAAAGGAGGCTGTGGAAATGAAATCCGTTATGGATTCTATGAAACAGACTGGTGTTGATCCTACTACAAGGTTTAAACAGGTGAGATTATTTGGGGCTCAAATGGCTTCTATTATTTACAACCAATGAAAGATTGAAGCCATAATATAACACCCAGTAAAAGCATATTGGTACAATTTTAGTGTATATTTCTGGCTCTTTCAAAGCCAGAATTTTATTACCTTGTTGTCCTTGTATAGTTGCAATTTATGTAAACCTGCTGATTTCAGGATGACTCCTGAGGCTGTAAGAGAATCTCAAGCTCAGCCTCCATGGCAGAGGCTGTATAAAGGTTTAGGTGGTTCTCACTACCTATCTTTTTTGTTTAGAGTTATGGGTATGAATGATCATTCATATTTGCATCTTTGCACATAAGATTCCGAGATGGCATAAGTTACATAGATCATCATCCTTGTAAGCATCCATTAAATAGGACTTAGGACTGCTTTTAGCATAACCATTTACAGATGCAAAACTTCAAACCTGTGCCTTTAAAACAAAGGGTTCTACCTGAGTCTCCTGTATTGCAGAAAAGGTAGGGAAACATATGGAAATTTTAAAGAATATTTTTATCCCTTATAAATAAGGTGGCCACCCATTTGGTTATATAAGAAAGCAGTCTTTTTGCTCTCTGAATGATACATTCCAAGCAACATGGTTTTGTTCTAAATTGTGGGTGCTTTGCTGTATAATCCAAAAATTTAGCGATTGGATTGGATCCAGACTACATTTTCCATGAATGGAAGAGCTGGAGTAATTTTCACCAGTTCCCTCTTTTTCATGCAGCTTCCCAATTTGCTTCTCATGCTGTTCCTGAGAGTCTTCTGACCCCCAGGAACAGCACTTAGGGGGGATCATTGGGCTTCAGTAGGGAGGGGGGGCAGCAGGAACATTCTGTTCCACTGATGAAAGTGTGTTACATGAGCCGAAAATTTAATCTGGATCCAGCCCATTGGCTTAGGGTTGCCAGCTAAATGCTGGCAACAAAATGCTGACAACCAAACAGAGCCTCTGGTAAGCAGGGATCAACGCATTGTGTGACGTTATGATATCACTTCTGGTTTTATCTGGAAGTGATGTCATGATGCTCTAGAAATTCACTCAGGATGAAAAGTCGTTATATACATTTTAAAGCAGAGATCCATGATGTAGCAATTGTGATCTTGGCAATTGTAATTATGATGGCACTGCTGTTGTATTTGACGGGATTACTCAATAAGCAACATATTTAGGATGGTGTTGAAAAGGTTGTTGAATGCAGGACATATTGTGGTATTTGGTCCAGCTTGGACCGTCACGTGGAGGTCCACGCCTACAGGCAGAAGGGACTAGCTGAGTCAGCCACCCCCTTCTGATCTGGGCTGGCAGACATGCTGTTTTTTTGCTGTTATTACATATATTTCTGCCCAAATTTCAATTCCCCCCCCCCGGATCAAGGGATGGAAAAAAAAACCCACCTCCCCCTTATCTTTTTAGCAACAATATTTGTGGGAAATTATACATCTCTACCTTAGCCCAGACTTTTGTTTCTCAGTGCCCTTTTATACTGCTTGCTTGCTTATTTATTTGTATTTTTTGCTGCAAACTGCTTTTGCAAATCAGGAAAGTGTCAAAAGCAAAAAGTGTGACATTGCACGAGGGCTGCTGTGTCAGTGAATAAACTAGCTGTCTTCGTTTTGACCACAGGGGAAATTTTGTCCATGGATCAATGTGGCTTTGTAAATTCTTCTTTCAAAATGTACATGTGAAGTGAATTGATGGTGTGTTTGTTTCCTCCTTCACATATCAGGACCCAGACACAAGAACATGGCACCATTATGTATATCAGCCAAAATACCTTGATCAACAGAAAACAGAGGAAGTTGAACGTGAAAAGAAGTTAAAAGAAGAGAGCCCCAGAAAAACACCTACTAAGGAAGCCTCCTTCTCTAATCTTCCTGTCTCATTAAACAGCATTAAAGAGGAGCCTAAGGAGGTCAAGCGTTCTGATTCCCAGTCAGCAGAGGAGAACAAGATAAAAAATGATGATCGAAAGACTCCTGTAAATTGGAAGGAGTCACGGGGTGCTCGAGTGGCTGTCTCCTCTCCAATGACTCAGCATCAATCATATATACAATACTTGCATGCTTATCCTTACCCACAAATGTATGACCCCAATCATCCTGCATACCGTGCTGTGTCTCCTGTCCTCATGCACAGTTATCCAGGTGGGTACTGAGTAGGGCTAGACATAACACAAATAGGGCACTAGCCCATATATTTTGACACAGCCTGTTAGCAGCAGAGGAAAATTAGAAGCTTCACATTTCACATTTGTTTTGCAGAGTTCTAGGAAAGAAGTAGATTTAACACAAGCTGTTTCTTTTTATGAACTGTCAGCATTCCCAGATATAGTTTCCACAACCAGTGACATTCTGCTATGGCCATTACACTGACAGATAGTTTATTGCCTATAAAAATATTCTAAGCACTTACTGTCAGAACCATTATAGTTACTATTCCTTTCACTTAAGAGGACCTATAAACGTTTGAAATGGCTATAAGCTTAACCCTCTTTATAACCACATCCATTGGATTGAATTACTTTAGGGAGGGGTGACAAATCACATGTAAAAAACTTTCTAATCACATGACTTAAATTTGATGTGTTTGGACACGCTGCCTCCCATGTAAACAGTAACGTGTTATGGCATTTATTGTTCATCTGCAGGGGCCTATCTCTCGCCAGGGTTTCATTATCCTGTTTATGGGAAGATGTCTGGGAGAGAAGAGGTGGAGAAAGTCAACACCAGCCCTAGCATCAATGTAAAATCAACCACTGAATCGAAAGCACTGGATTTGTTGCAGCAACATGCCAACCAGTACCGCAGCAAGTCTCCTGCTGTAAGACATCTTCTCTTATTGCTACCAAATTGCATATATTTGGAAAGATAAGTATTGGGGACAGGAATACTGGAGGCAAGCTGCAGGAAGTGACCTGGGATTTCTTTCCTTCTTTCAAGCTCTCTTGACTAAAAGGTCTTGAGCAGTAAAAGGGGAGGCTTTATTTCTTTAAGGAAAATATGGTAGATAGATACTTGGCTACCGCCAATGTTGTTCTTGGGTCTCTATCTGCCAGCAAAAAGGGAACTGTTTTATCTTTTGTTATGGTGGCAGGTAATTTGATTAAGATAGGAGTAATCCACCCATTGTGCTAAGAATTGTATTGGGGGCATTCCAACATCATATGATAATGAATCCACTCTCTTCAGAGACCTGGTTTTCAGCATCCTCCTTGAATGTAATGGAAAAGGTCCTGTTCCTCCTCACTCTGCCAAGCTTCCCCAGATACCCACCCCCCCGTGGCTGCCTTTTGACCACCTTAACTTTTGTGGTTTGCTGTAGTTACCAGTTTGTGATAATGCAAGCAAAGTATCATAAAGGAATCTATCACAGGGGAGGGGGGAGTAAAGAAGCTTGGATATCAGCAGCCACCCTGAGACTGTGTAGAAGGATCCTAGGCCAGCTTGATTAGATGTCGACAGAGGGGAATAGGTAATACATCTGAATTGATTAATATGTTGAACATGGCTTTCTGTAGATTTGGATGGGAATCTATAGGTACAGAGAGTCCAGACCTTGCTGCACTGTAGTAAAATGTTCTTATTTTGAGACTGATAATGAGTGGAGAAGCTGGAGTGCATCACAGATATAAGCTGCCATTCAGCTGACAAGGAGGCATAGGAGAACCAGCGTGGTGTAGTGGTTAAGAGTGGTGGTCTCTGATCTGGAGAACCGGGTTTGATTCCCCACTCCTGCACATGAGTGGTGGATACTAATCTGGTGAACTGGATTTGTTTCCCCACTCCTACACACAAAGCCAGCTGGGTGACCTTGGGCTAGTCACAACTCTCTCCGTCGCACCTACCTCACAGGGTGTCTGTTGTGGGGAGGGGATGGGAAGGTGATTGTAAGCCGGTTTGATTCTGCCTTAAGTGGTAGAGAAAGTCGGCATATAAAAACAATCCTTTCTTCTTCTAGGTTCTAAATATTAATTTCTGAATTATTTCTGTGGGCGAAATGAATACTCTGTTTTATTGTATTAAACAAAGTGTGGCATGCACACACACACGTATTGAGCAGAGAGAGAAATGGGTAAGACAGAGTTTTTGCTGTTTCTCTGTCAGAATGTAGTTATGTGGTTTTGAATAAGTCAGAACACATTTTAATTGCTGGAACAAAAGCCACTAACCTTCTATTAAAATGGATTTTCTGTTTCTTGGGCCAACTCAGTGCTGGTTTTGTTCCCATCGTAAATTAGAATAGCTCTGAGAGCAAGTTGACTCACACTGCTGGAGATCCAACTTGGATTGCCAAGCAGGTCCACAGAATTGATGGGGAAGGGAAAGGGTGGGAAGCAGTTACGTCACACCGAGGAATCCTCTGATGTCTTGCTAGGAAGGGCAGCACCTCTGCACTTAGTGAGAAATTGTGTCTTTTTCAAGATAGAAAGTAATCTGGGTGATGATTGGAAACAACCCCAGTCTAATGTGTTTTTGATTGTGATCGTCTGCATAACCTGAAGATATGTTGACTATTTTAATACTTTTTTATTACCAGCCTGTGGAAAAATCTACAGCTGAGCGTGAGAGGGAAGCAGAAAGGGAGCGTGATCGTCATTCCCCTTTTAGCCAGCGGCATCTTCATACACATCACCACACTCATGTTGGAATGGGCTACCCACTAATTCCAGGTCAATATGACCCGTTTCAAGGTGAGTCTGCTATGGAACTTATTTTATAAACATGATATTAAGAATCATTCACATCTAGGCTCAAGGATACAACAATACAATATTATCTGCTGATAATAACTGATTGGTGGTCCCCAGCCCTAGGAGTGTGTGGCTGTCCTAGACTAGGGCTAGGGCCTTTTCGGCCCTGGCTCCGGCCTAGTGGAATGCTCTGCCTAGTAACATCAGGGCCCTGCGGGATCTTAAAGAGTTCCGCAGGGCCTGCAAGGCAGAGCTGTTCCACCAAGCCTATAACTGAGGACAGCCACAGGTGAGATCAATACTGGCCTCTCTACCCCCCCCCCCTTATATTTTACAATCAACTTGCTGGGGGGTGGATAGCTGACCCTGTTTGAAGCTTTTCTATTCTGGACCTTGGTTCTGGCATCTTTGCTGCAGTAGGCACTATATACATATGTCTCCTATCTTTTTAATAATTGAGGAATGGTTTTATGGTTTTATCTGCTTTATTGTTTTACTGTTATAGTTGTAAATTTTAATGTTGTTACCCGCCCTGAGCCTGGCCTGGCCAAGGGAGGGCGGGCTAGAAGTGCAAATAAATAAAATAAATTCTTGCCAATTATCTTCTCTAATGCTTGCGTAGTAATATTTTTAAAAAGAATAGGTTATTGTCAATTAAGTTTGATGTATTAGATTGTTGGACACATTCACATTGTAATATGGAAGGGAATGATATGCTATGCGAATTCGTAGTAAACTGATGTGCTTTTTTAAGAAAGAAAAGCACTATGTATAACTGACCGTGTAGATACAGTCCTAATGTCATGGGATGAAGTGATTTTTTAAAAACTTGGAATCAAGATACATGTTTTAAAAAACACCTTTCAGTGTGTTCTAAATTATACTCATATATATATATATAAATTATACTCATATATATATATATATATATATATATATATATATATATATATATATATACACACACACACACACACACACACACACACACACAGCACATATTATTGGTGCAAATGGCTACTCAGTAAGATGCGGTCAAAGCTTTCTCTGATGCTGTATTCCAGCAATCTAAAAAACAGATTTTTCCCATCCGTAGCAAAGAAATGCTATACAGTTTGGCTTAAATGGCATTAATTCATTATGTTCATTCAGAACCTTAACAGTTCCTTTCTTGTGTAGAAATCTTGATTGTTTCAAATGCAATTCAGCGACTCCATATGCCTTATGGGATACATTATGTGCATTCAAAAGGCAAAATGTTAAAATGATAGCTATTATGAAAGTATTACATTGCAAGTAGCTACCAAGTCGCTGCTGTAACTCACTGTGACTTTTGATTCTTGTTGTTTCCTGGTGCCTATTATTTTCTTTAGAGCTTCCTATTCAAGAATTCATACAAGCCATTTAGCACCATGCAGTGCAGTACTTGGAAAAGAATACAATAAGGCAGAATGCCTTCTTCCCCGTATAAAATGCCTATTAGGGGAAATCTGAAGAAGGCGTGCTGGTTAGAGCAGGCAGGCCAGTTTTTCTCCTTTTGGCTGCCTGCAATAATTATGTATGCTTTTCACACAAAGTGCAGCAGGGCTGTTGTGATTCATGTCTTGTTAAAACTGAGGGCCGCAGCTATTGTCGACTTTCTGGAGGGCCAGCAAACTGAGAAAATGCCTCCATTGAGATATACTGTTTCACCTTTCCTCCAGGGCTGACCTCTGCTGCCCTTGTTGCCACTCAGCAGGTGGCTGCTCAGGCATCTGCATCTGGTATGTTTCCTGCACAAAGAAGGTAAATATCCTGTAAACCTTGAATTATACTTATGCAGACATCTTAATAGGGAGGAGAAGAAGCAAATTGCAGGTTTCAAGAGTAGAGGGCTGCATAGACTTCATTCTTTATAGGGCAGCTGCTTTGTTCAGTTAATAGCGACATTATTCTCTCCAGGATAAAAGTGTGCTTTTTTTCCCCCCGTGGAGCTGTTACCATAGCACAGATAATTAATCACTGAAGCAGACTATTGTCTCCTGAAATATTTGTACATATCTTACCCATCATGTCAAAGCAAGTCATTTAGAACTCCATGGATTAGGGGTTTAAGGGTGGGGGAGGTCTGCCGTTTCTAAAGTCGATTTATTTTGTCTTATATATAAGTATACGCCCTTTTGTAATCCAGATGTTCACCTCTTTCTTATGACTTGATTCGCTTGTAAGAAACAAATTGTTCGTAGAAAATTGGGGGAGCACTTCAATTCACATAATCTGTGATATGCATTTCTTAGTAAATAATTTATCTGCTTTTAAATAAGATTACTTTCCATCCTTTCAAAGGAAATGGAAACGTACATATAATTATATGCAAATTAGCTTGTTGCAGTTTATAATAATGAAGTCCTTGTAGTGTTGCTGCAGCGTAACTCTTGATTTATTTTGCTGATTGATTGCTGATTTTAAAGCTTGAAAGGGACATTGTTCTAAAATCTGATTTTTCCCCCTTTTGTTTTGCAGAGAATGATGATTTTGGAAATGTATATTGTCATGTGACCGGATCACATGAAAAAAAAGCGCTTTATTACAGACATCAGTTCCATGGTGTTAATTTGAAATGCCTTAATGGCAGGCAAAAACAAGTCATTTCATTTTTGTAAATTGCAGATTTTTATCACAGAGTTACAAATGTTGCTGTATTTAGACTTTTGTTTTATATATATATATATATATGCTTATATATATATAAATATAAATATATATATATTCTTTACTTTTTTTGTATCAGTAATCAGGCTCGCACACAGGGTCTGCTGCTAAGTTGTAAACCACAAAGTAAATAAAAAAAAAAGTGTACTTGTCCTGTTTAGAAAGTGTTAACCACAAAAGGTCATTTCTTTTCCTGTTGCTTTTTTAAAATTGTAAATAACTAATGTTATGTATCTGTGTGCCTGAACCTTGTATACCCTTCTAATATTGCCCACAACCCTCAATAGAGGCTAACTGTGATGACGACGATGACACTTTGGTACAATTTAGATGTCTATTTGGTGGCTCTTATTAAGATGCATCAGTGTAAAATGTTACTGTATTAACTGTTTCATTGTAATTGTGTATTGTGAAGAATATACATTTGGAAGGCATGGGGTTGCCAGTACCACAAAAACTGTGTTGTACATAATGTATAGATTTTAAATGGGGAAATAATGAGCATCTGTGAATAATGAAATGTCCTTTTTATAATCTTGAATGGCAAATAACCCAATAGCCTGCATACCAGAAGACGTCTGTGATTGTTCTATTACTTGAATAGTCCTGCAGTCTTTTTTTTAATGTTTACAATTATCCCGTTTTAGAAGAGAGACTTTAATGCCATTGCCTGGTTACTTGTTTTATGCTGTAATCTAGTTTATTTTATGTAAAGTGTATATTGAATGCTTTCATTTTTATACCTGCCTTAAATAATTTGGCAATCAGAATTAAAAAAAATGCTGTTTTTGTACTTTTTGGTGTCACATGATTGATTTAGAAATCAATAAGTACTAGGCATGTTGTAGTGACCACATGACATCCATTTGAAAAAAGGCTTCCTTGAAGAACAATTCACTACACAATAAAGGAAAAATACGGGCTGTGCTATTCCCTTTCCTGCCTGCCATACAGTATTAAACTGACAATTGGCATGTGTTCTCACCCTTCCCAGGAAGCCTGGGAATGGTAATTCTTTGAAACAAGTACTAGGTCATCAGACTTTTCAGAAAGCAGTCATATCTGTCGTTCCAGAGTTCCTTGGGGGAAGCATGATAACTAGTTTAATTAATGAGTCCATGGGTCTGATCCAGAAATTCCCTAAAAATGTTTAACCATCTATTGGTATTTGGTGGGAGACAACATACTCCCATGATTAACAAATAGATACAGTCCGAATCAGTTGAGCTCTAAAAATGTGTCAAATATGTAGTGATGGTAATACTCAAATAATTTGTATTTATTATATTTTAACCCTCCTTTCCTTTTCAATGAAAACATTAAAGGCAGTTAACAAAATAAATATGAAATACAAATGGGTCAAAACTTTATTCTCTCTCCCATCTTGCAGCATGGCTGGTCCCTAATTGAGTATGAGAACAGAGCCAGTCAGATCCATGAAAAGAGTATTGTTTTCACTCCCTCTGGCAAAGCGGCCAGGCACTGATAGAATCGGTTGAATGAGGAAATGTAGTAGTTTCATCTGCCAGGCCAGTAGAATGGAGATCATTTTGTACCTGTTCTGCATTGTGCCTAGCTACTAATAGAATCCAAGAGAGAAAGTGGCAAGCATTTTTCAGGGTTTTTTCCAGTTCAGCTTTAGCCGAATGCATACCCCTATCATCCACTCCCAAAGGATACATTGTTCAACTGTAGTGGTAGCTGCTGAGAGATCCATGAGGATCACTCTACCTCTGGCTAGATTTAAACTAAGATAGATCAGGGTCAAGTACAGTGGTCTAGGCTCTTCCACCCAAACAACTGTGACCAGATAGTCACAGATAGAACAGATGAACCAATGGATTCTGCGTCACGTCAGACTCAAGCAATTTTGTCTACGAAATGTTTAGCAAAAATACCACAGTGAACCACTGAATGTTCCAAGCCTATATCATCAAAAGCTACTTCAATACTCAGAACAAGTTGGCTGGGTGGTTTTGTGCAGCACCAGTGGCAGTAAGAACACTTGTTACCATGATTGTCACCAGTATGCCTGAATATTAGCTCTAACCTGATTTGGTTGGATTGATTTCAAATCTCAAGTTGCCCTCCACTTGTGCTACAGATCATTTCACTGTCCTCAGTAAATTAAGAGGCTAAATGGTTTCTCTAAGAATAAAGAGAACACTGTATTGTAAAAAAAAACCTGGGGTATTAATCATGCTAAGAGAGAACTGCCCAGATCCACTTTGTACTTCATGGCTGAGCATTGATTTGGACATCCAAAAAACACTCCTCACACCCAAACCATTAGGCATGTCCATTGTCTACAGCAAGTGTTGAAACAGGCAGTGATATCGTCAGGTTGCAATGATACTACTAAATTAAGTTGGTCATTAACATTCTCTACTGAGGAATTAACAGACTAATTGCATAGCTCACAATGGGTAGCCGTGTTCGTCTGTCTACAGCAGTAGAAAAGAGCAAGAGTCCAGTAGCACCCTAAAGACTAACAAACTTTCTGGCCAGGTATGAGCTTTCGTGAGTCACAGCTCACAGATACGAAATTTTGTTAGTCTTTAAGGTGCTAATGGACTCATGCTTCAGCCTAATTGCATGTTGTACAGAATGGTAGTTCTTTTAATTATTTGCACAGTTTTTACTCTACCTAAGAACAGAAGAATCCTTCAAAATCACTTTTATGGTCCATTTAGTCCAACATCCTGTTTTCAACAAAGCCCAGCCAGATGTTTGCAGGAAGTCAACAAACAGAATATAAGGGCAACAATTCTTACTACCAGTTTGTTTTCTTATTCCTGATGTATTCAAAGAAATGTTTTTGGCTGCTTTTATGCATTAGAAATTTGTCCAAATTCCTTGTCAGCCTTACTGTCAACGTTAATTTGTTTTGCCAGAGTTCACAGTCTAATTTTCCAATTAGGGCAAGACTTCCACTTTGTGGGCTTTTTAAAAAAAAAATTTTTTTTTTTGCTTCCAATGCACTGCTATTAAATCAGTGCTTTCAGACACAACTGCTTACAAAGACTTCAAACGTTGAGATCAATATCAACATGGAATAAGTAAAATTTTAAACAGGTTACAGGTAGCCAGTTGATCCAAAACAAAATCTAACAAAAAGCCATGTAATACCATTTTGTAAAACCAACCAAAGTAATACAAACAATGAATGAGCAAGCTTCTGAGTTCTCCAGAACTGTTTAAACAAAAAAGAGGGAAGGGTGAAGATGATTCAGGCTCTGATTTTAAGGTCTCTTGTTTGTACCCTGTATCAACTGTCAGGCATATTGAACTCAAAGTGCTTCTGGTATCTGTAAGCCAGCTTGATTCTCCTTGAAAGGTAGAGAAAATCAGCATATAAAAACCAGCTCTTCTTCTAAGTTTCTTTACTGACTAGCAGTCAGAAGTATTGATTACTATCCATCATTTAGCTCTGACCTGCTCATATCTCAGCTTAAATATATGTGTAAATATTCATGTGCTAATGCCCCACAATTTGATTTAATCAAGAAGGCGGGGAAAAAGGGGTGTATTCATTGTGGAGGCCTTCATGGGCAGAATTCTCTGACAACTGTTAAAATCTCAGAAGGGTTTTATATTGAAACGTGTCATTGATTTTCAGCCCAAGCCATTAACGCTTCTACAGGAAGACCGATCTTATAAATTCACACAATTGGTGATTCTGATTTAGTGTGGTTTTAAGACCACTTGACAGCAAGCAAAATGAAGATGTAAGCAGCAGCCTAAATGATAATTGATGTTTTAAAAGTTTTATTACATCTTTGAGCCTGAAAGAAAAAGCTTAATTCCTGTTTATTGTAGGGATGCTAGCCTCCAGGTGGGATCTGGGGATCCCCTAGAATTACAGCTCATCTCCAGATTACAGTGATCAGTTCCCCTGGAGAGAATGGCTGCTTTGGAGGGTGGACTCTAGGGCATTGTACCCCACTGAGGTCCCTGTCCTCCCCAGGCTCCATCCCCAAATCTCCATGAGTTTCCCAAATGGAGCTGACAACCCTAATTTATTGTTTTCCTGAAGATTATTAGTGGCTTTCCTATATCTGACAAGGAGAGGTTTTTAACACTCCTGTACAGTTTTCTGCTTTCAAATATCAATTATATGATTTAACTAGTTAGGCTGCTCTAAAAGATTAGCAGTTTATTTGCCTCATTTGCTCAGAATATTTTCAATACTAAGACAGATGGTACTATAGAGCTCATGCACTGGTGGTTTATGCAGATTCCATTACTGAGGCCCTAAGAATTAAGGAGGTCGATCCAGTGATTTGTGGCAGCGGGAGTCAAGACCTCTCAGAGCAGGCTCAAGGGTGACAATTCAGTCTACTTTTTCAACACCATGGCGGTGATGCAGCAGCACCCAGTGCAAGTCACTGGTGTCGTCACCTGCACCAGGCCCTTCTATCCGGCAGCCATACTGTCTGCCCAGCACTGAGGTTAGCAGCCTTTGTGTTCCTCTTGATGCTACCCGGTAGGGCCATTGGATTTTCCTTTCTCATTCACCAACTAGCAGCATTAGGAGCTGATTAGAACACCAGTGAACCGCAATGTAAGCGGTCATTTCAAAGTGGAAATCAAGGAACCAAAATAGTTCATAATGGCGGTTGAAAGAAGCAGGCCTCCCCCAATGTCAAGGCAAGGCTATAAGTCTGAAACTTGGTTGTCGTGAAAACAAGTAGGAACACTTTATTGAGGTCCAGGGGGCCCTAGCACAGGCTCCAAGACTTCAGAACTATGCAGTAATCTCATGTCTCATGTGATTATGGGATATGATCATGGGTGTGTGTGAACAACCCATGTTACAAGTTTGTAGGAAGAGCAACTATAGGTTTACGACCATAAAACAGCCACTATTACCCAGCTGGCTTAATCTCACACCATTCATAGATATGTATGTGTGTGAGGCACACCCCCAGGCATGTCCCATCACAGGCCCCACCCCCACCCTGGCAAAGCTGAACCTTTGTGAGCTTCAACCGGCTCAGAATGGGTGGGAGTAGCAACAGCTACTCAGCTCCCAACTAGCTGGAGATCTCCTGCTGTTACAACTGATCTCCAGCCAATAGAGATCAGTTCACCTGGAGAAAATGGCTGCTTTGGCAATTGGACTCTATGGCATTAAAATCCCTCCCCTCCTCAAACCCTGCCCTCCTCAGGCTCCACCCCAAATATCTCCAGGTATTTCCCAAACCAGAGCTGGCAACCCTAGGCATGCCTGAAGTAGCCCTTTGGATCCAGGTCCTTGCAAGTAATTTCTATGGTGAATGTGCTAAGTATTGCCTTCAACCCAAAAAGCAAGTCTGATTTTTTTCATCTATTTTGATAAATAAGCAAACCTTAAATTTTGGCAATAATGGTCACTGTACATTTGTTAATCACTTGGAATGCTCCTTATTTTACACTGAGTCATAAAAAATGTATTATACAATTTCAAGGAGCAGCTTTTATTACTGGCAAATGAACCACTGAGCACCACACTGATGCAGGCAGTTCTGTTTCAACGGATTCTAATATACTGTAGTTCTTTCAACATCATTCCAACTGCATTTTGAATTGCTATAACATTTTCCCAATTATGCAATTTATGTTATTTGAGTTTACTGTTACTAGAATAGTATTTATTTGTTACTTTGAGTGTAATGCTACAGAATTTTGTTCATAAGAAGAAAACGAAAGAGCAATTTCAGCCAAAACTTCTATGAAGACATTACAGTTATCAGGGTTACTGGCCTTTGGGAAATAAGTGATTTCCCCTTTACCTTAGATACATTTTAATAAATAAAAATATACAGTACGGTTATGTCAAAGTTATATGCTTTAAGCCCTGATTACAGAACAAGAGTAGAAATAAATGATTACCTTACTGATTACCTCACACTACTAGGCTTAAGTGCACTAACATTTAAATGGATATCACATCCATACCCATTTCAAAAAAAGGTTCTTATTAGGAGAATGTGTGAAAAGCTTAGTATGAACCTCCCATATTCTCTGGATTTAAAGAGTTGCTTTCTTCCCTCGCCCACTCAGGGGATTCTAGAAAAGCATTTTAGAAGCAGTCGTGTCAGTTGGAACAAATTTGAATGACTTTATCTCCGACTGAAAACCAGCCAGGCTAGCCATTCCTCCTCTCCACCCCACATGTGGGTGGAGATCCTTTACGTGCATACTTGAAGTGCTTTCTAGGGTTGCCAGCTCCAGGTTGGGAAATACCTGGAGATTTTGGGGGTGGAGCCTGAGGAGAGTGGGGTTTGGGGAAGGCAAGGACTACAGTGGGGGACAATGCCATAGAATCCACCTCCCAAAGCAGCCAGTTTCTCCAAGTGAACTGATCTCTGTTGCCTAGAGATCAGCTGTAATGGCAGGAGATCTCCAGCCACCACCTGGAAGTTGGAAACCCTAGCTTTCCCATCTCTGTTGGGGATTTACCAGAGCGATGGCTGCATGCCAGTGAGCCCAGCCATTGCCGATAAAGGGAGGCCCTTCCATAACTCACATGCAGATGTGGGTGGGAAGTTCTTTATCTGCAAAATAAAACAGGGATCCAGTGTCACATTAGAAACTAACAGTCTATTCCAGCATAAGCTTTCGTGAGTTGCATCTGATGAAGTGAACCCTGATTCATGAAACCTGAATTGTTCGTCCCCAAGGT
The DNA here is from genome assembly GCF_029931775.1 of Euleptes europaea. Taxonomy (NCBI): domain Eukaryota; kingdom Metazoa; phylum Chordata; class Lepidosauria; order Squamata; family Sphaerodactylidae; genus Euleptes; species Euleptes europaea. The sequence goes on from NC_079315.1 coordinate 65,706,726, forward strand.
GCCAGTGGACTCTTGTTTTATTTTGCTGCTCAAGACTAACAGGGCTCCCCATCTGGAATTATTTTTATTCAGCAGCTTGCTGTTCTTCAGACCTTCGGCATTCAGGCTACTTGTGATCCTTGAACATGCAGGAGATGATAGATGGGGCCAAAAGCGTAATTCATTGCACTAGATTTGCTATGCTCGTGGGCATATAGATAAATTTTCTGTTCAGACGTTTTACGTTGTTTGGATACATTAGCATTTTTTTCATTAGCAACATGCAGCTGCCTGATTGCCGAGCTTTAACAGTGACATCTGTTACAGATCTTGTTGAAGGCTCAAGTCTGGCTATTTTTGTTTTGTCAAGAGAAGATACTGCACATGTTGCACTTTTGCATTGTGTTGGTATTGAAATATTGGCTTGTGTAACATCCTGCTGTGTAAATTGGCTCTATTTTACTACTTCCCAGATACTAGGCCTGCTCAGTTTAATATTTAGTATACCGAATCATTGCCAGACTGATCCTGAAAAATGGTACCAAATGGATAAGCTAATGTCTTTTATTGACTCAATTTATGCTGGTGAAACAGTCGGTAGGTTTTCAAGTGGTGCAGGCATGCTGATAACTTCTTGAAGTGTTCTGTGCGACTAGAATATTTGCAGACACCAACATCAGTAGAACAAAAGGGACTTTTTTTCCTCCCTACTGTTACATCATCATAGAGACAAATCAAGACGAATGTCTTAGCCGAGGCATTCTTTAAAAGATCTTAACTTCTAAACTGAGCTGCCTCTTCTCACAAGAAATTATTCTATAACAGAGTTGTTGGAACTCAGGAACCCCCACATAAGAAAGAAGGCAAGACAAGACACTTGACAGACTGTGTTAGTGTTCATTTGATGTGCATTTTAGCAATCATGCATGGCATCAACCATGGCCCACACTTCTCTTTAGGGTTGCCAACCTCCAGGTGGTGGCTGGAGATCTCCTGCTATTACAACTGATCTCCAGCCGACAGAGATCAGTTCACCTGGAGAAAATGGCCACTTTGGCAATTGGACTCTATGGCATTGAAGTCCCTCCCTTCCCCAAACCCCGCCCTCCTCAGGCTCCGCCCCAAAAATCGCCAGGTATTTCTCAACCCGGAGCTGGCAACCCTACTTCCCTTTCACTCGTTGCACAGTAGTGGTAATTAAGAGGTTGACTGTGCACCAATTTCACACCACACCTGATAAAATGGTGTGTCTTGAATCGTACCAAGGAACCTAAAGAAAGTGAAGTAAATCCGTGGTTCTTATTCAGAAAACAATATCCCTAAAGAACAGAAATTGGAGATGCAAGACAAGAATTGTATGTCCAAAAATGTCTGCCTGGTCTCCTTGTTTTGTATTGTTTTGTTTTTGCTTTAGCGCACAGCCAGAAATGCAGCAATGCAGCAAGCAGTCATACAAAAACAGACTGGAATATATGGTTTTGTACACCAACGTCACTCTTTCCTGCGAAGGATTTCCCTATATTTCTCCTAGGAATTAATGGAAATGTATGTATTTGTGACATTTTCCATTCACTTTTCCCCCCATGGAGCATTTAAGTCAGCTAGCAATAATGGGTAAAACAATATAATTTCAAATCTACTTAAAAAGAGAACACCAGCCAGTTCCAGAAAATACATAATACATATACTAACCAAACACCTTCTTAATCAATTCTGCCTTACACTGTTTCCTGAAACTTTACAAGTGGGTAGCAGGGATATGCTCCAGAGGAATTCCATGGTCCTGTTCCTTTTCCAAGGCACATGAAAAACCGACCCATTAAGGCAAAAATCTGCTTCTCAAGGACAGAAAAGAAAATGGGATCCTCAGCAACTAGCACATGCAATTGACATAATTGGATTGCACTTGGATTTACAGGTCTCTGCATACCTGCAGATGATAAATTCCACCACTGCTCAGCTGCTTCTAAGCAGACATTGGCCTACTAGCCAGCGTGGTGTAGTGGTTAAGAGCAGTGGTTTGGAGCAGTGGACTCTGATCTGGAGAACTGGGTTTGATTCCCAACTTCTCCACATGAGCGCTTGGAGGCTAATCTGGTGAACTGGATCTGTTTCCCCACTTCTACTCATGAAGACTGCTGGGTGACCTTGGGCTAGTCACAGCTCTCCTGGAGCTCTCTCACCCCCACCTACCTCATAGGGTGTCTGTTGTGGGGAGGAGAAGGGAAGGTGATTGTAAGCCGGTTTGATTCTTCCTTAAGTGGTAGAGAAAGTCGGCATGTAAAAACCAACTCTTCTTCTTCTGCTATTGAGGAGGGTTCAGTCAACAAAGCGCAAGTTGTCCCATGATGACCCTTGTGCTGAACATTTTACAGCAGCTGTATGAGGCCCATTACATCATTTGTTCATGCTGGTAGCCAGAAGTGCCCGTGGAGATGCAGAGTTCTCCCCCCCGCCCCCATCCCTCAGCATATCTGATTTGCTCTCGGTGAGAGAGAGAGAGGCTGAAATGTACACAGTACTGATTGCAACTCTCACAATGGAGGGTACAGCATGGACTGAGGGCATCTTTGGGTGACACCATCACCCTCTAAAGGAGCCTAGAGGAGAACGCTAAGCCCGTTTATTTCAAATGTATAGATTTGTGAAGGACGTACTGTGGGGTTCTTTAGAAATACATGCTTGAAAAATAATTATTACTAGTTTCGCAACTTGTGTGTGTTAAGTGCCGTCAAGTCGCTTCTGACTCATGGTGACCCTATGAATCAATGTTTTCCAAAATGTCCTATCATTAACAGCCTTGCTTAGGTCTTGTAGCAAAAATAGGAATACATAACCTTAAAATTTCATTCTGCTTTGTTATTGTAATTAATTCCTGGGAAGGTAAAATATAGCACAGCAGTTCCTATACCAAGCCTCTGATCCCCCAAACTGTATCCGCTAAATATTTATTATTTGTTCAGCAGATGTTTATGTCACCTGTTCAAGGCAGCTTACAAAATAAAAATAATTAAAAAAAATAAAAAGATATTCATTAAAATCCAGCATTAGAAAAAACAGATCACAGACAGAGTAAAAATAAGTTTCCAGACTAAGAGTGTTGAAAGATCAATCCCTTAATGAAAAGCCTTGGTGAACAGAAACATTTTGGCCTAGTGCTAAAAGAAAGCAACGCAGGCACCAAGCGAGCCTCAATGGGAATACCCCAAATGAGGTGCGGCAAAGAAGTAAACGAAGACGAAGACAAAGAAGAAGAGTTGGTTTTTATATGCCGACTTTCTCTGCCACTTAAGGAAGAATCAAACTGGCTTACAATCACCTTCCCCTCCCCTCCCCACAATAGACATCCTGTGAGGTAGGTGGGGCTGAGAGAGTGAGACTAGCCCAAGGTCACCCAGCAGGTTTCTTGTGTAAGAGTGGAGAAACAAATCCAATTCATCAGGTCACTGGTAATGTGGAAGGTGGAATTTTAACCTGGAGTGGTGGCACGAAAAAGAGGAACACACATTCACATGAACGAGCTATGGACATGTAAGCACATATAGACCCAAGGCAGGTTTATGACAGAATGCCCTGGTTCATTTATGATGTTCAATCCTAATGCTTTTGCTGAAGGAATGTTTCTATGAATGGGAGAAGATGATGACTTCACTTAGCATGGCACAGATGGCAAAACTGGCATGCGGGGGGGGGGATCAGAAAACACCCCTCCTTCCAAAAAAGTCTACAACAATAGCATCACATCAAACAGATAGGTGGATTAACCAAATTAAATAATTAAAGGCAAATAAAATGTTTCCAAAAGCTTTCCTAAATAATATTTTCCATTTTTTAAAGAATTATGAAAATAAACACATAAATTACAGAACACATACAACCCAAATGAAACATGCCATGCCATGTTGTGATAATACCCACAACAGTTTTGAAGTAAGTAACAAATGGTAGCATCAGAGCAAGAACTCATCACAGTTCCTATTTCCATCTTGGATGATCATTTTTGCTAACTGACAAAGCCTTCCTCTGCAGTCTGAAATGTGCAGTGAAGCTTTGGTTTCTACTATTTTTCAATAACAAGTGTTGTGGCGAATATATACTTATTTTATTTGTATCCTGCTTTTTAGACAACAATGCTTCTTGAAGCCATCCAGGGCAATTAAAATTCAGTGCACACTGCTACTGATGGGTGTTATATGCAAATTTATATAATAAGACACAGGCCCTGCCCTCAGGCTTACAAACAAAAAGACAAGCCACACAAGGGAAAGAGAGGGAAAGAAATAAAAGGATTAGGCACTAAGAAATTGTCAGTAAAAATGTTATGATTGTGCCTGACAACATTTTTAATGCATCAGTATTGCAAAAGAATCATATTTTAATGGGGTTGCCAACCTCCAGGTAGTAGCTGGAGTTCTCCCGCTATTGCAACTGTTTTCCAGCCGATAGAGATCAGTTCACCTGGAGAAAATGGCTGCATTGTCCATTGGACTCTATGGCACTGAAGTCACTCCCCTCTGAAAACCCCTCCCTCCTCAGGCTCCGCCCCAAAAATATCCAGGTATTTCCCAACCCAAAGCTGGCAACTCTATATTTTAACATATTGCTTTCTACTACTACTGCAAAAAAAAAGGAACATTTGTATCCAACACCCACTGTACTCCTCTCCTCCATAATAAACTCACAACAATTATGTGAGAGTTAGTTTAGGCCAGGTGTGTGTGACTGGCCCAAGATCAACCAGCAATTTTCCATGAGAGAGTAGAGATTTGAACCTGGGTTATCCAGGTTCCTAGTCCAGCACTCTGAGGTTGCCATCCACCTCACCCCTGAAGGTGGGGTATAAAGACAGATTTTAAATGTGACCACAGAAATTCATTATATGTTATTTCAGTATATGTAGTGTGCACCATGTGGTATTCCTGGAATAACACGTTTATAGATAAAATCACCAGGAATCAATCCCCCTCCCTCTATGTGTAAATAGATAGTCACAGAAATACAATTCAGAGGGGAGAATGAAATTTTGGGGTGCTCATTGGGGTACTCCAGGCAGGTTACAAATGTTTAAATAAATAAATAATGACACCCCTGCTAAAATACTGGCTGGAATTATCTCATACGATTTACGGGAGGGAGCTATTGAGAAAGTCAACATACAGAAAAGGATAATGCTATGTGAAAGAGAATAAGATGGATAGTTGAGTAAAATGGATTCTTTTGACTTGTGGCTACTATAAGGATAGAAAACACCTCTATGTAACTGATCATGACTAAGAGCCAAAACAGACATTATTACAAGAGATCCGCATTTGAAACTCACTCCTATTTTTCTTTTAAACGCTAAAAAGTACTGAGGTAGGGGTAATTTGGATTAGGGTGTAGCATAGGGAGGGTCTTTTTCAATCTTTTATCCAGTGCTATTCTTCCACTCTCATTCTCCACTGTTTGTCCTGCAGAGGGTGAAGGGGAGGGAGACCAGCCACCCGTTCATGTGATCTTCTCCTTGAGGGCCTGCTCCTGCTGTCCAGCTTGCCTTTCTTTCCAAATGTGATTTAGGGAGACTGAGGCACCATTAAACTCCAAAGTGAGTGGGCGGGTTATTTAACGTTTCACAAAAAAAATTGTTGTGGGGAACGGGGGATCCCAGCAGTTGTTCTTTACCCGAGGTAGCTCTGCATTTATGCCTCGGGTTGACTGAAATGATTTTGAAAAACTCGAGAATCGCAATCTTCAGCGCATGGTCTAATGCTGGATCGCTGAAATGCTGGTGTGCAAATAAAAAGCAGCACGGACTTTTCACGGACTTCTAAAAAACAGGCATCGTACGTAATTATGACGCTTCTGAAAAAAGGTACACGAGAAACTGGTTTGAGAACGAGTGTGGGGAGGGGGAGAAAATAGGGACAGCATGGGATTGTTAACAAAGCTGTGTGGAAATGGGGGGGGGGAACGGTAACAGGGAAATGAAAATGGAACATTGAGGCAGTCTGGAAGATGCCAGTGTTGTGCCTGAGATAAAACACAGTGAGCGTACACTGATTAATCATCTAGCTATGCTTTTGTTCATCCAAGGTGCTGGCAGAATACTATTAGAACCTGGTTTGCTAGGATTGTTGGTTTGTTTGTTCAGCTTTTGGGTAGTCAGGAAGGCAGCATGAATTTGCCCTTTGTTTAGTAATCAGCTGTGTAAGAAACAAGAGACAACGGAAGTCTGTAGTTACAACATAATGGTTTCATTATCTGAAGTTAAGCTGCAACAAGGGCATCCCCCTCTCTCTTGTGAAGTGGTTTTCAGTTTGGGGCTGTGGGGGGGGGGAGGGAAGGAAAGGAGAAATCAATACCGTACTCACACTAATGTTTGCTTGTATGAAATATTGACTGCAGTCAGGCTGGCGGTTTTACATGAAGAATTAAAAGCAATTTCAATTGTTTGAAAGGTTCTAATTGTTTCCCTCTTACACCATGCTGAACGAATAATAGCCACACACCCTGAAAAGTGGGACACTCTAGTTATTTTATAACTGGCACTAACAAATCTCGCCAATTACAGAGACTATTCTATAAGCAATGAGAGTGTGGCTCCCAATTAATCTCGTGTACCTCTAGGCAAGGTCTAAATCAGCTGGCTACAGCGAAAGCAATTTGCACCAAGCGAAAAGCAAATTGGAAAATAAGTGTTCCACGCTCCCACCTATCTTCCCAAGCCAAATGTACAATCAGGATTCTGGCAGAGGCCCTTGGTCATGTTATTTGCAGCTATCAATTTTAATTATAACAATTATTGATTAGTTGGAGAAAGTGAATAATCTAATGTTCCAGTGAGCTAAGGGGAGGCTGCCAGGATCTTTCTTTTATCCTAGAACACAAGTCCGCTCTTTGAATGGAAAACCATCAGCTGGATGATTATACTTCTCTTAGCTGTGTTTTACAAAGCTCTAGTTCAGGATCTGCTTGTGAACTTTACATCCAACCTGCATTTTAAAGCTTTCAAAGCTCCTGCTGTAACAACACATTGAGAACTGAATGACAGCAAACAGTGGCTAAGTCCAGAAACTGAAGGCAGCATTACAGAGGAGATTGTCAGAGGCATAAATGGGAATTAGGCAGCCAATTTCCATGGACTTTTCAATGCCAATCACCTCAAGCCATTCTGCTCCTCTAAAGGTATTCCCCAGCCATTTACAGTGATTCTCCCTGCTGCCATTTTGCAGTATCTAAATGAGCAGCTTGCTTATAGTGGTGCTGGGTTAGACTAAATAAGGGTGTATCACACATGAAGCTGCCTTATACTGAAACAGACCCTTGGTCCATCAAAGTCAGTATTGTCTGCTCAGACTGGCAGTGGCTCTCCAGGGTCTCAGGTAGAGGTCTTTCACATCACCTACTTGCCTAGTCCCTTTAACTGGAGATGCCGGGAATTGAACCTTCTGCATGCCAAGCAGTTGCCCTACCACTGAGCCATAGCCCCTCACACTGTCTCTTGCAAGGTGGTTATTGGCATACGTTTGTTCTAGGTTTGTAATACAGAGTCCAGCCTCCACCCAATATCTCATTTATAACCTGGGAGATTGGGAACGGGCCCACATACTTTTGACACAGTTTCTTACAAGGGCGTAAGGACCTGAGATTTTTTGTGGAGAGATACACCTTTTCCCCGACCCTAAGGTCCCATTGGGGCACTCTGTTTATCCGCTTGCGCCTTGTACCTTTCCTTCGCCTGCTCCAAATGCTTCACTAACCAGGGCCAAGTATTCCTTACTGTGTTAGCCCACACTGATACTTCCGGGGGATCCCCTCCCAGCGGGGGAGGGACAGCTCCCAAGGGATCGAATTCCATACCGTAAACTGCCTTGAAGGGGCTCAAGCCTGTTGCTGAGTGTACTGAATTGTTGTAAGCATACTCAGCCAGTGGTAGCAGGTCGACCCAATTGTCCTGGTGGTAATTTACGAAACAACGCAAGTAACATTCCACCACTGTGTTTACTCTTTCCATCTGACCATCAGTCTGCGGGTGATAGGCCGATGATAAACCCTGTGTCAGGCTGCTATCTCGGTTTCGTTATTGCCTCTGTCTCTGTACTGTATTGTCTGCCCCCCAAGGTCGCATGCCTCAGCCTGGGAACTCAGCTCCTGGGAAACTGTATTCCTGCGTGTAATCTCCCGCCTTTCCTGCCTTATAATATCTCCCAGCTAGTGAGCCTTTCATAGCTGTCATTTTATTCGTTTGCTCTGTATGCCTATTTGATCAGTAAAAGCCATCTGTTTGGACTCTATATGACTTTGTGGTGATTTCTGGTTCTGTGGGCCAAGGGCTGACATTATGACAGCTATCTCACATCTTCACCGTTCTCCTAGCCAGGCTGGAGCCCAGGGGGGTTCGCCTGCCACTTGGATGGGAGCTGTGCAGCTCTCCAGGTGATCTACTACCCTGGAGCCCTTCTCAGAGGACCCTACTCTGTTACAGGACTTAATCGCTGAACTTTTCCGGACGAACCGAGAGGTTTGCCGCTTGAGGGGACTGGTACACGCGCAGTGGCAATCTCTTACAGGACGTCTCTGGATGTTAACATCGGAGGATACTGATGCTCGTTTAGATCTTCAGGACTTGGATCAATTACTGGACGATGCCCGATTGGCGACTGAGGATTTACAAATATTAACTGGACTTTTGGATAATCTTATTTCTCGACAAACTCTTTCTGCCATGGCGGGAGCCCCGCCGGAGGGTTTTTCCCTGATCCCGGATGCGGCCAGCTGCCAGGCTGAGGCCAAGCGAGTCGCTATTAGCACCGCTCTTCTCCTTGTGGAATGTACAAAGGACACCCCGGTAGCCACCTTGGCTCAAGTTTTGACCCCGACGTTTGGAGCCGAGGCTTCCGCACTGGCGGTTCGAGTACAACCTCTGCTGGGCGGGGAACCTGACCCCATACTCTTGCTCCTCGAGACAGAACTTTTGCCGCGCATTACGGCAGAGGCTGCCTTAAGACTTGAGAACGCCAAAGTTCTTGCGGATCAGCAAGCCGCCGAAGCGGCTAGGGTCGCAAGAGAGAGAGAGGCGGCGGAAGCAGCCAGGGCGGCTGCAGCAAGGAATCAGGCGAACGTGGACACGCGCCCCAAGGACTATGTACTGGGACTATCAGGTCTAACTTTTTCCCCGGCGTTTGTCCCGTCGCGTGCGACCCAACGCGCACGCCGTTTGGCTGACCGACGTCGAGACTCAGATGAGTCTGAAGACGAGGATTTATATGGGGATAGCTCTCAATGGGCCACGAGCTTCCGAACCAGTAAGCCTCATCTTACTGGTGGCCCAAGTGAGGAGGTTCATCTTTTACGAGCCCAGAATCGGGAGCTCTCCGACCGTGTTGATCAACTCCAAGAAGTAATGGAACTTATGCTTCACGAGAACAGGCAATTACAACAAACCCTGATAGCTCAGAGACAGCCCGTTCCGATACCGGGTCAGGGGGTACCCGTACAACCACCCGCTAATGTGCCTGCTCCACCCTTACCTCCTGGAGCTCCTGTTGCTCCTCCGCCCGGACCACCCGTGCAACCACCTGCTAATGTGCCTGCTCCACCCTTGCCTCCTGGAGCTCCTGTTGCTCCTCCGCCCGGACCACCCGTGCAACCGGGTCAGCCCGCGCCCGGCCCTTGGAAGCAACTCAAATTGAGGACTACGTATGACGGATCTCTTGAGACTTTGCCTTGTTTCTTGCATCAAGTGGACAGTTATATGCGAGAACAAGGTCAACTTTTCCCCACGGAAGATAGCCGGGTGCGGTACGTAGCTTCCCTCCTGACAGGCAAAGCGGCTGACTGGATGGTCCTCCAGTTTGACACCCGCTCTCGTGCGATTCGTTCCCTCAACAACTTCATGACTGCCCTGAGAAGGAGGTTTGAGGACCCCTTCCTGGGAGAAAGAGCCAAAACGGAACTCTTACAATTAAAACAAGGCTCTGCTACAGTTCGAGAATTTGCCGATGAATTTCAGCGACTGGCAAGTAAAATTGTAGGTTGGCCCGAGACCACCCTAATCCATCATTTCAGGGAAGCCTTGCATCCTGACATTCTGAACTGGTCTTACATGCGGGGCGATCCCGATACCCTCGAAGGCTGGATCCTATTAGCCGAGGAAGTGGAAAGCCGCCGCCGCTTTATTTCTCTCGTCCGTCAAAAGCACAAGGAGAAGGGCACCCCAAAGCCTCAACCCAAGGCACCACTGCTCGTCCCACGAAATTCCCCACGTCCGCTCCAGGAACGTGAAGCCCGATTTCAGAGGGGTGCCTGTCTTACATGCGGAGAAATGGGCCACTTTGCAGCCGTTTGCCCACGCCGCCAGGAATTATTTCGTCCCAGCACGACAACCCGCGCCCGAGGTCGTCCACCACGCAGAGGCACCGCGGCCACCCGCAGCGCAGCTCCGGGAAGGTCCACACCCTCTGCACTCCATGCCGGGGACCCAGCCTCCCTGCCTGCTTCCAACGACCCCGCCGGGTCTCGGATTACAAGTGCCCCATTGGGGGACAGCTTTCCCTCTTCGGATGAGGAAAACCCTTGGATTTCTCCAGCCTTAAACCTGGAATCTCCCCTCGACTTGTCAAAAAACGGCTCCGGTCTGTGGTGAATGGAGCATCTCCACAGACCTCTCAGGATCTTCCTATCAAACCGAATGCCCCAAACTCGGCCCCCGCGTTTTTCGTCCGGAAAAAAGAGGGCGACCTTCGCCTATGCATTGACTTCAGAAAGCTCAATGCGGTTACCCAGACCAACGCCTATCCTATCCCATTAATATCGGATATTTTGGGACAATTACAGGAAGGCCGTGTGTTCTCTAAATTAGACTTGGTGGAAGCTTACTACCGAGTCCGTATCCGCGAAGGAGATGAGCACCTCACTGCCTTCTCTAGCTGTTTCGGAATGTATGAATTCCTTGTAATGCCGTTCGGATTAAAAGGGGCCCCGGGGGTCTTCATGCAACTCATCAATGAAATCCTACATGACCTTCTATATCGTGGGGTGGTGGTCTACTTAGATGACATTCTCATTTATTCGAAAACTATGGACGAGCATGTGACTCTGGTCAGGGAAGTTCTACAACGCCTGCGTAACCATCAACTGTTCGCTAAACTAGCTAAGTGTGAATTTCACCAAAGCAAACTCACGTTTTTGGGATACATCATTTCCCACCAAGGTCTTCGCATGGACCCCGCCAAAGTCCAAGCCGTCCTCGATTGGACTCCCCGTTGTTATGTTAACTACCACCAGGATAACTGGGTGGAACTGTTACCTTTAGCAGAATATGCCTACAATAATGCCATGCATCAATCCACAGGTTTTAGCCCGTTTTTTGCTGTGTATGGACAAGATTTCAGTCCCATCGTTCCTACAGATGATGTAGAGGGGGAGGGGAACCCCGACATTGCCTCCTGGGCACACGCCCTCCGTACCACTTGGCCCTGGCTCGTTAGCAACCTCGACCGGGCCAAACGTAAATACAAAGCGCAAGCTGACAAACATCGCTCCCCCGGGGGTGATCTGCAAGTGGGTGCTTTGGTTTACCTTTCCACCAAAAACCTCCGTTCCACCCAACCGTGCCATAAACTCAGCGCCAAATTCATTGGCCCTTTCCCCATTACTCGGGTCATAAACCCTGTCACAGTGGAACTGGCTCTCCCCAAATCCTTGAGGCGTGTGCATCCTGTTTTCCACATAAGCCTCCTCAAGCCCCATGTTGCTTCTCCACGGTGGCATCCGGACCCACCGCCTGCGCAACCCATCATGGTGGGGGGAGAAGAACACTTCGAAGTCTCCAAGATCCTTGACTCCCGTATTCACCATGGCACTCTCCAATATCTAATTCGTTGGAAACATTTCCCCCCTGCCTATGACGAATGGGTGCGCGCACGGGATGTCTCCGCCCCCGACCTCGTCGACGCCTTTCACATTGCTTACCCGGACAGGCCAGCCCCCTTGCGAACTGGGAGGGGGCCTTGAGGGGAGCAGAATGTCAGGCTGCTATCTCGGTTTCGTTATTGCCTCTGTCTCTGTACTGTATTGTCTGCCCCCCAAGGTCGCATGCCTCAGCCTGGGAACTCAGCTCCTGGGAAACTGTATTCCTGCGTGTAATCTCCCGCCTTTCCTGCCTTATAATATCTCCCAGCTAGTGAGCCTTTCATAGCTGTCATTTTATTCGTTTGCTCTGTATGCCTATTTGATCAGTAAAAGCCATCTGTTTGGACTCTATATGACTTTGTGGTGATTTCTGGTTCTGTGGGCCAAGGGCTGACACCCTGTTGCACACCTACCAGTCCTAAGAACGCTTTCCAAAATTTAGATACGAACACGGAACCCCTGTCGCTCATGATCTTCCGAGGAAAACTGTAGTCAGAAGATCTGGTGTACAAACAGACGAGCCAATTTGTGGGCTGAGGGCATTCCCTTGCACAGTATGAAGTGAACTTGCTTAGAAAAAAAGGTCTGTGACCACCCAAAGAACTGACTTCCCCTGATTAGGAAGGAGGCCAGTAATGAAATCCATCCCGATCACCCGCCAGGGCGCCTCCGGAGTCTCCAGGCGCTTTAACAAACCGGGAGACTTCCCCATCAGGCGTTTACTCGTAGCACACGTTGGGGAAGATTTTATAAAACCATCAATGTCCTGCTGCATCCCCGGCCAACAGAAACGATGTCTCACCAGGTGTAGAGTCTTTACAAACCCGAAATACCCCCCCCCCGTCTTTGAGCTGTGGCTCCATTCTAACACTTCTCACCAGAGTCTCGGGGACATAAGTCTTATCCTTCAGGGTGCCGTCGTCGTCCTCCACCTGGGGAGGGAGGGACTTATCCCTTCGCTCCTCCTGGAGGGCTTCCCCTCACTTATCTTGGACGGTCTCAGGAAGATCCCCTGGGACTTCCAGGGACCAGGGGGCAGAGTCAGCCCCCTCCTGTGAAGAGTCCAGGACTGGCTCCAGAGCCGCCGCATGAGCTTGGGCTCTGGTCAGGACCCCTGCGCTTGCCCCTTCCGAGTCCAAGCCCAGGTGTAAAGAGGGACCCCACCAGCCACTCGACCTTGCAGTCGTATTGCGGCATCTGGGACAGCTCGTCAGCCAGGCTATTCTCCCTCCCCGGGACGTGCCTAATTGTGAAATGGAACTTGGAGAAGAAGTCTGCCCAGCGGAGCTGTTTGGCCGACAGCTTCCTCTGCCCCAAGATAGCCTCCAGATTTCGGTGATCCGTCCAGACCTCAAAAGGATCAGCTGCACCCTCTATGAACTGGTGCCAGATCGTGAGGACATGCTTAATCGCCATGGCCTCCTTTTCCCCAATCGGCCAGTTAAGTTCTGGACCGGAGAATTTCTTAGAAAAATAGGCGCAGGGTCTGAACACTCCCTGAGCATCCCTCTGAAGGAGCGCGCCCCCCATGGCCTTCTCCAAGGCATCCACCTGAAGGGTGAACGGACGCGAACAGTCAGGGTGGGCTAGAATGGGTTCGGCGGTAAAACGCCTTTTCAGAGTCTCGAAAGCCGCCTGACAGTGGTCATCCCAAGGCACTTGATAATGAGCAGCAGTAGCCGCTTGCCCCTTCCCCTTAGTTTTAAGCAGGTCCGTGATTGGCAAGGCTACTTTGGCAAAGTCCAGGACGAAATTGCGGTAAAAATTAGCGAACCCCAAGAACTGCTGGACTTGCTTGCGAGTCCTGGGGGGTTCCCATTCACGGACCGCCTGAACCTTCTCGGGGTCCATGATCAAACCTTTGGGGGACACGACATACCCGAGAAAAGACAGTTGGTCCTGATTGAAAGCACATTTTGAAAGTTTGGCATATAAAGGGTGCTCTCGCAAGCGGCGCAAGACCTCCCTCACCAACTCCCGGTGTACTTCCGGGTCCCTGGAGTAGATCAGGATGTTGTCAAGATAAACGATCACCCCCTTAAAAAGTAGGTCATGCAAGATCTCATTGATTAGTTGCATGACCATGAATTCGAACAACCCATAGCAACAAGAAAAAGCCATCTTTGCCTCATCCCCCTCCCGAACCCGGTAGTAAGCTTCCGCCAGGTCAAGTTTAGAGAACACCCTGCCCTCCTGGAGTTGACTTAGGAGTTCTGGGATGAGAGGAATAGGGTAAGCATTAGTTTCGGTAATAGCATTAAGCCCCCTATAGTCCACACACAATCTGAGGTCCGAGGTCCCCTTCTTCTTTACAAAGAAGCAGGGCGATGAAAACGCAGCCTTGGATGACCGTATGAACCCCCGGCCCAAGTTCTTATCGAGGATCTCCCGCAGTACAGTTTTCTCTTGGGGGCCCATGTTTTGGAAGGCTTAATGTCTTTAGTCAGCTCGATAGCACAGTCCGTTGTGCAGTGAGGGGGCAGCAAATCACAGTCCTTTTCCTCGAACACATCCGCAAAGTCTCTATACTCGGGGGGCAGTGTTGTCGCCTCAATCGTCGCGGCGTCCCCCCCTCACCTCCGGGCATGCTCTCCCTACAGTGTCGTTCACATTGGGAGCCCCAAACACCACCCATCTCAGTTCCCAGTCGATGCTAGGGTTGTGTCCCGCCAACCAGTTGCTACCCAGAACTACTGGGTAAGAGACCTTAGGTACCACCGTGAAGTGGATCTGCTCCCAGTGGTCCCCCACCCCCAACAACACCTTGCCAGAGCGCAAATGAATGGGGGGGCCCTGCAGGTCACTCCCATCCATTTGATGGAAATGTAAGGGTTGGTCCAGCTCGTCCCAACCTTCAGGCAGTTTATCACCTCCTGAGCTATCAAAGTCCAGGAGCAACCAGAGTCCAGGATTGCGACAACAGCAACCAGAACCCCCTCCCCGGGGGTTCCGTAACACAACAGGCAGCAAAAGGGTGTCTCCCTGGTCACTCACCCTGTTTGGGACCGGATTGGAGTCATTTGAGATAGTCTTCCGTGCTGGTACTTTCACAGAAGACCCTCCCTGTTTTTTGCCAGCAACGAGTCCCTGGACAAACAGCGATGGTGGTGGTCGTACGAAGTAGGTGCTGGGTCTGCGTGTAGAGCGGCCGCCCCATGTCGGCTGGTCGTCCCCTCCACTTTCCTCTGGCCCGGGGTTTGAGTATGGGTAGTCCCACGTCCCTGGGTTGCTCGGGAACCGGACGAGGCCGTCGATCCACTGGGGCAGTTTGCTGTGAAATAGCCCATCTTGCTGCAGTTTAAACAGGCTCCCTCCTTAAAGCGACGCGCCCACTCCTCAGAGAATCCACCGTGGTTCCTCCCATCCCACTGAGGTTCAGCCACAGCGACCCCCTTGAAGGGACCTCGGGAGGGCTCTTTAGCTGGGCGATCTTTTGAGAACTGGAGCATCTGCTTCCGGTTCTCTACCTGGGCCGCCAGTCTCATCCATTAGTCAACCGTCTCCGGGTCTCCTAGGGTTAAGCAGCTGTCCAGCACTTCCCAACGCAGTCCTTCATGGAAGTGTTGGACCTTGGTGGCTTCGCTCCACTTCCGGATCTTGCAGGATAGGGACGGAAATTCCTGGGCATACTCCATGACAGAGCGGGCCCATTGCTTCAATCTGCACATGGCAATCTTGGCCCTCTCCCCCATATGAGGGTCCTCAAAATGGCATTGCAAGGCAGACATAAATGCATCCAAGGACCTCAGGATCCCTGGCTCAGTCTCCGTCGCCATCACTGCCCATTCCACCGCCTCCTTCTCTAGCAAGCTGATCACATACCAGACCTGGGCTTCCTCTGAAGGGGAAAGTTTCTCCTTGATCTGTCATGAAGCTGGACAGCTGGAGCACAAAGTGGGGCAGCTGGGCACTGGATCTGTCGAAAGAGACCTTCAGGTCCCGGGTTGCAGGTCGCCTGGGTGGGATGGGTGGGGGTGTCCCTGCGCTGCCGGGTGGTTCCGTGGCGGTCCGCAAGATATCTCTCACTGCCCCCAATACTGCCGTCATGTCCCTCTCAGGGAGAGCTCTCAGCTGCGCCTGGAGGTCCCGGTTCTGTAGAGACAGCACCCGATTCTGTTCTCGCAGCAGAACCACCTCTTCCCCAGCACCGGGGGCTGGGGTGACCAGGGTGCGGATGGTCGAGGGTTTGTTAAACCATCCAGTCGTAACTCCCTCCCTGCTCCGCTCCTCTCTCTCTCCGTATAAGGCGGTAAGCGGTCCCCGGTAAAAACTGCCAAGGTCTGGTTCCTTTGCCGGCCGTCAGTCGACCCCCTTGAGGGCGCCGTCAGCCCCAGTCCTGTATCGTAGCTCAGCGTACGTAGGCAAGGAGGTCCACATCGGCTTCCCGGGGAAACCGGCAAACTCGGCCAGGTGCCATCCTGGAGTTGCTTCTCCCCGGCTCCCTCTAGCGAGGGGGGTTGCCCCCTGCCAGTAACTCTGGTGGAGGACTTCATCCACGAGGGACGGGTTTGTGGATCGTGCTGACATCCTATTCCTTAACTATTACAAAAATAAAAAAGAAGAGGAGATTCTAGCCTACTGTCAGACTGCAGTACTTTGTTGCATTTCTTTCATAAGGAACTTCACTCCAGACGTAGTCGCGAGTTTAAAAGTTTTATTAAGAAAGCCAGCGAGTTCAGTAAGTCCATAGAAACATAAGGCTAGAATACAGACATGGGGAAACACCGGTACATTTATAGGGTACATACAATAGGATTGATTAGGTTCAGGGCATAATACAAAAGGACAAGATGCGGCAGAGTTGTCTTGATGGCTCAGATACAAGGAAACAATACGGAAGGTAACTGCTGGTAACTACTCATTGAAAAACCCATACATGAAACTAAAGCGTGAAATAGCTAGGTGATTTCCAGGGCTCCCAGGCATTGTTCCGCGGGACCTGGTAACACACTAACTATTAGCCGGGCAGGTCTCCATTGAGGTGTAGATGCTGGGGGGGGGGGGCAGAGGCAGAAAGCCAGAAAGCCTTAGCTGACACAGTCTCATTTCTTTCCATTCCTGATCAGAATATAAGAACTACTTTGCTAGATAAGACCAAAATTTGGCATTCTGTTCCCAGCAACAACCAGCAGGATTCTGTAGGAAGATCATCAATATCCACTGGTGGATTTTATGTCTGCACAACATTTTATATCTGCACAACATTAGACCACAAGTTTGTTATCTCAGTCCTCTAAGCAAAATGTCTTGGCAATAAACTATGACACTATTAACAGGTTGAGGAAGACTTGAACAGCTACAAAGGAGGAAATGGCAAATTTATCAGACCAAGTACTTCACCACAGCCACAGGGTAGATCGATGTCTGGAAACAAAATTAGACTTCTTCCAAATGGAGACTTCTTTTGGTGTCTGGTGCCTGAAACCTGTAAGACATACAGTCATGTTGCTTGTGCTGATATAATCTCTAATATAAACAGAAGGATTTAGGGAGGGGCTCATTATGGACGGGCATGGATGCAAACTTTCCAACAGTCCTTTTTAACCAAGAATAATCCCTGTTTTCCAGAATCTGTCCCTAATAAATTGCAGCCTCCACTTTGTATCTTATTATTTTGTACCTTATAGCTCTTGGAGATGCCTTCTAAAAGCTTTGTAGCTGTGACTTGCTAGAGTTACCATTCTTCAGGGTGCAAATCCTTTCATCTTTAGAAGTCAAATTTATGAGGGGATGGTTGGTGGAAGCACCTTGTCTCTAGTGCACACATGTAAATTTCCATTGTGAACCTAACATGTCACATGAGGATTAGGCTCATTTTGAACTGTTGATGATATATTGTTCAACAATTGCATTGGGTCTGGCCTAGAGAACAAAACCCCTCCTGGCTTTAGCTTTTTCCCTAATATGCAGTGTGTATGTGTGGACTAGGAAACTTAGTATATGAGATAGGGGTGAGTGCGAGTCTATCACAATTTCCATCTCTGAAATGTTGTGTGCTATGTATTCATTCCCATTAAGGGTCTGTGCTCATTGCATTCATCCTCATGTTGTTACCTCTAACCTATGGGTTATCTCACACCCTCTTCCAAGCCATTGCATATAATCCAGTATTTCTATGCTAAGAACTGGTCCTAATTCTTGGTGTACCACCAGTACTTACTTCCCTTTATTGTGACAACTGTGGGGAAACAATCTTGTAAACCCTGTTTCATCCCATGTGGGAGTGACAAATCTATTCAGCCTTCCTGGGTCTCTGGCCCAGCCAGTCCCCCCCTTCTCTGCTCCAGGGTTTTACACTTTCTCCGGGTAAATTTTCACCACCACCACATACCATGAACGATGGGAGATTTCCACCGGAGTGTCCTGAACTTAGGCCCCCTCTTCCACTGCCATTAAAGGCTCAGCTCTGCTTTTGCCTGTGGGGACTAAGTGCTCTCCCTTGTGCATTCAATTGGGACAGGGATTGCAGTTACCCCTCCCCTTCTCTTTCTTGGTAAACATGGTCAATAGGGCATTGTTGGTCAAAGAGACCAGTCAGAGGGAGTTCAAAATGAAAAGAAGTTTAATATGAAAACAAAAGGTGCAGACATCCTTTGCAAGAGCATCCAACAGTAAGGGTAAAAGAAATTGGGAATAAAGATGAAAATCCTCTTGCCACTTACATACTCTAAATGATGATATAATAGGATAGGCTATTGATTCTTGGAATTATAAGCATTCAGAATTGATCCATTACCTTCATTCTTTTGTTTGGGGGTTCCCCTGTCACTTCAGCAACATGTGGTCACCATGGCTGCTGTCCTGTGCCAAGATAGATGTTGGCTGCTTCGAAGGGCCAGTCAGGAGATCTTGCCAAAAATGTATGCTTTGTCCTCATGTCCAGCAGTTTTTATCACCTCTGGCCCTCCGCCCACCCCAGTAGACCCTTTATCTCTTCCTATCTTGAAGGAAGATATACTATCTACCATTAGGCCTCTGTATCCTAAGTGCAACTCTGGCTGAGGTGTGAGGTGGTAGCTCTTTATTCTCCTCAGGCCAAACCATCTGCATTTCAATGCCACTAAAGTACTCTGTGCTTGAGAAGTGGTTTACCCTTCTGTGGTTTTCCTTTATAGCTGGCAATGAGTCCCTTATAATCTCTGAGCCTGTACAATGTGTCTCTGTTGATTTTCCTGGATCCCTCCCCCACCAGTAACACCTCTATTTTGTTGGGATTAAGTTTCAACTTGCTGGCCCTTATACATTTCAAAGTGGCCTCCAGGTCGCTGTTTACAGTTTCCATATGAGTGTCATCTGCATGTTGGTGGCAGCTCAGACCAAATCTCTGGATGACCTCTCCCAGCAGCTTTACATAGATGTTGAAAAGCATGATGGAAGACAAGATGAAATTTTGGGGGGACATGATGGAGAAAAAATGGAACCTTGGGGAATGCTGTAGGCCAAAGGCCAAGGGGCAAAGCAGCAGTCCCTCAGCACCATACTATGAAACCTACCCTCCATGTAGGACTGGAACCACCACAGAACAGTGCCTCAGAGTCCCAGTCCCAAAAAGCGATCCAGAAGGAAACCATGATGGATGGTATCAAAAGCCACTGAAAGGTTCCAGGAGAATTAACAGTGCCATACCCCACCACCACCCATTTCCTGGCACATGTCATCTACCAGGGTGACCAAGGCTGTTCCAGACTCATAACCAAGCCGGAAATCGGATCGGAATGGATTTAAACAATCTGCTTCATAAATATCTGATGCTGGATAGCCACCACTCGTTCAATCATCTTGCTCAAGAATGGTATATTTGAGACTGGACGGTACTTATTCAACTCTCTTGGGTCCAGAGTAGATTTCTTTAGGAGTGAATGACCACTGCCTGATTTAAGGCAGGAGCACCCACCCCATCTCTTGGGGAGGTATTTACTGTCTCCCGGACTACCACCCTCCGGCAGATTTAAGCAGCCAGGAGAGGCAAGGGTCATACAAACAGGTGGTAGGTCTTAAAGTTCCTAGAATCCTGTCCATGTCCTCTGACTGCACAAGCTGAAAGGTATCCTACACAACTGGACAAATCGGTACTCAGGGACCATCCAATCCTGTTGCTGCTAATGTAGAGTCCACTGTTGAGGGACTTAGTAACAAGTTTTTTGGAAGTCTGAACTCACAATGTTTACTAGATTATACGTCTCTCTCCCTTTTTTCCAGCCTTCATTTCATTTCATTTATTCAAGCAAGTCTACATAGCACATTGGCTATTAGACACATTAATATAACAGTAATTGAAATACATGAGAAAAGGGAACATTCAGCACTTTAGGAAAAAGTAAATAGTGAATACATATTTTAAAATAGCAAATTAAAATTACTATTAAAATAGCCACAGAATCACTGGATATTTAACTCAGCACTGAATTTAATGGCAGTAGCTTGAATTTTTAGTACAGCAGGATATATTTGGCAACTGCCAGAAAGATGTGATTTTCATTTCTGGACAGAAGATTAAGTGAGTGATAGACTTCCAAATGGCTGGGAAAAGTTACAAGAAGTAGGGAGTCACCAGAGAAGCTCTTAAACTGCCTAGAATTTGCATGTGAAGAAAAGGTGTGTCAGGTTTGCAGGCACCTCAAGACCACAAGAACAAATCCTTTGACCACGTGGCTGTGACAGAAGATGACACCAGTTTAAAACTTCAAGCTGTTTTTAATCAGAGTACAAAGCCTAGCTCAGAAAGCCAAAGAGTCCCGCCATTTTAGAATCCAGAAATTGGCACCATAGATTTACAGGTGAATCAAAGCAAAAGGGGAAACTCCCAAAGTTTGGGGAAAGACTATTTCCCTCTTTAGAAGCAATGCTGGTTTATTTCTGTTTTATATGTTTGATCGTTCTTGCTTTTGTAACTCTTTCCACCAATTTATGTGGGGTGAATGTTGTGCTAACAGGCTTGTAATTTTTTTGGGTGTGTAAAGTGCTGTCAAGTCGCAGCCGACTTATGGCAACCCCTTTTGGGGTTTTCATGGCAAGAGACTTAACAGAGGTGGTTTGCCAGTGCCTTCCTCTGTATAGCAACCCTGGACATCCATTGGTGGTCTCCCATCCAAATACTAACCAGGGCTGACCCTGCTTAGCTTCTGAGATCTGATGAGATCAGGCTAGCCTGGTCCATCCAGGTCAGGGCTGTAATTTTTTACCTACCTCCAGATCCCTTTTTTAAAAACTATGTCTTCACAACATGGGCAATTTTGTGACATTCTGCATGGATTTTTTTAGAAGATTAAAATGTTACTTTTGAGTTCTTTAGCAACTTTTGAGCTTATGCCAGCCAGACCTTATGTCGTCTTCATGTGTAATTTGTCAACTAACTTTAAAACATCGTTTCTTGTCACTTCGGTTTGACTTAATTCTTCATAAAACTTCCCTAACAAATATGATTCAGGCATAAGCATCTGTTCAACTTTTTCCCTAGTGAAGATCAATGCAAATACCTTGCTCAGCCTATCTACACACTCTCCATATTCTCCTTCACCAACCCTTTTACACCTCTGATGTTTTCCATACTGGGAGAAGTTTGTGAAGTTTTCCCATTGCTGCAGCAGCTGCCAATATAGCACAGCGGGAACTAGGTTCCTACATGGCAGGTTCTATGGTGGACTGGACCAGCGAACTCCAAACATTCGCAGCCACACAGCAGCCATTCAGGGTTTGCAGTGATCTGTCCCTAACCTTTGGAACAAAACTGGTTTGGGAAAGATTGAAGAGAAATTCAGTTGAGTTCAGTTCTTTATTATTATAGCCCACGACCAGTAGGTATATAAAGGAAACATTAATTACAGAAAGAATAAAATTTATATACAAATGATCTTGATAAACACAGGATAGTCCTAATAGATACCAGCTAAAACTACACATATCTGTCAGCAATTTAACACTTTGACATTCTCCTGGACAAATACTAGCAATTAAGGCCCCATTCAGATTACCGTTCTAAACCAGATGTCATCCATTGTTGGTCCATTTTGAAATAAAGTGGTACAAAGATGGGTGTTTATACAGGTCATTTGAACCTATCTATGAGCCATCTCTAAAGCACTTTGACCAGTTTAAACAGTACCGTGATTGTTTTTCTGCCTTTTTTGCGGGTGCGTTCTTTTCCGGCTTTATTTAACGTTCCAAGATTTGCGTTATATCGCTATAGCACAATAACACAAATCTCAGAACGTTAAAAAAAAAACCAAAACCGGAAAAGAACGCACCCACAAAAAAGACGGGAAAACAATTGCGGCCCTTCCCAAAGTGCTCCAGGCAGTTTAGACAGCACACTGGAGCAATTCAGAGGCGAAAGAAAGAACTGAAAATGGTTGAAAGTAGTTTTCATGAAAAACGCCTTAGCCTCACTTTGCAAAAGGGACACAAATGGCTTTGTCTGAACAGGTAAAAGAAATCCGTTAGCAGCCAGGAACCAAACCGGTTGCGTCTGAACAGACACCAAAAATCCATTAGCAACCTGCTGCTCAAATGGATTATAAAGGCAGTTTGAATAGACCCTAAGTCATTTCAGGAACTAAAATCTCTGTTACTCTTCAGGATTAAAGGCCCTTCTCAATTTTTCTGTGATTACAAACCTGGGTGCAAAACCGGGCAACCACGTAATGATACAGTGTGATGCTGTAACTAAAAAGGCAAATGCAGTCTTGGGCTGCATTAACAGAAGTATAGTGTCCAGATCACGTGAAGTGATGGTATCGCTTTACTCTGCTCTGGTTAGACTTCAACTAGAGTACTGTGTTCAGTTTTGGGCACCACAATTTAAGAAAGATGTAGACAAGCTGGAACGTGTCCAGAGAAGGGCAACAAAGATGGTGAGGGGTCTGGAGATCAAGTCCTATGAGGAAAGGTTGAAGGAGCTGGGTATGTTTAGCCTGAAGAGGAGAAGACTGAGAGGGGATATGATAACCATGTTCAAGTACTTGAAGGGCTGTCATATAGAGGAGGGTGCCGAATTGTTTTCTGTTGCTCAAGAAGGTCGGACCAGAACCAACAGGTTGAAATTAAATCAAAAGACTTTCCATCTAGACATTAGGAAGAATTTTCTAACACTTAGAGCGGTTCCTCAGTGGAACAGGCTTCCTCGGGAGGTGGTAAGCTCTCCTTCCCTGGAGGTTTTTAAAAAGAGGTTAGATGGCCATCTTTCAGCAATGCTGATTCTGTGACCTTAGGCAGATGATGAGAGGGAGGGCATCTTGGCCATCTTCTGGTCACTAGGGGTGTGGAGGGGGGAGGTAGTTGTGAATTTCCTGCATTGTGCAGGGGGTTGGACTTGATGGCCCTGGTGGTCCCTTCCAACTCTATGATTCTATGATTCTGTTATTCAATCATGTTGTTTGGTAGTTCTTATCTGACAGAAGGTATTCAAGTCTAATTTTGTTAGTTCTTTTAAAGAGAAATTGGGGAAACCCCAGGAGTTGCACAAGTGGAAATGGGAAAACTGCAGGGAAGAGGCCAAGGCTCCTCCTTCTCCTCCTGCACTGAAGTCCTGATCTGAATCAAGACTCTGTTGTCCTTCTAAACTGAGCTGCTTTGGGGAACTCAGCACTGCCATAGGACTGCAAGTCCCTGTAGTGATCACATGTAAAATGTATAGTTTAGGCTTTAGCTACTTCAGCAGAGCTGAGAGGTTTCATTTTATTACAGAATTAACTCATCTGACCTTTGCTTTGCTTTAGCCTGAGTTTACCTTTAATTAATTAGTACACCATCTCTTTGCATAGGCACTTCACTTGCCAGAAGTCAGCGGCACTCAGCATTTAACATAGGAAGGGAGTGGACAACCTGCTTCCTGTTCACCCCCCACCTAGAGAACAGGTTTGCCAGGTCCCTCTTTGCCACGGGCGGGAGGTTTTGGGGGCGGAGCCTGAGGAGGGCGGGGTTTGGGGAGGGGAGGGACGTCAATGCCATAGAGTCCCATTGCCAAAGCGGCCATTTTCTCCAGGTGAATTGGTCTCTATCGGCTGGAGATCAGTTGTAATAGTAGGAGATAGCCAGCCACCACCTGGAGGTTGGGAACCCTAACCTAGAGAAGCCTTCTCGTCTGTTTTTTTGGGAAAAGGAAGGATCAACAAACTAAAGCTGCTGTGAGCCTGTTTCGCCAGGGCACTTCTGAGCTACGCAATTGTGGAATTGACCATGAATGATCCCCTCTGGGCATCTTTCTACTGATTCCAGTGCATTGGAAATGCATAGGTGTAGATACAGTGAACAGAAGCTATAGTGTTCATAGGGTTCCTTCAGTGTTATGACTTCTTGCTTGCACAAGGCCCTTAGTTCAGTCTAGCTCAAATTCAGCGTATTCACTCTAGTTCAAATTCAAAGTCGCGCTGAAAACAGGTTGCCTACATTCTTCTGGCTGAATTATTCAGTGGAGAAGAAATAACAAGAAACTGAGAACTGAGAAATCTGTGGATTAAGTTTTAAAAAAAAGACTCAGAAGGAAAAGAGAAATAAATGTTGCTGGCAAATCTCTTCTCACTGAAGTACGATAGCGTGCCTGGCACTCCTCAAAGCATGAGAAAATCCCCATTAAAATTTAGTGAGCTATCAAGTAGGCCAGAACACACACAATTCGTTTTGCTAAGCATTCAAGTGGTAGCCTGCTTTTAAATCAAGCCCACTTGTACAGTGTTTGCTGTCTAACACTTTGGTTGCCAAGTTGCTTTGCTGTTAAGATTTCAGTGGAGGTACAAAAGGAGTCTCTGTGAATGCCAAGCCCTGGGACAGCCGTCGGGACAACAAGGAATCGCAGGCTTGAGTCACATACTTCAGACCTGAGTCACAGCGGAGTCTCCAGGGGTTCGGAAATATTGTACAATGCAGCACTGAAGCCCTGATGCACGGCTGACCTGCTTTAGCTAAAAGGAAGAATGGGCACATTAGCATGTGAGCAAAGGAAGTCAAAATGATCTCATTTCGAGGGTCTTCTTCCATGGCTGTAAAGGGAGTTGGACTTCACAAAGCAGCATGTCCTGCTCTCACCCACACAGGGTTGTCTGCCTAATTTTTTTTCCCACTCTTAACCTTGGATCAAAGTTTAAGACAATGCTAAGACTTAGGATTCTTTTCTTTGTATCTTTTCTTACAACAAAAGAGTTGCAGAGTTTTAAACAAAAGCCTCTTGATTCATTCAAAGAAGATAAAGCTGAGTAGAATTGTCATGCAACATGCACAGACCCTTTTTTAAAAGGCGATAAAATCTAATTTCTACCTGTGAAGTTGAAATTAATCTATTTCATTTGATTTAGTAACCGTACAAATATACAACTGCAACAGTCACGTAACAGTCTTGTATACTTGTGTTATGGCTGGCTCAAATGGTACAAAGTAGTAAATAAATGTTTGTATTCTCCAGAATGCTTCATTGGGCTGAAACAAAACAGAAAACCGAAATTGTGGGGGAGAAAAGGATGTTTTTGGATACTGTGGAATATAAAAGGCTGCATTTATTCAGTCCATGCAAGGGACAGATCTGAATATTTACTAACTTTTGTAAAGGAGATCAGTCTGGGGAGGGGTGTGTGTTCCAGACTTTTGAAATAGCCTGAAATCTTTTTATTTAGCTGACTTATGTGTCCACGTAACACTTCCTTCACTCCTTCTCATCAACTGCCCCCACATTAACAGCCAAATTGATTAACAGCTCTGGTGAATTTAAAATCTTTTTAAAAAACTACTCTGTCGTTTTACATGAACTCTGGTAGTAGTGTGATACTGTTGCTTTTGATTTGCTTCTAATTTACTGATACAGCTGTTTTCACCACATCAACATAAGGCCCACAATCCAAATGGTCATGCATAAGCCTCTGAAATCTGGTATCTGTGTATTATACTGTGATGACATTATGCATTCCTGAGTGTGTGTTAAGTGCCGTCAAGTCGCTTCCGACTCATGGTGACCCTATGAATGAAAGTCCTCCAAAATGTCCTGTCTTTGACAGCCTTGCTCAGATCTTGCAAATTGAAGGCTGTGGCTTCCTTTATTGAGTCAATCCACCTCTTGTTGGGTCTTCCTCTTTTCCTGCTGCCCTCAACTTTTCCTAGCATGACTGTCTTTTCCAGTGACTCTTGTTGTCTCATGACGTGACCAAAATATGATAGCCTCAGTTTAGTCATTTTAGCTTCTAGGGTCAGGCTTGATTTGATCTATAACCCAATGATTTGTTTTTTTTTGGCCGTAACACTCTCCTCCAACACCACATTTCAAAGGAATATATTTTCTTCCTATCAGCTTTCTTCACTGTCCAGCTTTCACACCCATACATAGTAATAGGGAATACGATGGCATGAATTAATTTAGTCTTGGTGGCCAGTGACACATCCTTACACTTCAAAATATTTTCTACATCCTTCATGGCTGCCCTTCCCAGTCGCAATCTCCTTCTGATTTCTTGGCTGCAGTCTCCCTTTTGGTTGATGGTGGAGCCAAGGAATAGAAAGTCTTGAACAATTTCAATTTCCTCATTGTCAACCTTAAAGTTGTGTAACTCTTCTGTAGTCATTACTTTTGTTTTCTTGATGTTCAGCTGTAGTCCTGCTTTGGCACTTTCTCTTTTAACTTTCAGCAGTAGTCATTTCAAATCTTCATTATTTTCTGCCAATAATGTAGTGTCATCAGCATATCTCAAATTATTAATGTTCCTCCCTCCAATTTTCACTCCACCTTCATCTAAATCTAATCCAGCTTTCCTAATTATATGTTCTGCATATAGATTGAAGAGATAGGGAGATAAAATACATCCTTGTCTGACACCTTTGCCAATTGGAAACCATTCCGTTTCTCCATATTCTGTTCTAACTGTGGCCTCTTGTCCAGAGTACAGGTTGAGCATCAAAACGATCAGACGTAGTGGCATTCCCATTTTCTTTCAAATCAGCCACAGCTTTTCATGATCCACACAGTCAAAAGCTTTGCTGTAATCTATGAAACAAGCTGATTTTCTTCTGAAATTCCCTCGTATGCTCCAGTAACCAGCGTATATTTGCAATATGATCTCTAGTGCCTCTTCCTTTTCTGAAACCAGCTTGAACATCAGGCATTTTTCGTTCCATATATGGTAACAGCCTTTGCTGTAAGATTTTGAGCATCACTTTACTTGCATGAGAAATTAATGCGATGCATTCCTGGTATATACTTTTTTAAGCAACTCTCTTGTTAGAAAACCCAAAAACCCCAATCAAGTACATGCCATTTTCTTATAGAAATAGGCTAATTGGTCAGAATTGTACATGGGCTTTTCTGCATGTCTTGTTCTGGCCTTATACTGCTTCAGTTTATCCCCTGATTCCCACAACATTTTTTGTGCCCCCCCCCAAGTAAGTCTCTAATCCATTCATTTGTGGAGATAAAGGAAAATGGCATATCTTCATGAAGGAAGGGGCTAGATAATTACTTTAAAAAAACAGCTTTCATTTTTTTAAAGGGGGTGCTGTGATGTCACCAGTGACGACAGTCCCCTCCTTTGAAAATCCTCATTATTTAAGGCATGTGCAGAAGAAAACAAACTGACTCCACAGCTGTGAAAATGCACAGGGAGGACAGATGTGTGGAACAGCCATGCCCAAACCTATTCCAACCCTTGTGAATCAACTCACAAGAAAATCAGGAGTAAGTCGAGTGGGTGGGAAGTCAGGAAGTAGTAAGTCGAGCGGGTGTGATTCTCAGTACTGAATCTCCACATCAGGACTGAATTGTAGTTCCTGACATTGGATCAGAACACATGCTCATACTGTCCAACAGTTTGATTGCATAACTATTTGTTTGGTGCTGGAATGACGACAGTGGTATCAGTTGGGTAGGTAGGTATATGTGGATTCTCACACGTGCACCCTTATATTTATGTCCTTATCTTTTAAAAAATATTCACTAAACATGAATAATGGCAAAGGTATGGTGAAAGAAGAAACATTTGTATGTGTGACTCTACACACCTCCAACACACACATATATAATTTCCCTGCTAATAAGCAATGTTCATTTTAGTATGTCTCTCACTCAGTTAAGGTATTTTGCTACAATTTTAGCTGATGATTAAGAAAATAGCATTTTAGAAGAGCTGATCTGTTTTGAATTAATTCTTTATGACCTCAGAAACGAAGCATTCATAAAGCCATAGTTACTTTGCCAGTATGACACATTGAATCCTGACAACTTCAAGCAGAATTTTACTCATGGAAAAGGACTTTGCCGTCTCTTTTCCACTATAGCCACTTGTGCCTCCTTCAAAGCTGTTCATGACAACTGGGGGACTCTCAGGAACAACATTGGCTGTAGGGTAGAGGGTTGTATATGGGGAGGTGGATCCATAGAAAGCAGAGACCCTGCCATAGTGTGGGGGTGTGGAGATGCCTTTGAATCACTCCCAGCCAGTAAAATCATTTTCTGATGAACAACCTGAATTGCTTGAGAAGATTAATTTCAGCCTTCTTCCACACCAATGAAAATGTTTTTTGTAAAAACCACTTTATACTCTCTCTCTCTCTCTCTCTCTCTCTCTTTCTCTCTCTCTCTCTCTCTCTCTCTTTCTCTCTCTCTCTCTCTCTCTCGTTAAGAAGGGAAAACCATAATATACTAAAGGCTGAGTAGATAACCCTAGTGATCTTGGTAAGTCATAACTAATGTTGATAGACACCAGCTACATACTACATCAGTCCATTTGATAACAGCTATTCATAAAATTCTGGAAAACAGGCTTGTGAAGTCCCTCTATGGCACTGAAGTCCCTCCCCTCCCCAAACCCCACCCTCCTCATGCTCTGCCCCAAAAACCTCCCACCGCTGGTGAAGAGGGACCTGGCAACCCTAGCCATTGTGAAAGCCCTTCACAGAAATGGTTTGCCATAGAGTTGCAACCCTGAGTGAGGTCCAAATAGCAATGATGCATCAAAATTGTATTGTAAACCCACCATAAACCTTCATTGTCCACTGCTGGCATCATGTATGCCATCACTTCTGTACCCACTCCCCATGCTCCCAACAGTTGCCAGGCAACCCTGGCAACCCTAACTGTATGTAAGAAATTGGGCCTGTATTTGTCAGACTTACAGTGCAAGTTTCAAGTAGGGGTATAAAAAAAAAACTGGTAAAATTTGGACTTAGATTTAATGAGCCTGAATTTTTTTGGGGAATTTCGAATATTTCCAAACCCCATATCCAGAATATCCAGCATTCCTGACCCAGGCTTGCATCTCTGCGCCTGCTGCAGCTTCTGAGTCCCATGTAGAACCCAGAGGCCATGGCGGAGGAGCTCTGTGCCTGCCACCACCTCTGAGTCCCACATCGAACCCAGAGGCTGCAGCGATGGGGCTCTGCTGACTAGAAAGTAAGTGAGAGGGAGTGGGAAGGAGAGAGGGGACTCTTTTTTTAAATGACAGTGAGGCCAAAGAGGCCCGAATCATGCCAAAAAAATTCAGCATGATTCAGGATCTGCTTTTCAGCTCCCTTTGAATTTCTGCCATTTTCTCGATTTGGCTTTGCCGAATGTACAACCCTAGTTACAAGTAGATTCTAGCTCCCTCCACCCTATAGCCCTATTCTTGATGGACTGTGTGTAATGATAGTCCGGACAATGGAACAGAGCTTATTGCTTGTTATAATCTCCCTTTCCCATGACCTGCTAATCGTTCTTTAAGAATTATAGTCATTTATTTCAATTTGTTTATTAATTCCATAGATACTAGAAAGAGATTTCTAAAGAAAATTCCTTTCCTTCCCAATGGCACCTCACCTCCATCTGGAGTAGTAGGATTGCCATCCTTATTCCCAGGAAACTGGGAACCCAGCTCTATGACAAGCCCTTTCTGTGAAGTGCTTTCACAATGGCTGTAGAGGTTGAATCCAAGAAAACTAAAAAAAAAAAAAAAGGTTTTGAGATGCCCCCATCCCACCCTGTAGACCTAAAATAAAGCGATTAAAAACCATTACTTGTGTTAGAACTGTTATTGTGTTTAAACAAGGAAGCCTGTGTTTGTTTCAATAAAGAATGGGTAAATGGTTATCTTGACATATTAAACTTTGAAAAGAAACTATGATAGCTGCTGCCCAGCACAGATGTCCAGCTCTGCCACTTGGCTGGGTTTTTTTTTTTAAGGTACTCTGAAGGAAACCTGATAGTGTGTTTGTGTCTCAGCTCTGCTTGACATCCGGCTGAGGAATGTGATTAAGATCTACTGCCAGGTCTTACATGTCTCTGTGGGCAAAGGCTCACAGGTCTGAACTTTTCAGAGTCTGTTTAACAGTGTCCTAATTAAACCAGTGGAACACCAGAGGAATTTCTCAAAAGGGTTTAAAGACCTTGCCAAAAAAGTGTTTGTTCTCTCATTTATACGTCTTAGCAGAACTGATCAGAGGCTTATTAAGGGAGTTAGTGAGGCTGAGAAAGGCTGGGCTGTTATTTTGGAAGCATGGGATTTGCTAAAACTTGGTTCCTTTGTATGGAGCCATATAGCAAGAGACATCTTGGACTATGTATGAGGAGGCCTTTCTCCGGTTCATCACCATACCAGTTGCCACTCCTATTCTGGAGATGCTGATATAAGAAAAGCTGCAGTATGATCTGCATGAACATATGAAGCAGCCTATACTGAATCAGACCATTTGTCTCTCGTGGCCAG
The DNA here is from genome assembly GCF_029931775.1 of Euleptes europaea. Classification (NCBI taxonomy): domain Eukaryota; kingdom Metazoa; phylum Chordata; class Lepidosauria; order Squamata; family Sphaerodactylidae; genus Euleptes; species Euleptes europaea. Next base: position 65,737,247 of record NC_079315.1, read on the forward strand.
TATTGTCTCCGCTAATTTACAAGGAGAAATAAAAGGGCTGCACCAGTCACCAAGAGATTAAAAAAATAAGGCCAATGCTGATGGTGCAAAATAAACACATGTTTTATTACTCAGTTAAAATTCCCACGATTCCCTAAACATTACGCCAAGAGGGGAATCTGTAATATATAACATGCAATTGCATTACTGAGTTTACATAAATAATGGTTATTTAGTTAAAATTATATAATTAAATAAAATACTATATTAAAAGTCAAATTACAATTTTTACAATACATTATCAATCACATACAAAACTGCTAGAGCTTATTCTGTCCTTGAGAGCTCATAATGGAAAATGGAAGGGGGGGGGGTCCCTGTAGGTAAGAAAAAGAAGATAAAACTGTCCAGCATTCAACAGGTTTTGGCTAGGGTTCTGCATAGCGATATACTCGAACTGAAAATAAACCTGAAATTAGCAGTTTCGGCAATATTCGGGTTTCGGGTTGACCAAATACCAAAACCTGTTAATCTGCCCAAAGCCAAACAGATGATTCTCAAGGGAGGGGGGGAATAGATATTCGGCTTTTTTGGGTTCTGGTTATTCACCTTTGCTCAGATGCACAGCTCTGTGCTTTCTCCCATTTCTCTATCTTTGACTGGTTTTGTTAGTGGGTTAATCTGGATCAGGATAGACTGCATAAGGATCATTTAAAATACGGGGCTCACCCAGTCCCGTCTGGAGGGATATACCCTCCAACTAAAAAATGGCCGCTTCTACAGCTACTTATTGGGTTTTTAAAGAAGACTGCTCACCCTCAGAGATTAGCAATCTCCTTCACAAGAGCTGCCTTGGTCATGATTTTGGCGGGCTCTGATATAACCCCCCCCCAAAAAAAAACTTCTTTGAAATGGAAGGTTGCTCCAAGTAGAGGTTTCTTTACCCTGCACCATGACCATCTCTTGAAATCAGATTTTTGATTACTATAACAAAGGACTGTTCACAGGATGTCATTTGCCACCAAAAGAAATGTTTTCCATGCCTTATTTTTCTTGCATTTAAGCTGTTTCCCTCAGTTTGGATTCTAATTTGCATGGACATCATGCTATGTGCCCCAGATATGAAAGGAGCCCCCAAATTTTGAGGCACCAGCCTGCTAATTGACTCTTTCTGCCAGTCCTTGGCAATGCTGAACTTCTAAACCTGAAAACTGATGGACAGTTCAGCTCACAAATGCCTGGAGGATGGGGTGACCCTTTTTCAGGCCCATAAAATTGGACCCCTTGTCCCAATGTTCACCAAACGTCAGTGTTTGTCTAAGGAGAGTCTCTTGCAAGCTATGCTGCAAATTTGGTGACTCTACCTCCAAAAATGCACCCACAGAAGCTTTGAAAAATCCCCATAGACTATAATGGACCCATTTTTTTCAGTAAACCCAGAAATAAAGCCGAAATACATCTTTATTGGTATGGGTATTCAGCTTATTCTGGGTTTACCAAAAAAATGGGTCTAATAAACCTGAACCCGAAATGTACCAAATTTGTTTTTGCATGACACTAGTTTTGGCTCAAATTTAAATAATCTTTTTTGTGCCTAAATGTATGTTACCAACCTGTTAGTCTTGCAGTGATTCTCCAAAAAGAATACAGGTTCTCTCTCTCTCTCTCTCTCTCTCTCTCTCTCTCTCTCTCTCTCTCTCTCTCTCTCTCTCTCTCTCTCTCTCTCTCTCTGTGTGTGTGTGTGTGTGTGTGTGTGTGCTAAGTGCCATCAAGTCACTTACAACCTATGGCAACCCTATGAATCAATGTCCTCCAAAACGCCCTATTGTTAACAGCCTAGCTCTGATGTTGCATACTGAGGGCCGTGGCTTCCTTATACAGTCAATCCATCTTATGTTGGGTCTCCCTCTTTTCCTGCTGCCTTCAACAGGGAGTAGTAATATCTCTCTATTTTACAGAAGCAGATGCAATTCCAAAGACAAATTTAACCCTTTAACTCCAGACAGTGACACCTAAAGGGTGTCAAGTAGGCACTGGTATATAGAAATGTCCTTCCAGTGGCAATTCGCTTCTGAACTTGTCATGCCAGAATGTGCACATACAAATAGATCCAGACAGTTTGGCAGGCATTGATGGACACCAAGGTAATACAAAAATGCCAGGTACCAACTCAACCCATAAATGTTGAACTTTGTTAAAAGAAAAAAAATGTTCGAGGCAGCTGCAGCAAAGCAATATATAGTCTTGCATGTACAGTTGTCTTTCTTCCATGATCAGACATGTTTGAGCTTATTGCATACAAACCGAGTATTGAATGTTTGGTTGCCACATCTTTTTGTTGCTGTTGCAGCAAAACTACTGTCTGAAATAACAGTCAAAGGTCTTTTATGCATGGGTATTTTCACTCACGTTTGCCCCCGGTCTGCCTCAGTTGTTCCAGGGAATTATGCATGCATGCATGAGTTTTCCATCCATTAGCGATGACCTTGCTGCCAGCCCTTGCAAATCCCTGGACTTCCTGTTCCTCTGTTAACTCGATTCTTCCCTCTCCCCTGAGCTTAGCCCGGGTGAAATCCCCGTGCATAAGGCAAAGTGCAGGACACTCAAGCTTGGTTTCTGTCAAAGAAAGCATGCAGCCAGTTACAAAGCAGCATGTAAAGAGGCTGGGATTCAGATGCTTCCTGCTTCCTGGGAATTCTTTCTGATCAGAAGAAAGGCTTTTTAAAAATGAGGTTTGGATTCCTCCCCTTTCAGATTGCTCCGTTTTTTGTTTTTTCTTCTTAAAATGCTTTTTTATTTGGCAATTGGGTTTTGGGGAGATTTTCTCTCACTGTAAGAACTACAAAGTAAGCCAATTAAAAAGCAGCATTTAAAGGGACGGGACTTGATTTGAGTTTGGAGACTACTGGTGCATAGATTCCCAACAGGAAGGTATGGGTCCAGCGAGCAATGAACCTCAGGTTAATTTGAAAGAGTTACTAAGTATAGATATGTGTTACTTATTAAAAAACACCCCGTCTTTCCAGGGACAGCATCCAGTGTTTTTTAATGCCCAAATGTTTATTAAAAGTAATTACAGATGGGAAAAAATCCTCCCTCATGCCTTCTTTACAAAGGCCAGTGTTTATTTTTTTACTTTTTAAAATTTACATTATTTATAGTCCACCTTTTTCACTGGGACTCAAGGCAGATTACACAGAATGAGTCAATACAATCAACAAGATGGGACAATCAATAAACAGTGAGATAGGAATTGGGTTGTAGAACCAACCAGAACACTTAGAAGAAGAAGAAGAAGAAGAAGACTTAGAAGAAGAGTTGGTTTTTATATGCCAACTTTCTCTACCACTTAAGGCAGAATCAAACCGGCTTACAATCACCTTTCCCTTCCCTTCTTCACACAGACACCTGTGATGTAGGGTGGGCTGAGAGAGCTCTAAGAACTGTGACTAGCCCAAGGTCACCCAGCTGGCTTCATGTGTAGGAATGGGGAAACCTACCCGGTTCACCAAATTAACCTCTGCTGCTCATGTGGAGGAGTGAGGAATCAAACCTGGTTCTCCAGATCAGAGTCCATGGCTCCAAACCACCACTCTTAACCACTACACCATGCTGGTGTAGAAGAAATGGAAACTGCAGTTGATTTTCTGTTCCTAATCACTATTGGTAACATGAGGTTAATGTGTTTGTAACAATAAAGATTCCTCACATGCATTCTTGTGAATTATATGAATGATATATTGGAATTGCTAATTTATATACAAGATAAAAGGAAAATAGTTATCAGCATTTTGCTGAGAGCAACCCCTCCCCCATGTGAGATTAGGGCTCACATTTAAATAGTGACATTTTCTAATGCCAAGAATAATACCTTCCCTGTGAGATTTGGGATTTATCCTTGATTTTAAACCCATGACTGAGCAGATAGCTATCAGTGCATTACTCAATGGAGAATATGAAAGAAAACCTTTTTTAAACACTCAGAAAAGACCTTCTGTGTCCCACCAAAAAGCTGTCAGTAGAGATTTTCACATCACACCTCAAAGCAATGAAAAATCTCTTTGATGATGGGATGTTTACCCAGAAATTGCCTTGTGAGAACAAATATTCTGTTCAAATTGTCATCAGAACAACAATGAATTAACGCAGAGGACAACTCAAATGGACATCTGGCATGCCATCAATCAGTTATTCTTTTCATTATGCACATAGGTTATTATAAAAGAATACAGTACTATATCACTTATTTCATTTAACAGACTTCAAAGAGAATATCATAAAACTCTTCAGTGAGAGTAACTTCAAGGCAAGATCTAAAGAATCAAAGACACAAGATTTGAAGAAAAAAGAGTTTCAGTGAAGAAGCCTTCATCCCCAGGCCCCAAACAAATGTATTTCAAACAGTTTTTTTTTTAAAAAAAAAGATAAATAAAAGAGATATTATGAGCCCACAATTCCCTTCTGTGTGCCATATTTTAGGGGTTGAATTCTGTACCTGAAAAGTCAAAAAGTCAAATACAATAATATAGTGATCAACACATATATAATTGTCACACCAATCCATGATAATTTGGCTGCAGTCCTCCTGCAGCCAATTAGTACTCATAAAAATCTATGGTGTGGTCATATTTGTAATATTGTGTTTCAGTTCGATATCAGAAAGGCTATTGTAGAGCTGGAAAAGGTGCAGAAAAGTGTAGCCAAAATTATCAAGATGTCAGAACACCATTCCAGGTCAGCTAAAAACAACAACCAAAAAACAGCTAATAAGAGATATGATAGAGGTCTGTACAATTATGCATGATATAGAGGAAGTGGTGTCAGGCCTGCTTTCCACAGCTCTAAGCAGCCTGTCAGACTCAGACTGTTAGTTTCGGTTCTGCCAGGTGCCTCTCAAGGCCAAACTGCTAACTGCTGAATTACTGTTCCAGTACTATCTCCCGTGGGAACGACTCCTCAGTTGTGACTAATACATTCCCTACATTCCCTTATAGACCTACCCCGTACTCCCAATTGCCATTCGTGCCAATGTACCTGTAAGCTCTGCATACCTGTGTGTTTTCCATTAAATCAGCTCTCTTTTGGACTCTTTGTCTCTGGATGCTGTTTGTGGGACTACCACGGGACAAGTGCTCACAAGTGGATAGAAAAAGCTTTTTCCACCTCTCCCACAATATCAGATCTTGGGTTCACCCAGTGAAGTTGATGGGGAGTCAGTTCTGGATCAGCAAAGTATTTTATTCCAATGATGTATAATGTAATTAGGAATGCATTGCCACAGGATGTGGTGGTGACCACTAGCAGTGTGTGTGTGTGTGTGTGTTTGTGTGTGTTAAGTGCCATCAAGTCGCCTCCGACTCATGGCGACTCATGGCGACTAGCATTAGATGGCTTTAAAAAGAAGCTAAATAAATTAATGGAGTATAGATCTTCCAGTGACTATTAGTTATGAGATACATGAAACCTCCATCTTGAAACCTAGTGTATACACTATACTAGTAACTGGGTGGGAGAGGCATGAAGACCTGGAACTAGATGATATTAGCAACATCTCATTCCAGATGATGTCCTGGAACAAACCTTAAGTGTGATGTGAAGTGAAGAATGATTCAACTTCTTTTTAACTGAAGTCTTGTATTACAAGCCTATTAACAGTGTAAATCATACTAATGTCAGGATGTTAGACAATTAACACTGTTCAGACATTCCCTAAACTATACCAATACCTATCCCTGGCAATTCTACAGAGTTTGCCACTACTCCACCCATTTAAACAATCACAGAGGGGGAAATCTGTCACATTTCTTATTGTACACTATTTATGACAAGGTTCAAAATAGGTGCCAGTAAAATGCGCTACAAATACATATATGGACTTCACCTGAAAAGTAAATGTACACATCTTTATTTTTGTGTAATTACACTTTGGGCATATATTAACAGAGCAAAATGTGCTTCTGGGGAAAACCCCCCATAAAAATCAAGAAACAAATATCCTTAAATTACTGCACATGTGAAGGTAGGAAGTTTCATTATAGCTGCTGGCAGGAAAAGAAGCAACTTGCTGAAAAATAAATAGTAGCTTAAAGTCTATGACCTTGAAAATTGATTTTTTTTTAAAAAAATAATGCTTTTAAAAGCTGTTACTTTCAAGTACCTGGTGAACCTATCACTGGAGATTCCTGAAAAGCTCAGACAGTGAATATTTAGCTGCATTGTCTTGAAAGTGCAACAGTTTTAAGGCCCAGTGGGCCTGCTGGAGTCTTAATGAAGCAGTTAATGATGTGTGAATTATAGAGCCTGACAGCCCCCCTCCCCAATAAAACCAACAGGGATACATTCACAGTCTTCCGTGGCAGTTAAGTAATGACAGTGCTGTCTGCATAACTTAACACAGTACCATTAAGTAAAAGCCCCTTCCTACCTGCCTGGCCACTCTAAAACAGTCTTCTGCTCCTCACACCTATCTCAGTCAGGGCCACCGAAGAGCCCGCTGATACCCTGCAGTCATGAGACACCATTTCAATAGAGCCTGCAAAAAAAATCCACTAGACGTGCAGCTCAGCATCCTGTAAAGCGACGTGTTATTCACAGTTATTGCAATTTAGCTTTTTCTAAGAGAACCCTCATTTACAAAAGCACATGAACGCTGCCTTCCCAGAGGATTTCAACAAGCCAATTGTTTTCCCACATCAGCGAATGGAGTTCAAAATGTGCTAACACTAGACTTCACTTACTCATACATACCAAAGACAGGTCTCTCAGGGTAGCAGGGGAATTTGTATGCCCTTTAGTCTATAAGAAAAATAGCTGCTGAGGGGATAAAAAGCTGGGTTTTTTTGCATTTCTTTTGGTAGCAGGATTCAGGGTCACTTAATGATTCAGGATGACATTCACTGGGATACTTACCTATACAGCAGACTGCTCCATTAGCTAGGGGTACACAACCAACCAACAACCAACCAAATATTTAGATTCAGGTCACACATTTTAAAACGTTGTGTGCAGTTGTTTAATACAGGAAGTCACGTTAGAAAATCAATCTGATATCTCTTGCCACCGGCTTCAACAGAAACATGTATCTGGGTATAACCCCCACCCATCCTGAAGTAGGATGAAATTCTTCACTGATTTTAAAAGTGGGAATGTATTTTGAGGGCTGGAGAGGATGAATGCACAGCATCTGAAGGGAAGCAGAAAAGGACTAAAGAAATATTTATGTGAGAGTATTTAAAATGGATCAAGGAGGCAAGGACTTGGGCCTTCCCTCAAAGGGAGGTCACAGGCATTAGCTAGTAAATATCAAGGGCAACAACATGGCTAGGGTTGCCAGGTCCCTCTTCGCCACTGTGTGTGTGTGTGTTTAAAGTGCTGTCAAGTCGCAGCAGACTTATGGCGACCCCTTTTTGGGGTTTTCATGGCAAGAGACTAACAGAGGTGGTTTGCCAGTGCCTTCCTCTGCACAGCAACCCTGGACTTCCTTTGTGGTCTCCCATCCAAATACTAACCAGGGCTGACCCTGCTTAGCTTCTGAGATCTGACAAGATCAGGCTAGCCTGGGCCATCCAGGTCACCGGTGGGAGGTTTTTGGGGTGGAGTCTGAGGAGGGCGGGTTTTGGGGAAGGGAGGGACTTCGATGCCATAGAGTCCAATTGCCAAAGCGGCCATTTTCTCCAGGGGAACTGATCTCTGTCAGCTGGAGATCAGTTGTAATACCAGGAGATCCCCAGCTAGTACCTGGAGGTTGGCAACCCTAGACATGGCTGTCATTGTTATGGAGAAGACATGTAACATTCTCACTTGCTGAGGGAAAGGATTAGTTTATAAGCAACATGAACTAGCAGCAGTGGTATATAATGACTGACCTGCATCAAAAGCTCCTGCAGAGTAGATTCCATCTGCCTGACTTGGTCTCAGTGGCATAACCACCCTGGGAAAACCTACCTCTGGAAAGGACCCAAAATGAACAATGGCCGTGTCAAAGTAAATAAATGTGTATGGAGGAAACTGTAGGCTGGTTGGAAAGGTGAAATCTTTGGGTGGATTTTTGTAGGTTTTGCTGGAGCTCAGCCCTGACCCCCATGGAGAATTTGTCTTTGGTTTAGACTAGTGAATGCAATAAAAGAGACTCACGTTTGCTCTTCTTGTTGTTTAGAGCCCACTGAAACTGTGGCTTTCAGCTTGAAACAATCAATAAATCAAATATGAGATCACAAGTTGCAGAGCATTCCCCTTGGATATGGGCTTCATTTTTGTTCCTAGCATGTCAGGGAGTTCTTTGTCTTTGCAGTGGAATTGCTTTTATACCTTCCCATCAAGCCAAACTGTCCGATAAAGCAAACTCAATTCATGTCCTATAATGACAAGGTCGTGCTCCACATAGCGCCACTTTGAGATTTGCTTTGAGAGGATGAAAAAAGCTCATATCAAAATAAAGGAAAAAAGGAGCGTTTGGATGAGTCACACTTAGCTTCACCTGAGAATATTAGTAAGATAAAAAGACGGAAGCTTTGATTCAAGGGCTGTTGAATTGGTTATGTTTTCACAAATGACTTCTTTACATTATTGAATACAATGGGAAGTTTTAAGGCCAACTGCAATAACAGTTTCTCATGAAAAATTAACAAAGAATTTATGGAAATGTGGTGAAAGTCCCAAAGCAATTAGCTTAGATTTCTCTAGAGCCTGAGAAAAGCCTGGATAATTGCAGGCAGAAACTACATAAAGTGGCTATTTTCATTATCACAGGATACAGAACGTCCATTTTCATCACAAAGGGACATAATGATGTTAAGGCTAACACAAAGATATATTTTAAAAGGTTGTGACACAGTTTACAAAATGGTTTGATTTAAGTGACTTTGGGGATCCATATTAAAGAGGATCCCCCCCCCCAATTGTAGAGATTTTCTTTGGTATTGTCAGATGCTACTTAGACACTGGAAGATTGGGGTGGGGGGAGGCCCAGTATGGTGTGCAGAAGCTAATGGGACATTACATTACCAGTGGGATGCACAAGAATGAATTTAATTTGTCCTTGAATTCAAAGAGCTGACTTGCTGCACAAATTGTCACATGAATATACATTTGAGAGAGTCCTTTTGTATCTACTGTAGCAATGTGATTCCCATTTCAGTATTGTTCTCTAAATAGCTGTTAAACAAAGCCTTTTGGCACCAAGGAAATAGCAACAAGAAATATAAAATCTTGTATGTATTCTCAGGTGTGTTTATAAGCATGTTCCACTCCTCTGATCTCTTGTTTGGTAAGTATCATTCTTTAAAATACATACATAGCACATGCATATATAAAGTGGATGTAGCATCTTACATACAATGTACATATTGCTGTTCTATATGCATTCTGCCTAATATCTAGCAGGCTATATTCTAATTAGTTTCTGGCACCAAAGTGGTTTTATATTACATAAGACAAGCTGGGGCATCCTTTGTAATATCATATATAGTTTCTGCTACCAAGTCCATTCAAAACCCTAACAAAAAAAGCTATGGGATAAACTCTTATAGATAGCATTGCACAGTCACTGCAACTGTAAGGAACAATTTTAGAATCAGATTGTAGGTAAATCTGTCTCTGGTTTCTGAGGCCAAGTTGGATTTTCTGAACATTCATAGTGGGCTCTTCTCTCACAGTGTGAACCCAGTTTTGCAGTTGGTCTCTTGTCCCACATGAGTAGTTTTTTGTGCAATTCAGGAGTTGCATAAAGAGGCTATGGCCAAGAGTGCCTTTTATCAGCTTTGATCAGTTTGCCAGCTTCAGCCTTTCCTGGGCAGAAAAGATCTGACCAGTGCATGCCCTGGGTGCATCTAGATTAGTTTATTGCAATCTACTCTTCATGGAGCTGCCCTTGAGAAGTGTTCAGAAACTTCCATTGGTGCAGAATGCTGCAGCAAGGATGTTGACTGGAGTGGGTCATAGGGACCACATCACTGCAGTGTCAGATGGTTTGCACTGGTGCCCTATCTGTTTCCAGGAACAATTCAAGGGGCTGGTGTTGACCTTTAAAATCCTACACGGCTTGGGGCAATCATACCTGAAGGACTGCCTTCTTCCTTATGGACTGCCCAACCATATGTTAAAAAGGACATTCCAGAGTTGGAAAAAGTACAGTAGAAGGCAACCAAGATGATTGGACGGTTGAAGCACCTTCCGTATAAGAAAAAGCTGAAGAGTATGGGACTTTTCAATTTAGAAAAGAGACGAGTAAGGTGGGACATGATAGAGGTTTATAAAATTATGCATGAGGTGGAGAGAGTTGACAAAGAGGACTTTTTATCTTTCTCCCAAAATACTAGAACTCCAAGGCATCCAATGAAGCTGATGGGCAGTAGATTAAGGATAGACAAAATGAAATACTTCTTTACACAGAGAGTGATTAAAATGTGGAATTTGCTGCCAGAGGATGTAGTGATGGCCACAGGCAGAGACCTATTTAAAAGGAGATTAGATAGATTCATGGTGGACAGGTCTATCAGTGGCTGGCTTCAAGCCATGGTGACTAAAGGGAACCTTCACATTCAGAGGCAGTGCCAGTAGGCAACATCAGGGGAAGGCCTCAGTCTTGTGAAATTGTTCATAGAATTGGACCCATTGTCAAATTCACTAGGATTGCAGAAATATGAAACAAGGCATAAGTATTCAACATAACATGTTAACAATGCAAGAAATGGTATTACATAAGTAGAAATACAATGCAGTAAGATCAAGACAAGGCCCTCAGCCATCCTCTCTGCTTAGTGGAAAGAGGTATAAAAATGGCCTCTGGTTTTCTGGAGCACCGTTTTGTTGTTGTTGTTGTTGTTAATGCCCTTAGCATGCAATCCTAAGGAGAGTTACTCCAGTCTAAAAGCCACCCTTCCAGAATGTCTGTCTGGTGAGTCTCCTACCCACCCCACCAATTGTGTTAAAGAGGAAAGGCAGCCTACCTATCCAAACCTAAGCAATCATTAGTTATTCTGCAAAAAGCTATAAACCATAACCCACTAACTGAAGGTGACCAGAAAAGGGAACAAACCAAGGAAAAATATTACAATGAAAAACAAGGAACAAATGTCTCAGAAGCACAAATTAAAGGAAAGGCAGAAGATCAAAAGAAACCACTGCACAGAACCAACAACAACAAAAGTAATACCTTTCCTGAATCCCCCCTGCCCAGTGACCAAATATAACCCCCTTTTATTAATTCCCCCTGAGGGAAAAGGATGGAAGAAAGGTGAGATAATAGTAATAAAAAAATCATCAGGCCAGTCTGTCGAGAAGCACTATCCAGGCAAGATCCATTGAGCCCGGGTCTAGTATAATCCAAGCAAGGAATCTCTTCTAACACACAAGGAACAGTGAGCCCAGCACACATGCATCACATATATGGTGCAAAACAGCCAACATAATGGATGTCTGCAGTTTAGAATTTCCCTCCCCTCCAAGACAGATTGTGTGATCGGCCAAGGCAACTTGCCTGATTGGTCCCAGGGCTAAGATTGGCTTGGAGAAATGCTGTTTCCTGAAGAATGGGGAGAAACATTAGAAAAAATGGACAGGCAAGCTCCATTAAACTTCTAACCAATAATTCATGATACTAATAGATGCAGGAGTTGTTCTAGGAAGCCTTTGACTGCTTTGGATATAGCCTACCTGATCTAATTACAGGTAAGTCAGATGACTTTTGTGTGTGAGTTAAGTCACTTCCATCTCATGGTGACCCTATGAATCAATGTCCTCCAAAATGTCCTATTGTTAACTTTTAGGGTTAGCAATATCCAACTGCACCCCCCTATCTGGAACCTTCTGCATGGAAATAAAGATGCTGAATAACTGAGCTACAGCTCCCATGATGAAGCCTTTTCCTCAATCCCTAAATACTACAGCAGTAGTAATCATGCAGCAAAATCCAAAAATACTGACCCAATTGGGAACGCTGGGGAAAAAATGAATTACTGAAATATGCACTTGAATTTTTTAAAGGCAATTTCATGCTAGAATTTTCAGATCAGTCTTTACAATTAACAGAACTGAACATTTCTTTCCCCAAAAAATTATAGCAGCAAGCGAATATGGATATTAAATACACTCTGATCTAAAAAAACTTCTGGATGCTTTGGATATTCAGAATAAAGATATTGCTTGGGGGGCTGATTGAAAACTACATGTAACATGTTTTGATTTACAGATTATCAATTCAGCTGAGCAACAAGGAGTGCATTTGGAGAATCTCATAAACAAATATATTCAGCTGTGCTGTGGATTATGCTAAAGTGACACATTTATTTAAAAATCAGCCTACATCTTGTCCTCATTGATTAAATGCCCTTAAGAAAGTGAATCTGATTAAATAGAGGCCATTAAAATTCTGCACAAATCCTCCACTGCTTTTGATGGTTGACACATTCCCTAGAGAAGGAGATTGGACAGCTGATAAGCGAGCACTGAATTATAAGCACTTTGTGGAATGTCACTGCCAAATGAAAGATCTACTGTTTTGCTTGCAAAGCAAGAGAATGCCTTAACACCACAAAAATGGACATGGCGCAGGAATTATTTCATCTTCTGTGCCTAGAATATAAATGACTATATATATCATGCATGGATTTTTATGGCAGAGATCAGTTTCAGAGAGCAGCACAGCTTGTTGTGAGGTACAGTATCAATTGATGAGGAAAAGAGAAGTGTCTGTCTAGGACTTTCATAATATTGTCAGAAACCCAAACAAGCATGGTGCGATGTCTCCATTGTTTATGCCACTGGCTGATTTTTCAGAAGTGTATTTTCAGACCAGGAAAACAAAATCACAAGAATCCTCTGCACAGCGATTCAAACTAAATGAAGGAACTGTAGTTTAAAATGCTTGTAAAGCAGGAAATGGCTGGTGTAATGGCTAAGAGCGGTGGTTTAGAGTGGTGGACTGTGATCTGGAGAATTGGGTTTGATTCCCCACTCCTCCACAGAGAGGCGGAGGCTAATCTGGTGAACTGGATTTGTTTCCCCACTCCTACACATGAAGCCAGCTGGATGACCTTGGGCTAGTCACACACTCTCAGCCCCTAGCGTCATGCGTTTGACTATCCTGTCTCGGAATAAAATATTGTGAGATAAGGGAGGAGCGAATCAAGAACATTCTGCCCATGCGTTAATCCCCATACATATCAGTGGTGAATGCTGTGTGTTCTGTATGTTCTGGTGGTGTGTTGGACTTGTTCTTTAGTGTATTCACTCACATTCCAATCCTGTGACTGTCCATCACTTTACTATCCAACCTTTTATCTACCCATTGACCATCAAAATCAATATACAAGAATTCTACTGTAAAACAATTAAGGGTCTTGTTAAAAGGTATGAGTCCTGACTCAATGACAGGGAAGCCAGGTTTTGACAAGTATCTTTGGATCAAGGCTAAATGGATACCTTCATTGCAGCTGCTACTTAGTGTCTTCCTTTGTAAATTTGTGTTGGATATAGAATATTCAATATTAATGTAACCCAATCTTTATACACAGTAGCACAAGTGAAAGGTAATGAGATAAATGGATAGTCAAATTGACAGACACAAAAAAGAAAAATTCACTGGATCACTCCAATATTGACATGGAATTCTGGGAGAAATTTTCTATGCTGAAGAAGATGATGTGCCATTGTTTTTGCCGTCTAGTGAATGCCGTTGCTTTTAACTAGGCATGCCAGTCTTTTATATTTTCTGTCCATAATAGATAGCTGGAAGACAAGTATTTTTTTCAGTCTTTGAGTTTAGAACACCATATGTGTGTGTATATAAAAAAATTATTATTTCATTCTATTTTTATCCCACCCTTCACCACCAATCAGGGCTTGGGGTAGTTAACAAATACAAAACATAAATAAAAATACAAATAATTCATAAAACAATCTAACATACTGGTACTCTGGATGACAATCAGAGAAGCTAATAGTAGGCCTAGTACGATTGCCTCAATGGAATCCCTGGAGGAATAATTTCATTTTACAGATCCTGTGGAGCCTAGACTAGGGGTGTGCAATTTTTTTAATTAATATCTTTTACTTATTATATTATTATAATAAATATATTACAATCACTGTAACTGAAGTGAAAATAAAGAGTACATCAGATCAGACTGTGTATACAATAAGCCCCCAAATAAAAATCTATCTCAAAAATATGGCTTTCATTACATTTTTTCAGAAGTCATGTGTCATATACTGCTAGCTGCAATTCCATGTTATTTATCAACAAAATAACACAAACCTAAACTACCACATTCACATTGTTTGTTCCATACAAGTTACAACTTCCTGCCTCGCTAAATCAATTTCATTCATATCTTAATTCTTTGGGAGAGCTGCAAGTTTTACATGCACATACTAGTCTCTTAGCTAAAAAAAAAAGTTTTCCTCACTGGTGTTTTCTTCAGTAGTTAGACCCTTCAAGTGTGGCAGCACATCTTTCATTCCCAGGAATCATAAGAAACCCTTCCTTAAAGCTGCTGCTGTAACCATGGAAGGCTTGGGTCAACGCTAGGAACACATGGAGATTGGAGGAGGGTATTTTTTGCGGCTGAGCCTTTAGAGAACTGGTTCCTAACTGGGGGTCAGTGGACCCCCAGGGGTCCGCGAAAACTAAATTAAGGTCCGCGAAACAAAGTTATAAACCCATAATAAATTAATATTTTCAATTAAAAGTTCTCTATTATAATATATATATATATATTCAAATATTATTCTAAGTTTAATGTTTAACTAACAGTTATGATTAAAGTTTATTTTCAAATTCTCGGAATTTTTATTTTGAACCTTGGGGTCCCTGCACCGAACAAAAAAGTCCTAGTGGTCCCTGGTCAAAAAAAGGTTGGGAACCACTGCTTTAGAGTGATGGGTGGTGAGCTGGTTCACATGTTATGAAAGGAAAGAAGTGTGCCATGCATCTTATTCCCCCACCTATAATATATGATGCCGTTATGCTCGCTAGAATTTATTCCCTTGGATCACTTTTATTATGAATCCCTCCCTCGCTTCACAAAGGACAGCTTTTACTCAACCAAAGTGAGCAGGATGAGAGATTATGGACTTACAACAGGAATGCTAATTATGTGGTGCTTATTGTGCACAATATGAAAACCCATCATGGGTTCTGAGACACAGCAATTAGAACACTTAAATAAAACTTTAGGCCTGAATGTTTCCCTTTTTATGAGAAACTGGATATTATCATATTAAAATCATTACTGAGCCAAAGCCTGAATATTTGTTCTGAAGATTGTCAATACTCTTAATGGCAGTAGTCTTGGAAACTCCACATCTGCCACAGAATTAATTACTTACATAAAACATTATCATTTCCTCACATCTCCTGTGAGGTAGAGAGGCTGCTATAATGATTAATGGGCCTGTATGACATACAAAAGAATAAACACAAAATGTTACCCAGTGGAGAGAAAGATTTTTGCCTGATTCATATTGAATGAACAGTGGTGGAACTGTCTGTTTTGTGGCCTAAACCTCATCTACAAATTCTGGAAAACTTGATAAAAGTAAAACCCTAAGAACCTCACTTCACAGGCTGTTTGTAGGCCCATTTCATACATGCAAGCAACAGAATAGTTGCCGTTTCAAATGTAGCCTTGCGGAAGCACCCCACTGGGCAAGTCACTTGTGTGGAGCAAAACCATTTGTTGGCATAGAACAGATTGCCCAAACTGGTAGGCTTCTCAGAAATGTTATTGAAATATACATTTGAAAAAAATAAACATCCTTGATGAAGGTCAAGACTTACGCCAAAAATTAAAACTGTAAAAATATAACAAAAATATATAACATATATAGGGTTGCCAACCTCCAGGTAATAGCAGATCTCCTGCTATTACAACTGATCTCCAGCTGATAGAGATCAGATCACCTGGAGAAAATGGCCGCTTTGGCAATTGGACTCTATGGCATTGAAGTCCCTCCCCTCCCCAAACCTGCCCACCTCAGGCTCCACCCCAAAAACCTCCAGCCGGTGGCATAGAAGGTCCTGGCAACCCTAAACATATACAGTAATTACAAAGCCCACTGTATAAAATACAAGTGCCTTAAAGTATGTGATAGCTTTCTTCACCGGCTGCCTAGCCTTTTATACAGCCAGCCCAACCTGTGACATTAGCTCCTCTAACTCCTTCAGGTCCAAAACAGATATGATGCTGGGAGATCTGGAAGAAGGAGGAGGAGGAGGAGTTGGTTTTTATATGCTAACTTTCTCTACCACCGAAGGAAGAAACAAACCAGCTTACAATCAACTTCCCTTCTTCTCCCCACAACAGACACCCTGTGAGATAAGTGGGGCTGAGAGAGCTCTAAGAGAGCTGTGACTAGCGCATGGTAACCTAGCTGGCTTCATGTGTAGGAGTAGGGAAACCAACCTGGTTCATCTGATTAGCGTCTGCCACTCATGGAGAAGTGAGGAATCAAACCCTGTTCTCTAGATTAGAGTCCACCATTCTTAACTGCTACACCATGTAAGTGAATTTTTGTAGTGTTTATCTGTTGTTCAGACTGTGCTGAATGGAGACAGTGATTAAATCCTTTTTTCATATAGTTTAATTCATTGAAACAATCCTCTCTTTGTCTTTCTTCTCTCCTAGGGCTAAAAAATAGTATGCTCTCTCTCTCTCTCTGTGTGTGTGTGTGTACACATTCTTTTGATTAGTAAGTCCCTTTTCTCCTCCACTGCAGTCCTGATACAAACACAGAAACATATGAGGCTTCCTTATCACAAGTCAGACAATCAGTCTGGCAAGCTCAATATTTGCTACTCTGACTGGCAGCAGCTCTTCAGAATCTCAGGTAATGGCCTTTCACATCACTTACTACCAGAGGCTTTCAACTGGAGCTGTCAGGAATCAAATCAAGACTTTCCCTGCATACAAAAGAAATGTTCTGTCACTGAGCCACAGCCCATATTTCTTACTGGTCTTTTAAAAATACTGGAAACGTATGAATGCAAATAATTTTTTTAAAAAGAAAAAACTCCTTTTTAAAAAGAACACCCCAAAACCAACAGCCATTTGTCTGAGTGACTCTGAGGCCTGGAACATTATCTCATTATTACCATCCATTCTCCTTCAAGCCTCTCCTTAAAACCCACTTTTTAAAAAGAATAGGGAAACATAGCATCCAACCCTCAGATGTAATGTGAAAATCACATTTCAGATGAGTTTTGGATTTGTGGCATACTCTTCCCATCAGTCTCCTACAACATTAATGTTGAAAAAGAAAGAGTTCAAGATAGTATCATATAAGCTGAGGCGGGGTCAGTTCATGATTTTAACCGTGTAGGGTTGCCAGGATGCATGTGGCAATCTCTGGGAACATTTTGGAGGTAGAGACTGGCACTCTGATGTCATGACAGCACACTAATGTCACTTATACCAAAAACCTGATGTGACATCATGGGATGCTCTAGGTTTTACAAAAACTCTATGGCAAATCCATAGTGGGAGGGGGATAAAGTGCTACAAAACCTTTCCAATTCTTTTTGCTAGTAATGGAAGTACAGAAATTCATTAGAAACACGAGAAGAGGAATACAAGTAGTTTCATGTTTTTCTGATCTGAAAGTCTAGACAGTTTACAGCCCAGTCTTGAGACCTGGGGCCAAAAGTCCATAAGAGGTGCACAAGTGGCTGCACTAGTGTCCGTGCCATTTGTGCTGGCATCCATGTCACTTGCGCTGCCAAGACTGGCACGGACGCTGGCGTTGGGGTGCTCACGCCGGCCTCTGTGGACTGCCGCGGCAGCACGGTCCGGGGATGCTGACTCAGCCTCCCGCTGGCATCCCAATGGCACAAGTGCTCACACTGTCATCCTCGAGGGCATCCCCAGGGCATTACATAGGGGCGGAGCTGCCGATAGGCATCTTCCTAACCTCTTCCAGCCTGAGAATGCCCCCACTGGTGCTGGTGCAGTGCCGCTTTATTCTTTGGGGCTTACCCCCAATTTTTATTTTTGAGAGTTAAATGGCCCTTTTTCCTGCTCGCGGCAGTCTCCAAACCTCTTTGGAAGTGTCGTGGCAGCGCCCTGGCCATGCCGTTTCCATGCTCCGCTGGGCTCAGGAACGAGCTGCCCCATCACAAATATGTACTTCTTTATCTTAAACTGATGAATTAAAATTTTGCTCGCTTTATTTCTATGAGGTGGCTCATAACTGATGCTGTTGGGCTATTTCATTACAATTGCAAATGTGAGCTTTATGAACCAATGTATAAATATAGATACAAAAAACTGGATTAAAAACTCAATGAGAAGTTAATGTATTCTAAAAATAATACTTGGTCAACATTGACTGTTAGAGGAGGGAGTTGACAGTTACACACTTTCTTACAGTATCTGGAACTGCTGCTCCATAAACTGAGGCAGGCTTTTACACTTTTAATAACATGGATAGCTACGTTAATTCAAGGAAGAAAAATAGACCTCAGCAAAGTGGTTACAGAGCAAGTTCAGCAATTGATTTTTTTAACAAATGGAAAGATTAGAAATGGGCTTTTTCAACCATAAAATTATTAATTGGTCTGCCTTGTAAAAATGATTCTGATAAAACCTCATTAATGTCAACCACATGATTTGTTGTTTTATATGTAGTAAAAACTAGCCAGTTGTAGCTATGTGGGTGTACCACTGAATGATGTTAAAGGATCTAATTTGCGCATAAAGCATCCCATGTAAGTGTCCTGTCTTACCACATGCCTTCAGATATGTTGAGTACTAAATACTGATAATTCATCTATTCTGCATTATCTTCAAGTCTTTTGTTTCTGAAGTTTACATTTTATGATTTTAACTCTGTTGGGTCAGTAGCATGACCCAACACATGAAATTGCATGGGAAGGCAAACACCTCTGCAAAATTCCTTCCTTTTGACTATCCCCTACTCACACAATTTTTAAGTTCCCCTGGGGGGAACTTAAGACAAGAGTTTTGTATTGCGGCAATGTGAAAAAAAAATCAAATCCACCATTGACTGAAGACTGGTGTCAAATGTTAAGGAAAGTTGTTTTAATGATAAAACTGACATTTTATGGGAGGTCTAAAAACATGGCTAATAAACATGGGGCCATAAGACTCCTGGGGGAATACCATCCATTTTGCCCCCACTGCCTTCTATCCTCATCCTGCCCCCATTGATACTTCCCCTCCCATTCCCCCCCCCCCTAACCAATTTCAATTGCTTCCCCTTCCCCGCTGCTGCCTCCTCCTGGGCTCTGTCACCTGCCTCACATCATTGCCTGCATGCTGGTCAGCCCACCCTTCCCACTGTCTCACTGGGTCTTCTACTCCCCAGATTCTGTTCCATCCAGTCGGCATCAATGCCACCTCTGTGGCTCCCATGTCAGCAGTGGCAGTAGTGGGTGGCTTTTTCCTCAGCCACCCACCTTGCCACTTCTCCACAACTCACATGGCAGTGGCAGAGAAGCAGTGTTTGTTGCTCCCACCCATCCATCTGCCTGCACAGCATCTGCCTGCACAGCACCACTCTGCATCTTACATGGCAGCAGCAGTTTCCACTCCTCCTCCACTGCCTTCCTTCAGCCACCTGCCCAGAGGTGGTTGCATGTACCAGTTGTTGATGCTGGGATTCTAGAGGTTTTGGGGGGGATTAAAAACCCCTATCCACTTTTTTAGAGCCAATGTAGTGTAGTGGTTAAGAGCAGTGAACCCTAATCTGGAGAAACA